>NC_081854.1:35260377-35860377 GCF_963259705.1 Myotis daubentonii
CTAGTAGTTGTATTTTCAGTTTGGTCCTGGGAGAGTGTCAATGTAGCTTCCACTTACTCTGCTGTCAGTTTGGAATCCTCTAACCACTGTCATCCATATATTGTCCATTTTGTCAAGAAAAATTCTTTATAAAGCCATTAAATTGTGGAAGGGAGATATTCACATCACTAAACAATTTTAAATAATGGCAATTCTTGCCTGGCTGGTATTTCTCAGTGGTTGAGTGTCAACTCATGCACCAAAAGGTGGCTGGCTCCATTGTTGGTCAGGGCACATACCTGGGTTTCAGGCTTGATCCCCAGTAGGGGGCACACAGGAGGCAGCTGATCAATGTTTTTCTCTCATCAATGTTTCTATCTCTCTTTCCATTCTCCCTTTCTCTCTAAAAATAAATTTAAAAATTTTTTAATAATAGCAGTTCTTTCAGTTTTCATTTATAAATATTCCCAAGAATGGATGGTAGGTCCTAGAACATGGAGGGGTGGGGGGCAGGGACGTAGCATGTAGATGCCACCAACTCATTATAATTTAAGTAAATGTGAGTATTCTCAATTTTTTAATATTTGTGTAAGACTTGCCCCAGTGAACATGTAAGGTGTGGGATTCAGGTTGAGTCAAGAAGTCTTGGTAAATTATTTTACACACTTTTCCTAGGCATAGCTTAATAAGTGATTTGATCTAATTTTTACTCTTTGTTATTTCAGCCTGGGCTGTGCTCTGAACCAGAAGGGAGTCCATGTGATTCTGTTAGATATCAGCAGCCCTGCTCATACCATTCCAGAAGGAATCAAGTTTATACGCGGAGACATCCGCCACCTCTCTGATGTAGAGAAAGCCTTCCAAGATGTGGACATAACTTGTGTGTTCCATATTGCCTCTTATGGTATGTCAGGGCGGGAACAGCTAAATCGAAAGCTGATCGAAGAAGTCAATGTGGGGGGCACAGACAACATCCTCCAGGCTTGCTGGAGGAGAGGGGTGCCAAGATTAGTTTACACTAGCACTTTCAATGTTGTGTTTGGAGGTCAAGTTATCAAAAATGGAGATGAATCTCTCCCTTACGTACCTCTTCACCTCCATCCTGATCACTACTCTCGGACCAAATCTATTGCAGAGAAGAAGGTGCTAGAAGCCAATGGTACACCCCTGGATAAAAGCAATGGTGTCTTAAGAACTTGTGCTCTGAGGCCAGCTGGCATCTATGGGCCTGGAGAACAAAGGCACCTTCCTAGAATAGTGAGCTATATCGAGAGGGGTCTGTTCAAGTTTGTGTACGGGGATCCCAAGAGCCTGGTTGAATTTGTCCACGTGGATAACTTGGTGCAGGCTCACATTCTGGCCTCAGAGGCCCTGAAAGCTAACAAGGGCTACATTGCCTCTGGGAAGCCCTACTTCATCTCAGATGGCATACCCGTAAACAACTTTGAGTTCTTCCGGCCTTTGGTTGAGGGCCTGGGCTACTCATTCCCATCCATTCGCCTACCCTTGAACCTCATCTACTGTTTTGCTTTCCTATCAGAGATGGCCTACTTTGTTTTGGGTCAACTCTACAACTTCCAGCCCTTCCTCACGCGCACAGAAGTTAATAAAACCGGCATCACACATTACTTTAGCCTAGAGAAGGCCAAGAAGGAGCTGGGTTATGAGCCTCAGCCATTTGACCTCCAGGAAATAGTAGAATGGTTTAAAGCCCGAGGTCACGGCAGAAGTCCTGGGAGTCAGGACTCTGAGTGTCTTATTTGGGTTGGGCTGTTGGTCTTACTCTTGGTTGTAGCGGTTTCTACAGGGCTGTCCTTTGTGGGATTGTCACTGTGAAGGGTGAGTCAAAAATAAGGAGCTGACCACACTTGCTGAGATGGTTTCACAAAGAAGGAGGACTTCTTAAATATGGATGGATCGGTATAGATATCTGGTGCCAAATTTTGGCTCTTCAAATTGCTACTTAAGGATAGATGATTGGATTAAGTTTTAATTTCTTATCTCCTTGTACTAATCCT
Organism: Myotis daubentonii; assembly: GCF_963259705.1. NCBI lineage: Eukaryota > Metazoa > Chordata > Mammalia > Chiroptera > Vespertilionidae > Myotis > Myotis daubentonii. Next base: position 35,262,375 of record NC_081854.1, read on the forward strand.
GATGGGAGAAAAAAGAAACAGATAAATTTGAAAATTGTTTGTGTGTGTGTGTGTGTGTGTGTCCTACCTCTTTAGATAGAAGCAGTAGTAGTCATTTTGGAGCCATGGAGCTAAACTTAGTTAGATTAGAAATGCCTTACCTGAATTTGTCAGAAGCCAAAAATGTACTTATTTTCATTCCATACATTGTGATTCTACTTAAAAGGGACTAAAACACACGCTGATACAGGAATGACAAACTGCTAACAGGCTTAAGATGTATGAAAAACACCAAATTGGGCCAGATCCCTACAGACCAATGCTCTGGGGAGATGGTGGGTATTGTAGGGGAGGCATTAGCTATTCATAGCATATGTTTTGGGAATTTGTCTCTGCCTGTTGTGATATAAGCACATTACAGCTGTGTGACCATGTGCTAACATTTGATGTTTAAACTAATAGACTTTTATCTTACCTCATAAGATTCTTTTAAGGATTAAATTAGACACAGGATGTAAAGTTCCACTCAACAAAGTTAAGCCATTATTTTTAATATTGTTGCTATACATTCCTTATGAGGGTTTTCTTACTCAGGTATTCTGTTGAAAAGGTGTTGTTGCTACTAATCTTTCTGGAATGCCCTCAGAGTCTGTAACAAATGTGTTTGAACATACTCACTGTTTGCGATCTTTTAGTCTCTGAGAACAGGTTGAAGTTTAGGAAACAGCTAAAAATCCAGTGATTAAGGAAGATGAGCGAGCTAATGATGCCATTTAAAATTAAAAACAAAGCGCAACTGTAAACTAATAGATCGGTTTTCTTACTGGGAAGAATTCTGATTCTCTGAAGGCAATTTCCAATGAGGAATGTTTTGAACAATGGCGGCATTGTCTAGCCACCCATGGGGACTGCCTTGGAAGATACTCAAGTTGCACCATCGCATAGGAACCACAGTGGAAAGAAGACAGAGCATCTTACCTATTCCATAGTTCCAGCTACAGAAAGGACAGTATTAAAATATTATAAAACATTATAGATTGCTGTGGAAAATAATGTTAGAGTTGTCCTGAGAGTATTTGTAGAAGGAGGATGCTAGATAAACAGTTCCTGGATGTTTTGGATAAAGTGTTCAACCTATTACCAGAAGGCCTGCAATTATAAATATTTTATGTGGTCTTAACCAAGTAACTGAAGCCTCTTATGCCTTAGTTCCCTCACTTGGGAAGTGGGAATGATGTATGATCATTTATAATCAAGTTTATAACCATCTTTCTGTAAACCCACCTGCCCACCTCATAGGGTTTGTTGTGAACATAAAATAAGATGTGGTGAAAATACTTTTAGTATATAAATTGTAACATAAGTGTGGTAGTAATGGTTGTTTTTGGTGAAATATTTTTGGAGTCTTATAAGATGCTTTTGCTTTTTAGTCCTGGGTAACTTGCATGAGCACCTACAGAATATCTAACGCTCTAGGTGCTATGAAGCAGGTTCCTCTGCCCTTCACAGTCTTACCGTCTGGTAATGACATGGTGCGTCCATATGAGAAGGTGACTGATAGACCAGATAAGCACAGTAAAACATTTGTTCATTGCCATTGAGAGGTATCACAGACTTTCAAAGCATGTTTTTAATGAAGTCTTTCAAAAGATTGATAGATACTTCTCAGTTTTCTCAAGCCAACTATATGGAGCATAGTGGGGTTTCACTTGTTTTTTAAATGTTTTTGTTTTTGTTCCCACACTCAATAAATCTAAATGAAATTCAGGATTGATATGTGGACTTTATTGTCATCCAGGTATGAGACATTTGGCCATTTCACATATTTGACATAGTTATCTACTCTATCCTTGAAACATATTTACTTTCCAAGAACCCACACTCTTCTGGTCTTTCTCCTTGTATTAATGTTCTATTGCTACATGATAAATTGCCCTGAGACATATCATCTTAAAGCAACAAAGAGTGCCTCCTAGTTTCTATGGGTCCGGTATTTGGGTATGCCACCTCTTGCTTAGAATCTCTCATGAGGGTAATCTCATGGTGTTGGCTGGCACTGCAGTCATCTGCAAAATTGACTAAACCTAGAGAATCCACTTCCAGAATGGTCCATCCACGTGACTGTTGGCAGGAAACCTCAGTTCCACACCATGTGGGCATCTTTATAAGATTGCTTGAATGTCCTAATGACATGGCAACTGGTTTCCCTCAGAGCAGGTCAGTGGTCGGCAAACTCATTAGCCAGCAGAGCCAAATATCAACAGTACAACGATTGAAATTTCTTTTGAGAGCCAAATTTTTTAAACTTAAACTATATAGGTAGGTACATTGTTATTAACTTAATTAGGGTACTCCTAAGGCTTAGGAAGAGCCACACTCAAGGGGCCAAAGAGCCACATGTGGCTCGCGAGCCGCAGTTTGCCAACCACGGGAGCAGGTAATCCAAGAGAGCAAGGTAGGAGCTGCAATGTCTTTCAGTGACGTAACCCTGAAAAATCGCAGTCACTCCCCAGTCACTGATTACATAGATCAATACTATTCAGTGTGGGAGGGAATTACCTAGTTGTGTAAATAGCAGAAGATGGGGAACGTTGAGGGCCACCTTAGAGTCTGGGCTCTGGCTCCACCCTCTGAGTCATCCTTTTCTATGAAAGGTACTCCATATTTACAGCTACATAGTTTTCTCACTTTGCTTCTGTTACAGCCAAAGGTGATCCTGAGTGGGGGGGTGAAAGGATTGAGAAAAGACAAGAGAATGAAAGCTGGGTTTCGGTGGGACGCTGCTCCCTGATGAGACAGCCCCAGCGCCCACAAGCAGATGCCACGAGGCAAAGTAGGGGCGTGATCAAGTTGTTTACAGCATTCTTATGAGTTCCAACCTCACTTAACTACATGCACCCCAAATCTATCACAAGGCATGTGGGGCTACGTGTTCGTACCATAGGTGCAAGCTTACAACCACAGCTGTTGGCTATGATTGTGCTGGGAGGGCCCTGCCCGCCAGCTGGGACTTGCACGTGGCAATGAGAGGACCCTGTCCTTTCATTAGTCCGAGGCTCGAACCTGGCCAACACACTGTAGCCGCGCCCCACAGCTTCCACCCAGGAGAAATTAGGGGTGGAGGGGGTCCAAAAGCCTCTTTAGATTTTGTACTGAATCTCTTTCACTTCAAGGTGGTAGTGTTACTGTGAATAAAATTATTTTGAACACTGTTTCCCCCTGAGTCTTATTTGCAGTTGACTCCATTATAAAAAAGCTATGCCCACAAATTTCTTTGAGATAAGTCCTCTATTTGGGGCTTCTGCTCCTTAAGATTCTTATTGTCAGTACAGCTCTCGGAGGCACCACTACATGTCTCTCTGAGGTCTCAAAGGTTTTATGCCCATAACCTTGGCCATGCACCGTCATTTCTACAATATAGTAGCTACATAGGTTACATTAGCTCAACTCCATGTGGGAGGAGACCACATAAGGACATGAATACCAGAAGATGGGGATCATTGGAGTCTGCTACCACACCTGCATCTCACCAGTTTTCTTTTCTCCTCCACTCCCATTTAAAATGGTAGATTTCTTCAGTGTTCAGAGCTAGGTCCTCTTTTAATACAATCTTAATAATTTTTCCCTAAGTGATCTTGTCCAAATCCCTGACTTTAATTTCTATCTCTATTCTAAATATATAGTTCTAAATTTATAATTCCAGCCCAGACCATTCTTCTGAGCGCCAGACCCATCTGTCCACCTACCTTTACAACTGTACCTGGGCATTTCATATGTACCTTTCAGTCAGTATCCAAAATGGAATTCACAATCCCTCCAAATTCTTACAGGCTTGCTTTCCCTGGTAAATGTCACCATTATCTATTGAATTTCTCATGCCAGAAATCAGGGGTAGTCTTAATCCCTGCCTCCCATTAACTTGGCACACTTAACCCATCTTTAAGCCCATTGATTCTACCTTCTGCTCATGCTCAAAACTGCCCAGTAGACAGGTGTCATCTCTCTCCCCTATACTCCAACAATAACCTTTCTCTTCCACCTACATCCATTCCTCCCTCCCTTCAATCCATTCTCCATATGCCAGGCAAAGTGATGCTATAAAGATGTAAATTTAAAAAAAAAAAAGTAAATCTGTTACTTCCCTGCTCAAAACTCCATGGTGCAGGTTGAATATCTTTATTGTGACCCAAAAGGTCAGATCTTGTCTGATCTGGCTCCTACCTGCTGCTCCATACTTGTCTCACACCATACTTCTCTGCCCTCACTGCATCCTTTTCTGTAGGTTTGTGAGTTCCAAGTTCCTCCCTCATGCCCCCACTCTTTTTTTGACTGCATAATGTTTATTTCATGCCTCAGCTTAAGTCTCTTCTTCCAGAGGCCTTCCATGATTGTAACAAGTTAGGTCTGGTCCTGCTACAGGCTCTTATAGCACCCTGCTTATCTTCTGTAGTTTTTATCACAACTGTAATAGTTTGTAATTATTTGTCTAATGTTTGTAAGTTCCATGAGGTCAGGACCATTGTCTTGCTTATTACTGTATCCCTAGTGTCTAGCACAGCTGTGGGCAAACTACGGCCCGCGGGCCAGATCCGGCCAGTTTGAAATGAATAAAACTAAAAAAAAAAAAAAGACTGTACCCTTTTATGTAATGATGTTTACTTTGAATTTATATTAGTTCACATAAACACTCCATCCATGCTTTTGTTCCAGCCCTCCGGTCCAGTTTAAGAACCCATTGTGGCCCTCGAGTCAAAAAGTTTGCCCACCCCTCTAGCACAAAACAGGAGTTCAATAAGTATTTCTTGAATGAATGCTATTTTTCCCCTTTTGGCACATATACATAATTTACTCTTTCTAATCTGTTGAAGACTGGGAAAAATAGCCAATCTATTATGATTGTTTGTAAACTAAATCAAGACTAGATAAGATCTAGTAAATACGAGAGGTCATTCAGCATGTGGTATGGTGGAGCTTTTAAATGCTGAGAGATATTTAGAGAAGGGGGAGGAATGAGGAAAGTTATTTGTGCTCACTCCAAATCTCAGCTGAAAACTGACCACTTGAAAGAACTCAATTTATTACCTGAAAGGTAACTCCCTTCCTAAGGTCAGGAGATAATGAATTCCATTAGTTCTAGGGTTCCCAGCTGCACTCACCTTTCCTCAGTCCTTGATTGAATCCCGCAAATGCATAAAGCTAGGGAACAGTGTTCACACTTGTGCATGTGAGGCACTGCTAGATACCTGGGCATAAGCCACCCAGCACTGCCACCAAGGTGACACTTCCAAGGAGTAGGTGGCCAATTGTCCATTAGCCTGGTTAGAAGATCACATTGGACAAAGAGCTTTAAAGTCTTTAGAATTGCCCCCACACACACCCCCTCGCCCCGAATTGGAAAATTGGAAAGCATAATCACTATGCTTTAATTCTGTTCCATTGTAGTGGAACCCAAGGGTAATGCTAAAACTATTCATGTCTGGAGGCCAAATGACTAATGCTGGCGTCGTATTACCGAGGCGATCATATTGCTCAAGCCTGCAGCATAGGCCAGGGATTCTTTTCAAGAAAAGGTTTTATTTTCCTTAATCACCTAACGTGGTAATTATGAGAAAGCCAATACTGCTTTGTCATAGTTTCAGTAAGTTTATTAACAAGTGTAGGGGTGTCCCCTGCTTTCTGTTCCTTTCCAAATCCCTACCAGTTCAGGGAGCCTTACAGCAGGTTAGAAATAGCCTGTAGAATTCAACTCTCAGCACAACCCAGCTGTGAACCCTAGGGCTAATGGCCTGGCCCCCTTGTTCGCTGGCCTTTGCAGCCGATGCTAGCAGTTCATGTCTTATTAAAATTGTCACTGTTTGCTAGCATCCCTTTACTTTAGAGCAGTGGCTCGCAACCTTGGCTGCACATTAGAATCAACCTGGGAATCTTTTTAAAATCCTGATTTCTGGGCCTCATCCTCCGGAAATTCTGTTTCTTTGTTATGACGTGGGGCCACAACATTAGTAACACACATATAATTACATATTGTTTTTGTGATTAATCACTATGCTTTAATTATGTTCAATTTGTAACAATGAAATTGGGGGTCACCACAACATGAGGAGCTGTATTAAAGGGTTGTGGCATTAGGAAGGTTGAGAACCACTGCTTTAGAGAATGATACCCCATTCCCTTTTTCATGCGAGAAACCCATTCCTAGCCCTTCCATAGGGCTGACCACCAATTGCAAGGCCTGGCCAATCAGAAGCCGGCCGTAAGTTTTGACGGCAAGCATTGGGACAAGGTGGGCCAATCCACGAGCTCTTCTCAACTTTTCTCCGGTGTGGTTTGGAGAAACTCTCTATGCAGTGGCTGCTTCATCAGGAGGCTAGGCTTTGGGGCTGCCCTGGACTCTCCTGCCCCAAAGGAGAAACGGAGCTCTGATAATGTTGTTTGGGTTCCTGGCTGCAGCTGTGAGTCAAGGACACCAGGAAACTCAGAGAAAACAGGGCCTTGAAAACATCATTGGGGCTCTGCCACCCAGGCGAGCCCAAGGCTAACTTCATCCTGGATCACCCCATCAGGTGAGTCTCAGAACATTTTCTTTTCTGCTTTAAAGTCTTTAGAATTGGCTCCCCTCCCCCCACCCCCGCGCCCCGAATTGGAAAATTGGAAAAGTTCCTCACTTATAGTCTCCACAGTCCACTCCTGGACACGGGTGACCATACTCTGTGGTTTCCGAAGTGTGTGCCCCCTTCCTTACAGAGGAGCTCACTTTTAGCCCTTGGAGAACCGAACGTTTGCTGGCGTTCTTCCTCCAGAATCCGACTGATTTCCTTTTCTAGAATCCTGTATAGATGGGCTGAACCCACCTGTGAGCAGTTTAGTTCAAAGTCTCCTGTTCTATGGTAAGAAACTTTGACAAAGTGATTTGTTCCCCAGAATTTTGGCGTCCGGTGAGGGCAGGGACCATGTGCTTTGTCAACTTCTATATCCAAAGAACGCAGAACTTACTTCCCAATAAGTGCTTGTTGGTTGGCTGAGTGCATTGATCAGCCAGTTGGTTTTATCTGAGATTCTGACTGATTTCCCAGCTACTCCTTACTTTAGGGCTGTGACTTCCAAGCCCTACCTGAAAATAAGAACACTGGAAGCCCAAGTTTTTTTTTTTAAAAAAAAGGCCAGTATTCAATACAGTATTATTAATTACAATCATCATGAGGCTTATTAGATCTCTAGATTTATTTCAGGTGCTCTCATCAAAAAAGAAGTAACTATGTGAGGAGAAATGTTAATTAGCTTGACTGTAGTAATCATTTCACTTTCTACATGTATATCAAATTATCATGGTGTCCACCTCAAATATATACAATTTTTATTTTAAAAAATAGATCCAGAGGAGTGATGTCATGCAGAATAGCAGAGTGGGAAACCCTAGGGTTCAGTCCTTAAAGCCACAACAACCAGTAAACTGGTGGCAGGTGTGTGTGTGGGGAGATGATTAGAACCAACAATTTCAGAACTCTTGATGTCTACTCTACCACAATACAAAATACAGAGTGTCCCCGAAAAATGTATACACTACTAAAAACTGATAGCTCAATTGATGTTTCTTTCTTTTTAGATATAACCCATTGGCAATAATTATTCAAAGTGTATATACATTTTTGGGGGGCACCCTATATATACACACATACTCCAAACTCTTCCCCTGTTCTGATTCAGAAGGCCTGTGTGGGCTGGGACTCCTCATTCCAGGTGTTTCTTATCTCCCAACAAGGAGGTGAAATGCTGCCAGATCCCAAACGCTTGCTCCCTTTGCAACATGCTAAGTGAGAGGCTCCTGGGTTCTCCATTGCTCTCCCCTTCCCAGTGCTTTGCCACAGCAGGTGTTCCACATACGCTGAGTGAAAGAATGAGGAGATGGGACCCCCCAAAAGGACCTCCCTCCTCCTCCTTTCTGCAGGCCCAATTGTTTGTTGACTGACAAACAGGCCACATCTCAGCACTGACTTCTTCACCTGCCTGCCACCTGCTTCCTTTGGCCAAAAGGTCCTGTTGGAGCCCATCCAGCCGGGCCTGGCCACCTGATCTTTTAACGCCAAATAGCCATTCTTACCTGAAATGGAATCGGTGAGACCCCAGCACCTCTAAGCTGGACACACTCATATAATGTTACCCTTCTGTATTTAGGTCTCATGCACCAGGAAAGATACCTTTGTCTTTGAACTCAAATAATTGTGACTGAGGCAAAATCTAGCTTACTACAAAGAAATTATCATAGAAAAGTGACCTGGGAAAATGTCTTTCAGCCAACAAGGGGTTCATCTGCAGTAATTTGTAATGTTTATTTTAACAGAGCTGGTTGAGGTATAGTAATTTTTAAATTCTGCATTACTAATATGGAGGATTTTAATCCTGGCAAATATTCTAAGTGTCTTTTTCCCCAGTCACCCAGGGTTGTCTATTACAGATCTAAAACTAAAATACTTCTTTACCAATATATATTTAAATTTTTCTTCAAGGCACATGCAATTTATTTTTTAATGTTTCTTTTTAATTTATTTTTTTAAAGAGAGAGAGGAAGGGAGAGAAAAAGAGAAACATCTGTTGGTTGCCGCAATGCAATTGTCCCAACCAGGGATGGAACCCACCTCCTTTTGGTGTAAGGGATGCCACTCCAGCCAACTGAGCCACACTAGCCAGGGTGAGGTACATTTAATTTAATATCAAGAGTGCAATACAAGAGGCCCAAATACAATGAATGAACACATTCCCCCGTTAACACCAACAACAGTGCTCTTTCAACATGAGCTTGCTGAATGGAATGGGGATTTAATAAATTTCACTGCGAACAAAATAACACAGTGAATCTTATCATAGTCAATATCCTTATACAATCTAGTTTTGAATTGAATGTTTGTAATGCTTCAAACAGTTTACACCTGAAATTTGATATCACTCCTTCATGTTTGTACAGTCCTCAAGATTATCTACAGTATTAACAACCATTCAAGGAACAATTGATTAAAACCACATTGATTTAAGGCTCCTTTAAGTAAACTAAATGGTTAAATATATAAACTACTGGTATTGACATCTGTGATTTGATTCTCTCATAACTATTACGTTTCCTTAGCAAACAAACCCCTTAAAGACATAAGTCACTTCATTTGAGTTCTGACCCAGAAATTTAATCATGAAATCCAGTCTTATTGGCACAACTGATATAGAGTGTCTGTAAGTCACTGTGCTCAAGGTTAAGAGCGATGCATATCCTATTTTTACATTTTATTGGAATTTTACATGTTCAATTCATGATTTTAATTCTCCAGGTTTTCATTCCTCCAAACTCTCTGAAGACACTGAAACATTTCTCCAGTGTCCAGGGGTTCTAGAAGGGGACCTTTTCAGAGGTGGCCACTTCTTTGGAACAGTCCGACGCCATCAGGCCTCTAAAGCAAGGGGAAGCGGAAGAGCAAAAAGCTAAAGAAGCACAAGGCTCATCAGGTGAGTGTTGCATTAACTATTACAAGTGGAATAGTATAAGAATGTGGCTTTTTTTTTTTTGGCTCAAAAAATCTGAGTCTTGTTGTGGAAACGAGTACTTGGCTGTCTGCAACTGCTTTCTCGTATGGGACTGTCAGAGAAGTCTTGGCTGAGGAGTGTGATTTGTCTGCCTATCCGGTGTAAACTTCCAGGCACTCAGTTCATTTTGGGCTTGTTCCAGTTTGTCTTCAGTCTGTTCCAGTTCAACTTTCATTTTTTAGGAAAAATGAGTTGATCGCTGGGTCTGTCATTGTGGATCTTGGCTGGGCAGCGTTGGGCGGCAGGACTTGCTGGAGGAACTGGGTTTGAGGAGTGCACTCCAGCATCGTTTGCTCCTTGGTTGCTAGTCGAATTGCAAGCATGTTTGACCTGCGTGCAGACTCTGGCTGCTGTTGCTTTTGTTTTTCTTCCAGCTCCTTAAGCCAGCTATGTTGCTAGAGTTCAGGTCTGTGCACTTGCCCTCCAAAGCTTGTAATATGCTTCATGGCATTGCCGTCTTAAAATCAACTCATCTTGTCCTTTTGGGGAAGGGATTGCTCATTGGTCATCTTGAATCCTCTCCAGAGGCTGTGGGTGCAGCCCCCCCGCCAGTTACATAGGTGGAGGCCACACTGACTGCCCAGGCCACCCAACCTGCTGCTGGCCCCGGTTCTTCAGTTTCAGCCCTACATTCCCCTTTATTTTGGGGTCTTGCCACCACAAACAGTGCTGAAGGAGAAAGCGAGGCTGTCACCCTTATATTTTTAAATTGTTACGAGGATGAGTCCTCTTGTGCTCCTAACCATCCCTAGTGTCCTGAAATGCTCCCCAGCTTTACAGAGGAATGATTTGCTGTGTTGCTGGGGCAACTGCAACACCCCCACTGAGTGTGGTCAAGTAACTGCCACTGAGAGTTTGCTTCTAGATCTGCTCAACATTGGGATAATGATCGATATTAACCCTCCTTGGCTAAATTACTCAAAGATGAGCATTCTTAAGAGTTAATTGTAACTATTTGTTGTGTTTGCTTACTATGTGCAAGGCTATTTCGTAAGTTCATATAGTTCTCTCAATGACTTTAAGAAGTATGTGTATGTATTTCCAGTTTACATGTGAAGAAATGGAGGTTTAGGGAAGTGGAGAATCTTGCTCACGATCACCCAGAGTCACTCTGCTAGGAAGTGGCAAAGCTTGGATTTGAGCCAGGTCCACTGAATCCGGACACCAAACTCTTGACTACCATGTCTGAGGTGGCTTCATGGTTTTATCATGAGAGTATTCAAGGCCAAACATCACCCAAAATGCATTTACAATGAAAAATAAACTATCTTATTTATTTGTTGCTAAAAACATGTAACTGTACATAGTGACTGTTGCTGCACAAACTCTTAAGTTACATTAAAAAAATCAAAGCATTATTTTACCATTAGAATGTGTGTGGGGTGGGGCTGGTGTGTGTGTGTGTGTGTGTGTGTGTGTGTGTGTGTATACACGTCAGTGTTAATGTATTAAAATTCAACTTATTTAAAGTAAGGAGTATGAAATGTTAGCACTAATAACCTCTAGGACAGGGCTGGGCAATCTTTTTGTGAGTGCGTACCAAAACCAGCAAAATCTCTGAGTCAAAATTCTTCTGCGTGCCAACCCTAATTTTTTTGAGAACATGTTACGCCTACTTGATATCTCTTAAGGTGTACGTATGTGAAGAAACTTGAAGAAATAATAAAATTAATTTGAGCGACAAAAACACAGTATATGATGATGAAAAATACATTTATTTTTTAATGTATACATGTACACTGATAGTCTGACAGAAAACTTTATGACTCTGTTTGATATTATCAGTGGGACTTTTGCTGCTGCATCACTGATGACAGAGATTTTACATCAGGTTTATATTTGTGACCTTCAGAGATATGCATGAGCTACTACTTTCATCCGTCAGGCTACTCCTATTATGAGACTTAACAAAATTCATCACTGAGAACAAAGATTCACAAGCATACGTGGATGAAACCAAAACACTGGTCGGATCTAGGAAGGCAGGGAGAGTTAAGGCAGAGGCATAGAAATTGCTCTTCCCCTCTCTCCTCAATCCATGTCTATGGTCTTTAAGATAACTTGTTATGTAAAATTATTTATTTATCTAAGATGCACCTACACTGAATTTATCTGAAAAATAAAAACGTCGATATTAAGAAAAAAATTGTAAATGGAAGATTATAAGAGAGGGTTTCGCATGCCAGCAAAAGTTACTGGCATGCCATGTTTGGCACGCGTGCCACGGGTTGCCCACCCCTGCTCTAGGACATCCTCCAAAAAGAGCTGATTTGTTTTTGTACCTAATCATGTACTGACATTGGTCATATTACACATGTCCTAATCTCCTCTCACTGAGTCAGCTTTCTGAAGCAGAATCTTGAGAACAGAGCTCACATATTATTCAGCTGGTCAGTATTTGCCTCCCCTGCAGTCTCTTGCGTCGTTCTAGGCACAGAGCATGGGCCTAATAACAAATCTGCCAAAGTAATAAAAATGCAAAGCCCAACTTGTAGAGCTACCCTGAGATGTTGAATTTTCCCACAGGAAGGTAGACTTTTCCAAAGCACTTCAGAAGTTTCTCTAAGCACGGGGAACACTTAGACCTTTGGCCCAAGTGGAAACCAATTCTTTGGTGGTGAGTGATCGTGGCTCCTCAGCGCTCAAGGGACCCATGGGAATGCTTCACTTCCTTAGGCAGGATCTGTGCCTTATTTGCAATTCAACTTTGGGCAAATCTGCCCCTCCTCTGTAAAGTGGAGATAATGCACTATCTCACAGGGAGCTTGTGTGGATGAAATGGCACGGAGGCCCTTTTGTAACCTGCAAAGAACGAATGTACATAGATCTTTACTTAATGGTGGTTCTGCTGGGAGAGGCCAAAGGATTTGGAGGGGAAGCTGGTATGTACAGGAAGAATGTGGCATGTGCTGGTTCTGGTTGAGCTTGAAGCACTCAAGTGGGATGCTCAGTAAGTAATGTAGGGCTGGCATCTGAAAGCAAACTGGTTGTTTAAATGGTGGTGGTAGTAATGAAAACGTTTCATTGATTCACTGTTGTATAACAGGTGCTTGTCTGTTTGCTGCGGTTTTAAATACCTCAATTTGAGCTCTAAACTGAAATGTGAGGTTGTTGTTTTTTTAAGTTGCAGAGTAGATTACACCATGCTAGAGGGAAAAAATGCCACTCTACTTTAAATTTTGATGTATTTCAGCACTCATCATGGTGTATGTTGGTTTTCAACCACATGGGCCTGAAAAGATAGCTCAAAATGACATATTGGTCCAGCCCTTAATTCTATCCACTCAGAATACCTTTCTTTAGTTTTAAAAGTAACTATACAAATAATGCATGAATACATTTTTCTTGTAAAAAGTTAAAACATTGCAAATAAGGCCAAAGAAAACCTTTTACCAACATGCCCCAAATTCTGTTTATGTATATATTTGTATAGAGAATAGGTCTGGAGTGTTCATTTGTCCCATACTATTGTCCTCTACCCCACATTTCCTTCTGCTACTTGTATTTCTCACTAAATAGTACATCATGATGACCTACCAATATTAGAGTGTAGGTAAATATTAATATACTAGAGGCCCGGTGCACAAAAATTTGTGCACTCGGCGGGGAGGGGGGATCCCTCAGCCCGGCCTGTGCCCTCTCGCAGTCTGGGACCCCTTGGGAGATAACGACCTGCTGGCTTAGGTCTGCTCCCGGGTGGCAGAGGGCAGCCTCAATCCCTAGGTGCAGCCTCTGGTTGGGCTCAGAGCAGGGCCGACTGGGGAGTTGGGGCGCTGCCCCCTGTCATGCACAGAGCAGGGCGGATTGGGAGGTTGCGATGCCACCCTCAGTCATGCTCAGGGTAGGGCCGATTGGGGGGTTGGGGCACCGCCCCCTGTCACACTCAAGGCAGAGTCGATGGGGAGGTTGTGGCGCCACCCCTGTCACGCACAGAGCAGGGCCAATCAGGGGGTTGGGGCACTGCCCCCTGTCACGCACAGAGCAGGGCCGATCAGGGGGTTGGGGAGCTCCCCCCCATCACGCACAGAGCAGGGCCCATCAGGGGGTTGGGGAGCTCCCCCCTGTCACACACAGAGCAGGGCTGATCAGGGGGTTGGGGCGCCGCCACTGTCACACTCAGGGCAGGGCCAATGGGGAGGTTATGGCTCTACCCCATCACACACAGAGCAGGGCCCATGGGGGGGGCTTGGGGCGCCACCCTCTATCACCCACAGAGCAGGGCCGATCAGGGGGTTGGGGCGCCTTCACCTATCACGAACAGAGCAGGGTGGATAGGGAGGTTGTGGCCCTGCCCCATGTCACACACAGAGCCACAGGGCAATCAGGGGGTTTGGGCGCTGCCCCCTGTCACACTGATCCCGGTGCCGGGAGGCCTCTCAGCTCCGCTGATCCCAGTGCTGGGAGGCATATTACCCTTTTACTATATAGAATAGAGGCCTGGTGCACGGGTGGGGGCCGGCTGGTTTGCCCTGAAGGGTGTCCTGGATCAGGGTGGGGGTCCCCACTGGGGTGCCTGGCCAGCCTGGATGAGGGGATGATGGCTGTTTGCAGCTGGTCACACACCCTTCAGGGTGGGGGTCCCCACTGGGGTGCCTGGCCAGTCTGGGTGAGGGGCTGAGGGCTGTTTTCAGGCTGGGACTGAAGCTCCCAACTGCTCCTTTTTTTCTTTTTCTTTTTTTATTTTGGGCCAGCTTTAGCTCTGAGGCTCCAGCTCTTAGGCCTCCGCTCCTGAAAGCAGGTATCTGGTTTGTTTCGGTTCTTGAAACTCTGTATCAACTCCAGCTCTGAGATCCCAGCTAGCTGAAAGCTGGTTTCTGGGGTTTTGTTTAGCGTCTATATTTGTTACAATGTTTGAAACTGCAGGCGGGGAACGTTGGAGTCCTCCTTCACTGAAGCAAGCAAGCCTCATGTTAGTTTCAAGCTGCCTGGCTGCCGGCCTCCATCTTGGCTGACAGTTAATTTGCATATTGCCCTGATTAGCCAATGGGAAGGGTAGCAGTCGTATGCCAATTACCATGTTTCTCTTTTATTAGTGTAGATTAGTATTCCTTATTTGCTGACATAGGTATGCAGGTATATAAATATGGTGACTGTGTGTCCCAGTTTGCCTAGGACCATTTTAATTTAATGCTTGTAGTCCCATCCTAGCTTTTTAAAATATATTTTTATTGATTGCAGAGAGGAAGGGAGAAGGAGAGAAAGATAGAAACATCAGTGATGAGAGAGAATCATTGATTGGCTGCCTCCTACATGCCCCATGCTGGGGATTGAGCCTGCAACTGGGGCATGTGCCCTGACGGGGTATCAAACCGTGACCTACTGGTTCATAGGTCGACGCTCAACCATTGAGCCACACTAGCTGGGCCCATCCTAATTTTTAATAGTGTCCCTATCACTCTCAAATGTGTCCCCTTTGTATAAGCTAAATGGTCACATAATTAATACATATGTACTCTTACAATTACATAAACAATTAAGTATTTTTCATAATCTATGTGTTAGAAGTTATCAGAAAGTGGTTGTGCGGGGAAAATGTCAGTTTTACTTGTATAGTAAGGAAATCCTAAATTCTGAGTATGAGGCAATATTCTACCAACACTGAAATATCAGTATAAAATTACCTAGCTAAAGAACATTTTATGTATACATGTTTGTCAGTGATCCTTTTATGTAGCTAGCAGCAAAACACATGTCCTGGTGGAATAGAAGGTACTCTGACATGTGGGTAGTATAAAAGCACACGCTGGTACTCGTTTTCATTGAATGCTGGTAACTAAGAAAAGAAAGCCATGATGTAAAACATAGTCAAAGGAACTCCTCTATAGTGCATGCAAAATAAAATATCAGTCAAAACTGGTGAAGCCAAGTAGTAAACAATGATAATATATTTGAATAAACTCCTCTGCCAGTAACCATTGTGCATGTGAACGAATAAATATTTCAGTAAATATTGGTACAAATTGTGCAGCACAATGGTACACTTAAAAGAATTCCAATTTCAACCTTGTGAATGCAGCAAGATAAACTCTTTCAGAGAATACTGCAGTATTCCAACAACATGGAAATATTTCAATGAATTCAAATGGAACTTGATAGTTCAGTAAATAGAGCAACAAGTATTTGTAAAATGCATTATACTCTTCATTTTCGCAAAACCTAAAAGCCTGAGTATAGGTAATTCTCCTTATAATTGGCCAACGCTGCATTAGCAGTCGAGTCAATAATAGCTTCAAGCAATGCATTGTTTTGATATGGTGGTAATTGTCCCAATAAATCTGCCTGAAACTTGTGAAACAATAAAACACAGCCTGGGAGGGTGATACTTTTTTCTTTTTACTTTTAAGATTTTTAGAGAGAGAGAGGAAAGGAGGGGGAGAGAGAGAGAAAGAAACATCACTGTGAGAGTGCAACATCCACTGGCTGCCTCCTGCACGCCCCCTACCAGGGATCAAGCCCACAATTTTGGTATGTGCTCTGACCAAGAATCGAACCACAACCTTGCAGTGCATGGGGCAACGCCCAACCAGCTGAGTCCCACTGGCCAGGGCAGGAAGTGTGATACTTTTCAACACCATGATGGCATGGATTGTGTTTTCTTTATAATCATCAAGTAAGGTAGATATACCTAATTCTTTTTTAAAAAAATTATTGATTTTAGAGAGAGAGAAAGAGAAAGAGAGAAAGAGAAACATTGATTTGTTGTTCCACTTATTTATGCATTCATCGGTTGATTCTTGTATGTGCTCTGGCCAGGGATCGAACCTGTAACCTTGGTGTATCAGAACGACACTCTAACCAGCTGAGCTACCCGGCCAGGGCACTATACCTAATTCTTTTTCAACAGCTGTATGGTATTCCATAATATAAGTGCACTACCATTGATTTAGCCTTTTCCTTAACTTTACCCACTTTTTTCTAGCTTCTACTTTATCAAACAGTACAGTCCTGAATGTTCTAATGCCCATCTCCAAATGAGTCTGCATGGAAGATACCCAGAAGTAGAATTGGAATTTTAATAGGTTCTACTGTATCAAACATGCACTTATCTACTCATTTAAAAGTTTTCCTCAGAGTAGCTTAAAGAGACAGGGGTTTTTGTTCTCATGTAGCAGGAGGTCCAAAAGTCAGCACATCTGGGACAGTGACATCAGGGACCATTCTTTCATTCTAATGATTCTCACCTCATGGTCCTGAGATGGTGGCTGCACTTCTAGACATCAATGCAGGCAAGAGGAAATGAGGAGATAAGCAAGATCAACCAAATGCCATGTTCCTTTCATAAAGTTTTCCTGAAAGCCTGCTACCTACTGACTTCTTCTTACACCCACTGGCCAGAACTGAGACCCATAGCTTACCCCTCAACCAACTCCAAAAGGTAGTAAGGGAGATGGAGTTATGGGTGGGCCACCTTGTTATGTGCTTCCCACCGTGTCTGTACAAATACTCTTCCGCCAGCCCTCGCTGGTTTGGCTCAATGGATAGAGCATTGGTCTACGAACTGAAGGGTCCTGGGTTTGATTCCAGTCAAGGGCATGTACCTGGATTGTAGGCTTCTCCCCAGCCTGGTCCCTGGCGGGGTGCATGCAGGAGGCAACCAATCGATGTGTTTCTCTCACATTGCTATTTCTCTGTCTTTCCCTTTCTCTTCCACTCTCTCTAAAAATCAATGGAAAAAATATCTTTGGGTGAGGATAAAAAAAAAATCTTCAGCCAGATTCCCCATTTCCCTCATACCGCTGCCAGAACTTTCTCACATTGAAATGTTTGCCAATCTGATGAGTAAAACTGGCATATCATTTTTTAAAATGTGCACATCTTGGCCTAGCTGGTTTGGCTCAGTGGATAGAGTATTGGCTGGCCTGCCTGCCGACCAAAGGGTCCTGGGATCGATTCCCTTCAAGGGATGTATCTGAGCTCTGGTTGGGGGCAACCAATGAATGTTTCTCTCACATCAATATTTCTCTCTGTCTTAACCTCTCTCTTCTACTTTTTCTGAAAATCAATGGAAAAATATCCTCAGGTGAGGATTAAAAATAAAAAAAAATAAAAAATAAAATGTGCACTTCTCTGATTACTGGGTTTCCTCTCTAGTGAATTGCATGGGCATGTGTTTCCCTATTTCTCTCAGTTGCTCATCTCCTTTGTATAGATTTGTAGGATGTAAGACATGGATAGTTTCTCAAACACTTGCCTTTTAACTTTGTGTCAGTTGTCTTTTTAACTACATAGTGCCTTGTTAGCTATATTCCCTTTTAAATTTTTGTTGGTTTTTCCAATTACATTCAATCCTATCTTATATTAGTTTCAGATGTACAGCATAGTTATTAGACAATCATATATTTTACAAAGTGTCCCTCCCCCCTGATATTTCCAGTACCCACCTGGCACCGTACATATTATCAACTCTATTCCCTGTGCTCTATTTTACATCCCTGTTACTATTTTGTAACTAGCAATTTGCACTTCTCAATCCCTTGACATTTTTAATTAGATAGTACTTTTATTTTGATGTCAAATTAATTCAGCTTTTCAGTTATTTTTTCTTTTGGTAATTGTTTATGAAAGTCTTTTCCATTCTGAAGAAAAAATATTGATGACTTCTTCTAATAACTTAAAGTTCTGTTTTTTTACCCTTTTACCTTTATCTGGTATTTAGTTTTGTGAATGATATAAGGTTCTAACTTGGTATTTTCTGAGTGAACAGGCAGTTGTCTCAACATAATTGGATTACTCATCCTCCTACTAAATGCAAATACTCTTCCTCTCTCTTTTTCTTTCGCCCCTCTTTCAAATTGATCTATTTATATCTTTCACTAGCAAAATAGCAGAGTTTCAATTAATAAGCATTTACAAGGGTTTTTATATTTGCTAGGATCTATGTCCTCCCTCTATTTTTTTTTCAAAATTGTCAGGCTGTTTATATCCACTGTCCATGTGACTTTTAGAATCAGCTTATAAAGGTCAATGAAAATTTTAAGTTTTTAAAACTAGGGTTGCTTTAATAGTATAGTTTAGATATCACTGACATAAACAGTTTTGAGATATTTCCTTCACAGACATGGTATATCTTTCCATTTATTTTTGTGTGTCCTTTTGCAAAGTTTCATAGTTTTCTATATTAAAGTCTTGAACATTTTTTAAATGTTTATTCTAAGCAACTTAAAGTTCCTATTTCTGCAGTTGTGAAATAGAAAAAAAAAATTCTAAAATTTATATGGAACCTCAAAGGAACCCAAAGAGCCAAACAATTTTGAAATATAACAAAGCTGGAGGCCTCATATTTCCTGATTTTTAACATATTAAAAAACTATAGCAATCAAAGCATTATTTAGTATTAGCATAAAGACAGACATATAGATCAAGTGAATAAAATACAGAGCCCAGAAATAAACCCATGTATATACATACACTCAACTGATCTTTGGCAAGGGTGCCAAAAAACCCAATGGGGAAGAAATAGTCTCTTACAATTTTTTTTCATTTTTAAAAATTACAGTTGAAATTCAATATTGTATTAGTTTTAGGTGTAGAATGTAGTGGTTGAACATTTATATAACTTATGAAGTAGTTTCTCTGATAAATCTAGTACCCACCTGGAACCATACAATTATTTCAATAGTATTGACTATACTCCCTATGCTGTATTTTACATCCCCGTGACTACTTTTTAACTACAATTTGTACTTCTTTTATTCATCCTCACCCAAGGATATGTTTTTCATTGACTCTAGAGAGAGAGAGGAAGGGAGAGGGGAGAAGAGCGAAAGGAGAGGAGGGAGGGAGGGAGAGGGGACAGGCATGAGGAGAAGGGAGAGGGAGAAGGGAGGGGAGGAGAGAAGGAGAGGGGAAGAGGGAGAAAGAGAGAAAGAAACATCTATGTGAGAGAGACACATTTATTGGTTGCATCCCATGCTCACTCTGTTTGGGGATTGAATTCGCAACCTGGGTATGTGCTCTGACAGGGAGTCCAGCCTGTGACCCTTTGGTGCACTGAACAATGCTCCAACCAACTGAACCACACTGGCTAGGACTGCAATTTGTTCTTCTTAACTCCTTTTTTTTTTCCCACCTAGTCCCCCAACTCCCCTCCCATCTGGCAACCATCAGAATATTATCTGTATTTATGAGTCTGTTTCTGTTCGTTCATTTATTTTGTTTTCCAGATTTCACAAATAAGTGAAATAATATGCTATTTGTCTTTCTCTATTTGACTTATTTCACTTAGTATAATATCTTCTAGGTGTATCCATGTTGTTGCCAATGGTAAGATTTAATTCTTTTTTTATGGGAAAGGATAGTCTCTTAAAAAATGGATATTCACATGCAAAAGAATGAAATTGGACCCTTATCTTACACCATATACAAAAAATTAACTCAAAATTAATTAAAGATTTAAACATAAGACCTGGAGCTGTAAAAGTCCCAGAAGAAAACAGAGAGCAAATGCTTCATGACATTGATCTTGGTCATGATTTCTTGGATATGATGTTAAAAGCACAGGCAGCAGGTAAAAAAAAAAAAAAATAGACAAGTGGGACTACATCAAACCGAAAAGCTTCTACACAGCAAAGAAAACAAACAATATAGTGAAAAGGCAACCTACAGAGTGGAAGAAAATATTTTCAAACTACATATCTGATGAGGGATTGATATGTAAAATAAGGAATTCCTACACTTGATAGTAGAAAAACAAATGACCAGCTTTAAAAATGAGCAAAGAACTTGAAATTCATTCTCCAAGAAGTCATACAAATGGCCAACAGAGGTATATGAAAAGATGCTCAACATCACTATAATCACCAGGGGAACCACAATGAGATATCACCTCACACCTATTAGCATGTCCATTATATATATATATTTAAGTGTTGGAAAGGATACGGAGAAATTAGAACACTTAAGCCCCATTAGTGGAATGTAAAATGATGTAGCCACTATGAGAACATTCTTCAAAAGATTCAAAATAAAACTACCACGTGACTCGGCAATCCCACTTCTGGGTATTTATCCAAAAAAATCAAACTCAGATTCTCAGATATCTGCATCTCTGTACTTAAGCATTATTCACAATAGCCAAGAAGTGGAAACCATCTAAATGTCCATACACAGATGAATGGATACATATACAATGGAATATTATTCAACCATAAAAAAGGAAATCTTGACATGCTACAGATGTGCATGAACCTTGAGGACATTATGCTAAGAGAAATAAGCCAGTCTCAGGGGACACATACTGAATGATCCCACTTATTTTAGGGATCGAAAGTAGTCAAACTCTTTGAAGTAGAAAGTAGCTTGGTGGTTGCTAGGGGCTGACAGGGGGGAGTTGTTCAATGGGAATAACGTTTCAGTCTTGCAAGATGAAAAATTTCTAGTAATCTGTACAACATTGTTAATAATACTGTAGTGTACACCTAAAAATGTAAGAGGGTTAAGAGGCTGGGTAACAGTTTCTTAAATGTGTGTATTTTCCTCCTAAGGAAAGAAAGGCGAACTGTAGACTGCAAGCATCTGGGTTTTGCAGCACTTTAGCCTGGTGCTACATACTGCTGTCCCAGGTCGAGAATTCACGTGCTGCCACCCTACCTGCAGCTCCCCAGGAACTGTGACTGTGGAATTTCATCTCCCCTCTTATGGTGCCTCTGCTGCTTGCAGTGACAAGTCGGTTAAGAGAGGACACAGCTAATTCTGGTCTCCACACTGTACTCTTTTGTGAGGTCTAAGAAATGTCTCATTTGCCCAGTGACCAGACCAAACTGTTAGCTCAATTATATTCATCTACTAAGGATAATAGTTAACATGAATAAAGTATTTTTTTTAATTAAGAGGGTGCCTGACCAGTGTGGCTCAGTGGTTGAGTGTTGACCTATGAACCAGGAGGCCACTGTTCGATTCCTGATCAGGGCATATGGCCAGATTGTGGGTTCGATCCCCAGTAGGAGTTGCGGGAGGCAGCCAATCAATGATTCTCATCATTGATGTTTCTATCTCTCTCTCCCTCTTCCTTCCTCTCTGAAATTAATAAAAATATATTTTAAAAATTAAGAGGGTGGTATCTCTTTCACACACACACACACACACACACACGCGCGCGCGCGCGCGCACTACACACAAGTCCTCTTTTTCTTTTTCTTTGATGTTTGGTAGGAGTTGCCCATAAAGTCATCTGGAGTTGCTGCCACCTGGGAGGCAAATCTTCGGCGGTTATTCCTGCTTTTTTTTTCATTGTAATTGTTTTAGTCAGGTTTCTAGTGATTCTTGGACATTTGTAATTTTTCATTTTAATATAAGGCCTGTTTATCTAAGCTAGTTGTTTCCTTTCTTTTAAAATATACTCTATAGTTACAAAAACTTGCTTTTCACAACACCTGGTACTGTTCATTTCTGCTTTCTTTCTCCCCCTCCCCTTAATTTATCTATTTTATTAGCCTTTTTCAAAAAGAACCATTTAATCAATTTTACTAGGTTTTAGTTCTCTGCTTCATGAATTTCTTTTATATTAATTTCTACTTTTACTTTTGAGGGGTTTTTTTTTAGCTTCTAAGTTAAAAGTTCAGATCATTTATTTCAACTTTTTATTGTTTTTATAATGCACTTAAAGCTCTAATTTTTTTCTGAGCAGAAATGTTCTCTTCCCTTTAATCTAAAAAAAATATTTTAGAAATAGGTGTTGAAGTTCTCAAGTGTAAGCACTTTGGGAGGGGGGTGTCTTTTTGTGTGTGACTTCCATGAGGCAGTGAATTTGGACTTGTAATCGAGCCATTAAAGTTGTCCTTTCTCAACCCCCGCCGGAGGCTTGGCCTGCACTCAGTGTTTGTCGATGTGCTGCGCCTGACCCAGGGGTGTATTCTCGGGGTACAAAGCTCAGTGTGTGTTAGCAGGAGGATGTGTATGCATCTGGTCTAACTTGTGATTTATATTATACAGATTCTCTGTGTCTTTATGATATGTTAACCTAAGAATAAAAGGCCAAAGTGAGAGGTACCAAGCATGCATTTGAGATTATTAAAAAAAAAAAAAAAAAGAGTTATTCCGGAAGCATGGATTCAGGCAGAAACTCAGTGTTCCTAGCAGGAGACAAAGGCAAGGGGAACAGTGACATCAGTAGAAGGAAGGCATTTCAATAAACTAACAGAATGTTGTTAATTCTGAACAATGTTTGTAATTTTCAGTCCAGTAATCATCAGTCCAGTCATCACAATATCTGCTTCCTTGTTACCTTTGTAAACAGTTGTTTTGGACGTACTGTTGCTTTAGGCCTAGTCCAAAGGTTATTTTGCCCTGTTTTAACATTCCAAAGGCTTGAGACACAAGGCATACAAGGCAATTCCTCTGGGATAGCAGCGCCAACTCCATTTCCCTTATTGTTTTACATTTCTGTCTCCTTCAACTATCATTTTCTGAGAGAGGACTCTTGGTCTCCAACTATAATTGTGAGCCTGTTGATTGTCTTCCTGAATCTTTTCAAACTATGCCGTGAGAAGCATAAAAGTGTGTGATTGTAACAATGTTCTTGTTAGGGATATAAACCTGACCTTTCTTAGTGGTACCTACCTTGCATAGAATTTTGTCTGATTTTAACAATATTACACCAGCTTTATGTTTATTAGGATTTACCTGGCACATCTTTTTAAAAATAACTATATTATTCCTTCCATCCTTTTTTGGAAAATAAAATTGAAAAATATAGGAAAATGAAAATAATAACACCCCAGCATTTTCTCACTGCCTAGAACCGCTAGCAGCTCACATCGTGAACTATTTCTCTTGGCCTCCATCTCTCAGTCTCCCTCCCTCTGATCCCCCAACTCCCATCCCTACCTCTCCCTTGTTTATTTTTCATTATTTTTTTCTTCTGTTTAAGTTTCACCTAGGAAACAGAAAGCTTGCCTGTGGCTAAATATCTTTTTGGTAGACCAAGCCTACTTTTACATTTGTGCCAAGCAAAGCGCCCCTTCCAATATTTAAAAAAGAAATAAAACATAGAACAGATCTAAAACTACCCTTCCCTGTCTCAGTCACCTCACCTTTACCTTACCCACTGACTCAGTTTTTATCACAATGTTCCTTTCAGTCCACTTTTATACTTTTATCTAATTGTATGTCTGTTACCAGCAATATTGTTTTGCATGTAGTTTTTTAAATGTGTGTCGAGTGGCATCCCTGGGCATGCATTGTTCTGCGTTTTGCTTTTCTCAGTTTAAGTGTATCCATCTGCTGTGTATGTTCTTGGCTCCATACCATTTCACTTCCTTATACTGCTCCATCTTACAAGTATCCTATGTTTTCATATGCCCTTCTGCTAATTTATATTGTTCCATTCTTTCCTTTGGTGCATTTGTGTGTGTCTAACTCAGCCGTGGGCAAACTACGGCCCGCGGACCGGATTGGGCCCGTTTGAAATGAATAAAACTAAAAAAAAAAAGACCGTACCCTTTTATGTAATGACTAGGGGCCCGGTGCACGAAATTCGTGCACTGGGTGTGTGTGTGTGGGGGGGGGGGGAGTGTCACTCAGCCCAGCCTGCCCCCTCTCACATACTGGGAGCCCTCAGGCGTTGACCCCCATCACCCTCCAATCGCAGGATCGGCCCCTTGCCCAGGCCTGACGCCTCTGACAGAGGTGTCAGGCCTGGGCAGGGGACCCTCATTTCCCCCCATCACTGGTTCTGCCCCCAGCCCAGGCCTGATGCCTCTGGCCCAGGCATCAGGCCTGGGCAAGGGACCCCCAGACCCCTCCGATTGCTGGCTCTGCCCCTTGCCCAGGCCTGATGCCTCAGCCAGAGGCGTAGACCCCCATCACTCTCCAATCACCTGATCGGCCCCTTGCCCAGGCCTGACGCCTCCGCCAGAGGTGTCATGCTTGGACAGGGGACCCCCATCTCCCCCCGATCACTGGCTCTGGCCCCTGCCCAGGCCTGAGGCCTCTGGCCCAGGAATCATGCCTGGGCAGGGGACCCCCATCTCTCTCTGATCGCTTGCTCCACCCCCCGCCCAAGCCTGACGCCTCTGACCCAGGCTTCAGGCCTGGGCAAGGGGACTATCATATCCCCCCAATCCCCGGCTCAGCCCCCCGCCCAGGCCTGATGCCTCAGCCAGAGGAGTTGACCCTCATCACCCTCTGATCACCAATCACCGGATCGGCCCCTTGACCAGGCCTGAGGCCTCCGGCAGAGGTGTCAGGCCTGGGCAGGGGACCCCC
The DNA here is from genome assembly GCF_963259705.1 of Myotis daubentonii. Classification (NCBI taxonomy): domain Eukaryota; kingdom Metazoa; phylum Chordata; class Mammalia; order Chiroptera; family Vespertilionidae; genus Myotis; species Myotis daubentonii. The sequence continues at coordinate 35,287,125 of NC_081854.1, forward strand.
AGCTCCCCGTGGTTGCAGGCTCCGCCCCTGCCCAGGCCTAACGCCTCTGGCTGAGGCATCCGGCTCAGGCAGCGGGGACCCGCAGCTGCAGCGGCCCCATGATCGTGGGCTCCGCTTTAGGCCCAGGCAAGGGACCCCTAGCTCCCAGGACTGCCAGCTTCGACCGTGCTCAGCTCCCATCGCTGGCTCCACCCCTACTTCCTGCTATCACTGGCCAGGGCGGCAAAGGCGCCTGATTCTCCAATCATGGCTGGGGGGCAGGGCAAAGGCGGCCTCAGGGCCGCCTTTGCCCTGCCCCCCAGCTCTTAGCTCCCCCCTGGGTTTCTGATCACTGTCAGTGGCAGGGGGCTTCTTCCTGCTTTCCCTTTCGCCTCCCTGCATTGTGCCTACATATGCAAATTAACCGCCATCTTGTTGGCAGTTAACTGCCAATCTTAGTTGGCAGTTAACTGCCAATCATAGTTGGCAGTTAATTTGCATATAGCCCTGATTAGCCAATGAAGAGGGTATCGTCGTACACCAATTACCATTTTTCTCTTTTATTAGTGTAGATGTTTACTTTGAATTTATATTAGTTCACACAAACACTCCATCCATGCTTTTGTTCCGGCCCTCCAGTCCAGTTTAAGAACCCATTGTGGTCCTCGAGTCAAAAAGTTTGCCCACCCCTGGTCTAACTTCTTTCAAACTTGTACTTGCAAAATCCATGCATGTTGTTACGAGTTGGTATAGCTCAATAATTTGTTATTACTGTATATGCTCCCTTGTAAAAACAGTTTACCAATTTGGCAGTAGATGGATAGTAGGACTCTTCATTTTGGCCTATTGTGAATACTGTGGATAGTCTTGTACATGTTGTGTACATGTATGCATTTCTAATTAGTATATACTTAGAAGTGGAATTGCTGGGTCATAGGTATGCGTATGGTTAACTTAAGTAGAGAGTGTCAAACATCTTTACAATGTAGTTTTGTACCAATTCACACAACCAGTGTGCCAGTTGGCTCTATAGTCTTGCCAGCAATTTTGGTAGTATTGTTAGGCTTTTTAGTTTTTATCACTCTAATAGGTGTGTAGTGATATCTCATTGTAGTTTTAATTTGCATTTTCTCTTTCAAATGAATGAGCAGCTTTTTGTATGCTTACAGCCATTTGGACATACTCTTGAGAGGTATTTACTCATTAAATATGCCCATTTTTTTTTCTAATGGATTGTCCTTATTGACTTGGGGGATGGAATCATATTTATTGAGGTTCTTTGTCAGATATATTATTGCCAATATCTTCTTCCACCCTTTGGCATGCTTGCCTTTCCACTCTTCTAATAGCATCTTTCTTTTAGAGAGAGAAAGGGAGGGAGGAGGATGGAGAGAAACATTGATGTGAGATGTTGCCTTCAGGGATCGAACCTGCAACCTAGGTACATGCCCATGACTGGGAATCGAACCCATGACCCTTTGGTGCTTGGGCTGACACTCTAACCATTGATCCACACAAGCCAGGGCTTCTAGTATCTTTTGATGAACACCAGTTGTGAACTTCAGTGGCGGCTCATTTAGCAGTCTTCCTTTGCTCTTTTGTTTAAGCAAGTTTTCCCCACTCCAAGGTTGTGAATACCTTCTATGAATGTTATTATTTTACCTTTTACATTTTTCTCTATAACCTACTGGTCTTGATTTTTTTGTGTGGTGTAAGGTAGGCATCAGATTTCTTGCCCATCAGGGATGCTGAAATAGTGATCTTTGAATTCGCCTTAGAATCAGTTTTAACATTTTTTTTGGTTCCCTTGTTAATTAAGGAGTTAAATACATCTTTTGATGTGTTCCTTTTATATCTTTATGAATTAGGATTTTATCTATTTAAGAATGATCTTTTAGCAACTCTAGTTCCTTCCTTGCTCTTTACCATTTGCTGTTCATCTTCTGATGCAGGGGTTATCATACATAGGCTGTTGTAAAATTTCTGGACCAGGGCAACTAATCCAATCACCGGTGGCTGAGGTTGGGGGTGGTACAATCATAACACAACATGGCTTCCTGTGCACCAGGGATTTTTGTCAAAACACAGTGATTGACGGTTCTAGCATGCCTCTCAGTTACCTGAGAAACACAGGCCCTTACAATACCCTCATTGCTCCTCTGGCACCAAACATTCTTCCAATGTTTAATCCAATGATGAATTAAACAATAGTCACATATTAATTTTGTAAACTTAGGTTTCTACATAGAATGAGTTTTTGCTGAAAGTAATATTGACCCTTAACCTACAGAAAAGTAGGTTAGAAAAACACTTGAAAAAATAACTAAAAAAGGAAAGTGTCTTGGTCTTGGTGACAGTTAGCGGTGGTTCCCGTCTGTTGTTCCCATTCCTTACACATGTCCCTTTACCTCAGAGCTCCTCCTTACAAAACACCTTTGCTCCTTTTCCTTTTGGTATTTAATAAGAAAAGAAACACAAAAGATCCAAATCTCCCTTCTCTTCAAGCATCAGTGAATATCAGCTTAGAATAAAGTTCTTTTCATGGACATTCCTTCAGGCAACAAGGAACCCACTTAGCTTAACCCAGTGGTCAGCAAACCGCGGCTCGAGAGCCACATGCGGCTCCTTGGCCTCTTGAGTGTGGCTCTTCCACAAAATACCACGTGTGGGCGCGCACGTACAGTGTGATTGAAACTTCATGGCCCATGCGCAGAAGTCGGTTTTCGGCCTGGGCGAGTCTATTTTGAAGAAGTGGCGTTAGAAGAAGTGGGGGTACGTTCGCTGAGGTTGACCCCTCAGATTGAGGACGTTTTTAGCAAAGGCCATGTTAGGAGGACCCTAATTAAGTTGATAACAATGTACCTACCTATATAGTTTAAGTTTAAAAAATTTGGCTCTCAAAAGAAATTTCAATCGTTGTGCTGTTGATATTTGCCTCTGTTGACTAATGAGTTTGCTGACCACTGGCCTAACCTATCAGTTGACTGAAGAGGCACTGACCACCACTCCCAAGGTCCTGTACGTGCCTGCTAAGGAGTTCAGAGAGTTCAAAGACCAGGATAGATGGGGAGATAAAAGGAATGAGGGCAGCCTGACAATCACAAATATCCTCAGGCTTGAAGAACCATGGAGACAGCTTCAGGACAGTGTTCTGTTGGCCCTGTAAACCTATGCCACAGACTTAAACACTGAGCAAGCTTGACTCAGTGATAAGGAGGTGTACACCAGACTCAGCTGGAGGGAACAGCGGGCCTCACCAGTTCATTATGGTCAGAAGATGATCTTACATCAGTTCTTGGAACTGACAGGAGAGAAAAACGCATTTAAAAAAAGAATTATAACTGTGCCTACCTCATGGCTGAAGTATTTCTTTATTGTTTTATGTAGGAACTAAAAGTGACCAGTTTTAAAAAAGAAAACAAAACAGTTCTGGACAGATTGTTGCATTCATTCAGACCAAATTTTTATTTTTTAAAAATCTGATACAGCCATTTAATTTTCACATTAACAATAGCCAACGTTTGCGTGACTCATACACATAATTCTCTATGTACACACAAGCACACACTATTTATATAGAAATAAATTAAGCTTTAATAATGAAATACAAGTTTACAAATGCAGCTTTTTAAAGCCCAAGGAAAAATAAAGATGGAAATTTCTGAGAGACAGGATCACGGCAGAATCTGGCTCTTCAAGATGAAAATATTTTGAAAATTAAAAATCTGAGACAAATCATTGAGTATTTTTCAAATGCCAATTTTATAATTCTGCATATTTCTTAATCTAATTATTAACTTTTTATTGGCTAGAATATGGCTTTTAGGGTTGCCTCCAAAAAGTTAAATGCCATACAAATTGAAAGTTAAGTTACATTCCTTTTAAGTGTTAAAAGTATTAAGGCCCTTTTTAGCCATTCTTCTTGCTTTCAAATACAGCTCATCATTTAGTGGCCCTCGATGAACAACTTAAAATTTTATGCTCTGATACCCCTTCAGTGAATTTTTTATTTTTTTGTCTAAAAATTTCATCTTAAATAGTTGCAAAGAATATATAAGTGCTGACATATTGTAGATATCACATCTTTAAATAAAACTGTTACATTCCTTTTTAAATTTGGCCAAGTGGCTCTAAACCCAATATTTGTCATCCTTTCAAAAATTACATGAAGAAAGCAATTTGTAATAGTAGGAAATGCCACATTTTTCCTTTTACTCCTTGAATTTGTATTTTTAATCTATTCCCTCCTCAAAATTTTAGCTTAATTATTTTTGGCCTTTTTATTATAAAATTATATAATATCCTATAATCATAAGGCTCTATGTATTTAAATTTTTCCACTGGATTGAACTTAATAAACAAATATAGTAAAAATTTTAATAAATTGTTAAACCGTAAAATTCCATTGGCAATGTATCTATCACTCAGTGAGATGAGGAAGGCCTCTCCTGCCACCATTCCCCCAATTATTTCATCCATCTGTAGATTAAGATGATTTTTGTTAGAATGGCCATGGTCCAGCATCAATTCTATTCTCCTTTTACGTTTTCTATATGAGAGTGTATAATCCATGTTAACACCAGTAAGTAGATGGGAACAGAAGGAGTTTTGTGATGGCAGGGTAATTGAATTCTTCCAACTCCTCCAGAATTACATTTGTTAAATATTCAGAAATCTTGGGTGTTCCTTCAGTTTTGTTGAAAACAAAGAATAGGGAACCATCAGACTTGCAAAAGGATTTGTACCCTGCTGTTAAGAAGCTTTCACTGTCTAAACACCCATATTTTTGAATTTTATACCTGAGTCATGTTTTACAGTAAGACTGAAGATGGAGAAAGATATGTTTTCTTTTGTGAGGGAGAAAAGGACATTTTTCTCAGGCAGATGATTCTTTTGACACTGTACAATAGAAAAGTGAGGATCTGAGAATTGATCCCCTAAAATGATTCAAGCCTGTGTATTCTTTGGAAAGCTCTAGTAGACTACTAGAAGTAAGGTTGGCCCAGTTTAAAGACCATTGCCTGCCCAATATAGCTCAGTGGTTGAGCATCAACCTAGAAACCAGGAGGTCACCAGTTTGATTCCCAGTCAGGGCACATGCCTGGGTTGCAGGGTCAATCCCCAGTAGGGGGTGTGCAGGGTTAGGGTTTCTATCTCTCCCTTTCCCTTCCTTTCTCTCTAAAATCAATAAAAACATATATTTTTTAAAAAGACCATTGGTATATATATATATATATATATATATATATATGTATGTATGTGTATATATAAAACATACAAAATGTGTTAATCAATTATGTTATTGGTAAGGCTTCTGGTCAATATAGGCTATTAGTAGTTTAATTTTGGAGGAGTAAAAAGGTGACTGCACAGTGTGTGTATGTGGGGGGAGGTCGGTGCCCTAACTCCCTTGTTGTTTAAGGTTCAACTGTAAATTATTAGATTATGATGCCTGGCTGCCTTCTTAATAGAGCAGCAAGTCTTCTAATGCATTCCACTATACACTAGTCCCATGAGATATTCCTTAGCAAAAGGTTCCTGAGATCAAATTTGGGAAATGTGATATTCTACACCCCTCTTAACTATGCACATTAGAATACCCAAGTTTTACAGGAAAAAAAAATTTAACTTTGTATAACCTAAATTTTCCAAACTCAAATGATTTAACCATCCCCCCCCCTTCATTTTTTGATGTAATAGCTGATGCCTCAGTAGTACCCTTAGAGAAATGATGAACAAAAACAATTTAACAACATACATAATCATGGTTTTGGTCCGTCAATGCTGCTGCCGTATTTTAGGATATTCTTGTCTTCGTCTGCTTGGTCTGAATTAACTGTGTTTAACATATTACTGTAAAATCATAATCTCAGCTAGATATGTTATAGGACTTGGGTTTTGTGGCATCCGGGCAAACTCTAGAAAGAGCGATGATGTAATTTGTACCCTTCCCTTTCCCTTTCGGTGTCTTTCCTGAGCGAACCACCACCAAGAATCCAGATTCATGTGTTACCCTATTAAGAGAATGTTGCAACCAAAGCAAATACTCTCTAATGGTGGATTCAAGTTATTATAGCACCTAGAAGGAGGAGACAGTTTTAGGGCGCGAGTTTTTCCCAGCACCTTTATAGTATAACCCCCTCACCCCACCCCCCATCTCCTGCCTCTTCTTTCGTTGCACTTGTTGCTGGGTGTGGATTTTACACAGTGACAGTTGAAAGATGCTTATCTCCTGCTTTCTATGCCACCACCTCTCAATTTCTTTGATATAGTAGCAAGACATCCATTTGAAGAAGAAAAGGGCCTTACTTGGCTTTTTGGCTTTAAAATGGAGTGAAGTGCGAAGGTTAATGTCTTTGACTCACTCCTGAGCTGAAAAGAGAGGTAAAAGACAGCAAAATCTGAGCTCTACTGTGTAAGGTAATAATGGAGCCGGAAGAGGTATGGGGGTAGCAGCGGGGGTGGCGAGTGGGGCACTGGCTGCAGAATCTGTAAATTCCTTCCCGGCAGCCTTCGGCTCAGTGCCTTTTCATCCAGCCTTTCCTGAAAGTTGCTTTGAACATCTGCTACCGTCAGGAATAGTCTTCCCTCAGTTACTGGCTGCCAAATAAACAGCAATTCCCAATTCAAGGACTAACTGAAATAATGTCACAAAGTAAGAGCCGCCCCCCCCCCCCTTGGTCAGACTGCTATTATCTATTCTCCTTGCTTCCTAGAAGGTAAAATGCATTTCTTTTAGAAGCATATGTAACCATAAGACCAGTAACCATGGCTTTTTTATTTTCTTTAAAAAAAAATTTTGTTCAACATTGTGTCCCCAGACCTTGGCATAGTGTTTGGCATATGATGGTGCTCAAGAAATTTTTGTGGAATGAAGGAATAAGATCCTTTGATCAGAGAGAGCCTGGCTGGTTTTAATGTACTTGTCAGCAATACATGCGCCTAAGCCCAGGATAACTAGGGGAGGGCTCAATGCGCTTCTAGGACCCAGTTTCATCCCAGTAAAGCCACCAGTCTTACCGCTTGCTGTTTGTTCCTGCCACCACAATCATTTTCACGGTTACACCTTTTTCCCTCTAAGTCGTTTCTCCGTTCATTTTGAGTAATTTGTGACTCTACTGACCACTCCCCCAACCACTAACCTCATCCTTAAAAAGCCTCGTGAAGTCATCACACTACACATCATTAAATTGTATCGCAAGGTGCAGAGGAGTGTCATCTGGTCCCAGGTGGGTCTGAGGCTCCGGGGTGGCTGCATTGGAGCTTTTCTGTACCTTTCTAGTGCTTAAGCCACAAGACTCGGCCTGCTGCTTCAGAAAACCGAGAAACTGCCCCATGGAGCCTAACTTGCATCACCTCCTCCAATCAGTGAATTGACCTCTTGTCTGTGGGAGCTGCAGACCCAAAGCCTCCCCCAGGGTCACGCAGCCAGCTCAGGAGTGGGCAGAGCAGGAGTAAGAAGCTGGCTGAGCCTTTGCTGGGTCTCTGGTTGTTAACAGGCTTTTTAAATCAGCGGCTCCAAGATTTCCACCTCCCACCCCCAATAACTCCAGTCACAAAGTAAATCCCTGCCTTTAACTAGAAACTGTCTTAATGAACAGAGAGTCCAGGGACTCAGGCACCATAGCAGGTCTGTCTAGCCAGCTAGCCAGCCAGTGGTAGTTAAAGTGCATTGAGCTGAGTCCACTGACCCCGGGCAGGGAAGCTGGGCAGATGTGGCAGTCAGGGGCAGGGCTCCTCTCTGGGCCCCGGTGAAATCCAATGGCCTTAATTGTAGAATCGTTTGCCTTGTAGTTAAAATCCTTTCCAAAGCTAATTTATTAGTTCCTTACATTGCGGGCTCATCTCCTGTGGAAGTCAATTACCTGGGTCTTTAGAGGCCAGAAAAGGAATCCTGCTCACTGTGCAGGTCATGCATGGAAGGTCTAACTGTTTGAGATTTTCACTGCTTTTATTCAATGAGGTTTGGAACACAAGCGGCCAAAGACGAGGAATGTGATTTGGGGATCCTCTAAAGAGAATTATAAGTTAAGAAATTGTCCAAGACGAAAAAAATAAGAGGAAATCACTCAGCTCATGCTGACTGGGCCTTCTTCAGGAATGTCATCTTGATTGTAGAGGATGATGTCCCAGGTTAGCATGATCCCATGGTCTGAATACAGCACATTCTTCTACATGCAAACACATGCACACACACAACACCCTTACACACGCACCCCGGCTTCTATGAGTAAAACTTGCTGTTGCTGACTCTCTTCTCTCTTAACCTGAAATAAAACAGATTTCACCATCACCCACTAGCCTGAGGCACAGGCCATGTGCTTTGTAACGCACAACTGCAGGTCACTCTTGGTGGCGTGGTACAGGGCTGAGAATCGGGGAGGAGGCTTCCTGGCAGGATTTTTTAATCTCTCTGAGTCTCAGTTTCCTCACTGGTCATTGCATTGAGGTCACTGCTACTTGCTGGTTGAAGTAAAGATGAAATGAGAATAATATGCGTAAGGAGTCTACACTCTGATTCCCATCGGAGGCTGCTATAGGAATTTTGGGGAGCTAGTGCTTTTTGAAATTTTATTTCTTGATGAGAGAGAGAGAAACATTGGTTTGTTGTTCCACTTATTTATGCATTCATTGAATCTTTTTTTAAATTTAAATTCTTTATTGTTGAAAGTATTATATTTGTCTCCTTTTTCCCCCATTGACCTCTCCCCGGCTGCTCCTGCCCCCCAACACATGCCCTCGCCCCCTTACTGTCATTGATTCTGGTATGTGTCTTGACCGGGGATCAAACCCACAATGTTGGTATATTGGGAAGACACTCTAACCAACTGAGCTACCTGGCCAGGGCAGATAATGCCTTGTTAAGCAGGACTATCTAGCACACTGCAGGACACTGGGCACACCTGGCTGTCTCACCCCCATTATATGTCTGCAGCACAACCAACAGGGTCACTTGGAGGGGGTTCTGCCCTGACTTAGAGCCCCTGGGCTAGCCCATTCTTGAGAACTTGATAGGGTCTCTTTAAAAGGTAGTGGTCATTGTTTATTTTCACTATTATCTTGAAATGTCCTCCCAATGATGATAGTTCCACTTAGGGAAGGTGCAGATACCTAGGATACTACTGAAAGTTCAGTTATTGAGCAAAGAGAGCTAGAGTCAAGGGTACCAGTCAAAGGATTTCTAAAGACGATGGCGCCTTCCTGAAGCCTGGCCCCAGGTGCCCAATGTCACTGTGCTGGGAGGAGTGAGATCTGAGGGTCTGCAGGTGGGAAGAGGTGACCTACCTCCGGTTGCACTTCTCCTGGTACAGATGGAGCTGGTTCTCGTTGACATTGAACTCTTTAACGAGGGCATCCCGGTTGGCATTGCGCAAGTTCTGGTGTGTGTCATACAGGAAGAGCTGGTTGTTCAGCTCTTCTTGCCGCCTCCGCAGCTGGCGACAGGAAGAGTACAGTTCCTCTTCACTCTCCTGGAGAGAAGAGAACAACCATGCGGTGACAATGTCTTCCAAACCGGAGGGTGGGCCATCGAATCTTAGAGTGTGAAGGAGGCACGGGGCAGAAGCTCTGCAAACTGGGATTATCCCAGAAAATCCAGAGCCCATTTTAACCAAAGATAAAACTGGCAGGTATTGATTGCATTAACAGAGGTTCTCAACCTGTGGGTCATGACCCCTTTGGCGGTAGAACGACCCTTTCACAGGGGTCGCCTAAGGCCATCCTGAATATCAGATATTTACATTACAATTCATAACAGTAGCAACATTACAGTTATGAAGTAGCAACGAAAATAATTTTATGGTTGGGTCACAACATGAGGAACTGTATTTAAAGGGCCAGAGGTTGAGAACCACTGCATTAGAGGCAAGCAGTTTAAAAAACCCTTGTTCACAATAAAGGAAGGCTTTATTGGGAAACACTGGAATAACAAATGCATTGCCCATTGACCCTATTTCTAAATCAAATCTGCTGTTTCACTGGTCTACACCACCTTTGGGACCTTATCCCAGTGCAGAGGGCCGAAGCCGCTCTGTGTGTAAAGTGGAACCCAGCAGATGAGGGAGAGAACAGACTAATATGAGGACAGAAAAGTAAGCAGGATGTAACAAGGCACCTAAGATCACATAAAGAGCCTTATTAAAAGACAAGGTAACACACAACAACACGGATGAACCTTGAAAACATTATGCTAGGGGAAAGAAGACAGTTCCAAGAGACCACATACCATTATTCCATTCCTATGAAATGTCCTGCACAGGCAAATTTATAGAGACAAAGTAGACTAGTCATTGCCTGGGGTGGGGATGAAATGAGTGGAGACAGCTACTGAGCAGGACATTTCTTTTGGGGGTGATGAAAGTGTTTTAAAATTGATCACGGTGCCTGGATCCCCAGTAGGGGGTGTGCAGGAGGGAGCCGATCAATGATTCTCTCTCCTCATTCTATCTTTCTCTCCCTCTCCCTTCCTCTCTGAAATAAAAATATTTATTAAAAAAAGTAAGTATTTTGGGGTTCTTTTAAAACAAAGATTTGTTAGGACTAAGTTATCTGCCTTTGAATGTCTGAAAATACCTTCTTTTTGCCCTCACTCTTTTTTTTAAAATTTTATTGCTTAAAGTATTACGAAGAGTATTACATATGTCTCCCTTCCCCCCCCCCTTGACATTCCCCCAGCCTCCCCTACCCCCGTGTCTTATGTCCATTGGTTATGCTTATATGCATGCATACAAGTCCTTCGGTTGATCTCTTACCCCCCCCTCCAGCCCCCCAACCCTCCCCAGCCTTCCCGCTGTACTTTGACAGTCTGTTCATGCTGCTCTGCCTCTGTATCTATTTTTGTTCATCAGTTTATAATGGTCTTTATTATCCATAAATGAGTGAGATCATGTGGTAGTTTTCTTTCATTGACTGGCTTATTTCACTTAGCATAATGCTCTCCAGTTCCATCCATGCTGTTGCAAATGGTAAGAATTCCTTCTTTTTTACAGCAGCATAGTATTCCACTGTGTAGATGTACCACAGTTTTCTAATCCATTCATCTGCTGATGGTTTGCCCTCACTCTTGAATTGTAGTGATTAAGATACAGAATGTCTATACTTACAGCTTGTGTCTTAAAACTTTGTGAAGATATCCCTTAGTCTTTAGGCTGCTATTGCTGTGGGTGGGAGTACGCCTGTCATTGGTCAGTCCTCTGTCGGTAGTCTGTCTTTTCTCTCTTATAACTTTCTTTCTCCTGGTTCTGTCAATTAAACTCAATATGGTGTGTCCATGTGTGGCTCTTATTTAGTTATATTGCTGTGGAGTCTTCAATGTTGGGAAATTCTCAGTCATCAACATCTCAATTATTTTAGGTTGAAGTTTCTCATCCTGCCATCCTATTTTTAACTCTTGTTTTTCACATTTACATCTTATCTTGCTTTGTTCAAAGCAAATTCTCCAACACAATCTTCACATTTACTAATTCTTTCCTTAACTGTGTCCTCCCTGGAATTTCCCACTTACTAATCTTGAAAGAAATTTCTTTCATAATTTTTCGTATTATATTTCCAGAATTTCTAATTGGTCCTTTCATTCCTACATGCTCTTGATTAATAGTAAGAAGGGTTAGTCTTTATAAATACTACACATTGGGTTCTCTCTGGAAAAAAAAAACCCACACATTTATTTCAAAGTTATTTTTAGATTCACTGGAGTGAATTCTCTTGCTTTTTACCTTTGTGAGCTAAACTGGCATCGTTTTCTTTGAGTGCTTTAAAATTTTAATGCACAAGCTCATCTTGGATGGGAAGGTTGATTCCTCCCTTGAATCTATATGTTGGTATCTGGTTTTCTGAATGTTGTAAATGGGGGCCGGGGGGGCCCCCAAGGGCAGGATCAGCTAAGTTTTAGGGTGATGGCTTGGGGCTCTGGTTCTCAGGAACCCTACAGATCACAGCCTGTGTCCTGGCTGCAGGACTGTGTCCACTTTTATCCCAGTCCCTCAAGCAAGAGCTGGCCATGGCCTGAGTCCTGGGCCCTTGCCAAATCTCTTTCTCTGGAGGGGGTTTCAGAAAAGCGAAGCCCATCTTGCCCTGAATCTTCTATTTGTGCACAGCCTTCAGTGCACATTGCATTAGCCACAAAAATAAAATAAATGAGTTAAGTATCCAAACACAGCAGTTATAAAATGAAAGCAGTTTGAGGAAAGCAGACTGAATCAGTAAAGATAAACATGGAAATGGTTGAATAAGAAAACCAAAATATAAAATAAATGAAAGAGCTGGGTTGTTTTGTAGGAAAAAAACAAACAGAATCAACCAAGTAGATAATCCATTATCTAATCTAGAAATGTGTGAAAGCCCGAGTAAGACATACTAGTAAGCACAGGAATACAACTATAGATAAAAAGCAGCGGAAGGAAGGAACCTGTAAAATAAATAAAAACCAAGATGATAATGGAAAGAATGAATATATGTATTCATACTTATTCATTATAAGGCTCTATCTCATAGATATATATATATATCTATATATATATATATAGATATATATATTCACACACACATATATATGTAATATATATGTACACAAATATATAAAATATATATGTACACACATATATATATACATATATATATTTCCTATTATAGAAAATTATCCCATAAGAGAAAAAAATTAAAGAGACTTTTTTTTATTCCAGAAGAAAAGGACAAAGTTTTATAACCAGGCCCAGAAACTTTCATTCAAAATGTGCCGTAGCCCTGAGAAGGAAGGTCTCCAAGTAATTTTAATGAAGCCAGTATAACAAAACCTAAGCAAAAACTACAGACTGAACACTCAGTGAAAACCAGTGCAAAAATTCTAAGTAAAATATTAACAAATACATTATAGAAGCACGTTAAACAATGCAATCCTATATTTCACTAAGAAATTCTCTTTACTGCCCCTGTAAGATGACTGTTTCACACCTCCAGCTCTTGTCAGCCCTCCCCAAGCTCAGCTGACGGCCTTGCTTCCTGTTTTAAAACGTAGAAGTAATTACATGGGAAACCTGCCCATCCTGGGCTCATCTATCATACCCCATGCCTTCTCTCCTGCTGGCCCCAGAGTCCCATGGCCTCTTTCCTACTCAGCTCTTCATTCCTGTGCATACCCTTTCTCTCTCCTGTATCGGTGTTGCCCTTTACTACTAACTCATCCCCCTCAGCAGCGTGCAAATACATCTTAAGTGGCTCTCCCTTCACTCCATATTTCCCTCCAGCTACTGACCCATCTCTCTTGTCACCTTCACAGCAAATGTCCTTGAAAAACTCCAATGCTCCCCATCAGTGTATCTGTCATCTACTCCCACTTACATTCTCATTTTAATTTCAGTTCTTATTACCATTCAAATGTTTCCTATAGGATTTTGCAGATTTTGTACTGCTTCTTAAAAAACAATTTGAGACTATTTACATGCTTCAAGGCAGTCACCCATATGCCCTCATTTTTCATATTTATCTCATTATTTGGAGTTCAGTCTTCTTTTCAACATTTACTCCTGTGTTTTTGCTCTTACTGTATTCCTTGTTTAAGCAGGCAAAGAGTTTATTTAATTGGTCTTTTCAATGAGTCAGCATTTGTTTTTTCTTCTATTTTCTTTGTTTTATGTTTCATTTAGTTGGCTTTTATCTCTATTTTAGTCCTATTAGTTTATGAGTATTTATAAAATTTTAAAGATGAATGCTCAGTGCATAAGTCTAGTTTCTAATGCTAAAATGGACAAATCTGATGTTAGATTTGATTTTATTTGTAGATAACTTAGTGTGTTGGGAAGTTCAGTTTCTTTTTAATTTATCCACGGCATTCAAAACTTTTACTAAACCCTGGCCAGTTTGGCTCAGTGGATAGAGTGTTCACTTGCAAACTGAAGGGTCCTGGGTTCAAGTCTGGTCAAGGGCATGTACCTACTTTGTAGGCACGATCTCAAGCCCTGGTCAGGGTGTGTGTGGGAGGCCACTAAGCAATGTCTCTCCCACATCGATGTATATCTCTGTCTCTCCCCCTCCCTTCCACTCTCTCTAAAAATCAATGGAAAAATATCCTCGGGTGAGGATTAACAACAACAAAAAAACAACCAACAAACAAAAAACTTTTACTAAAATACAATAGGGGGTGGGTGGGTGTGTTTTCCATTCATCCCTCTGGGGCAGCGGCTCTCAACCTGGGGGTCGCGACCCCTTTGGGGGTCGAATGACCCTTTCACAGGGGTCGCCTAAGACCATCGGAAAACACATATATAATTACATATTGTTTTGTGATTAATCGCTATGCTTTAATTATGTTCAATTTGTAACAATGAAATTGGGGGTCACCACAAAATGAGGAACTGTATTAAAGGGTCGCGGCATTAGGAAGGTTGAGAACCACTGCTCTGGGGGAATCAAGTGAACTCTCAAGCAGCAAATCAGAGAAAAGGCCCTCTGTTAACTGTTTCATTAATAGCTCCTCTCCCATCTGTCCCACTTTGTCCTATGCAACATGCTTGCATATTAGGTCATTTGCATCTTTCCTCTGAGCTTATCTTTTCCTTTATGATTTCCATCTCAATTGTGAAACATTTCTTTCATGTTATCTTTTAGGTCACTGATGAGAATGTTTCTGCTCACATACTGAATTTTTAAATTCAAGAAATTGTTTTTTTGTTTCAAATGCAAGTTTTTTTCAGTGCTCTACTTGGATATCCTTGAAATCTCTTATTGACATATGAGTAGGGTTCTCACTGGATGCTTCCAACAGTTCTACTTCAACTGCCAGCAACCTGTAGCAGGTGTCCACCTGGGTTTGTCTTCCTTTTATTATTCTACGCGAGTTCTTTTTTTCATTGTGTGCTCATAGTTTGGGTTTTTTTTTTAAGTATATATTTTTTATTGATTTCAGAGAGGAAGGGAAAGGGAGAGAGAGAGATAGAAACATCAATGATGAGAGAGAATCATTGTTCGGCTGCCTTCTGCAAGCCCCATACTGGGGACAGAGCCCGCAACCCGGGCATATGCCCAGGACCAGGAATCGAACCCTAACCTTCTGGTTCATAGGTTGATGCTCAACCACTGAGCTACGCTGGCCAGGCTGTGCTCATGGTTTTGTCTGTTAGGTAGTCAGGTCAAGTTTTGGGTCTTCGTGGCAGGCCCAGTTTTTGCTCTTTGGGACTGACAATGGGCAAACTTTAGCTGTTCATGTTCAAGGAGGGTCTTTCTCTGTGCCTCTGGATCTCCCCAACTGTAAGGAAATTTTCCCCAACCTCAAAAACCAGGACCAACTCAGCTCCACCCCGACCCCTCCTGGTCCTGTCGGACTCAAGTGTGTGCTGTACCCTTCCTGCAAAAGGATTCACACATCTGTGGCTGAGCACTCACCAGGACCCACGGCATCCTGGTCTTTCCACTAGGCCAGTGGTTGGCAAACTCATTAGTCAACAGAGCCAAATATCAACAGTACAACGATTGAAATTTCTTTTGAGAGCCAAATTTTTTAAACTTAAACTATATAGGTAGGTACATTGTTATTAACTTAATTAGGGTACTCCTAAGGCTTAGGAAGAGCCACACTCAAGGGGCCAAAGAGCCACATGTGGCTCGTGAGCCGCAGTTTGCCGACCACTACACTAGGCTACTCCATCCTTGCATCTCAGCTCACCCAGTGCAAAGCTAAAACCATCCACCCCAGGGTCATCACTCAAAGGTCCCAGGGTAGCCAGTTTCTCAGTCACACCATCCAGGTGCTGCCAGCTCGCCCACAGATGATGACTAGGATGGAATATTCAAGTTCCTACACTTTCTCCTGACCCGTTTTTCTGAATCTCACAAGTTTAGATCAGTTCAGTAAAGGCCCTTTTCTATTAACGGCAAAACTGGATATAATACATCAACTTAAAAGAAACTATTTACTTTCAGAGAACAATTTGACGTGTATCCAAAAATATATGGTCTTTCTTTTCTCTCTTTGATCTATTATTCCATTACTAAAGATCTAGCCTCAGGAAATAATTTTTAATCAAAAAGTGTTATAGGAAGACTTTCATTATTTATAAAGTAAAAAGCTACCAACAACCTGTCCATCAGTGAGAGAATGGTTAAGTGAGTTAGGGACTCACACCTAATGAAATAGGCATTAATGGCTTGGAAAATCATATAACAACATAGAAAAAATGCTACAAATCATCTGTGAAGTGGATAAAGGGCACACATTCATATGCATTAGATGACTCTAGGCAAAAAATTATCAGGCAAAGGAAATATACCAAAATCCTAATAGTGGTTATATACAGGTTGTTTATGGGGATTTTTTCAAATCCCCCTCCTTTTCTTTTCCTGCTCCAAATTAAATATAGTATGTAATAAAATGGTACTAAAAATTCTCTTTGTAAACCATTCATACAGCTGAGTAAAGGACTGGGAATTGATAAAGTAATTGTGCCTTGTAAATAAATGGCTTCTTCAGAAGGGGCTTAAAGTGTTTATTGACAGTTTTCTAAGGCTTTAACCTCTCTCTCAGCAAATGTTTTATGAGCAAACTCCATCTCAGTCCTCACTGGATCAATCATTTGCTCAGACAAATCTCTCGTGAAGCTGTTTACCAGGGTCTCTCCCTGGCATCACGGAGGATACGGTGATAAATCAAACAGGGTGTGACCTTGGGCAGCGAGAAAGTCCACGGCACACAACCCAGGTCGGCTTCCCAGAAACTCCTAGCGCCGTGCGGGGCGGAGACACCATGGCCTGGTGGCTCAGAACCAGGTGACAGCTACAGAGTTAAAGAAAAGCCCGGCGACCAGCAGCTGAAGTGAAATTTGCACATACTCAGACATTTCCTCCAAAATTCCTCCTCGGAGAAGCTCTGTGAGAGTCACTGTCCCACCTGGAACCCGCTCAACGGGCCTGTATCCCTGCCACACTCCACTGGCATCCCCAACAGCACCCAAAGCATGGAGCTTCCCACACCCAGGAAGTCAACTCTGGATAAACACATTTTCTTTTAAATAGAGTAACTTTCTCTGCTGCCAGCGGTACCTAATTATTTAAATTATGTATCATGTTTCCAAGTTGTTCACGACAGCTTTGCACAGCAGTATCTAGACGAATACTGTCCAACTGCCATCTGAAACTGCTTTTATCACTTCATTCTTCGTTTTCCAGTGAAATAGACATTCAGTGGAATAGCAAAAGGGCTTTATGTCCACGGAGAGGATGTGTTGGCTTCCTGTCCCCAGGCAACAGAATCCCAGACCTTTCCGTGGGCTGGGGAGAGCTCAGCTTGCCTCAGCCAAGGTTCTTCAAGCTTGCTTATTCCAGGCTTTTGCGGAAGGCCCAGGCTTTACAATTTTGCCATCCTGCTCAATGAACTGATCCCCTATCTGGGAATCGATCCTAGGGAATTACTTCTGAATTATAGGAGGAAAAAAGTGACCACGTGAAGATGTCCCTGAGAGCCTTATTTGTAAGTGGCTCCTGTCTAAATGCCCAATTTAGGGGAATGCTTAATCTATGGTCCATCAGCTTGATGGAAAAATCTGTCAGTCTTTAAATGCTAATGAAGACTAATAGTACGAAAAGTGCTTATAACCTTGCTTTAAAGCAGTGGTTCTTGATTGAGGATGATTTTTTGCCACCCTGGGGACATTTGACAATGTCTGGAGATAGTTTTGACTGTTATACTAGGGGAAGGGCGTGCTACTGGCATTTAGTAGGTCAAGGGCAGGGATGCGGCTAAGCATCTTACATTGCATTGGATAGCTCCCACCACAGAGAATGATCTGGCCCCAAATGTCAGTAGTGCAAACAAACAAAAAACCCTGCCCAGCCAGTGTGGCTCAGTGGCTGAGTGTCGAACTATGAACCAGGAGGTCAAGGTTCGATTCCAGGTCGGAGCATGGGCCCAGGTTTCGGGCTCAATCCCCAGTGGGGGGGAGGGGGGGGGCATGTAGGAGGCAGCGGATCAGCGATTCTCTTATCATTGATGTTTCTATCTCTCTCTCTTTCTCCCTCTCTAAAATCAATAAAAATGTATCAAAACACTACCAATAAAAATATCTTTAAAAACGATCTTTAAATAAAAAAACTATACATGTATACAGGAATTTGTTATTATCATATTACACTTAAAAATGCATTGGCCTGGAAATGAAGGAAGCAAACAAACCAAATGCTAGCTTTATATACTCATCTCTTCCCCCAAATTATAAGACTATATTTTCCACACAATCTAGTCTATACATGGTTGTTTTTGTTTTGTTTTGAATCCTCACCAGAGGATTTTTTCCACTGATCTTTAGAGAAAGTAGAAGGGAGGAAGAAGGGGGGGAGAGAGGAAGGGAGGGAGGGAAGGGGGGAGAGAGAGAGAGAGAAATATTGATATGAGAGAGAGAGAGAGATGGACTGGGGCTGGGGATTGAACCTGCAACTGAGGTATGTGCCCTTGAGCAGGAATCGAACCCATGACCCTTTGGTGTGTGGGCCAAGGTTCTAACCACTGAGAAAACTAGCCAGGCATGTGTGCAGTTTTTAAAAATCATTAATACAAAATAATATACTGTGGCTTTAGTCTGTTAATGAACTTCTTAAAGACCTCAGATAGTCTTATTAATGATTAATTGACAAATGCATAATTCATTGTAAAAGAGGAGAAATTTAAGACCTGCTCATTTCCAACAAGGACCCACTGGCTGACTCAGATGCCTGGTAAAGAAAGAAACTGATATAAACTTTCATGACCAAGCATTTCTATCATTGCAAGAATTATGAAAGGTGATTTTTTAATCCATAACTCAAGGTTCAAGTGAAAACTATAATTTTCACATAAATACTGCACTTATTTTGGCAGAGTCCAAAGCACTACCATTTAAAAATTGTTTCAAAATGGAAAACTTTCCATCATCTACCCCCTTGTCTTTTTGAGACAGAATTTCATTGTTGTGAGCTTATGTTTTACCAACAGAAAGTGATGCCTTTGACTGCCACTGAGGTTCTAGGGCCCCCAACTAGTTCGCCTTTTAAGTCTCTGCTTCCTGTTTTTATTGCTTTCTGTCTCTTCTTATTTTTGCATCCCCTTTCATCTCAATGCTTGCAAAATGCTTTGGAGTGTAAAACTATCACGGTTGCCAAACTGAAACAGCTATGCAGAAAAGGCTATGTTCTCTCCTGTGAGTCAAGTTCATGCATTTTTACTGCATAAACTATGGCTGTTAAAAGGCGTCCCCACCCTTGCCATCCTCCTTCCCCATTTGGTAGTTCCTCCTTCCCCATTTGGTAGCTAGATTCTGGGAATTCCCAAATTAGCAACTTCCAAATCGCTGCATAGTTCTTTTTGTTGTTGTTAATCCTCACTTGAGGATATTTTTCCATTGATTTTTAAACAGAGAGAAACATTGACATCGATTGGTTGCCTCCCACACGCTTGGGCCTGGATCAAGCCTGCAACCAAGGTACGTGCCCTTGACCAAAATCAAACCTGGCATCCTTCGACGCTCTATCCACTGAGCCAAACCAGCCAAGACATCACTGTGTTGTTCTTGCAGCCAAAAGAATGGCAACCCAGACAGGCTGTGACTTCTCTATCCAGAGAACAACCAGATTGAGAAAACAAGATGTGTATCCAGGAGAACTGACCAAACCCAATCAGCCTACTGGGGTCCGGAACCATGATCTCAGTTTATCCCAAGAAACTGGACTGACCACAGAAATCCCCCGGTAGGCTGATGTGGGTTTTGTGGCCAGGGGCTGGAAAGGTCTTCGGAGATTATATTGGCCTACACTGGGTTTTGTAGCCAGGGGCTGGAAAGGTCTTTGGAGAGGGTATTGGCCACGTATGAGCACTTGCAAAAACACACACTGAGTGGGTTTCATTCTGTGGGAGGGACCACCAAGATTCAGAATCTGAAAGTCCAGACTCAGTCAGTATCCACATCTGCACCCACCATCAAACCAAGGCCTTAACTACCTACAGCTTGGAGCTGTGTTCTCAGCATCCCATCTCAACGTCTTGCATAGTTCAAGGAGGCCAAGCCCTTTCTGCTAAGTCTACCCTAACTGGCTAATGAAAGGAGGGATTAAATATCTTCAAGGTCTTGGCAAAACAGAAGGACCAAAAAAGCAAGCTCCTCCAGTAGCAGAGAGAACCACAAGAAGAGCGCCGATTACTGTGGGGAGTTGTGCTCTATGAATATCCTTCCCCATGACAAGGCCTTGTTGGGTGCTTTTAAGGGATTACCCAAGACCAACAGGCAGAGAATGGCACCCAGGAAGGAGGAACTTAACCTAGAAGAGCATCATCTCGCCTGGCTCTTGCTAAAATGAAACTATGAGGAGCTTCCAACGAGCGTCTCCCTTTCCAATGACATAGCCACTCCTAGAATCATGCAGTATTCTCCAAGAAGGATGGATGCTGGGAGAAAAAACCTAGGACCTATGGGGAAATCTGTATCTGAAAGGAATTCTTTTGTAATGATGTGGCATGTTTGGCTAAATATTCCTCGGTGGGTTGAAGTCCATCAGCCAAGCATACTCCTTGACCATTCCCACCCCACCAGCAAACGTAGCTCAGGGAACCCCGAAGTGTCTCTCCACTCACCAGCACTGGCCGCATCTCACAGAAAACCAGGAGGGAAGCCAGCTCGATGTCTTCACTGTACCCGTTCTTCAGAGGAACAGATCTAAATCCTGCAGCAGGATGGAAAAACAAGGCAGAGGCAGGCAATTAATGTCCGACCTTGGCTTTCTTGGGGTACCCAGGGATCACGTGCCTGGTTCACGGCACAGAGAGGTCAGTGCGCCGAGCTGGGGCTGACTTTCTCAGAACCAGAGGTCCCGTCCTGATGGTTATGAAGAGGGGCTCCCGAATGCAGTCTTGACGGACAGGTCCATTTGGAGAAGTGAAGTTTAAAAAAAAACTGCCAACTAGAAATGAAAGTGATTCCCTCAGAAGAAATTAAAACCCACAGCACATCACACATTGAATTTAGAGTGACTGCAGCTGTGGTTCAATTCCTTAAGTACTCCAGAGGCCAAAGACTCAAAAGAACAATGAATCCTCGCATCCATTTCCTCCACTTAGCCCTTTGCAAAGCACAGGAGGGGGAGTGTCTTGAAAGATTTCCAGTGGGAGGAAATCTTCCTGTCCCTTGGCAGTTCAGAGCCGCATTGATTATCCTCGGCTGAAAGCCTTTCCCTGTTTACACTTGGGACCTGAGTCTGACAATCAAATGTTTACTCAGAGGAAGTGGAGGTAGAGCTGAATTCCCCTGCCGCCACCACCCATTAAGTAATGTTTGAGGCAACACATGTCAAAGGTCAATTGGTTTGCTTGTTTTAGTTAAGTAGTATAAAAGAATACACCATGAAAATGCAAGACTCGCTCCCACCCACTCCTAAGCCCTTATTCCACGAGGAACCATTGTTAACGGTATCATCCCAAAACAGTCTCTGCATTTGTTTGAATTTCCTTTAAAATCGCAAAGGATAGTACCCTGACCTAAGCAATTCTGAACCTTCCATTTTCCATTTAATCCTGTACATTGGGGATTCACTGTATGGCTGTAGGTTGACTTGAAAGCTTTTATTGTTAAATTAAAATTTTAAATTTAATGTACAGTGTTATACTAGATACATTAGTGTCACGTGTACAATATAGTGATTCCACATTTTTATACCTTACAATGTGATCACTAATTCTAGTAATCTTATTACATATTATTGACTCTTCTCCTCACTTTTTTCAACCATTCCCTGCATCATCCTCCCCTCTAGTAACTATTCCTTTGGTCTCTG
Organism: Myotis daubentonii; assembly: GCF_963259705.1. Taxonomy (NCBI): domain Eukaryota; kingdom Metazoa; phylum Chordata; class Mammalia; order Chiroptera; family Vespertilionidae; genus Myotis; species Myotis daubentonii. Next base: position 35,308,884 of record NC_081854.1, read on the forward strand.
TTTCTATGAGTAGTTTTTGTTTTGTTTGTGGGTGTTGGTTTTTTTTTAGATTCCACATAAAAGTGAAACCATATGGTACTTGTCTTACTCTGACTTATTTCACTTAGCATAATACCCTCAAAATCAATCCATATTGTCACAGATGACAAGATTTCACTTTTTGTTGTTATGTAATATTCCATTGTGTATGTGTGTATACGTGTGTGTACGTGTGTGTGTGTGTGTATTCATTCTCACATCTGCTTTATCCATTCATCTATTTTTTTTAATATATTTTATTGATTTTTTACAGAGAGGAAGGGAGAGAGATAGAGAGCTAGAAACATCGATGAGAGAGAAACATCGATCAGCCGCCTCCTGCACATCTCCTACTGGGGATGTGCCCGCAACCCAGGTACATGCCCTTGACCGGAATCGAACCTGGGACCTTTCAGTCCACAGGCCGACGCTCTATCCACTGAGCCAAACCGGTTTTGGCTCCATTCATCTATTGATGGACACTTAGGTTGATTCCACATCTTGGCTTTTGTAAATATTGTAAATAATTGTGCAATGAATATAGGAGTGCATATATCTTTTCAAATTAATGTTTTTGTTTTCTTCAGATAAATACTCAGAAGAATATTCATCCTGTTTTTCATATTGACTACACCAATTGCAGTTCCCCTCACGGTGCACAGGGTTCTCTTTTCTCCAATACACGTTATTTGTGACTTTTTGATAACAGCCATTCTGACTGGTGTGAGGTGATATTCATTGTGGCTTTGATTTGCATTTCCCTAATGATTAATGATGTTGAGCATCTTTTCATGTCTGTTGGCCACTGTATGTCTTCTTTGGGGAAATGTTTTTTCATGTCCTCTGCACATTTTATTAGATTGTTGTGGGGTTTTTTTTTGTTTTGTTATTGAGTTGTATGAGTTTCTTATATCTTTTGGATATCAACCTCTTATCAGATATCATTTGTAAATATATTCTCCCATTGGTAGGTTGTTTTTGTTTTTGTTTTGTTGATGATTTCCTTCACTGTGCAGAAGCTTTTTAGTTTGAGGAAGTCCCATTTGTTTATTTTTGCTTTTGTTTCCCTTGTTGAGGTTGAGGGGATGTATCCTAAAAGATACTACTCAGATTGGTGTCAAACAGCTTATTACCTATCTTTTCTTCTAGAGGTTTATGATTTCAGGCCTTACATGTAAGTCTTTCATCCATTTTTAATTTATTTTTGTATATGGTGTAAGAGTGGTCCTGTTTTCTTTCTTTTGCAGGGGCAGGGGCATGTATCTGTCCATTTTTTCCAGCACCATTTATTGAAGAGACTGTCATTACTCCATTTTATACTCTAAACTTTGTTGTAGATTAGTTAACCATATAAATGAGGGTTTATTTCTGGGCTCTCTATTCTGTTCCATTGATCTATGTGTTTGTTTTTGTGTCAGTACCATACTGTTTTAATTATTATAGGTTTGTAATATAGTTTAAAATCAGGGAGCATTATACCTCCAACTTTGTTCTTTTTTCTCAAGATTGCTTTGGCTATCTGTGGTCTTTTGTGGTACCATATAAGATTTAGAACTAATTGTTCTAGTTCTGAGAAGGCATATTGCTATTTTGTTGTTGTTAATCCTTACCTGAGGATATTTTTTTCCATTGATTTTTAGAAAGTGGAAGGGAGGGAGAAAAAAAAGGGAGAGAGAGAGAGAGGGAGAAAAAAAAGGGGAGAGAGAGAGAGGGAGAAACATTGATATGAAAGAGACACATCAAATGGCTGCCTCCTGCACATGCCCTGACTGGGGCCAGGGATTGAACCTGGAATCCAGGTACATGCCCTTGACCAGGAATTGAACCCTTAAGTGTATGGGCTGACACTCTAACCCAGGTGTGGGGATCGTTTGGCCTGCAGGCCACATGAGGCTGGCGAAGTCATTTGGTCTGGCCCGCCAAGGCATTAGGGGTGAGTTAATTAAATGTTTGACCAAATATAGCAGGCTAATTTTTTTTATTAAATTGATTGGGGTGATATTGGTCAACATGAACATATAGGTTTCAGGTGTGAGTTTTTACGTTACAAGATATATGTGTTGCATGCAGGCTAATTTTTAAGTGGATAATCTGTATGGCCCACAGGTGATGTTATAAACATCCAAATGGTCCTTGGCAGAAAAAAGGTTCCCCTCCCCAGCAAGTGTAACCTCTGAGCCAAACAGGCCAGGGCGGCCATTGTTATTTTAGGAATTGCATTGGATCTGTAGATTGCTTTGGGTAGTATGGTCATTTTAATTATATTAATCCTTCTAATCCATGAGCATGGTATATCTTTCCACTTATTTAGGTCCTTCTCACTTTCTACAATGTTTTACAGTTTTCAGAGTACAGGTCTTTCACTTTCTTGGTTAAATTTATTCTTAGGTATTTTATTCTTTTTGATACAATTAGAAATGGTATTGCTTATTTAATTTCTCCTTCTGATCGTTATAGAAATGTGACAGATTTCTGCATATTCTGTGTCCTGCTACTGTACTGAATTCCTTTATTATTTCTATTAATTTTGGGTGAATTTTTTAGGGTTTTCTATATATAGTATTGTGTCATCTGTAAATAGCGAGTTTTATTTCTTTCCAATATGGGTGCCTTAATTTCTTTTTCTTGTCTGACTACTGTGGCTAAGACTTCCAATACTATATTGTATAGCAGTGGTGAGAGTGGGCATCCTGGTCTCACTCCTGATCTTAGAGGAAAAACTTTCATGTTTTTACCATTGAGTCTGATGTTAGTTGTGTGCTTGTTACATATATAACCTGATCAAGTTAAGCTCCATCTATACCCACTTTATTAAGAGGTTTTTTAAAATCATAAATGGATGTTGAATTCTATAAAATGTTTTTTCATCATCTATTGATATCATCATGAATTTTATCCTTAGTTTTGCTGATGTGATGAATCACAGTACTAGTTTTGTGGATGTTGAACCACTCTTGCATCCCTGGTATAAATCCCACTTGATCACTGTGTAAATTCCTTTAAAGTACTGTTAAATTTGTTGTGTGTTTTTTTTTGTTGTTGTTGTTGATAATTTGGCATCTATGTTCATCAGAGATATTGTCCTGTAATTCTCTTTTTTAGTGTCTTTGTCTGATTTTGGTATAAGGTTTATGCTGGCTTGTAGAATGAGTTTAGAAGTATTCCTTTCTCTTCACTGTTTTGGAATAGTTTGAGAAGGATAGGTACTAATTCTTCTTTAAGTGTTCGATAGAATTCACTTGTGGAGTCATCTTATCCTGGGCTTTTGTTTGTTGGGAGTTTTCTTTATTAAATGTTTCAGTTTTATTGCTAGTAATTGGTCTCTTCAGATTCTCGGTTTCTTCCTGGTTTGTCTTGGAAAGTTGTATTTCTAGAAATTTATCCATTTCTTCTAGACTGTCTAATTTGTTGGCATATAATTGTTCATAGTATTCTTTAATGATCCTTTGTATTTCTGTGGTGTTGATTGTAATCTCTCATTTCTCTCATTGTGTTCTATTTTTTGCTTAATGAGTATTGCTAGAGGCTTGCCAACTTTATTTATCCTTTCAAAAAACCATCCCTTAATTTCATGAATCTACTGTTTTTCTATTTAATTTATTTCCACTTTGATCTTTATTATTCCTTCCTTCTACTTACTTTGGGTTTTGTTTATTCCTCATTTTCTAGTTTCTTCAGGTGCAAATTAAGATTGTTTATGTGGGATTTTTCCTCCTTCTGGAGGTAGGCCTGTATAGCTAGAAACTTTCCTGTAATAAGTGCTTTTGGTACATCCCATTAATTTTGTAAGGTTGTATTTTCTTTTCATTTGTCTCAAGGTATTGTTTGATTTCCATCTTGACTTCCTCTTTGACCCACTAGTTCAGTGATGGCGAACCTTTTGAGCTCGGCGTGTCAGCATTTTGAAAAACCCTAACTTAACTCTGGTGCCGTGTCACATATAGAAATTTTTTGATATTTGCAACCATAGTAAAACAAAGATTTATATGTTTGATATTTATTTTATATATTTAAGTGCCATTTAACAAAGAAAAATCAACCAAAAAAATGAGTTCACGTGTCACCTCTGACACGCGTGTCATAGGTTCGCCATCACTGCACTAGTTGTTTAGAAGCATGTGGTTTACTCTCCGTGTATTTATGATTTTTCCAGTTTTCTTCCAGTAGTGGATTTCTAGTTTCATGCCACTGTAGTCAGAAAATATGCTTGATATAATTTCAATCTTCTTTAATTAACTGAGGCTTGTTTTGTGGCCTTGTATGTGATCTATCCTGGAAAATGCTCCATTGGTAATCTACAATTTTGGGGGGAAATGCTTTTAAATGTCTATCAAATCAAACTGGCCTACTGTGGAATTTATGGCCATTATTTCTATATTAAGTTTCTGTCTGAATGATCTATCCACTGAGGTTAGTGTAATATTAAAGTCCCCAACCACTGAAGTATTACTGTTCATTTCTGCCTTTATGTCCGTTAACATCTGCTTTATATACTTGGGTGCATAGGTATTTACAATTGTTATACCCTCTTCTGGGATTGACCCCTTTAAAATTAAGTAATGTCCTTGGTTTCTTTTTCCATTCTTTGTTTTGAAGTCTACTTTGTCTGATGTGAATATTGTGACCTCAGCTTTCTTTTTGTTTATATTTGCATGGAATATATTTTTCTATGCTTCACCATCCGTCTGTATGTGTTTTTCAATCTAACGTGACTATCTTGCAAGCAGCATATAGACAGATCATAATTTCTTATCCATTCTGCCACCCTATGTCTTTCGATTGAAGCATTTAGTCCATTTACACATGGAGTAATCATTGATAAGTATGTGCCTATTGACATGTTTTTTATGGTTGTTTTGTTTTTTGCTGCTCCTTTCTTCTTCTCTTGATCTCTTTCCTTTTAATTTGTTGGTTTTCTTTTTGTATGTTTTTGGTTTATGGCTACCATGAGGTTCATATATGTCTATATATCTATATCTCTGTGTGTGTATCAGTCAATTTTAAGCTGATAAGCATTTAAGTTCAATCATATTCTGAAAGCACTATATTTTTACTCTCCCCACTCTGCTTTTAAATGTCATGTTTTCTTTTTTTTTTTTTTTAATATATTTTATTGATTTTTTACAGAGAGGAAGGGAGAGAGATAATTAGAAACATCGATGAGAGAGAAACATCAATCAGCCGCCTCCTGCACATCTCCTACTGGGGATGTGCCCGCAACCCAGGTACATGCCCTTGACCGGAATCGAACCTAGGACCTTTCAGTCCGCAGGCCGATGCTCTATCCACTGAGCCAAACCGGTTTCGGCAAATGTCATGTTTTCTATCTTTTTGTTTAGTGTAGCCCCTGATTATTTAAAGTAATTAATTTTGCTACTACTGTCTTTAACCTTCATATTAGCTTCCTAAGTGGTTGATTCACTGTGATTATTGTATATTTTCCTTTTCCAGTGAAAAATTTTTCTTTCCTGTATTTATTTCTGGTTGTGGCCTTTTCTTTTTTGCGTAAAGAAAAAAACCCTTTAACATCTCTTATAAGGCCATTTTACTGGTTGGGAACTCCTTTAGTTTTTGTTTGGGAAACTCTTTTATCTCTCCTTCAACTCTGAATGATAACGTTGTTAGATATACTATTCTAGGTTATAGATTCCTTTCTTTTTAAGCTTCTTTTATTTTTCAAGTACAGTTTATATTGAATACTATTCTGTATTAATTGCAGATGTACAGCATAGTAGTTGGGTACATCCCTTTCTTTCAGCACTTTAAATATCCCCTCCACTACCTTCTGACATGCAAAGTTGCTTGTGAGAAATCAGCTGATAACATTATGGGGTTTCCCTTATATGTGATTTGATGTTTCATTCCTGGTGCCTTTAAGAGTGTCTCTCATTAACTTTTACCTTTTTAATTACAATATGCCTTGGTGTGGGTCTCTGTGGAACTCTCTTTGCTTCCTGGACCTGGATGTTTGTTTCCTTTGCTAAATTAAGATCGTTTCCAGACATTATTTCTTCAAATATTCTCTCTGCCCCTTTCTTTCTTCTCCCTCTGGACTTCCTATAACGCAAATGTTAAGATATTTGATATTATCTCAGAGATCTCTTATATTATCCTCATTAAAATTTTTTTTCCATTTTGCTTTTCTGATGGGATTTCTTCCATTCTGTCTTCCAGGTAGCTAATCCATTATTCTGTATTAACTAATCTGCTGTCAATTCCTTCTGTATTCTTCATCTCTGATTGCTTCTTTATTACATTTTCTCTCTCTTCGTTGAGGTGCTGCGTTCCTCCATTGCACGATCAGGTTCGTTGCGCTTTCTTATGACCATTTCTTTGAACTATTTATCAGGCAAATTACTTACATCCATTTCATTGGGGCTTTTTTCTGGAGATTTTTTTATTCCTTCATTTGGGGCAAATTCTTCCGTCTCCCCATTTTGTCTAACTTACTGTGTTTGTTCCTATGAGCTGGGTAGAGTAACTATCCCTCCCAGTCTTGAAAGAGTGGTCTCTGTGTAGACTAGGGGGTGAATAGTGTCGGCCTTCCAGCTGTATTCAGAGCAGGCATGTGAGGTGCCTTGTGTGTCTCCTGGCCTGAGTAATAGGTTCCAAGCGGAGCCAGTCTGCTGTGTGTGCTGCTTTGCCCTTCTAATCTGGGCTCCCTGATGTAGATGGGACTGCTAGGTACATTCTTGGGGTGCCCTGTTGCTTTAACTATCTGTGATCAGAACAGGGTCAGGGCCTGCCTGGGGCTGCTTTTCATGCTTGTCTTTTTTAAGTTATTACATCTGTGTCCTTACCCCCACGTTACCCCCTCTCCCCCAACTTATGCCCTCACCCGCCCCCCCCCCCCCGTTGTCCGTGTCCATTGGTTAGGCCTATATGCTTGCATATAAGTCCTTGGTTCATGCTTGTGTCTTAATGCCCCACCAGTTCTGCCGTGTCTCTGGATGGGGCAGGTGTGCGTGTATGCACAGCTACACTTGGCTTGTTCTGTTCCCTCTCAAAGCAGCGCAGCTCCTCTCTGCTCAGCTGCATCCTCCAGCTCTGCACATGCAGCCCTGTGTGCATGCCCTACTGCTTTAATTGTCCACCCTTAGAGCAGGGTCTGGGCGGGACTACTCTGCATGCCTGTTTCTCAATGACCTACTGATTCTGCTTTTTCTCCAGGTGGGGCAGCCTTTCATGCAGACAGCAGGACCCTACTCACTCTGCCTGGGGCAGCCCTGTGTATGGGCACTGCAAAGTTTTGCTAGGTCTCTGTGGACAGGGGGAGTCCCTTGTGTGTGAAGCCCAGTGGGTATAAGAAGCAGCACCCCACTGTACCCACTGAATCAATTTCCTGGTGGGGAGCCAACTTTGTATGCATCCTATGGTGCCTTCCTCTTTCTGTTGGATCTAGCTCCAGGAGGGGTAGCTGGGGCCTGCAGGTCAGCCAGAGAACCTGGGTGGAGCTCCCACCCATTGTGTTGTTTTCTTAGCTCCCAGAGAGCTGTCATGGTACCCCAATCTTCTCTATGTGGTCCGTTTCTCTTGCTTGTGTAGAAGCTGTAAGAGGAACTATTCTAAACACAGATGTACATTTTGATGTGTTCTTGGAAAGAGGCAAGCTCAGCGTCCACCTACACCACCATCCTGGGCCTGCCTCTCCGACTTGAAAGCTTTTTACTTGCATTTTATCTACTGATTCTCAGGACAAGCAATAATCAAATTAGGGCACTCCCACTATTTCATCATTCAGGTTTTGGTTTGATGATTATTCTTATTTCTCTTAGAGAACCTTTTACTATTAGTTGGTTTATAACCTGTGAATAGTATCTATCGAATCAATTGCTTTCCACTGCTGAAGAGAGGAAATTGGCATGCTTACACAACCCTGTTCACCATTTCTCCCCTTAATTTGGTAAAACTGCTTTATTTCTACACTGGCATGGTGTATAGTGTGTGTTCCATTTTATAACCATAATTCTCCCACAAAGGGAGGCTTGGTTATATTTTTCTGACATTTATACAGCACAGATAAAAGAGAATATTATAAGGAACACTTGTATAACCATTACCTAGGTCTCATCATTAACCTTTTACTATACTTTATCACCTTTCTCCACCCCTCAAACTATCACATGTGTGTGTGTATTTCAAAGTAAGATGAAGACATCTGTACACTTCCCCCTGAATATGTCAGCATGCATCTCATTAACTGCTCAATATTTACTTACTGTGTTCTTTTTCTGGTATAAAATTGATACACACAATGAAATGCACAGTTTTTTAAAAAATAAAACAAAAAAAAAACACGTTCCATTCTCACCACCCTTTTACTGACTTTTTCTGTTGATATCTTGGCTGGTAAATGTGCCTTCTTTGTTCTCTTCAATATGAACTCCTGGGACATATAATCCCTGAACTGTGCATGTTTGAATGCATCCGCCCTTTAATTTTATGCCTGAGTGACAGTGAGTGGGTTTAAAACTCCTGAGTCCTAGTCTTCTCCCTGGAGGATTCTGGGGCATTGTTCTCCGGGAACACTGCAGTCGAGAAGTTTTCTGACCTATTTACCCTTTACACAGGTGATGGGGATTTGGTGTTGGTTTGTTTGCTTGGTGATTTTTGCCTGGATCCCCCAGACTCCTTGCAATCTAGCTTAGTGCTTCCCCAACTTTAAGGAAGGTGTGAACCACGTGTGGGTCTTATTAAAATGCAGATCCTGAGTCAGGAGGGCTGGAGTACAGCCTGAGATCCTGACTCTCCCGGCTGCTCTGTGGACAGTGGGGAAGAAGGCAGTCTCTGCTCACAGACTGTTAGAATGTACTGGAATCTGCGTGCTCCATGGTGTCTGGGAGGCTGCCAGGCAGCCCCGTGCCCTCACGAACATGGTTCCAAGCAAAGTGGGGCTGCTGCTCTCAGCATGTGCCTCCGGATTTGGAGAAGCGGGCTCTGTCCCCTCTGCCACCAGCTCCGTGTACCTCCCCTCACTGCCCAGGTCTCGTGGTTACAAGCAGCCCTTCACGTATACTGGGAATTGGGACTGAAAGGTGTTTGCCAGTTTCACCAAAAATAGGGTTTGTTTCTAGTTGTGTCACAGAGGAAAGGGAACTAGAGACTTCTTTTCAAGTAAGAGCAGTGTGTTGGCTTAGGGAGAGTAGAGGAGGCCTGGACAGCTGGGAGAACACAGGGTTTGAGGTCAGACGTTCCTAGGTTTGGATCCAGCTGCGGTCTTACAGGTGAGTGACCTTGAGCAAGTTCATTAACATCTCTAGGCCCCCAAGTGTTCCTATTTAAAAAGCGGAGGTGATAAAACCTCTCACTGGGCTGCTATGAGGATTAAAGGGGAAAGAGTTTAAGGCACCTCACACAATAAATGATGTTTTCCTTCCTTCCTGAGCTCCAGCTGGCTTAAAAGCTTAAGCACATCCCTAATGACAGTGGGCAAAGTTTATTTTTGAGTTCAGAAGGCCCCCAGTGCCTTCTGCACAAAGGGGTTGTTCACTGTATTTCATTTTCTCCATGAATATGGATGTGCCAGGCATTGTCAGAAGCTGGAGCGTCACAGTTTCCATCCTCCTTGAAGTTGTATTCTTTGTTTTTTAAATCTCCAAGCTAAGCCATAGCATTTTCTAGATGACTCGACACAGTGTGGTGGCAGGTAAGAAGGGTTCATCAGCTCTGACCTCCCCAAGGCACGGGGAGGGGCTGCGGTGGGCCTGTCCCTTAGCCTTCCTGGGGACATGAGTAACAGCAGGGGGAGTCCACATGCAGGGTGGACATTTACCATAAAAAGGAATTGGTCCTAAGCCTTATTTATTTTAAAAGCGGCAGATTACAAAGTTAAGAACTGTACCTAAATTGCTGGGTTTAATGTAGTGGGCAAGTTAACCAAGAGGGGTTGCACAGCATCAGGCCTCTGGGACTTAGCATTTGTTATCCTTATTAGAGTAAATTAGGAAAGCAGGATATTTCTAAAGTACTAAAAAGCAGGCAGTTTAAACATTTCTCAGGTTCTTGTTTAATCTACTCATTTGCTTAGGAATTTGTTCCTTGACGATAATAAGATGGGCAGCCTCAGTCTAGCTCAGTTTTCTCAAGTGCCATCCTGGGATCCATCTGAGGAGCTGGCTAAACAGGCAGATTCCTTGGGCTCAGGGACCTGCGTGTTCTAACCAGAGTCCCCAGTGATGGAAATGATCAGACTTATCATCTAAGAAATGTAGGGAATATCCAATATGTTCTACGTTTGGGGGTGGGGGGAAGACCCCCAGGAAACAGGACCAAAAGTTTCCAAAAAACATCGAGGAAAGAATGCTTAGAAAACAGGGAAACAGTGACCTCATGAGGAATCCAGAAGGATCTAGATGATCTAATGTCTCAAATACTTAGAAAGGGGAAGAAGGGAATTCAACATCAAGTGAGGGTCTGTTTAGCAACATTCCACATAAAATCCGGCAGGAAAGTGAAATAGAGAAACTATCCAGGAAGTGGCACCAAGCTCATCTGCCCCAAATCTCCTCCTGCTTGGAGCTGTGGGACTCATTCTCCTGATTCCCAACAGCTGGTCACATGACCCATCCTGGTCCCAGGCAAATAGAAAATGCCCCTTCTCAAAGTATAAGGGGTTTTGTGTTTTGTTCAGCATGGAAGAAAGTTACAATTGGGAAAAAAAAAAACCATCAACCATCCCATGGAAGAGGCAAGTAGAGCCCTGAAGCTTCAGCAATTTGCCCAGCTGACTCGGCAGAGGCAGACCTATGACCTACGATGGTAATTCACTCCACTGCTGAGGCCTGCTCCTTCCCGGCCAGGGAGCGGGTGGGAAGCCCAACCAGATGCTAGCCCCTGGCTGAGGACAGGCATCAGCTTCCAACCTTCCCAAATGAAATCAAACCACAGTGCCAGGTGGAAAATCAACTCGCAGTCCAACTTCGTCACCTTCCCCGTGCCTGTGCTGGATGAGGGCCCGGGCGTGTGCCAGCCCACGGGAACTACTATGAGATCAGCTGCCTAAGCCCCCTAATCGGTTTTGCAGTGACTTCAGAAAAACCAGGAAAAATGCGTTTTCATTCTTTTTAATCCAGCAGCACAGACCACAGAACAATGCTAGCCCAAACCGAACCCCTTAATGAGAAGCCGCTTACCTGACTTGATTCCTTTAATGGGGTAAGTAGCATGCGCGAGAAAGTTGGGGTCGCTGAACATATCTTCCTCGTACACCACAAAGCGCAGAAACGCCAGGTTTGGGTCATAGATTTCAAATGTCACCTTCTCCTGCGTTGAAGCCCAAACAGGGCTTAGGCCATTGTCATCTGGAAGGTGATCAAAGCTTATTAAAGGCGCCATTTGGGAAACCATCTTTACATTCATCGGCTGGGCTTTGAATCTCCTTAGCAACTGTGTAAATATGCAGCTAAGAAAATAGGAATAATCTTGTTTCCATTAGCAATTGTGGTAAAGCGGTTGTCACAGGCCTGAGTAAGGTGGGGGGAGACCCCTTTATACAGCTCCCATCTCAACTCCCCAGGATGCGGAAGGGAATGGAGGCCAGAGCAGAGAAGGAACAGGGGGGTCAGGCTGACCCAAAAAACAAGTTTCACTGGCTAGCGTGTGAGCTGCCACTGAGCCACCTTTCACCAGGAGCAGTGACCCCAGGCCCAGTTCACAGTGTCTTCCTGGCTTAAAGTGGAAGCACAAGCATTTCCTAGGCCTCCCTGCCCTCTGTGGGTCAGGTATCACATCCTGTGTCTCTGCTCCTGTCCTGGGCTAAGGAGATGGGGGGGGGGGGGGCGGGGAGGGACTGTGGCACAGAGCAAGGGCCCTGCCGCCTGAGTTACAGGCAGAGCATCGCAGCACGGGGCACAATCGACTATTTAATCACGTGCTCCTCTGTTTCCCCTCCCTGAGCTGGACCACAGTGAGCAAAAGGGACGAAGGAGAAGACACGGCCAAGCAAAGTGCCTTACAAACCCCCCAACATGTGACTCAACTCGCTTGAAGTTTAAGGGAAGGATGTTCCCAGGCGACTTACTCACAACCGTCGTCTTAAACTTGTTGTTGTCATATTCGGCTCCACATATTTCCACCTCCACAAAGGGACATGCAATACTTCGTCCGAGCTTGGGGAGATGGCGAGCCCCGAGAACCTAGGATACCACAGGTGAGTGCGGGAATTCTCCCAGACCCGTCCTGGGAAGAGCTAACAAGATCTGCATGGGTGGGCTGGCAGGGAGCTCAGGTGGGTTCTAGCGTCAGACCACATGAGTTTGAACCAGCCTCCATTTCTTCACTGGAGAAGTCCTGACAACCTTGTCAAGTGGATCCCACCACTGTTTCCTTCTCGTGGATGAGAAGATGGGGGTGGATTCCTACAGCTGTTAGGACAGGGGTGGGGAACCTTTTCTCTGCCAAGGCCCATTTGGATACTTATAACATCATTCACGGGCCTTACAAAATTATCAACTTAAAAATTAGCCTGCTATATGTGATCAAACATTTCATTAACTACCCCCTAATGCCTTGGCAGGGCCAGATGTTCCCCACCCCTGTGTTAAGGTGAGCTGGGAGCAGAACGCCCAGGCCATCAGAATCAACAGGAGGACCTCACCTGAGCACAGAACACATCCACCTGTGCCCAGGTGCACACCCACAGAGAGAGCGTTGAATCACTTGATTCTTGGCTCCCAGAAAAGGATGGGAGAGTGTGTGTGGTTTTCTTTTAAAGACCTTTGGTTGCAAAAACTTCATTTTTTCCTCTCAATCTTATGAGAAATGCAACTTTTTTTCTACCTTGCATAGTTTCCAAAGGAAGAAAAAACAAAAATTCTCACAAAGAGACAACACATTCTCTGAAAGTTGAGTCTCTTGAGTTTTAAAAAGCTTTCACCCTTAAATATGGCCACTGTGGGGACAACGCTCCCCTCCGTAAAGACCAAAGGTCCGTTTTCCCACATGCTTTCTTTTCCTGGCCAGAATCTGGCCTCGCTGGGACCCAGGAGATGCCCTCCTGAACCCTGTAAGAGCTGGATTCATGCCTAGCCCCACAGGTGACATGGGTAAGGTGTCCAAAATGGATTTGAGAGGGTCTCCCTTCCTCCCCAGGGGTGCACTGTAATTCAGATCCTCAAACCATGTCTGGGTGGTGATGGTTTAAACCAAATGAGAGGAGTCGCTAGGCCCTGATTCCCTGGGCGAGGAAGGAGAGTGCGGCCTTACCTTGACCGTCAAGGTCATCAGAATCTTCCTCTGGGACTCGGGCGGCATGGGGTCGTACTTCTCCGTCCTCATGCTCTCGGGCTGCAGGACGTAGCCGGTCCTCCCGTTGAGTGAAAACAAGGCCTGGTTCATCTGCATGTATTTGTCTGGGAAGGAGAGGGCACTGCTGATGGAAGTCGGGCAGGAAAAGGCTGGCCTCCTGGGCCCGGACGTGCCAGGTGGGGAATGATTTGCTCATTTTTCCAAAACTAATTAAGCCAGTTGTTAAGATATCTAAACTCAAAATATGGAAACACCTTTCCGAGTATGAAACATTAAAAAAAAAAAGAGATAATTTAAAACTACTCAAAGCTAAATATGTCTACGTAGGAAAAAATTTCCACAAAAGTTAAGACGTGCTGTAGAAAGAAAAATCCTAACTCAAATATAGGGTGTCCCCCAAAAAATGTATACACACTTTGAATAATTATTCATTCCAATGGGTTAAATCTGAAAAGAAAGAAACAAACATCAACTGAGCTATCAGAAAAAAGTGTGTACATTTTTTTGGACACCCTGTCCTTATAAAGTTAACCTAAGAGCTCTGATCCATGTGAGCTATAAATACCTACACCCCATTAGAACAGCTGGGTCAGAAGCGTGAACAGTTTGTAGAAGCGAAAAAGCAAGTGTTTCCTAAATACATGAGAAACTGGCTCCTGTGACTCCTAAGAGCAGAACCAATAAGGGAAGCTTCAATGACAGGTGACGGCAGTTTTCATCTATCACTCAGGTGGGCGGAGATTGGAAAGTGTGATAAAACTAAGTTGGTGGAGTTGTGCCAGAGGATGTATTCAAATGCGTTACCAGTTCGCAATCGCACGCACCATCTCTAGGGAGGCGTGTGGCCGAGTGTCTCAGCTCAGGCGCCACTGGATACAGGTGTTCAGTGGTTGTCCTCAGGGCCAAGTTGATCAAAATGCTAGTGATGTTTGACGCTCCCTGCCTGTCTGAGAATTGTCTGGCAGATGCAGCGCCGCATCTGTGACGCGATGCTCACAGAAGGTTACAGAAGGCAGTGCCATCTGGAATAGCAAAGGATGGGGAGTACCCTAAATGTGCCTCAGCGGGGGGCGGGGGGGGGGGCGGCTGAATAAATGATGGTTCTAGTCAGTGGAATCCTACACAGGCATAAAAGCATAGAGAGGACACTACTGACGAACAGATCCCCAAAAGAGGCTTAACCAACACCTAAAGTGCAGAACACTGTAATTTATGCTGCCATTTGTGTAAAGGAGTTGTGCATGCAGGTTTTTCCCAGCATGTAGTCCTCAGAGATGCACCAGGAAGGGAGGAGAGCGCTGAAAAAAGTCACTGAACACCTTGATCCACTGTGCCTGGAGCTGATGCAACTTCTGAGCTTTTTAATTACATGAGCTAATGCAGTTCCTTTCTCTCTCAATCCAGGCTAACTCAGTGTTGCCACTTTCATCACGGAACCTGCCAAATACAAGTGCCTAGTGTCAGGCGTGCTCATCAGTTCCCTCAATCACTCTATTCAACTGATGGCCCTCACCCTAACCCTACCATGCTGGTTGAACCCATTCCTCAGACAGATCACATGTTCTGGACACCACAGCCCACCAGTGGCCCCAGCAGACTGCCTGGACTGACACCGCCATCACCTTAGATTTAGTGGCCACAAGAAGCCCCCCTGTACCTCCAGTCTGGAAATTGAGTGCCACCATCTGGGAGCCGCACAGCCAGAGGCGGAAGGGGTCGTAGTTGGAGGAGTCCACCCGCTGTCCCTTCGGGTAAACACGCGTCAGGCCCTTCTGATTGTATTTCAGGAGCTCGATGGGTTTCTGTCTGACGACGCTGTCGGCCTTCGTCTCCACAAAGGAACGGATCTCTCGGAAGTCGGGATTCTCTGCAGACAGCGACAGAGGCACCGTTATTTTGTGTCTCCTGCATTTCCTTCATGCAAAGGCTTATAAAATGAAACCAGGAATCTCTGGGACAAGACGCGCACGTGGTTCTGATGCTATTGCCATAATTGGGACTGCTATGGGCTCCTGCGCTTCCGGGAGCCTAGCTATTAAAGGTGCCAAGTGTTCCCCCAACCTTTTCATCTTGGTTGTTTTCTTTTTAAAATTACCAGCAGCCTTGCACAAGGAAACACAAAAATGGTACAATTATAGAAAGGGGGAATGGCCTCAGGGATCAGCACGTAGCAGGAGGTCTTAGGAGTGGCTTCCTCGTCAAAGGTGATGTAGATACAGGCAAGTAAACCAAGCCTCTTGGTGGAGGGAGAATGGAGTGCCCACAGGAAGAGCTGAGAAAGAGGAGGGGGCAATGAATGGGCGGAGAGGGATGGGAATATGTGAACAATTCTTTGTTGGATGAAGCTTTGCTACTTCATATCCAGCTGTGGTGGGACAGCCCATAAACCTGCGGAGTGGAGGTGCCTCCCAGTGACCATTAACTCAGGGGTTTAGTACTGTTTCTCTGGTCCCTGGTCCTGGAATCACAAGTTCTTGAGATCAAAGAAAGGGGGAAGAGAACGTGAATGGGATCATTCTAAGATCAAAGAATTGGCTACTTTAGAGAATTTGGTAGAAGAGCCATTTTTTTAATCCTGTACTGTATACTAGCCCCCACAGATCCTGATCCCTGGAACCTGTGAATATGCAGCCTTTTATGGCAAAAGGGACTTTGCAGATATAATTAAATTAAGGAGCTTGCCATGGGGAGGTTATCTGCGCCCTCGATGTAACCCAGGGTCCTTGTAATAGGGACATATTTTTACTACATAGAAGAGAAGGCCATGTGACTGAGAGGCAGATTGGAATGATGCAGCCACTAGCTAAGGAATGCTGGCAGCCACCAGAAGCTGGAAGAGGCAAGGAACATACTCTCCCCTGGAGGCAGTGGCTGAAATCTGCCCACACCTTGATTTCAGCCTAGAGATATTGACTGTAGACTTCTGGCTTCCAGGAGGCCAGAGGGTATAAATATATGTTGTTTCCAGCCACCACATTTGTAGTTAACAGTAGAAAACTAACAACCTTCCCTCCGAGAGGGTTTTCCTCCTCAAGCTATCAGACGGGCCTGTCACGAGCACCATGGTCCTAAGGACTAATCCAGGGGAAGCGCCACCGAGAGCAGTTCAGAACGAGCAGGAACCACACTCACTGTGCCCTCTAACAACACCAGACTCAAAGAGGAAACGCGTTTTCACCGTGTCCGGAGGCAGTCAGGGGAGGCAGTACCTAGATTGTCTTTGGTCTTGCTGGTTGGTTTGCAGTAGACGACCAGGTCCGAGAGCTCGATGGCGATCGACTGGTTCTTCTCCCAGTATTTCATGTTGTTCTCCTGTTGGGGGCCACCTGTCTTTAGTGTCAGACCTCAAGCCAGCACCCGCGAAATCCCATCGCCCCAGCTCACCTGGCATGCCTTCCTCTCCTCTGCTTCCCCTCTCGCTCCTCTTGGCCCTCCTGCATGCTCAGATCTTTGACACGGTTGAATGTTTTCCTTGCCCCTGCCCCTCCTCTCTTTCCTTCCTCTTCCTGCCGAAATTCTTGACCAAGCTGTTTCCACCCAGGATTGGTGTCTGTCACCACACCACTCTCTTTAACCCTCTGCTCCCGGCGTCCTGGCCTGTCCCTTCCCCTAAAACCACTGTTACAGCTCGTCCAATTCTAGTTCTCCAAGCCCATGACCTCATGTCCTCCTGGGCTCTGTAGACCACAGCATCCTTCTTATAACTTGCTGAACCCTTCACCCTTCTCCTCTGAGGCTGAGGAAGTGTGCACAGCCTCCTCCTGCCTCTTATTTCTCAAATGCCACAGAGGTCATATCCCAGGTCCCCTGAATCACAGCAGTGACCTCCTAGCTCAGTGATGGCGAACCTATGACACCTCTGACATGCGAACTCATTTTTTTGGTTGATTTTTCTTTGTTAAATGGCATTTAAATATATAAAATATCAAAAATATAAATCTTTGTTTTACTATGGTTGCAAATATCAAAGTTTCTATTTGTGACACGGCACCAGAGTTAAGTTAGGGTTTTTCAAAATGCTGACATGCTGAGCTCAAAAGGTTCGCCATCACTGTCCTAGCTCCTCACCCTGCAGCTCCCGTCCTCCCTCCTTTGCATTTCATCAGTTCCCTCCTCCTGGACCCTACCCAGATCATTCCTTCTCCAGGAAGCCTTCCTGGATTACTCCAGCCAGGACTAGAAAAGGATATTGCCTTCCTCAAGTCTCCCAGAGTGCTCACCATTTCACCCACACTTGGCCTTGCTCAGCCTTAAACACTGTCCCTTGTCCGACTGTCCTGCAGTGATGCCATTCATCACTATTGCCCAGACCCTGTTTCCCCACTGAGACATGTCCCTTGCGAGCAGCACCCTGTGGGGAACAAGTGTTCAGGTGGCAGGTAGTGAGGGGGCTACACAACACAGTGGTAATGACAGTGGAAACAAATCAACAAATCAGAGACATGGGTTTGAAAGTGGTCCCTGCTATTTATTAGCTGGGTCAACAGGGCAAGTCACAGACTCTCTCTGCACCTCAGTTTCCTCAACTGTAAAATAAGGCTAAGATGAGTACTCTACTCTTAGAGAATTAGACAAGGAGGACTTGGCACTCCTCCAGGCTTGTAGGGCCACTCAGAAATGTCCCCCAGGCAAAGGACAGAAAAAGTCCACTCTCTACACAAGCGGGTGTGGGACCCGATTTCTTCAACCCATAAGCACCCACATAAATCCTGGGGCCAAAGTGGACCTTGGCAATGACCAGCAAACAAGCCTTTTATATGAGCCCCAGCAGTGACCACATCACCAGGGCAGAT
The DNA here is from genome assembly GCF_963259705.1 of Myotis daubentonii. Taxonomy (NCBI): domain Eukaryota; kingdom Metazoa; phylum Chordata; class Mammalia; order Chiroptera; family Vespertilionidae; genus Myotis; species Myotis daubentonii. Next base: position 35,326,940 of record NC_081854.1, read on the forward strand.
TAGAACGTGACTGTAAGCCTCCAAAATTTGTTCTAGCTCACCTATGCATGCCTAACTTTCACCAGCCCTTTCCACACTTTCTGAATGCAAGCCATAATGGTAGGGCTGTTGTAGGTGGGATGGGCCAGAATCAGTGGCAAAGATGCCAGCCACATAGTTGATAGCAAAATGCCATGAGGAAAACAGAAGCCTTACTTGTTTTCGGACTTCAGGTGTTTTCTCCTGAACCCTGTATCAACGTGGCTTTGTATTCTGGGTGGTTTCACCATGGGGTTGTTTGGAGACAGAAAACCCCAGCAACAACACAGTTCACCTCTAATGACAACGGAATTGCTTTAAATGTGTGTGTGGGAGGGTCATACCTCTGGTGAATTATAGAACTTTGGCCCCACGAAGCACAGAGCAATGACAAGCTATGGGCTTCACGTTTTCCAACCTTAGCAGAAGACATATTAGTTTAAGATGAAATACCAGTTGCTTCCTCCAAATCTTATAATTATTCTTAAAAAATGGCAGAATTTGCCCGCCAGGCCATCTCAGAATATGAAGTCACAACACAGTGCATGGGCCAGGCTTTGGAAACTCACTAACCAGATGGATCTTAGTGACTGGTCTTGTGCCGGGGACTGTGTGAAATTACAGGTCCCTGAGCACGTTCTTATGGGCAGGCACAATGGGGAAGCCTCGGTGAGGAGCTCCCAGCAGTGAGCTGAGAGCTCACCTCACCTTGGTCTCCCAAAGGCAGGATGGGGCCTCCTTCCTGTTCCCGCACCGGCTCTTCTTACAGCTGGTTGTGCCCAGAGCAAGACTCCGTCAATTCCAGAAACTCCTGCTTTTTTTTTTAACCTTCATATGTAATAAGACTTTAAAAAGCTTTTCTCGTGAAATCTTAGCAGTTGTAAAAACCAATTAAAGAGGAATGTAGATCAAAGACAGAGAACAGCAGCCTTGAACAGCCAGGCTTAATTTCTGAAGCCTTATGCAGGAGAGGAGAGAAAGGGGCAGAGAACCTTTGAGTGAAGTCACAGTTTCCTCCATGAATAGCGGTCGAGAGCCAGCATGCACAGGGAGGAGGAGGGTGCCATCGCCATGCCTATACCGCTGAGCCCCCACTCAGACCACTTTCAGGGGAGGTTTGGGTGCCTCAGAATAAAGTCTACAGCAAACAGTTGCTAAGGGCTTCGTCGCTGGTGTTTTTCTCCATTCTCAGCTTTAGTGGCCCAGAATCACAAATACTAGAACATGCTTAGGAGGGTCACAGGCTGGCAAATGGTGCCACTCAGCTCATGATGACAACCATTCAACTGGCAATGAGAACACACCTGGAAGAAGGTAGGGGGAAATGATCTTTCAAATGAACCTTGGTACAGTGGCGCCCCCCTGTGCCTCGGAGCTGTTCTACATTGAAGGCCCGGAGGCAAAGGAGATGCCCTGACCAGGAAAGATGGGAACTTGCTGACCACAGCTCATCATAAGTGACTGGTGATGGTGTGACAAGACTTGGGAAGAATGAGGACTCATATGTGAGGCCTCTGACTAGACTCTGGGACAGGAAAGATGACAGGTCCTACCAGCTCTCTGTAGAAAGTCTTCTTAGTAAGAGGACATCACCTTAGGGTGTTGAAAGGGTGAGTCAAGGTGACCAGAGACTGGCCAAGTGTGAGGTCCCCCAGGGGGAAGGAAAGACCCGGCTGCTGCCGCCTCCTCCCAGAACACTGAAGGAGAAAGACCCATCAACAGTAACCAGAGGTCACAAGGGCCCAAGAGATCCTGAGAAGACTTTAAAACCATTCCTTTGGGTCAAGACCTGTCTTAGAAGACGTGTGTGTATGGGAAACCCTAAAATTTCTTCCCAGTTCTACGGCCACAGGAGAGAGCAGACGGCACCTTACACCTCCCCATACCCTCCTGGTGTGACGACAATGTGGCGATTAAATACCATTGTGAGCTGAGCACTTGCTGTACCAGCCTAGCACTTCCCACGCTTCATCTCCTTTCATCTTTGGCTCCTCATTTTGCAAACAAGGAAACTGAGGCCCAGAGGAGTTTAGTGACTTGCCCAGGGACCAGCCCTGCCAGGATGCAAACTCCAGTCTGCCTGGAACTACCCCTCCTGCTCTTCCCCAGCACCCTTCTCAAAACGCTTCCAGCCCAACACTAAGCTCCGGGCAGGATCACCCTGGAAAGCCCACGCCCATCTAGAGTGGAAGGTCTTCCACAACACAAACTTCCGGAGGGAAAGAATGGGTCCTGCCAGTTACATTTCCCCAGGGCCACTGCGGGTCCGGGGAGGCGAGCTCAGGGCACGCTTGCTGTAGGAGGGGTCCCGCCTGCTTTGAACAACGTTTAGAGACAAGAAAACACTCACAATAAGGAAGGCAAAACTTTCTTGTCAAGATATGGCCCCAAACATCAAGAGTCACTGCGCACACTCTGACTTCTGAAGGTCTGAACTAGCTCCAGCTTCCAGGGGACCTCCAATATCCCTTCCTCTTCAAAATGATTGGCGCTCCTATTGTCCGAACCCACCCCATCGCCCCCCTGAATTCTGTGTGGCCCCTGGGCCTGCACCTCCTGTTGCCGAGACCCACCCACCTCGCAGCAGAGCACACCAGGCCCACCCGAGCCCAGCTGAGCCGAGGGCCTACCTTGGTGTCGATCTTCCAGGTGATCTGCCGGATGCTCTGGAACCACTCGAAGAGCTCCTCCACCCGGTCTGTGGCGAACTCCACTGGCGGGTCACCCTGCTTCTTGGGCTCCAGGATGAAGACGAAGGGCTTCTGGTTTTTCCCGTGCGGGGCTTTCACTTTGTGAGAGAATAACATAAGCCCTGGTCAGCCTGTTGAGAGCCACGAAGACCAGACTGCACGCTGCCCGAGCCACTTGTGTCACGAACCCAAATGCCACTGCGTGGGCAGTGCTGACGGGGACGTCGGCTTTGGGCCAGGCAGGGTCTGCCCTCCACACGTGACTGCTCAAGCTATGCAGCAGCCTCAGCTGTGTTCTCCAAGAAGACAGACCCACGTCCTAAGCCCTGGTACCTAGGAATGGGAACGCAGTTGGAAACAGGGTCTTTGCAGATGTACTTAAGGATCTCAGGATGAGGCCATCCTGGAGTCATCTAAGTGCCGGTGCCCTTACCAGAGAAAGAAGAGGGGAACTTGAGACACAGACACAGGGATGGCGGCCACTAAAGACAGAGGCAGCGACTGGAGTGATGCAGCCACAAGCCAAGGGACACCGAGGGTGGCCAGCAGCCACCACGAGGTGGGAGGGAAGCATGGAACAGATTCTCTCTGCAGAGAAAGTGTTTTTAGGTAAAAAAAAGAAGGCCACGAGAGGATAAAGTATCTGCCACGTAACATCAGTCGCTAAGATCTCTGGGCTTGTATATGCCAGGCAGTATTCTAAGCAGATTACACGCACTGTATCTTATTCCACCTTTAGCACGACCTTCTGGGGTGCCACTCCTGTCATGCCCATTTTACAGGAGAGGAAACAGACACACGCTGAGGGGAAGTGACGCACGAACGGTCACACAGCCAGTCACGGCCAAGCTGGGGCTCGAATCAGACCTGGCTTCAAGGCTCCTACTCGTCACCACTCAGCCACGTGCCTGCGCTCTGCAAACACGGGGCAGACGATACACAGAGCAACACAAGTGAGTCTCAGCTCATCCACGAACTTGCCTGGGGACCTCGGGCAGGGCTTGTGGTCACCTAGGGGCCTGGTTTCTCACCTGTTAACTGGAACCAAGAATCCCTCTCTTACCTACCCTCTCAGGTTGCTGTCAAGAGAAAAACAGACGAACAGGTAATAAATGGAGAAAGCAAAGAGCTGACACTAGAAGCAGAAAGTTCCTGGCACTGTTGTTATCTGCGGCTTAGGACCCTGCTCAGGCCTCTCCAGCAAACGTACTGGGGGGAACAGGCCCAGGCTAATGCACGGATGGACTGACGGAGCTGTGGAAACACGGCGGCTCAGCGAGGAGCGCTGCGTGGGCTTCCTGCCCAGAGTGTTCTCACTGCCTCTGTCCCTTCGTGTGGAAGCTGCTACGTCCCCACTGAAAAGCGGGCCTGGTCAGGCTCAGATGTGCTGAAGGCTCGGAGGATGAGACTACCACTGGCACCGTTGTATGCACCTGTGTGTGGGGGCCATGCATTCACATCTCCCCTTGCACCAGACTCCAAGGTGGGCAGGCCAGGTTTGCTCATGCCCAGCTGGGCAGCCAGCAAGTGGAGGTTCAGAGGGAAGTGACAGGTCCAGGGTCTCATAGCAACTGAGAGGCTGAGCTGGGCTTCCAACCGGACACTCCTAACTCCATGCTCAATCACAGCCGGGCCAACAGCCCAGCTCCTCTTAAAATAGCATCCAGGCAGATCTCTGAAATGATGATGTTTGGAATAACAACATTAAACATGCATCTAGCACTTGCTCTGCACCAGACCCTGTGTTAGCACTTGACAGTTATTAACAGCAGACATAACACTGCAATCAGCAACCAGCCTGGCCCAATACTCAACATGAGCATCCAAGTCAAGGCTAGAAGGACCCAGCCAGAGCCGCCTCCCTGCAGGGGGTGGTTCTGAGGCCAGACTGGAGGATTTGGGTGGGAATCCAGGCTAAGACCATGTGTGAACGTACCAACGTTATAGGTGTTGAGATCCAATATTCCTTTGCAAAGAGACCCTAAGGGATTGTCTTCAATAATCTGTGAAGAAATAAGACATAACTCACGTTAGCCTTAACAGGTATAATCACAAAAGACAACCTGTTTCCAAAGCACACCATTTAGCGGAGACACTGCCGGTGGAACTGTTTAAAATGCATTTTCATTACCGGATACGTCCAAGGGGAGAGAGCTAACTAATGAAGCATGTTACTGATAGGGACTCAGCAGTGAGCAGGTGCCCGCAGGTGCGGCGATTCATTTTCCAATCTGTAAAAATGTGCCTTGTGAATTCTAGAACAGGTTTTGAAGCGTTTCCATAGATCTGATTTCAAAAACATCCCAGACCCTTTATTCTGACATTATTATGAAATGGGACTATCTGGTCTCTTAAAGCACAACTCAAGAACCTTCTGTGGCCGTAACCAGTTTGGCTCAGTGGATAGAGCGTCGGCCTGCGGACTGAAAGGTCCCAGGTTCGATTCCAGTCAAGGGCATGTACCTTGGTTGTGGGCACATCCCAGTAGGGGGTGTGCAGGAGGCAGCTGATCGATATTTCTCTCATTGATGTTTCCAACTCTCTATCCCTCTCTTTTCCTCTCTGTAAAAAATCAATAAAATGTATTTTTTTTTTAAAAAAAAAGAACCTTCTGTGACTATCCCTGTCCTGTGGGAGCAACATCCATGCTGTCATCTGACTTTAAGGCTTTCTAGGAGCCTCGATCAGCCTTCCAGCTCTACCTCCCACTGTAGATCTGAACCATCCCAGGGTCCAGGTGAGATACGGAACGCCTTGTCTTAGGAGAGCTGGCAGAACTGTGCATCTGCCCATTGCCTGTAAACCCCCATTCCTAATGCTCTGTGGGTAGGGGCATCATGGAAAGATGCAATAAGGGGGTTACATCTCTGCCTCAGGTTGAACACACTGAACACAATCATGTTCCCACCACCACACCTTTGCTTAGGCTGTACCTTCCACCTGGAATTCCCTTCCGTCAGTCTCTTGCTGTTGATCTCTAACTTGACTTTTAAGGTTCTAATGCCCCTTCCTCCAGGCAGCCTTCCCAGATTGCCCCAACTCACTTAGAAAATTCCTTAAGCTCAAACAGGACCTTAAAGCCCTCATTATAAAGAGTTCATCCCTGGTGTAGTGTTGTCACAATGAAAGTAGCTTCTCTTTGAATCTGCTGGGCAAGAGGAAGCAGGAACAGAAACCAGGTTTGCGGTGTCACCAGGAAGGCCTCAGCGCGCCTTCCACTTTGGCCTGCTTGCTTATCGACACCAAGCACGTTCATTCTGAATGTCTGGCTGGCCAAACGAAATGTGTTTCATTTGCAAGCTGCTTTAGGCAAAGGACATATTCCCCGTTCGGCCATTTTCACTCCAGAGAGATTCCTCCTGCATATTCAAACCTTTCCAGCCCAGAACAACCTGATTAAAATATGATGGCGCGTCAGTGACTTTCACCCACGACAGCTCAGGACACAATCCTGATTCCCATGTCACTCTGCTTCAGGGCTCCACGGGGACCACACGTCATCATGTATAAAATATAACCGCTGAGGTGACTTGGTGGATTCCCCGAGGATTAGCAGGTCCCTCCCTGCAACGATCGAGACTCACCTGCTTCTCGAGCTCCTCCACATCAACTGTTGAAATGTCCTCGACGTAATTGGACGGGAAGTAGTGCTGGATTTTGGTTCCGTAGTCTCCTTTCCACCTAGATAAACAGAGGGCATCAAGGGCCTCGCTGGGCGTGTTAATCCACTCCTGTCCCTTAGACCCCAGCAGCTGGTGGGAGAAAGGCGGCCAGTGACCGAATGACCAGAAGAGGTATTGAGATAATGAAGCATTTCAAAGGGATCCTCTGATTTTTCATCATCAATGAGTGGGATTGGAGGGAAATCCTCTTGCCATTTGGTCAAACTCATGGACCCTGTCCATGAGTTAGGTTAAGAGTGTGCACTCTGGGGTCAGAAGGTCTGACTTCAAATCTCAGCCTGCTGTGTGGCCCTGGACAAGTTACTGTACTTCTCTGTGCCAGTCTGTTTGCAAAATGCAGGTTCAGCTATTTTGTGGGAAGATGAGATACTGATCTTGTGAGGTGCTTCAATCTCTGCCAGTGTTCATGGTTAGGAACAAATTCTTACGGCTCTCAGGTAGACATCACCCCACAAAACCACCTACGATGGGGCCTATGGCTGGGCAGCAAGTTTTTCTTCCCACGTGAAAAGAGGGAAGAGCTCATCAGACCTTAGCACACCAGGTACCTTTGACCTAAAATGCGTCTTCAACCCAGGATGGGGCCACTGCATAGGGCACAGGACTGGGCTGCAGCATAAGAATTTGAATTTAAAATAATGCCAGGCTTATGGAATGGAAAGAGCCTGTGCTACTTAGTAGCTGTGGAACTTTGGAAAGTTTCATGTGCCACGTCTGTAACGTGGGGATAATCATAGTTAAAAACTCCACAGGGTCGTAATGAGGATTTGGTTAGATGACGTCGGAAAGCTATTAGCACAGTGTGTGGCATACAGGAAGACCTCAGAAATGGTAGCTGCTATTATAATAAAAATAATATATAATATGATATTATGGTATGTGATTTACTATGATAATAATTGGTGTTTATTTGTTTTTCTACATACAGCATGCAGGTATCAAGCCATTTCCCAGAGAAAGTAGAACAGGTCAAAGCCAGCTCAGAACACAGATAAAAGGGGTCAGAGCTCAGCCAGCACTTGTGTCTCACCACCAAAAAGTGACCAGGGAAGTTCATCCACCAAGCAGCTCAACCTTACCAGCCCCCGGGCTCCTTGGAGACGTTGTGAATGAGGGCGCCGCGGCAGAAGCTCAGCTCATCACTCTGCTTGGCTTTGTAGTCATACAGAGCTTTCACGGTTCTCTGAGGCTTTCAGGGAAAACAAAAAGAAAAAGGTCAGGCAGGCTGATGAGCAGAGGGAGGCTTCTGCATTTACTGTCGCACATGTAGTTCTCCTTAGGGAGCCGGAGGCTTCAGTCCAGGGTTACAGCGCCATCTGCTGGCAGGTTTCTAGCATTGCGAAGAACCCCAAGTCTCAAAAAGTCACCAGTAGAGGTGGGGACTGGTCAGAACCAAGGGTACCTCCATCACCCCAAATTGCTCCATTTCCTCAACACGCCTTTCAGATTAAGCCATGACCTCCACCTGTGAAGTCCTCAGAGCCCATGCTCAACAACCCTCCCCGAAGTTCAAACTCAACGCCATTCCTGGCCATCCTCGGCCTCACCAATGTTTAGCCAGGCCAGGGGTCCCCTAACGGGACTCCTGCAGGACACTGACATTTTGCATGAGTAACCGAGGCACTCCTCCATGGAAGTCATCCAAAGGTGATCTTGGCAGAAACAAATAACCCAGAACTTACTCAGGATAAAATTTTTCTTCAATATAATGTGCGTTAATGCCTGCGTGGCAAGCATAAATCCATGGCAAAATGAATACCCATGCAGCAAGCAAATGTTAATCATAAAATCTGAAGCTGTCAAACTTGTTTAGATCAGCAATCTCCCTCTTACCCACCCCCCCACCCCCCCAACCCCCTACCCCGCCAAGGAAATGTGGACAGGTTTTACAAGGAATCTAGTAAAACTGCTCCTTCAAGCAGAGGCTATGGAGTCAAACATGTGGGTTCAAATTATTGCTCTGCTCTTTACTACTATATAACCTTGAGGCGTTCTCAGACTCAGTTTCTCCATTCTGGAAAGGGGAATTAAAACTTTACATGCTTCACAGGGTTAAGACTATTTAATGAGATAGTGCAAGACAAAAATGATAATATCTAGCATTTAGTAAGGGCTTACTATAGTCAAAACACTGCTCTAGGCCTCTTATCTATATCTCCTTTAATACTTCCAACAACCATAACAGGTAGGTAGCAGTGTTCTTATATCCATTTTACAGAGGAGAAAACTGAGGCTTAGAGAGATGAAGTATCCTTGCCCAAGGTCAACTAGCTGGTAGGTGGCTGAGTGCAGAGATGAATCAATCAACCTGAGTTATTGCCATAGTTCATGATATTCCTTAAGAAGCAATCTAGTCCTAGCCGGTTGGGCTAAGTGGATAGAGCATCGGCCCACGCGGACTGAAGGGTCTCGGGTTCGTTTCTGGTCAAGGGCACAGACCTCGGTTGCAGCCTTGATCCCCAGCCCTGGTCGGGGCTCATGTGGGAGGCAACCAATCATTGTGTCTCTCTCACCTCGATGTTTCTCTCTCCCCCTCCCTTCCACTCTCTCTAAAGATCCATGGAAAAATATCCCTGGGTGACGATTAACAAAACAAAAAAAGGCAATCTAATCTGTATTCTGCAAGTTCTACCATAGGAACCCTCAACCAGAGGCTAACCAGGTCTCCTGCCCTTGTCTCCCCCACCTGCAAATGGAGCCTAACTGCCCATCTTGCTTCAAGGGTGGATATCAGAATCTGAGCCGCATCTCTCCCCATGAATCCCCACGAGTCACTGCCAGGCTCCCAGGCCACAAGGAAGGTACAGCCAGTGGCAGAGGTGGGGTGCCATATGATGGCTTCCACAAGGAGCCAGTCCCCGGCCTGACAGACGGTCCCACAGAATCACTGGACCAAGTAGGCAGCAGCAATGCCAACTGGCTAAGAGCATACACCTCGCAGCCACTGGGTCCGGATTCCAGCTCCACACCTTCCTAGCTATGTGGCCTCAGCAATTACTCAACTTCTGTGTGCCTCGGTTTCCTCAGCTGTACAATGAGCACAAAACTAGTACCCATCGCAGGGGGCTGTTCTGAGGATTAATAAGCTGTCAAGTGCTTAGGACAATGCTTGATGTGTGGTCGTGAATGTGTTACCTATAATTATTCATCTAGTCATTCCAGTTCTACGAACACATCCAAAGGAAATAATGCTAGAGATGCCCAAAGCCTCACAGGTGAAGAAGTTCATTTTAGGGTTAATGAGCAGAGCAAGAGACCAGAAATGACCCAAATGGCCACTGGATGTGGACACTGCTAAACTGGCACAGCCACCCAGAATATTCTACAGCAGAGACAACATGCTTTTTTTAAAGTTAAAATGCCAAGCCATGTACTAGTATTTCATCTCAGTGACTTGGCCTACCAGGTTAGACAAAGAAGGTCATTAAGAAGATTAGTGACAGAGAAGCCCACCCATGACCAAGTGGCAAGCGAGCAAAGCAGAATAAAAATGACAGATGCCGGCGGTGGTGACTGTAAAATACCGGCAAAGACCAGGAGAGACAGAACAGCCAGCAGCAGTGCAGACAGCCCCTGCGTTAGGACAGCGAGACGAGGGCTGACTATTTTTCTGGTTTTCAAATGTGTTTTTCTAATTGTTACACCATTTTTCAATCATTAATAGTAACAGTTTTATTTCCAGGCATTCACCTCAGTTGGGCAACAAGCAATCAAATTCAGCATGCTTGGTTCACGTAAAATAGGAAGATTTTCCCTACAACTTAACTTAGTTGCCAGGGTTTAAAAATGGGGAGATTTCACATAAAACATCTAAAGTATTGGCTTAGCTTAAGCCAGTCGGAGAAAGATAAATGTCACATGATCTCACTCACTTGTGGAGTATAATGAACATTAACTGATGAACAAAAATAGATCCAGAGACATAGAAGCATCGAACAGACCGTTGAACCTCAGAGGGAAGGTAGCGGGGGTGGGGTGGGGGGGGTAAGAGATCAACCTAAGGACTTGTATGCATGCATATGAGCATAACCAATGGACACAGACAGTAGGGGGGTGAGGGCCTGTGCTGGGGGGCAGGAGCAGGCGGGGAGAGGTCAATGGGGGAAAAGGGAGACATATATAGTACTTTCAACCATAAATAAATAAATAAAGTATTGGTTTATCTTGATAAATCAGAAGACCTGACCTGCTCTCTGGAGAGGCGAGGATGGCTGCCCCTGGGGAGCAGCTGCCCTTGAGGCAGGCGATGTGCTCCCCCGTTTACCATGGTCCCCGCCACCCCGACATTCCATTGACATGAGGCCAGGTCATTCTCATTACCAAAGCATCCGTCTTCAATACAAGTTTTTGCTATCAAGCTAAGGCATTTTGCACACAGCTCCATTTGCCGACAACTTTTCAAGACTTCATTTCTTGCTGAAAGGAATTTGCATTGGCCAAGAATTGTAAGTTAAAAAAATAATAAATTTGTCTCTAGATTTCCACAGAGCCCACAGTGCGGCCCCTCTCTGATCAGGAATTCTATACTGATGGCGGCCCCAGATAGCCCCCCTCCCCCCAAACAGAAAATTCTCATCATTCCTCCTCCACAGGCTCACAGTACATTTGAGATGAAACCAGAGGGAGGAGGAGCTGGGGGCTGAGGGTAAAATCTAGCCCTACCTGCAGGAAGTTACACTGCAGCCAGGCTGGGAATATGAGATGGTGTTCGCGCTGCAAGGTCAGTGAATGAGATGGAATTTATAAACACTACCCACTCAGCTGGTGAGCAAGAAACATTTGAAAGACTTTTAATTAGAAGCTGTGTGGCCCAAAGGTGATTCATCAAACCTCAGAATTTTAGCAAGGCACAGTCACATTTGGAAGGAATTCGATTAACCTCTTGCCTGAAACTAGATGTCATATTGTCAATCATTTTCTCCAAAAAAAAATTTTGGGGGGGCTAAATTTCCCAAAATGTTCCCTCACTCTATTATGACCAGGGGCAAGGGGACTGGGAAGGGGCGGGGGGAGGGGGCGGGGAGGGGGGGGGAATGGACTCCATGTCAATCTAGCGACCAGGAAATAGTGTAAATTAAAGGTTGGCACTGTACCATAGAAGGATTGATTTCACTGGGATCCACATACATTCTGCTGACGTCATACAGGGAGTTTATATCTCTTTCCTGAAAAAGAACAGAGAGAAATAAATGGAACCATCCCTGCTCCTGGGACAGCCCAAGGACAGAGCAAGGGCTACAGAGCCCTGTGCTTTCCTGCTCTCTCGCAGAAGAGGTGAAACCTCACAGTTTACTCACGCCTTGTGGGTAGAGACAGTTAAGACATCATAAAGAAGTTCCCCAAAACCTATAAATTTTACCCCAAAATGAGAAAGGCCCTATTCTGCCCTACTGTGTGCCAGGCCCTGTGCACCTTTGTAAAACACAAACCCTGAGTGTGCGGGAGCCCATTGTATTTCTCTTCCTGACTCGCATTCTGTGGTGGTCGCCGCTTGAAACTGGCCACCTTGGAAGTATTTACACCATGGAAATTGGCAAATGCCACAAACCAGGGCTTCCTTCCACAGAGAGCTGGTTATACGTTTACCGCACACACTGAAAGCCTCCCCTCCCCTCCCCACTCTGCTTCTCTCATTGGGTTCCAGCCACATCGGCCACCTTTCTGTCCCTCAGTCACCTCCGGGCTTGTGGCGGCTGCTCCTCCACATGGAACCAGCTTCCTTCACAGCATCCATGGCCAATTCACTGCCTCTTCCAGCTTTCAGCTCACATTTTAATCCTCGCAAGAGGCCTTCCCTGACCTCCCCGCCCCAACCTAAGGTAAGGCCCATCCCTATGCACCATCCTGTGTGATGTTCCTCCTTGTGATTCACACGGCCTGAGGCACCTTATTTCTGTGACTGCACGTTATCCAGCTCCCCTGCCTAGAACCTAACCTCCCTGAGGGCAGCCACTGTACGCCCAGATGGAGGAGAGCTCCTGGCACGTGGGGGATGCACAATAAATCTCGTAAGTTAATGAATGCACCTGATAGGAACTGGGACCGCTCATCAGATCAGGTCTCTTCTCTGCTCAGAACCCTCCAATGGCTCAGAATAGAAGCCAGTGTCTTACCACGGCCCTACACCACACAGGGCCGATTAATCCCCATCTCATTAAGTTCTACCCCCACCCTGGCTTTCTCTCTGCACCTCCAGGGACGTCCTCACCTCAGGACCTTTGCACTTGCGGCTCTTCCTCCACGTAACTGCACGACTCACTCCCTCAGCCCTGCTAACCTCTGCTCAAACGTCTCCTTCGCAGGGAGATCTTCCCAGACCACCTTTGAGAACTGCAACCCCTTTCACATCACCCTGAATCCACTTATCCACCTGCCGGGTTTGTTTTTCTCCACAGCACGTATCACCGTCCCGCAACGCTCTGTATATATTTTTAATTTATCTCATCTATTATCCGTCTCCCCCACACTAGACTACAGGCAGCATGAGGGCAGGCAGGGTCTTTGTGCGCTGTGTCCAATTTTGTATCCCCGGGACGAGAGCAGCATCAGACACAAGGTAAGTGCTCCATAAAAGGTTTGCGGAATGAACGAACAGATGAGTTATAACCTCAGGCAAGATATTCCACCAAGTGACAATCGAGTCAACCGCCTACCATGTTGTAGCGCTCCAGGAGCTCGGGCGTCACGGGGTAGCGCAGCTTCATCTTCCGGTAGAGCGCGTGCTTCTCGTAGTAGCTGACGAGCTCCACCAGACTCTCGAAGTAGGCGGAGGTCCCCAGCACGAAGTGCCGGCCGTCACGGTTGATGCGACAGTGCTTCACCTTGCCCCGGGCCCTGGGGGGAACCACACGGGGCTGACGCGCCGAGACTGTGGCAGCCAGACAACTGCTGTACAGCCTACAGTCCCCACCTCTTAGGAACAACCCACTTACCCGTTCTTAGGGGACCACATAAACAGGGTGTAACGTGCCTATGAATACAATGATGTGGATCTTTTCGAGGTCCTCTCGCCCGTCCCCTCCTCCCCAACGACAGGACTTGACTTTGGGAACATCCAGATCAGGGTTGGCAAACTATGACCCACAGGCCACATCTGGCCCACCTCCTGTTTTTGTAAATAAAGTTTTATTGAAAGACGACCGCATTCATTTGCTTATGAATTGCCTGTGGCAATACCATGGCAAAGTGGAATAGTTGCAACAGAGACCAGATGGCCTGAAAGGCCTAGAATATTTGTTTCTGGTTCTTTACAGAAAATGTTTGCCAGTCTCCACTCTTGAACTCTGGGACTTCCTGCCCCAATCCTGAAATGTTACCCAAAAATTCCCCATCTGGTGCAACAATGGCTCCCCCCCAACAACAAAAAAAAGGAAACAAGTCTTTTATTTCCTCACTCACCCATTTGAAACAAGAGACAGAAAAAAAGAAAAGAAAAAAAATCTAAACCAGAACAGACGCCTCGACTTACTCCTCAGCTTTTATCAGCAAGAATAGACACATTTGGGAAAATAGGTATTGACCTTAACTTTACAGCCAAGAGCATCTTTTTATTAAAACTGTCTACCAGCACAGTTACTATGGGAGAACTACTCATCTTTTTAAAAATGTTGCACCTTAGAGACATTTTTTATGGATTTAAAACACACATCCTGTGTAAGCCATTTCTTCAGAAAGCCTGTAAAAAAAATGCTAGAAGACTTCTGCTTCAGTCGCTTATTTGCAGTGATATTTTAATATTTTTTTTAAAAAAAAGATGTACTGCTGAGTAGAAACACAAGTTGCAGAATAAAACCATAGTACGATCCCATTTGTATTTTTAAAAAGTAGAACAGACTGCCCACACACAACACGGCACTACAGATTTCCCACACGTGTACCACATATGTGTGTACATGTTTTTGTCTAGATCAGCGGTTCTCAACCTGTGGGTCGCGACCCCTTTGGCGGTCAAACGACCCTTTCACAGGGGTCGCCTAAGACCATCCTGCATATCAGATATGTACATTACGATTCATAACAGTAGCAACATGACAGTTATGAAGTAGCAACGAAAATAATTTTATGGTTGGGTCACAACATGAGGAACTGTATTTAAGGGGCCAGAAGGTTGAGAACCACTGGTCTAGATGGAGACATCAGTTAGAATCCTGCGCTCTCTACCAGGACAAGGATGGAGGTGCGCAGGAACACAAGGGACTTTCACCTTCACTGCGAATGTCTTAACTTTTTTATAAGGAGGACACATATTTATACAATTAAAGATTAATGTTAAAGCCTTTTACAAAGCCCTGTGGGGCAGGGAGGCGCTAGGATGTCTAGGGCGTGGGTCAGGTTGGGTTCCTCACCACGAGCTGGGGGTTCGCAGCTCCCGTCTCCCGCAGCGTCAGGGCTGCTGTCTGTCAGGTCCCGTGGGGTAAGCCCGTTGCAGTGTGTCCCGCACCAGGAGGGTGCTCAATAAGTGAATGGTTAGGGAACTATAACCACGGTCAAGCCCACAGGAGCCGCCTGGGCCAGAGCAGGAGACGGTGACAGGGCTGGAGGGGAGCTCTGATTTCAGGCGCCCGCCCTGGAGGGAGCTGCCACAAGTCCGCGGTCACCACAACCTGAGGTCTCAGCTTCACCAAGAAACTCCTCGTCCCACCAGGGGGTGCCTCCCACCCTGCAGCCCAGACAACAACGTCCTCTCTTCACAAGGATTTGAAAGCCGATGCTTCTCTGCTGTGGATGGAAATCCATCCAGAAGTTTAGTGCATACGCTCAAGGGGCCAGGACAGCGCCTGGCACGGGAGAGGTGCTCACCAACATAAGCCGGTCGGGGAGGAGGAGCCTCCGGGCCTGTGTGCTCCTCTGCCTGGAGCACGTCCCTGCCCCCAACCCCCACCCCCGTTCCTCGGAACGCCTATTCCTCATCACCCTGCCTGACCTCTCTCTGTGGCACGTATCACACACGTCTGTCTATGTGACTATCTCCCAGGGGCAGAGGTTCTTAAAGAGGGACAGTGATGCCCACCCCACACCCTGACCAGAGCGAGTATGAAAAAGTGTGTGTGTCCAGGGAAAAAGGTGTCCTTTCTGACTGTGACAATGACTGAGGGCCCCCAACTGGCACGCAGTGGGTGGAGGCCAGGTGTTCACCATCCCACGCGAAGGGAACGGCCTTTCCACACAAATGATTAAAAGCCAAGAAACTTGAGAGTAATGAGACGTCTTCATCCGCACCAGACCACTGGCTGTCACTCCTGTATTTCTGGAGCCCAGCACAGGGACTAGCACATAGTAGGTGCTCCCTGAACATTTACTGATTCCTAAAAATAAAAAACTCTGACTTTCAGGGTGCCTCCAATCTCATGGGAGGACAAACATGCAAACAGAATGGTGGACGTACGTCAATCAAGCATCATCTGGGGACCCCACCCCCCGCCTCGTCTTCATCTACACGGTTCCAGTAAAGCGACCCCAACCCCACTGCCAGCTCAAAGGTGCCCGATCAGAATCACGGCACCCAGCTCAAGCAGGCACCAGAGGGGGAGTACATCACAGGACTCGTCCTTTCTGCTGCACACTGTCCTGGCACCCAGAGGCACCGCCACCTGGGGATGAAGCCATGGCGAGGAGCAGCATGACGCACAGAGACCTGAGGACTGACAGGTGCGGCCTGCACCCAGGCCTGTCGGAGCATCTCAGCTGGAAGCCAACAACTCCCACCTATTTTGGTTGTTTCAGTCACTGCGTTTGGTTCTGTCCCTTTACCCAACAGTATCCTGACAGACTGACAGGACTACAACATGACCCCCAACGCCCAGCATGGTGGCTGGTGCAGATGTTCAGTGAAACCAGCCCACTTCCCATCCAGGCAGAGGGGCACCGCCAAGAGCAAAGGGCACAGATCATGCCAAGTAGCCCAGGGCCTCCCTATTGGCAGCACAAACCACAAAAGAGCCATGCGGGCCAGAGCCAGCACATAGTAGGTCCTCAGTATCAGCAGGGATAATGACAATCACACCCCCTCCCCTCCCAGGAATAACTGGGACAGGGTAACCAAGGAGGAGAAGCCTGGGCATACCAGGGCCCCTACTGTCAGCAGGTAACCACCATTACCACACAGGCACATGGGCCCAGAGCTGTCACCTCCCATTTTTCCTAGGAAGCAATCTGAACTTTCAAGTGCAATTTCTCAGTTTTTGACATCACCATGCAGACTAAGCAAAACAGCAGCAGGCCCAATCTGACCCGCGTCCGAAATTCTGGCTCAGCCAGGACTAGGCTGTGTGGCTCTAGACAGCCCACTCTGCCTCTCTGAGCCTCCGTGTCCTTAACTTGCAGTAACTGGATCTACCCCTCATTGCTACAGTGAAGGACTCAACCAGATGAAGATTCAAAGAAGCTCAGTGTCTGGACATTAGCTAGGAACTCATACAGCACCCAGCCTTCTTTCAGCATCATTAAGCCTCCGCTGGGGCTGGGAGGACAGATGAAGAGCTGGATCTGAACCTCACCTCCTTGCCATTGGTGGAAACTGGAGGAATCAGGTGTCAGGGGTTGGAATTAAAGTAGAGAACCACAGTCCTAGAGACGGCTGGTCTCCATGGCCTTCCCACTGGCAGTGTTGGGGGGCAAGTGAAGCTGGGAGGAAAACAGATCTATGACATCACTGATCCGGGCTGCCAGGGATGCCTGGGTTCGAATCCCAGCCCTACCACTTACTGGCGGCATGTTTCAGCAAGTTACTTAACCTGCCTGTGCCTCAGTTTCCTCCTCTGAAAAAATAACCATCGTGGTCCCAGATCATTACGAATACAGACCAGTGCCCAGCACAGTGAACGCACATACTAACGTAGGCGGCGTGTGTCATTATTATTGCCATCATTACGGTAAACCCTTGGGGAGAGAACACTGAGCGAAACCTGCAGATCCCCCTCTGTTCTCCACACCCGGCCTTCCCGTGCCTCCTCCGGAGAGCAGGCTGCAGGCTCCACCGTGTGCTCACCTGAAGGTGATGGCGTAGGAGTCGCTACCTTCCCGCTTCCGGATGAGGAAGGCGCCGTCCCGGGGAACCCTCATCAGCATGTCCTCCGCTTCTCCGCGGCTCAGCCCGTCGTAGTACCACCTGCAGCAGAGGCCAGGAAACCGCCAAGTGAGAGGGCCACCCATGGGGGGGGGGGGGGTTTGAGGACGCCTGAAATATGGCCCCGGGAACCCCTGGGGAAAGGAGAGGGCCTCCCATCCAACACCCTCCGCAAATAGCATTTTTAAAAGACCATCGACACATAGCCTGGGGGAAACGTCCATGTGGTGGGTCTGTCTGAAGCACAAGACAATAAATCAACCAAACTTGACCCCTGCTCTGCCCAGCTCTGGAGGGCCAGTGTCCGAGATGGCACAGGAAATCGGAGGCAGGGAACACAGGGAATCGCGTTTCCAACAGGTTCTTTCGTGTAGCTGGTCTTTGGTTACTTTTAAAGATGTGAAATAACAAATTTTAAAAGGCAATCCGTATGAAGATAGATGAGACGTCAACAATAAAGTTGCTGTGAGTTACATGGCTTTCTGAGAAATGTGCACTTTAACAACCTCCTGCTTAAAAAATGTGTTTTTTTGTTTTGTTTCCAAAATTGGTTAAACCTTTGGAAGGCATAACTGATATTCACTTTATCAGTACACAAATGAAGGGGAAACCTTTACCATTATTTTTTCCTTGTTTGCTTTCAGAACAAACAGGAAAGATCTATGACAAATAGAGAGACATCTCTGCGCCAAAATTAAGCTCTTAAAACGGAGGCCGGGGAATTCAGGGCTATGAAGGTAAAGCAGAAGGAAGGGAGAAGGAAGGGAGAAGAAATGGGGCAAAAGCAAGGGGGAGCGGACATTTGGAAATGGTGGCCACCGCGGGAACTTGAAGAGACCCTGAGGAATTTGGACCCAGCACACCCCAAGACTGGCCTTTCTGATTGGCGGACACAGTCTGCAGGGGTGTCTGCCCCGCTAAACCCATGGATGTGCTGCCCGAGATCACGGGCTCACGTACGGCTTTGATTCATGGGGGTTGGGGTTGGGCACGGGGTCGGTGAGTCGGAGCTCGAACTCGGCGCAGCGCAGGTGCGTCTCGCGGTAGTGCTGGATGAGGGCGTAGATGCTGGTGAACATGAGGTTGTCAGTCAGGTAGTACTTCATGGTCCCGCCCTCCATGGTGGAGCGGATCCGGCAGTGCTGGACCCGGCCGGACCGCCTGTGGGCAGAGGGACAACAACATCAGTGTCCAGGCGGGCCAGCTGGCCTTTCTGCACCCTGGGCGTCAGACAACACAGGTGGGGGCTAGACTGAAGCCAGGGGTGGACACTAGGTGTGGCCACACTGGCTTCCCTCTGCTCTTAGAATAGACCCCAGGCTTCCAGAACATTCTCCCTCCCTCCTCCACCCCTGCCCCCTTTTACCTACATAACTCCTACTCTGCAGCAAGAGGACCTAGGTTCAAATCCTGACTCTGTCACATAACCTGTCCTCCCTGAGCCTCTGTATTATCATCTTAGTGGTCACACAGGGATAATAACAGTATCAGCCTCACAGAGTTGTCCTGAGGATTAAATGAGATCCCACACAAAATGTGCCTGGAATGCTGCCTGGCACATGGTAAGAATGTGTGCGCTATCAGGATTTTGTGTTTGTTATTATAGTTTTTACTAGAGGCCCGATGCACAAAATTTGTGGACAGGAGGGTACCTAGGCCTGGCTGTCAATCAGGGCCCATCTGTAGGGCAACTGGCAGGACGATCGGGGGTCCCCCACTGGCACCCGCCTTGGCCAGCCTGGTGCCACCCACTCTCCTGCCTGCCCCCTGCCGCCACCGCCTGTTGCCTCCCTCTGCAGAGCAACCAGCTGGCCTGGAGCTTGGGGCCTGCAGGCTGGGGGCAGCTGCTGCATTATGCGTCTTCCCCCTGGTGGTCAGTGAGCGTCATAGCAACCAGTTGTTCTGCAGGTCATTCCACTGTTGGGTCAATTTGCATATTAGGCTTTCATTATATAGGATTCTTCAGGTCTCCATTTAAACACCACTTCTTTCAGGGAGTCTTCCCTGACTACCCCCCCCCCCAATATTACTTGCATTTTTCTCATTGCACAACTACAATTATATATCATTTGCATGATTACTTTTTCATTGTCATCTTCCCCGCTAGACGAATCACCATTAGGACAGAGACTCTGTCTGATCACTGCTAAATCAAAGTGCCCACCACAGAGCAAGCACTTGATAAATATCTTTTCATGAATGAGGCATAGATGAATGAGTGAAAGAATGAATGAGAAAACTCATAAAAAGCTCCAAAAGGCTGCTTTCAGAATCTCTATTTTAGAGACAAGAAGAGGGAGAATCCAGGAGATTGAGAGAAGTGCTCAAGGTTATATCACCTGATCCAGGGTTGGGATTAGGGGAAGATGAATGAGGTCACATTGTCTTATGTTGATATTTTGTTCATCATGGTTTTTTTAAAATACATTTTTATTGATTTCAGAGAGGAAGAGAGAGGGAGAGAGAGAGAGAGAGAGAGAGAGAGAGAGAGAGAGAGAGAGAGAGATCAATGATGAGAGAGAATCATTGATTGGCTGCCTTCTACACTCCCCACACTAGGGACCAAGCCCACAACCCGGGCATGTGCCCTGACCCGGAATCAAACCGCGACCTCCTGATTCATAGGTCGACGCTCAACCACTGAGCCACACTGACTGGGCCATCATGATTTTTTTGCGTTACTTTTTAATTTTTTAAACATTGCACTGAAATATCACTAATCTGTTTACTAAGTTTTTAGGCCTCACCCACCTCACCCAGTCCTGCCCCACATAGCTCACTAAATGGGGTCTGGGGTTCCGGTCCAGGCCTGCCCGAGTCTGGCCTGCGTTCCCACTACCTGCCACCGAGCCTCCCCCTGGCCAGCGGCGAGCAGGCGGCACGCCCTGGGAAGAGGGCCATTACCAGAAGGACAGGGTGTAGTCGTTGGGGAATGTCTCGCTCTCCCGCACCAGGAAGGTCCCGTCCTTGCCCCCCGTCTCTGAGCAGTATTCCTGCAACAGCTTCTCAGCACTTGTCCTCTTCTCCACCTTCTTGTGGAACCACTTCTCTCCAAAATGCAGCTCTGTGGGGGGCGTGTCCTGGGCCACAAAGAGAGGAGGGGTTTCTGAAAACCTGGACCAGGCCCCCAGCATCTCCAGACTGGCCCCCCTTTGCATCCTGACTCGGGGGACTGGAAACAGACAGAGGCCTCAGCTAGCCCGCACCCCGAGGCCTGCGAAGACAGTTTCCACTGCCCTCCCCTGCCTGCTAGGTTTAACCCTAGCATCTACGCTCCCATCTGTGGGAGCCGCCTGGAGTCGAGACAAGGGGAGAGCATTCCCCAATGCAGCCCTCAGTCTATTGCAAAGGAAGTCTGAGAGCAAAAATACCTGGGAGCTCAAGAAACAGTACCACAGGCGGCCAGGGGAGACGGCAGGAAAGCTGGGGACAAGGCCAGGGGGTGGGGCTGGACAAAATATCCAAATGACCTCATCCTCTGGAGGGAGCACATGCCATTCAGGCTCTTCAAAGAGCAGGAAAGACCCTTGAACCTCATTGGTGAATTCCCTGGGCCAGCCAGCCAATCAGAGAGGAGCCAGAGAGGCTTTGGTACCCAAAGAGGCAGCTTCGTAGGCTGAGGACGTCCAGGCCTGATGGCCGCGGGGATAGAGGAGCCGTCTGGGAGTTCTCCACCTACCTGGGGCAGTTCCTCTTCCACAGTCTGCTCAATGTCGTCGCTGAAGGACAGCTTGGCATCGGCAATGGCGCAGTAGTGCCGAGTCCATTTCTAGAAAGTAAAACCAGCATTAGCTCCTCCCCAAAGTCTCTACCCTGTCGATTCTGGGGCCCAGAGCCCTGCCTGGCATCATCATCCCAGCATTCCCTGGGGGCTAGCCTTTCCCACATTCATAGACATTCATGGTGGTTTCACAAAATCTGATCTCCTTTGAGACATTTCTTTGAAAGCATCTATTTATTTTGGATTTCTTTTGGCATCTTCAGAACCTTTTCTATTCAGTGTATGCAAGGGTAGATACGACTTAGTATCAAATTCCTATTTCATTTGAAGCCTTTGTGAATGGTGGCATTGATTTTTATGTCCTCCTGACTGTCTTTTCCTATTTCATTCACTTTTTAAGGATTTCTCTGCCAGCCTGTTTAGAGAACCTTTCTCCAACATTTAATTGTGACTTAATTCTTTATTTAAATTTTAGCCATTTTTACTGTTTATTTCTAGGATATTAAGAATAGTCGTGTAAAAATGGATTTGCATGTTAGATTAAAGGATATGAGAAGTGGTGTTAGCACTCAAAATGCCTTATTCTCATCAAAAAATAAGGTTACCAGCCTGACCGGCATGGCTCAGTGATTGAGGGTCGTCCTATGAACCAGAAGGTTCGATTCCCGGTCAGGGCACATGCCCGTGTTGTGGGCTCAATCCTCAGTGCGGGGCGTGCAGGAAGCAGCCAATCAATGATTCTCTCTCATCTTTGATGTTTCTATCTCTCCCTCCCTCTCTGAAATCAATAAAAATATATTTCTTTAAAAAAGGTTGCTAGTGGGAGCGCCTCAGATTGGAAGATACTGAGGAGTTAGGCCCACTAAATGCCCGAACTGGTCCTTGGACCAGAAAAAGGACGCTAGCAGACAAATTGGTGATGCTGAAGTAAGGCTCATGAGTTAGTAGTGCTGTGCCAATGGTAACTTCCCGGTTATAAAATTACACTCTAATTATCTAGGGTGTTAGTCTCTGGGGAATCCGGGTGAAGGCTATATTCATTGTGTGTGTGGGGGGGGGGGTGGTAAATATATAGTAAATTATATTGAATACAACGTTATTTCAAAATAAAATATAAAAGGAAAAGAAAAGTTTCATTACAATGATAAATTCATTGCGGTCACAATGGGAGTCAGACAGGGATATCCTCCGAGCCCTCCAGCAGGCCTTGGACACACTCAAGGCCTGAGAAGGGGTGCGAAAGGCTCACCAGGTCGATGGGGTCCCACATGTACAGCTCCCCCTGCTGCTTGTGCTCATCTTTCTTGTCCTCCATGTTGACATCCACGTCGCCTCGGGGGCCCAGCTTCTTGTGCTGAGGGGGAAAATACAGAGAGCCCGTCTCCCTGGAGGCCCAGGTGTAGGAGGTTGGAGCCAGCCAGCATCCGTCTGCAGTGCCACACCTCAGGGCCTTTGCACAGCCTGTCCTCTCCGCCTGGCTCCTCTCCCTGCATTCAGCTCTGTGCTCGGTGTCCCCTCCTCAGAGGAGCTTTCCTCGACTCCTTGATCTGAAAATAGCCCACACTCCCCTTCCCACCCCTTCACCCTCTAGCCCCTGGTAGTTATTGTTCATACCCTTAGTCCTACGTGTTTCTATGTACCTATCTGCTTGTCTTCTATCTTCTTTGCTGGAATATAAGTCCCATGAGGACCATTAAAACGGGCCATATTAGAAATGGATAAAAGGTCCCTGGGACTTGGCTTCGTTCCCTGTTGAATCTCCTGGGCTGGCTCCAGAGAGGAAGCGGGCGATGCACATTCGGTGCGTCGATGAGACTGACATTCCCCAGCGCACAGAGGGGAGGCAGGATCACAGCCAGGCAGGGGCGCAGGCTGTGCGGGGCGGCGGAAGGCACACCGAGGACCTCAATCTCAGAATAATGTTTATAATGCATGAGATTATAAGAGAAACTAATTATACTGAAATGTAGTTATTAGAATGTTAAATAAAAAAATATTTGCAATGGCCTAAAGATGTGCTATCTTTACTAATGGCTTGCATACAATCTAGAGGCAGGCGAATAACTACCATCATCTGCAAGTGGGGACCAGCACAGCGTTATTCTGAAAGGCCTGCAGGAACTGCACATGTGATATGAAAATAACCATGATTTCTGCGGGTGACAAAGCCCCACCTGGCTTGTTGCCAATGTTCATAATGGAGGAAGATGCTAAGTTTTACTTGCAGGTTAATCAAAACAAAGAGAAAATATTTTCCCCCCAAAGTTCACATGTCAACCGTTCTGAACTCTATCTGTGGATTCTCTGGAGGCCTGCGGAACCCCAGCTGAAAACCCCTTCCCCGGGGGACTGTGGGACAGGACTCTGCGTCCCTGGATTACCTTGCGGGCCAGAGCTCCAAGCTTCCAGAACACTCTCCCTCAGATGAGGAAGAAATAAGCTCATACGCTTTAAGCCTCTGTATACCTGGTCTCTTTATCCTAGTAATTCAAGGACCCAGATGCCACCCTGCCCCTGGCATCCCTGTCACTCTTGGGCACAGCAATCACTCATTTCTCCCCGCAGTACTTGGCAGGCCCCCCATTAGTGCACGCAGCCTTTTGGGGGCAACTGTGCACCTCCAGTCCATCTCCCACACTGGACTGGGAGCTCCTGTGGGCAAGAACAGCGCCTGGGTCCCTGAACACCCCTGGCACCTTGCACGTGACTCAGAGAGGGGCGTGGGGAAGGTTTGCCAAAAGAATGAATGACCGCGTTAATATTTACGTGCGGGTAGCGCCCGCAAAGGCACAGGCGCAGCCCTAAGCGCCTGCAGGCATTCCTTCACATTATGCTCACAGCACGCCAGCCATGTGGGTTCTATTAGTATCCCCGCCCCCTCCCAGACCAGCGAGGACACAGAGGCACCCAGAGGCTAAATGACCTTGTGAGCGTCACTGGGCAGTAAGGAGAGCCGAGTGAGCCAGGGCAGCGGGACCTGGAGCCTGGGCCCTGAGCCTCTGGCTCTCCCGAATGAGTGACAGCAGCCCGAGGCCGCCTACCTTGATGATGATCTTCTCCCGCAGCTGGCTGGGCGAGGGCAGCTGGTCAGCACTGGCCTCCGTGGGCCTCGTCAGCAGCAGGTCGCCAAACACCTCCTTGAACACTCTGGCCATGTAGCGCTGCTGCTCCACGCAACAGTGCTCCTCGATGGACAGGATCACGGGGAAGCTGCGGGCGGCAGGGGCCGGCCGGCTCAGCAAGGGGGCAGGCACCCCGCCTGTGCCTGCCTGGCAGAGCTGCTGGGGACCCCAACCTTGCCTGCCCAGCAGAGGGCAGGTGGGCTCAGGCAGGGGGAGCAGAAGTCCCTGAACAGCCACATGGTTTCCCAGCACCAGCCTCCTCCAGGTTCTGGAACCAGGGAGTGACTTGTGCTCTTGGCCTGCAGGGGGCACCATCACTCGGCTGAGGACTCGGTAGTGACTTGGCTCAGGATGGAGCCCAGGCTGGTGTGTTTGTCGCTCTGTGTGTGTCTGTGTGTGGGCAGAGGGAGGGGTCTCTGTCTGCTCAACCTGTGCTTCCTTTCCCTTAAAAGTGAACCACCTGGAAGTCAGACAAACCGACCTTGAGGCGACAAAGGCGTGGTCTTTGATGGCCTGCACAACGTCATCAAACTTGATCTTGGTGGTCCGGGTCCAGCCGTGGTAGATGATGGGCTTCCCGTCGGGCCCGTCCCAGCAGTCCACTGTGGGGAGAAGCGGGCAGCCTCACCCCCTGTCCATCACTCTCCACCTCACGAGCGCACTGATGGCGGACATGCGCCCGGCCAGCCACGAACTCAGCCCTGACCCCCACGCCAGCTCAGCTGCTAGAACATGGGGGCCAAACCTAATAATCACACTCAGCGGCACCAACATGAGGACGGTGTTACCTGTGCACATGTGTTACCTGTGCGGTGATGGAGAGAGTTTGGTTGTTTAATTAAAGGTCCTTTTGTAATGCAATACATTTGTCCAAAAGAAGCTATTTTAAATGTTTCTCTTTGAAAAGGGTATTTTCATTGTGTTTTGTTTTCTGATGTTACTTGTCTAAACCTTGGCTTGCTTTTTCTGCTAGTGGAAAGAATATGCAGCAATGTGAAAATTTATCCTTAAAGGTTCGCAGTAAAATATTCAAACAGAACTAGATTATGTAGAAGGTGAGCATCCTTATATCTTCATCCCTCAGAGGTAACAGGAGCTGACAGTTTCAAACTTAATTTTTTCACATTTGCTCTTTCCTGAGGGGGGAAAAGTATAAACTAGGCAACACACTGTAGAAATAACTGCCGTTAGAGTTTCATACTATGATGAATTTATTTAAAATAAAATTGGAGCCTAAATCGGTGGTTTGTGTCTTTTCCCAGCTTAATACCCCTATGAGCCGCTGGTGGTCAAGTCAGGCCAGGAGCAAGAGGTGAGGAGGAGGGAGGAAGTGCTGGGTCCTGGGTGTGTGCAGGTGCTTGGAGTCACCTGTACTGGGGTGTCTGTGAGCAACCATGACAAGAACGGTCAGGATGGCATCCATGGCTGAGCCAGCTGAGGGGCAGGTGGGCTCAGCAAGAGGGAGCAGAAGTCACTGAACAGCCACATGGTTCCCCAGCACCAGCCTCCTCCAGGCTCTGGACCCAGAGAGCGACTTGGGCTCTTGGCCTGTAGGGGGCGCCGGCGAGCTGAGGACTTGTTGGCAGTGACAACTGGCTTCAATTCTCAGTAGGTGTTATCTCCACCAGGAAAGGGCTACTCACACTCAATGCAGCGACAGCCCATGCGCAGACAGCGGATATACGCCTCCGGGGACGACTCACTCCGCAGCTGGTCACCTGTGAGGTACCTGAAGGAGAGGAGGCGGGCCTGCACCTCAGGGTGTCCTTGGGGAACTTCTCAGCCCAAGCTCCCAAAGGCCTGAGCTCTTCCTGTCTAGAAAGACCCGCGGTTAGGACCTGGGCCAGACACTTGCCATTGTGTGGCCTCGCCTTAGACTCAGGCAACGATCACAAGATGTGAGCAATAACCACCTTGGTGATCCAAGTGTGGGGTCAAGACCATGTGTTCTTTT
This sequence comes from Myotis daubentonii, assembly GCF_963259705.1. Taxonomy (NCBI): domain Eukaryota; kingdom Metazoa; phylum Chordata; class Mammalia; order Chiroptera; family Vespertilionidae; genus Myotis; species Myotis daubentonii. Next base: position 35,353,193 of record NC_081854.1, read on the forward strand.
GGGAACTGGGCCAAAGGGTGTCAGGAGTGAGATTAATGGTGGCTGATAAATTAACAACCCCCCCCCCCACTTGGCTACCTACTGGCCCTCAATCTAAAGGGGCAGAGATGGGCCATCGTTTTGATATCAAGGAGCCAGCCATGAAGAGATAGGTGGCCAACAACTATAGGTGGAATTTACTATGCCATGAACTATGTCCACCAGACGTAAAAATACATATTCTTATGCACTTTCCTCCTCACCATGTTCCCCCTTTGAAGAGTTTATGTTCCTTAAATGTCTTCTGGGTTTGGTAGAATTCACCATGCTAAGACACAACTCTTAGATCAATGGACATGGTGGGGAAGAGAGAACTATTACATCAATCTGCCCCGGAGCCAGACTGTACCTCCCAGAGTGCCTGGAGATAAGCTTAAGGGCTTTCTTACAAACTCCTGCCTGGAATGACACTTGAAAAACCACAAAGCCACAGCTCTTCGGGTGCCCAGGATCCAAGGCCTGCACCCTCCCACCTTATAAGGCAGACTAATAGTGAAACTTGAGTGCAACATCATCTCTCTCTTCCCGTCTATTTTCTTTTTTGCAATCAAGGCAATCTTCCAAAGATGTAAATTTGAGCATGTTGCTCTCTGGCTTAAAAGCCACCAGGGGTCCCCACAGCCCCCCACCCCCTGCTGCCACTTAAAGATTCCACTCAACCCGTAATAGACCCCTCTCAGTCCCTCCTGCCCCTGGACCTTTGCACACGCTACACCTCAGTCTAAAACCATCTTCCTCTTGTCACCACCTGTTCTCTCACTAACTTCTTTCCTTTGTTAAGACTCAAAAGAGGTCTTTTCCCCTCCAAGCACATGACAGCAGTGCTGCTCTGTCCTACCCTGATCACTGCTATATCCCCAGTACCCAGCAAGCACAGGGTAGACAGTAAATATCAGTGCAATGACTAATTCAGTTGCTTTGCTGTGGCTACTATGAGTTGTCCAAACCGTGCAAACCAGCTTTGCTGATTGGCTTCTTAGGGCCACTGAAAAAGGATGAGCCTTGCAATGCCAACTGGGAAAGAGGGGAGCATTCCCCCACCCCTTCCAGAAGCGTTTGTTTATTCCAGTCTGAGCAGCGTTTCCCTGCGCTCTACCTGCATGCTTTCCCAAAGCGGCGCACTGGAACGTCCGCCGTATCGCCCTTCATGGGCAACCCATCCCAGGCCGGTGGCAAAACTCACGTGTTATGTGACGAGGAGATCCAGTAATGAGACAAGGGGTTGTTCATGTCCTGCATGTCCACCACGTCATACTTCTCATCCCAAATGCTGTTCTCCCGTGAAAACAGGTACGTGAGGAACTAGGTACCACAAACACAAAGAGCGGATCATCACGATGGAAGATGAGGAGGGTGCTATCTGGTTCTTTCTGGTCTGACCCGCACGGGGAAGCGGTAGCTCTGACACATTAACTGCAGATAGTCTCCAGGCCGTCTGACCCACATTTCCACGCAGAGACTCACAGAGCCACAGGCTGTACTGACGCATGTGCCACCGACCTACACAATGCTTTCCTTATTAATGTGTACCCTAAAATATTTGTTACTAAGAGTATATGCTTCCTATATATAATAAGTTTTAAAGAGTAATAATACCATAAACATTTGTGAACCCACCAACTTGATAAACAAAACATTAACATTGCATCACAACATTTAAAAGGCAGGAAATGTCATATGCCAATGCTTGACCCTTTTAAAAAAGAAATCAGAAGATTGAGTGACACTGGGGTAACACTCTGCTTCCTGGGAACAACATTACAGATAACAGGAGCTCCCAGTTCTCCCTCAGTCTTACCCACGCTGCTGCCTCACTCAGGGCCTAGTGCAACCATTTCAACAGCTCACAGGAACCCCAAAACCTTTGAATTTGGTGTGTTTACAATGCGCTCCTGGGCATTAGACGCCCTCTAGTGGCCAAAACAAGAAACGCACCCAGGAAACGGGGTCAATAGACAAGGAGTAAAAGGAAAGACTGAGGAAAACCAGCCCCCGAGGAACAGCTCACCAGGAGCCCACTCACCTCATCAACAAACAAGAAGGGCTCCGCAGTTTCCCTCATCGTGTCGTCGATGAACTTTGTCATCCTCTCACGGACTTTGTTCACATCCTGAGCCCAAAGTTCCTTAGAACGACAAAGAAAACAAGCCATCACCAAAAGGAGCGATGTCAGACCATGGGGGCGACTCGCCTGGCTGACCCCAGCAAGGCGCACACTCTGTCTGCTCCTCTGCACCCATTACCTCAGGGATGGCGAACCTCTGACACGCGTGACACGCAAACTCATTTTTGTGGTTGATTTTTCTTTGTTAAATGGCATTTAAATATATAAAATAAATATCAAAAATATGTCTTTGTTTTACTATGGCTGCAAAGATAAAAAAATTTCTATATGTGACACGGCACCAGAGTTAAGTTAGGGTTTTTCAAAATGCTGACACGCCGAGCTCAAAAGGTTCGCCATCACTGCATTATGTGAGTGGTAATATCCTTGCACAGAGTTTCCGTGAGGATGAATACTATAAAGTAACTTTATTGTGTTCCTCTCCAAACCCTAACCCCCCAAGTATTCATCAGCACAGGGAGGAAACAGGACCCACACACTCAACTTTGACTAATGCTTTCCAGGCTCCGCGTATTCTAAAGCCTCTATCGATAAGAGTAATGAAAGCAAATGTGCTGTCAGACGTGTATGTGGTTGGGTGAGGAGGGTTGGGCCAGGATGTCTGAAAGAGAGAAGAGCCGAAGGACAGACACAAATGAGCTGGCGGAGAAATGGCCCCCCTGGCAATGTGGGTGCACGTCAACACTGAGCCTTGCTGTTGATTCTTGCAAATCTACCTGGATAAGGGACGCAAAGCAGCTGGGCCGCTGGGGAGCAGCCAGTTCGTTTGAATACAGAAGTGCTGAAATCTTTGAATATTAAAACACGAGACTCAAATTGGAGGATCCTTTATGCAAAGGCCGTGCCAGGCCTCGATGTGCCCCCAAGGCCAGAAGCTTCCTCCTTCCTTCTACAAAGCTTCCTCATCAACCCCAGGAGATACGTACTATTCTCCTCACCCTGTAAATGGGGAAACTGAGATGTCGAGTCACTAAAGAACTTGACCCCAACGCTGAGCTTGAGACCAACTCAGGCACATCAGTTCTGGGGTCTTCCTCTTCACCCCCTTTCGATAGCGTGGCCCACCCCTCCCACAGCTGGACTGGGGCAGAGTTAACCGGTCCCTTCACGGAAATTTAGATTAGTTCCAAGTTTTCATTTCTGCTGAAAACGTTGCTGTTGTTGCTTTAGGGTAAGTTCCTAGGAGGGCAATTACTTAATCAAAGTATATTAACCTTTTTTCAAAGTTTTCATGTTAATTGCATATTGCCAAAGCACTTTCTAGAAAACTTGTACTAGTTTACACACCAAGTGCTACAGTGACTACTCCACATGTGCGCATCCATCACACCAAACAGATGTCCTCAGTGACTGGCTCTGCTTCATGCCGTCACCCCACAGAGCACCGGCACACGGGACATTAAGGGTCAGCCAGCTGATGGCTCAGGGTCCCCATCTCTGTCATCATGCCTGGCGCTCCTATCACACTCACACAGATGCTCAGGGGCTGTCTTGCACGTGAAGAGCTGCAGCCTGTAACCCTGATCTCCGAGGACAGCGCAGCGAAGGGGCTGGGGGTGGCGGGAGGTGGGGGCTGGAGGGATGAGGATGGGGAGAGCTTGTCATTCTCCCCTGTAATAAAATTAAGCAGCGCTGGGTGGTGAATTCTGGGATGTAAGGCCACTTGTCCCCAGGAGGTTAGCCATGTAACTGCTGACAAGGAGAAAATTCTGAGCTGTAACAGCCAACTGGAGGGTGGAAGGAAGGGACAAAACAGGTTAATCCGTTAAATGCAGGGCAAAACCAGCAAAAGACTGTGTGCCATCCTGCGTGCATGCTGAAACGGTGAATACACGTCCAGGTGGCCATTCCCACCATTACCTAAAGAGGACAGCCAGGTGCCGCCGACCACCAGGCGCCGCCTCTCCTTTGCAAATGAACTTTCTGACTGCTTCCCACCACCAATCCAAGGAACATTCACTTCCTCTTTTCAGACTCTGCCCTTCCCCCACCCCCTTTATCTACAGCCAATGTGCCTTCTTTCTAAGCAACTTTCACCTTTCTTCCCCGCACTGTTTTCCCAGACGAGCCCCTCAGCTCCAGGACAGCGAGCACCGTCTTCCCCACCAGCCCTGCCGGCTGCACAGGCTGCGTGCCCCAGGCCCTGGCCCTTTTCTGGCCGGCACTGGGCTCAATAAACCCTTTCTTTCAGAAAAGCCTTTGATCATGAATATATGTGTTTAACACGTCACTAGCTCCCTACAAAAGTGAGTAATTGGCCTGGCAAGTGTGACTCAGTGGCTGGGAGCTGACCTATGAACCAGAAGGTCATGGTTCAATTCCCGGTCAGGGTTCATGCCCAGGTTGCGGGCTCAATCCCCAGCAGGGGGCATGCAGGAGGCAGCCGGTCAATGATTCTCTCTCATCACTGATGTTTCTTTTATTTCTCCCTCCTTCTCCCTCTCTGAAATCAATAAAAATATCGTTATGCCATAGCTGGTTTGGCTCACTGGTTAAAGCATTGGCCTGCAGACTGAAGGGTCATGGGTTTGATTCCAGTCAAGGGCACATACCTAGGTTTCAGGCAAGATCCCCAGCCCCAGCCCATCAGGATATGTGCAGGAGACAACTAATTGATGTACCTATCTCACATCGATGTTTCTCTCTGACTCTACCCCTCCTTCCACTCTCTAAAAAGTAATGGAAAGCATGGTGAGGACTAACAACAACAACAAATACACACACACACACACACACGCACACACACGTATCTATAGTAATAAAAGTGTAATATGCTAATTAGACCAGATGTCCTTCCAGACCACCTTCCGCCGGGCTGTGAGGGAAGCCGGTGCCGGCAGGCAGGGGAAGGAAGGCCTACTCTTGCACGAATTTTGTGCATCGGGCCTCTAATGTATGTGTGTGTGTGTGTGTGTGTGTGTGTGTGTGTGTGTGTGTGTGTGTAAGTGAGTAATTCAGTGCAAGGAAGAGCATGGTGGAAAAAGAAATAAACCATACACCTCTCTCTCTGCTTCACTGCAGTGGCAGCTCAGTACTGAGGGTGTAATTGTGCCAAAGGGAACTCACTTATCCCCCTTCCTTTTACTTTTCCTTGGTGGTAGCTCAGGCTGAGCAAATAAGCCCTCTTGATCACTCACACTCAACCCCCACATGGAAAAAGCATGACACCTCAATGTCCTCGGTCACCATTCATCACGTTACAGTAGCGACAGCCATTGCCTGGGCCCTACGTGTGGCTGCCCTGTACAAAAGTGTGTGTCTGTTCACTGTTTTCTCTACAATCAGAGAAATCTTTACACGGGCTGTGTATTGGATGACAGAGAAATTAGAGTTGCGTGTGCAAGGTGCAATAGCAGTGTTATGATTATGCTTTTTAAAAAAAGAAGTCCATTTCATGAGAGAGGCAAGCTGACGATTTACAAGTGAAATGACACACTGTCTTAATGATACACTGCAGTTTACTTTAGAATTTTCCGGGCCACGAAAAGAAGGGGAAGGAGAGGAAGACAGGGGTGTGAGGTGGAGGACAGATGTAATAAAATGGGCACATGTTCATAAATGACGAATCGGAGTGCTGGGCACATGGTGGCTCTATGCCAGCTTGGCTATTTTTGCACATGTTTAAAACATTTTGCAATACAAAGATTTTTTAAAATATAAATGAACTGAGTATCATTATGAACCTAAAACTACTCTAAAAATGTAGTGTATCAGAAAACAAAAAATTAAATAGAGAAAATGTAAATGAGACTCCAGTGACCTAAATAAAACACTGATATGTGATTATGCATGTGGATGCATATACACAGAGATCAACACCATCTTCTCTGACCCCCACAATCCTGAGAGGCGGGGCTCTCACCCCCATTAAAAAACTGGGGTACAGAAAGGCCAGATTGCTGCCCAAAGCCGCACAGCGAGTGCGAGGAGCTCAGCTCTCTCTTGGCCTGAGTCAGTGTCTCAGCTGCGCCCTATTAGCACTTGGGGCCAGGTCATTCCTTGCTGCGGGAGGGCTGACCTGTGCGCGTGAGGCTGTTGAGCAGCATCTCTGGTCTCTACCAACCACATGCCATTAGCACTCCCAGTTGTGGCCACCAAAGCTGTCTCCAGGCATCCCCCTGGGGGGCAGAGCCGCCCAGTGGAAAAGAACTGCCCCCCACAAAACTCGCACTGCCCCCCACAAAACTCACGGCCCCTGCCACCAGCCTGGAGCCTGGACGTTAACACTCCAGGAGACTTCTTCCTACGTGTCATCCGTTTGAGGACAACTGTGCTCACATATGCCCCAGGGGACCTCGCAGGCTCACCGCCTTAGTCACATCCTCCATCAGTCAGAGAAGGCTTCCTGGGGAAGGGAACCTAAGCTGAGCCAGGAGCCGGAGGGGAAGCCAGCCAGCGGAGGCGCACCTGCCTGGAGGCCTCAGCCTGCCTGTCCACGGAGAAAAATTCTCCCTCTTGCCCGTCCTCAATTTGCGCCTTGAAAGGGAGCTAATTGTGGGGCTGTCCTCGTTCCAGAGGCTAAGACAGCAAAGCAAAGAGGCACTGGGCAGGGAGACTAAACTGTTCCTGACCACAGGTGGCCAGATGAAGACCCAGGGCAGGTGGTGAGATGGTGAGAAACCATCCAGGAAGCTCCCCCCAGCCCCCCTTGCACCCTTCTGTTCTCTCACCTGCTGTTCATGTAAGAGAAACCGCTGGAAGTCATGCAGGTGAACCGCGGAGGCATCCGGCCGGTCAGTACTGCTGCCCTCGGGGAAAGAGAGGGTGTTTAGAGAGGGACACACGTCAGCAGTCAAGAGGCCATTCCTGCCAGCAGGCGGCCTGCCACCCAGACACCCTGGCAAGACCCTCCTCTGTGCCAGGGGCAGGCTTGTCATGGGAAGACAAAGGTGACTTAGATGACATTCCTGACGTCTAACAACTGGAGGGCCCTGGAACCTGCATTTAGCTGCTCCTAGGTGGTTCCAGTGCCAAGGAAGCAGGGCGGGGGGAGGGAAGGAGAGCACGGATATGTGTGTGCCCAGCAAATGCGTGGGTAGACTGGGTGTGAACAGACTTTAAGGGGAGCTGGGGCCACATCAAAGCGTCTCCTTAGAAGCCCCAATGCAGAGTGTGCTGAGCCAGGGGCTCCGAAGCAGGACTAGGGGCCGGGTGACGCCCCCTGGACTCTGGGCGGGTGGCGAGCATCAGCGGGAACATGCAGGACCTGGCCATGGAGCAAGCAGAGGCCCGCTGTTGGAGAATTTTCCATTTGGGATGAGGGAGCCCTTCACCCTGAATAAAGAGGACGCCACCTCGGCCAGCAGCTTGATGACCGATGGCCTTGGGGAGGGGCTGCTCATGGCTATCATAACGCTGGCCCCCCTGACTGGCACAGGCAACCTGGTTCCTATGGAAGGGCATCCTGCAGAACAGCTGCCCGGCGAGATTCGTACTCGTCCCTGAGCACTTGCCAGTGGAGTGGGGGTGGGGGGGCCTTTTCAAAATATAGGAGAAGAACATGCCTTAGGCTTCTCCCTGTACTGAACACTCGGGGTCCACAAGTCTATGGTCTTTCATTACAAGTGCACTTCTACTCATCTATGCGAACAAGCCTCCTACGATTGCTTCATAGCTTTTCCTTAATTCATTAGTCTTTTCATTAAAATGTGACATAAACATCAGGTTTGGTTTTTATACACTCTGAAGTCTTGGGGTTTCTGGTTTAGAAAGTGACAGAGGGAATCAGTGCCAGAGTGTCCACACCAATGAGGGTGGTCCCTAAAAAGCAGATCCAAAGCGTGTTCTAGGCCAGTGATGGCGAACCTTTTGAGCTCGGCGTGTCAGCATTTTGAAAAACCCTACCTTAACTCTGGTGCCGTGTCACATATAGAAATTTTTTGATCTTTGCAACCATAGTAAAACAAAGACTTATATTTTTGATATTTATTTTATATATTTAAATGCCATTTAACAAAGAAAAATCAACCAAAAAAATGAGTTCGCGTGTCACCTCTGACACGCATGTCATAGGTTCGCCATCACTGCTCTAGGGGCTGTTAACTCCATGGGATACCTTTCTCCCCGGGCAGACAGGCTTGGGGAACACAGAACACTTTCTAAATCCCCGACTTAGGACACCGGTACCGCAGTGAAGGTCCTGACAAGTCCCGCAGCACTTACTTTTTCACAACATCATTATTACTACACACAGGTCCTTGCCGCACACCACGTGACGCAGTTTACGTGCTTCCACTCTCTCATTCAGTGAAACCTGCTTACCCAGGAATTTCCCAAACCCACTTGGCACTAACAATGTTTTAATTTGTATAAAAAAACACACACACAAAACCTCTCCACCTGTCATGTTCAATGAAGCACACCCCAAGAAAGGAGGTCCTAAAGCACGCAGGCTTCTCACAGAGCCTTCGGGCCACCCCACCCACCCACCACTCCACAAACTCTGTTGCTACTGTTCCTGTGTATCCATGCCACAGGGTCGGCATGCCCAATCCCCGGATAGGCGGACCCCCGCCCCCAGTGCCCACCCACAGAGGCGACCCTCCCAGAGCCGCTAGCTGGACTGGGAGGACCCCCAAGGGCACCAATCACCGGCTCAGCCACCCTGAACAACCATAACCCAGAAGAGGTGCCTCACCCCAGGATGAACACGGAGGAATCTTTTTTGAATTCGTCAAGAATCTGAAATGGAAAACACACACAAAACAAGGACAGTCGACAAGTGAAGCCACTAAATGCAAATGGTCAGATTTGGGGGGTTAAAAAATTAACTCCATCATTTGTGTGACTTGTTAATGCAAATGAATAGACTTTTTTTTTCTGTGAAGTTATCATTGTAATCTGAGCGACTTGTAAATAGTCAAATACAACCAGAACGTATGAAGCAAAAGGCAGAAGTCCTGACCTCTGTCATCATCTTATTCCTGAGAATCAATCACTCTTAATGATTTTGTAGGCTTCCTTCTAGAATTTATGTTATGGATATTGGTCTAATTATATCTAATCATAATATATTACATCGAGTCTCCCAACTTTCTGCTGCTATTTCAAGCTTTAAATATGATTCTACCTACAACTTCAAATAGTCCAGCCTCATTACTTTGAAAACCCACATTGCATTCCATAACATGTGTATCAATTTTCTGCTACTATATCCAGTCTTATAAAGAAGGTCCTCGTACATATCTTTGCCCACGTGCACCAGTGTTTCTGCTGGGTAGAAAAACACTTGGGCATGGGGTGTGCACATGAACCTCAGTAGATTCCATCAACTGGCTCTCCAAACAGCTGTCCCAACCGACACCCCCACCAGTGAACACACCAACTTTCCTATACCCTCACTGCTACATTTCAAGTCCTTAAAATTTCAGAGTATTCTATTACAATATTTAAGGAAAGATTTATACAAAAATCCTATGAGAAGAAGGAAGTGGGTAAGGGCATGGATGAAATAAAATGGCCATGAATTGATTGATCATTGCTGAAGCTGGCTGATGGCTATATGGGGGTTTGTGATACTAGTATCCCTGCTTGTATGTGTTGGACATTTCCCTTATTCAAAGTTTAAAAACTTAAAATCAGGAGAACTCAAACCCTAGTTCAGCTTACTAGCTGTATGACCTCCAGCAAGTAACCTCTCTGATCCTCAGTTTGTTCATCTGTAAAATGGGATAACAGTATCTCTCTCACAGGGTTGTGAGAAGCATTAAATGCATGTAAAACACTTAGCACAGCAGCCAGCATAGAGTTCACACTTAGAAAATGTTAGCTATGATCTGTGGTCATAATCCTGTTATTATAGCCAGGTTAGAGGTATAGCCCCTCATCAGGGGGACACACATGGAATTACAAGTCTTATCTTCCTGCTGCTGTCAAACTTTTGGAAGCTCTGAAGCTTGAAAGCAGCAGCATAAGCAGGTGGGTAGATACACAGAAGAACTGACAACCTCAAGTTGGAAACCTACAGCTACTGATGAGCAAGAACCCACTCCCTGGATTTGGGTCTGGGGGGGGGGGTGGGCGGGTATCAATCACCATAAACAACCCTGTCTCCCCAAGGAGCCCAAGAAATCCAGGGGAGCCCCTAAGAGCACCACTAATCCTTTTCTCTGTCCTGCTCCCAGGGAGAGCTCAGGAAGTAAGTTATATGCTAACAGGGGAGGGGCAGTTACCTACCACAAATGCTCTGCTGTTTCCCAAGTCAGCCAGCAACTATCTAGAGAGCTTGGGGCTTTGTTATTCAAATTCCAAGTCACTGAATTAATATATGCACTGGCCAAACTGGACAGTAATACCATCCAGTGGTGGAGACCAGAGTTTGCCAACCCAGAAAGTCTTCAGGGCCAGGTAGGCAACAGAGATTAGCAGAAAGCTGGCTGCGGGTGAGGGCGGGGGCAACCAAGGAATGCATGCCTCCTTTCTACTCAGAGGTCAGCAGTGGAACGCAGGACCCGTAGATAGCAAGATCTCAATGTTTTTCGAGAGAAGCTAAAAATCTGGAGCTTAATATGAAATCCCCCAAGATTTAAATGTAGGCAATTCATTTCAAAAACATTTAGAACCATTAGGCCAAGTACAGCTGAATGCATGCATGCTGAATGTGGCGCTGTGGCCGCCAAAGGCAACCTCTGTACAGGCGTCTTTCCCCCAAAACTGGGCAATCTAGGGAACCCCCAGGGGATCTGAGGACTCCAATTTCTCCCTCTCAAACACACACATTAATTAGCCTTAGAAAGACCCATACCAGAAGGTGCAGGTTGAAATACCTCTCGTGTGGAATTTTATCACCATGGAGACTATCCATGGGTTAACCTGTGCTGGCAGCCGAAGTAGCTGTTTTGAAAACCTTATTCTCAAGCTTTGCCTGCCATCTGTCCCCTGAGACAGCATCCTGAAATTTCAAGGCAACTGATTACAAACACTGTTCTTTGCAATCACTTATCTTGAATGAATCCAGCTTTGTTCTCAGTCCTGGTCAATTGCCTGAGACAGCAGTTGTCATTATTCTGGATTTCGAAGGTACACTGCCATCGAAACACCTTCATCGCTCTCAAGCACTGACTATAAATAAAGCTTACGGATTTTAACCTAAGAAGTGTTTGGATCAGCTTTTGTGCAATAGATTTCTTTTTTATTAAGGTTCCATATTAAAAGGGGGAGGGGAGTACATAGTTTTAAAATTTTTATAACCGGTAACCTGACTTAACACCTTCATTTTATGGAGGATGCTTGAGTGAGGAGGAAAAGGATGGCTTCCCCCAAACCACTTGGTCAGTTAGAGGTCAAGTTGGGGCTGGAATCTGGGTCTTTCAACTCCCAATACCTATAATCTTCCCACTCTTTTTGGCAAAACAAGAACTAATCCTTATATATGTGTGTGTGGGGGGGGGGGGGGAGTAAACACAGTGCACCGGAAGTTTTTACTCTATAAAATATTGTATTTCTGCCCAATCTAGACACACAGGAAATGCTTCTCCCATTTCCCTTCCTTGGAGACATCCAAAATCTCATGGTCATTGGTCACCTATCAAGGGGCCTCACCCTGTGGCCGACCTGCCAGCCTGCATGTAAAAGGTGATTAAAACTGTCTTCTAGCCCTAGCTGGCTTTGCTCAGTGGATAGAGAACTGGCCTGTGGACTGAAGGGTCCCGGGTTCGATGCCGGTCAAGGGCACATGCCCAGGTTGCAGGCTCGATCCCCAGTGGAGGGCGTACGGGAGGCAGCCAATCAATGATTCTTTCTCATCATTGATGTTTCTATCTCTCTCTCCCTCTCCCTTCCTTTCTGAAATAAAAATATAATTTTTTTAAAAAAACTGTCTTCTAGCGACTTTCACACTCCTCACTTAAACATGACTGCACATTCAACACCCAACCCCTCATTTCGTCCTCCTCAGAGCCCTGTGGTGCAGGCTCACCACCCCCATCACACAGATGAGAAGACTGAGGCTGGGAGTGGTCAGTGGCTGGCCCAAGATCACACAGCTGATTGGAGAGACCAGATAATCCACTGGCTCCAACTCCCACCTACTCTCTGCTTCCTCTCAGCTCTGCTTTGAACCCACCTTTGCCACCTGCAAAGCCCGCTGCCAACAGTAACAGCAGCAGCTCCAGTTTGTGGCATGCATGCCACCCACCAAGCACTGTGTTCTGTGCACTGCACGCTTTTTAAGCCTTATACTTTTGGTGACTTTTTTTTTATTGCAAAAGTAACACACCAACTTGGAACAAGTCAAAGAAAACTGAGGTGTACAAAGAAAAAGGCAATTCTCTCTCCTAGCCATCTTTCCAAACTCCTCCAGAACACACACAATAACCAACATTAAATGTGAGGTGTGTATTCTTCCATACTTTCTCTTGTTCATAAAAACACACAGAGATGCTATATAGGAGGGTCACTGTATTCTGTTTTGTTTTTACAAAAAATCGGACCCAACTCCTCACATGAACTTCTGCTTGTTTCCTCACAAAATTTCATGAACATCCAGAAACACAACAGACTCGGCAGTCTTCACCAGCTGCGCAGCACGGCCGGACCACGGTTTACCAGCTGGGCCTCTACCGAGAGGCACCCAGATGGTGCCGGGTATTTTGCCCGAGTAAGTAACGCTACGATAAACAACCTGGTGACACATTCTTAGGTCCCAGTGCTTTCGTTTCTCTAAGACAGAGTCCCCAACATGCCACTGTCAGGCCAAAATATATTTTAAGTTTAAATTAGCATACTATCTTAACCTTTTGGGTCTTCGCTTTTGTTCGCTGAACCTAGTTCACAGGACCTTTTAATTTAATTTTAAAATAGCATATTATCATAAAAATATATTCTCATAAAAATGAATAAAAGTACAAAAAGAAGACACACACGCAGAGTTCCTCAACCCCTAGATGGTTACTATTAATAATTTGATAAATTTCCTCCCCAATGAGATAATACAGTTAGAATTGGTGAATTTTTTACTTTAATAGATTCATATTACATTCCAGTCGGAGGTACAGCCACTCATATTCCCACCAAGAAGGTATGCGAACCAATTCCCCACACTTTCCCCAAAGAACTACCACCTTTAAAAACATCCGCCAGTCTAACCGGTGAAAATGGTATGTCACTGTCATCCCCACTTTCCATTTCTGCGACTAGAAAGGAGACGTCTCTGGTTTTCCTAGGAACGTACTGGACTTTGAAACACAGGGGAAACAAAAACATCATTCGATCATGTGCTCAAGCATCACCTTACCGATTTTTGCTGTTCAAACATAAGTTTTTTATAGAGGAGATGGAACTGTTCAAAGCTGAATTCATCTTTGTTTGCGCCTATTTCCTGTAAATAAAAAAAAAAAAAAAAAAAAATGACCGCCCAAGTGTTGGTGTCGACCACAAGAATGCCTCCTCCCTGATTACAGCAATAGAACTCCTTTCTACAACACTGGCTAAAATCAACCCGCATTCCTCTGAACCCAAACTGTCCACAAGCTTCCTACTTAGCTGTCTGAAGAACACAGCCACCAGGAACCCACCAGGTAAAGTCCTTCCGTTGATCCCAAAAAGGGAAGAGTCTCTACCAGAATTCCACGAGCCACAATGAGAGCTTCTCCTTTTGGGGGCATCAAAGACATGTTTAAATCTAGACATATTTATAGGGTAGTTTTGTACAGGTCATTTTTTCAAAGCATAAGAAAACTAACCAAGCTTTTAGATTACATGGAACTCAACTCCAGTCAAGGCTTAATGGCTTTGGGAAATTTACATAATGGCTTTGGGAAATTTACGTAACCCTTTCAGACCCTCAGTTTCTTCATCTGTAAAATGGGAGAACCAACATCACCCTCCTCAGACTTCCCTGAGACTGAACTAGATAACATCAAGTGAAGGCTTGATAGAGAACAAAATTCTAATTAAGTAGTAATCAATGGTAAATGCGTCTCCCATCTCTTTTCTCTCCTTTCAATCCCCACTCTTCTCCATTTTCATCTTTTTGAATTAGTTAGATTGTTTGGGGGAAAATCAAAAGGTGGCTTGATAAACCATAAAGTGGGTTAACTCTTCCAGGAGCTCACTGGTACAAAAACGAATGTGCTTCTTGGGCTGAGGAATCCATGACGGGGGCTGCTGTGGACATGGCCATGTGAGTCCTCCAACTGAGGATACTGGGGCGGAGTGTGGTTGGGCTCCTTGACAAGAGTTGGTATCTCTCTGGGGCCAGAAAGTGTGCCGCCACATCATCTCCATCATTACATCATTCGGAAAAACCCCACCTCACCTCCTCTACCCCATCACTCCTGGAGTGGCTTTACCTGCCCCAAATCTACCAACAGCTTAGCTACAGAAGAACATAAAGAAATTAAGTGATGAGTGGAAGGAGGAATGGGTGGATGGCAGGGTGGGTGGGAGGAAAGGTTTGGAGGGGAAAGGTGGGTGGGAAGACTGATAGGTGGGAAGTGAAGGGAAGGACAGAGAAGAACCAACTCTGACGACTACACTATCAAGACTTGTATACAAAATTCTACATCCCTGGCAACCTACATGAGAAGTCTTTCAAAATATTTCCCAAAACAAACACATTTGTCCGTATTACTAGAAGTGAAATGGGCTGCAGGGTGGGGCAGGAAAGGAAAAGTTGGGCTGGTGAGTGTGTTTCAAATCAAGCATCTGCGTAAGCAGTCTTCATAGATGACGTCCTCTGCTAGAATTGAGAACATGGTCACCAAGATCTTCCCATGATTCCTTTGTCTGGACTAAGACAGGATCTGGGGTGAAGGACGTTCTTGGGCACCAGTCCACAGAGTTCACAGGCCCGTAGTGGCTTCACATGAGAGGCACAAGTAGCCGTGAGTCACAAAATTATCAGGCTGAGCCATGAAACTTACCGCAAACTTATCCTTGAGGAATTTGGCACTGCTCACTTTGAAGTTGACCAGGGGCAAGATGGCCTTCAACTCTCGGAGGCTGATGCTGCAAAAGAGAGAAACCCAACTCCGTCAACCTTGAGGGGTTTCAACAGTGGAGGGTTTGGCTATTCCCATCAGCTACCGCCTCAGGTAGTCCTCCAGGAGAAGACCCTGCCGAGAGCTGTTAACTGAGCACAAGAGACCTGGATTCAAGGTTAGGGTGACACCTCGGTGCACAAGGCTTATCTCTACCCTTCATTGGAGGCCAGGGACATGGCCATGTAGGAGATACACAGTGTGAGCAGAACATGGTGTTAGATGTCCAGATAACCTCTGCAGATACGAAATGTCACAAAGGTTCAAACTAAAGAGAGGTCACTATCAAACTATACTACAAAGCCATTATAACCAAAACAGCCTGGTACTGGCACAAGAACAGGCATATAGACCAATGGATCAGAACAGAGAGCCCAGAAATTGACCCACACCATTACGGTAAATTAATATTTGACAAAGGAGGCAAGAACATACAATGGAGTAAAGACAGTCTCTTCAACAAATTGTGCTGGGAAAACTGGACAGACACGTGCAAAAAGATGAAACTAGACCACCAACTTACACCATAGACAAGAATAAACTCAAGATAGATAAAAGTCTTAAATGTAAGGCATGAATCCATAAAAATCTTAGAGAAGAACATTGGCAGTAAAATCTCAGACATCTCACATAGCAATATGTTTATGGATACATCTTCTAGGGCAAAGGAAACTAAGGAGAAAATAAATAAACGGGACTACATCAAAATAAAAGGCTTCTGCACAGCAAAAGAAACCACCATAACCACCATCAAAATGAAAAGGGAACCCACTGTATGGAAGAACATACTTGCCAATGACATGCCTGATAAGGGGTTAATAGCCAAAAATATAAAGTACTCATACAACTAAACAAAAGAAAGACAAACGATCCAATTTAAAAATGGGCAGCTCTAGGAACTTGATGCTCTGAGCAGAGTCCCTGGACCAGAAGCATCAACAACAACTGGGAATTTGTCAGAAAGGCAAATTCTTGGGTTCCAGCCAGAATGTCCAGTGAAGTAGAATGTCTGCAGGGGCGGCTGTGCACACCTGTGGCTAAAGACCCCCAGGCGGTCCCAAGGAGCCAAAGCCACAAATGTTAACCCCATGAAAGCTCTCAGCCTCCCCTCTGCCACTTCCAGGCTGAAGCACGAGTAGTGCACAGGGCATATACAGATCCAATCTATGTGCAAGGGGACAAGGGCAAAGGGGGTAAAAAATGTACCCAGGAGGCAATCTGCTACCAGCCCTTCAGGCTGCTGCCCCCTCAGTGGGACTCCAGCCCCTATGAACCTCAAACTGAGGAATGCAATTCTAGAGACCCTCATAGAAGGTGCAGGGGTTTCCTCAAGGGGTGTTTTGACCAGAGAGATTTTTACCTTATGCAATGACCTTAGAACCTAATTCCCAGATAAGAGACAACTGAACTCTAAAGGCTCATAAAGGGGAGGTCTCTGGAAATCTGGCCAAGATTATACTGTTAAAACCTTTCACCCATTTTCCCCAGGCCTGGAAATGTCATAATGAAAATGTCCAATACTAGAACATTCCATGTGCCGGATGTTATGTCTAGGAGTGAAAAAGGAGGAGTTTTGTTCATCCAACAAACACTATAAGAGTGGAACCAGCCAGATCCCTGACCTCAAGGAGCCCCAGCCAACATGAGCAGCAACAACAAGGGGAAGACTTAACTAAAGCAGAACACTACCACCAACAGGGGACAGAGGGGTCATGGCATGAAGGCTGAGAATCCTACAGTGACCCCAAAAGTGCTTCTCCTGAGGGCCACATCATAAGTTCACTTGGAAGATCATCCTCTGACAGTAGGAACATGAAAAGCTAGACACAAACTAAATGACAAACACAGGGCAACTTTTTGAGCCAAATATCAAATTCCTATTGGTTGAATTATAGCATAGACACTGACATAGTGTTTCTGAAGAGTTGCAATGAAATGTAAAAGTTCTTACAGTTTGACATGAGGTGAAAAGAGTTTAATTCGCTTCTTCTTTAGTGAAGGCCAGACTTGATGAGTTATTCCCAAAGAATGGAAGGGGGACAACTTTACAAAGGAGAAATCTGGAAGATACCGCCTTGGCCAGGTGATCAAAGTTGACATCACCATTGATAAGCCATGTTGAGAGCATATTCCTCTTGATATGATGTGTTGAAAGATCTTTACTTCCGTGATAGTCTTCCCACATACCCATCACCTCAGGCTATATAACTCCAGTCTAATGATGAAAAACATATCAGACTAATTGATGGACATTCTACAAAATACCTGAGACATGCTCCTCAAAACTATCAAGGTTGTGAAAGACAAGAAAAGATTGAGCAAGTGCAAGCCAGAGGAGGCCAAAGGGACAGAACAACTAAGTACAATGTGTGGTCCTGGGTTGGATCCCAGACCAGGAAAAGGATGTTGGTGGGACAGAAAAATGAACTCCAAAGAAGTCTAGAGTTCAATTAATAGTCACATATCAAAGATAGTTTCTCAGTTTTGACAATATACCATCATAATGTATGATGTGAACATCAGGGAAAACTGGGCAGAGAGGAATATGAAAACTCTCTAAATATAAAATTATCCCAAAATTCAAAAGTTAATTAAAGAACAGGATATAAGATTAGGCATAGTTATATTTTAATAAGGAAACGTGAACAAGGAAGCAAATAAATGAAGTTGAGGGTGGAAGACATATACAAAAAAAATGTAGTTGAAGTTAACAGTGTTTACCATTTAATATCAAATTTATACAAGTTTTTTCTAGTTTCCAGAATTTCCAAAAATTTTTTCTATAATGAGCAGGAGTGACTTTCATCATTAAAAAAAATCCATATGCAGCTTGAGACCACATCAATATACCACCAACCACCTCCACAAGAAACACATTCAATGGGTGGACTCTGTAGCACCAGAGTCCTGCTGAATGAAGTAAGTCATGTTCTGTGGGGTGGCCCCCACACAGGTGACCCTCCATGGTGGTCAGTGGTCGCAGCCAGTCCTTGCAGCCAATCAGCCTGGGGGTAAATCCCTCCCACTGATGTGCCAACAACAATCAAGAGTCAACTACAACAGGAGGGGGTGCACAGCCCACACAAGGGTGGGGCACATCTAGAGTGCCTAGCTTGGGTGATTGGAGAGGCTGTGTCACTGGACCCTACAGAACACCGACTGCATTAGGCCACTCTACCAAGCCTGGGAGATGTAGCAGCTCTACCTAATACATAGAAACAAACACAGAGAGGCTGGCAAAATGAAAAGACAAAGAAATATGTCCTAAAAGAAAGAACAGAACAACACTACAGAAAAAGAACTAAACAAAATGAAGACAAGCAATCTACTAGATGTAGAGTTCAAAACACTGGTTATAAGGATGTTCAATGAACTTGGTGAGAATTCCAAGAGAATAAGAAAGGACATGTAAACCATTAAAAAAAAAAGTCAGAAATGAAGGATACATTAACTGAAATGAAGAATAATTTATAAGGAATCAACAGAAGAGTAGACGAAGCTGAGAATAAAGTCAGAGATTTGGAATATAAGGAAGCAAACAATACCCAATCAGAACAGCAAAAAGAGAGAGAGAGAATCCAATAAAATGAAGATAGCATAAGGAGCCTCTGGGACAACTTCAAGTGTACCAACATTCACATTATAGGGGTGCTGGAAGGAGAAGAGAGAAAGCAAGAAATTGAAAACCTATTTTTAAAAATAATGACAGAAAAGTTACTTAACCTGGTGAAGAAAATAGACATAAGTAGTCCAAGAAGCACAGAGAGTCCCAAACAAAATGAGCCCAAAGAGTTCACACCATAATTAAAATGCAAAAGGTTAAGGAAAAAGAGAGAATCTTAAAAGCAGCAAGAGAAAAGCAGTTAGTTACCTACAAGGGAGCTTCCACAAGACTATCAGCTGATATCTCAACAGAAACCCAAGCAAGGCCCTACAACCAAAATTACTCTACCCAGCAAAGCTATCATTTACAACAGAAGAACATAAAGAGCTTCCCAGGCAAGAAAAAAGCTAAAGGAGTTCACCACCACCAAACCAATAACACATGAAATGTTAAAGGGTCTTCTTTAAGAAGGAAAAAAAAAGATTAAAAATATGAACAATAAAATGGCAATAAATACATATCAACATTTAATCTAAAAAGCAAAATAACTGAACAAGCAGAACAGAAACACTCACACATACAGACAACATTTTGATGGTTGCCAGATAAGAGAGCGGTTTGGGAGGATAGGTGAAAAAGGTGAAAGGATTAAGAAGTACAAATTGATTGTTACAGAACAGTCATGAGATATAAAGTACAGCACAGGAAATATAGTCAATAATATTCTAATAACTGTGTACGGTGTCAGATGGGTACGAGATTTACTGGGATGATCACTTAGTAAGTTATACAAATGTCTAATCACTGCGATGTACACCTGAAACTAATATAATATTGTAATTTTATTTTATGTATTTAAAAAGTAAAAATGATTTAAATTTTTGAAAAGATAAAGTATAAGAAGCACAGACACCCAATGGAGCTTGAGAAAATTTAGAGGACACCTTAAACTGCCAACCAATGAGTAATAGAAAGAGTGCAAAGAGTAACAAGGACCACCAGGCTGGATAAACACCCAGAAAGACATCAGGAGGACCTCATCGTCTTCTCTACATATCTAATTCCTACCCAAACTCAAATTCCCAGATCAAATTCCTCCTCAATTCTTAAAGATTTCCCAAAGCACTCAAACCCACATGTCATCACTTCCTTCTCCCGACTCTTAGAGAAATGTGTTGTCCTAAATTCATTTGGTACTGGGTTGTGCTATCTAGTAAACTTTGTTCTGCTACTGATTTTTTTAAAGTCCATGTGCATTTTTAAAACAGAAAACAATAAATGAAAGTGTAAACATGAAAACTAAAAGATTATGTAGAACCTAGCCCAGGGTCAGTGCTTGGAAGCTGAATGAGGATTAAAATCAGAATGTGAAATTTTTAAATAGGCAAAGGACTCAAGTAGACATTTCTCCGAAGAAGATGTACAAATGGCGAAAAGCATGTGAAAAGATGCTCGACATCACTAGTCATTAGGAATATGAACATCAAAACCCAAGATACTACTTCACAACCATTAGGATGGCGATTAGAAAGAAATAAAATAAGAAGTGTAAGCAAGGCAGTCGGGGGAAAAATGGAGCCCTTGTGTTGGTGGGCATGTAAAATGGTTGTGGTTGCTATGGAAACAGCATGACAATTTGTCATTTGACCCAGTAATTCCACTTCTGGGTAATGCACAAAAGAATCAGAAGCAGGAACTCAAACACCCATCTTCACAGCAACAATACTCACAACAGCCAACAGAGGGAAATAATTCAAGTACCTACCAACAGAGAAACAAATAAAGTGTGGAATATTATTCAGCCTTAAAAGGGGAAGAAATTCTGTCCTGGCTGGGTGGCTCAGTTGGTTCAAGCTTGTCCCATACACCAAAAGGTTTCGAGCTCGATCCCCAATCGGGGTTTATATGAGAGACAACCAATCAGTGTTCCTCTCTCATCTCTCTCTCTCTCTCTCTCTCCCTCCCTCCCTCCCTCCCTCCCTCCCCTTTTTCTTCTCTCTCTCAAATCAATAGACATATGCTCAGGTGAGGATTAAAAAAAAAAAAAGGAAAGAAATTTTGACGTGCTACAACGTGAAGAAATCTTGAGTTGCTGAGTGAAACAAACCAGTCATAACAAGACAAAAAGTATTAGATCCCACTTATATTGAGATAACTAGAGTAATGGATTCATCGAGACAGAAGGCAGAATAGAAGTTAGCACAGGCTGGGAGGAGGAGGAACGGGGATTTATTGTCTAATGGGGACAGAGTTTCAGTGTTACAAGATGAAGAGTTCTGGAGACGGATGGTGGTGATAGCGCACAAAGTGAATGCCCTTAATCTTACGGAAGTGTGCACCTGCTCAGATGGATGCTTGCGAGTCCTTCATAGAGACCTGTCTTTCTGGCAGCTGGCCCAGAACCTTAGCAGAGAGGAAGTCTGTGATAAATTTTATGTCTGTATATTTTACCACAATAAAACAGACTAAGTAATATGTTTTAGGTCAGCGTGGGGAAGGAAAGATTTTTGCCTGAAGAAGGAAAGGCAATGTCACGTACTGGTGGGTGAGCCTCAAACCCTGTGCCACACCTGACCAGGTGAGGTGCTGTAGACAAGTTCCTGAATGTGTCCTGGCCTCCCTCAGTGTCCTCGTAAAATGGACAGAAGGGTCCCCCGTCCTAGAGCGCTCCGTCGGCATCCCCTCGGGATGGAAAGCGCTCAGCACCGTGGCTGCTGCAAAGCAAGTTCTCCACAAGTGCCAGCTGCTGCCAGCTGGTCTCCAGCGATGCTGACAATGAAAGCAGGTGCCCGCGCCAAGGAAAGCACCCAGAGGCTGGGCACCCGCGCAGGGCCCGCTCAGAGCCTGCCTCCTGCCCACTGAGTCTTTCCTTTGCTTCTGTGGCTCCTTTGTTTTCTTTCAGGAAACGCAATTAGTCGTGGGCGACAGGAAAGGAGGGGAAATTGGCAGAACAGAAGTCCGTGCCCTTTCACTGGCCCCTTGGTCAAGTCAAAGTTCCTTTTGAGAAACTCCCTCGGGGCCTCCCAGAACCACAGGAAAGGTGGGATTTTCCACACGCTGGCGGACAGGCGGCAGGGCTCTGCCACTGGGAGGGAGCGTGGGGAGAGGGAACAGAGGAATTGAGTCCAGAAACAGACTTCCTCTCCGCGGAAGGTTCTGGACCAGCGGATGGAAAGATGGATCTCTAAGGACTCGCAGGAAGGATCCACACTGAGCGAGAGAACCACTTCCCGACAACAGATAAAGGAGACGTGGACTCGGGAACAAAACCAACAACCCCGTACCACCACCCCACGAGGGGAGGGCCGGAGGCTCCACCTGCCACCCCTGTGCCAATCTCAACTATGAGTCACCCCCGAGCCACAGAGAAAGGAAGCCCTCCGAGGAGGCCAGTGTGTACTGAACCCTCCAACGAGGGACCCTTTGGTCCACCGCTGTGACCCCGGAGCAGGGCGCAGGGTGTGGGGCCAGAGTGACTGCTGAGTGAGCGGAGGAGGGAGAGACAGACAGACGGGGGACACGGAGTGGGCTGCTGGCTGACCTGACAGTACTAAGCTTTTCAGCACTTCACGGTGACTGCTTCCACATCAGGCCGTCGGTGTGAGTAGAAAGAGCGTGGAAGGACGCCCAGACTCTGGGTGACAGGGGACACTGGCCTGACACAGAGGTGCCCTGGAGAGGGACAGAGAGGTGCCCTGGAGAGGGGAGGACATTCAAGAACAAGAGGGAGGGAGTCACTGCCTCAGATATGACAGTGACATACCTTTTGTTTGTTGTTGTTGTTAATCCTCACCTGAGGATATTTTTCCATTGATTTTTAGAGAGAGTGGAAGGAGGGGGAGAGCCAGAGAGAGAGAGACATTGATGTGACCGCACGGGAATCGAGCCTACAACCGAGACACATGCCCTTGACCAGAATCAAATCCTGGACCTTCCAGTCCGAGGGCCGACGCTCTATCCACTGAGCCAAAGCAGACAGGGCAATTGTGACATATCTTAATGGAGGGAAGGAAAAACATTTAAAATTTGAAAGAAGAAAAAAAAGGCCTGATGTGAGGCTAAACATGAGACGATGATTATAATGTGATCATAGTGCCTAGCATGCTCAGTAAATGGTAGTTTTTATCATTACATTATCAATAAAACTGGCTCATACCTAAGAAAAACTGGGCACGAGGGTGTCCAACCTCACCCATAAAGAAAGAAATGCAAATATGAGCACCTCACCCATCAGACTAACAACCGTCAGAGTCCAGGGTACGGGGCGGAGGACGCGGGAGCTCCCCTGCACCCCCTCTCTCAAAATGTCCTGCTCTGGGATGACACCCTGCTCAGGTCCTCCTCATCCGAGTTAACAGAAGATGTCTAGACCCACAGGTTTTCAGAGCAGCATTATTCCCAAAGGACCAGGGACAACGTGTGTCCATCAAGAAGGAAACCACTTCCCACCAGTGAGGAAATTACACTGCCTTCCCCCGAGGACAAATACGTTTGTTACAGACGTGTCCGGCCTAGAGCATTGTGTGCCGACAGGGAACCACTCCAAGACGTACTGTTCAGTGAACAGGTCAAATCCACTGAAATGTAGTTATCACAACGCCGTCTCGTCTGCACAGCCCTAAGAACCATCGCCATTAGCCCGGTTTACTTTCGTATGGTCCATCCCTCCCACCGCAAAGTGAGGGCAGGCGCCGTGCGATCCTGTTTCTCCCCAGGACACAAGTGCTCAGATGTGAAGGCCGAAATGATGAGGTCCAAAGGCTCCATGCAGAGAATTCATCTCTGCAGATGGACTTGAATTTTCCACTGCAATGAGCTCCACCCCCAGCGCCTAGCGCCGCGTCTGGAGCATCGTCGGTTAACCGTGACCTCATGCGGACCTTTCCCCAGCACAAATCGTGACCCACCCAACCCCCTTGAACGTTTCAAGAAAGAATGAAAATCAGAGCGCACCACAATCTGGAGAAAACCGCCAAGATGTGAACAAACGTTACCTGTTTCTTCTGGTTTGATCCACCGAATAAATCTGCTTTCTCAGCCAACTGGAAAGAGAGTTGAGACACAGAGAGAGAAAGTTAGAAAACAGTACAAGTCTGAGTTCTATGGAGCAGGGACTAAGGACCCTGGGAAGGGATTTCCAACTTTCTAACTTGGAAAGCAGCTTCTTCCTTGTGGTCAAAAAACCTTACTGAGCCAAGAGGCCCCTTGGGCTGGTACAGGCTGGCGCTCCTTAACGGGTGAGTCCCTCCAATGATATCCATTAATCCCCAAAAAGCTGGTCAGAAAAGTGGTGAAATCGGAGGGCTTTCGTTTCCTGGGGGATGGACAAACCGAGTCAGACATCCATGATGCTGGCCAGACACTCCTGGTGGCAGGTGGAAAATTCTTGACCTTGCATCTGACTGCCCTTTGAGTCAGCTAGTGCCTTCTTGAAGCCTTTAAGGAGGAAGCCCTCTGGTCCTCCCCTCAAACACAACACCAGCGCAGGTCTCTGTGTCATTTCAAAGCACTCCGCATGCCAGCAGGCGAAGGCCAAGGCCAAAGCACCATACGGAGACAGCCTTTTCTGTGAGACACCGGAGGGTCCACAGCCACTACGGGGCATCTACTGCACATGGGACGCTCAATGAACCTCCATGACCAAACGTCTCCTTTTTCTTCCCTTCGCCCATGTTGGCTACAGGGAGCAGAATGGATGAGCGAGCGAAGACAGAGATAGACAGGCAAAGCCGATACCTCTCAATGATGGTGGGTGTGGACGCGCTCATCGCTTCTTGGTGTAAGATTTTCAAGCCAGAGAGCCACTTGGTTGCATCTTCCTTCGAGTCAGCTAGTGAGGTGAACGGGAACAGAATGCTGTGTTACGCTCTGGGAAGACCGCTGCTTGGAGACCTACTGACCCTGGCTCCCCGCCTCCCCAGCCCCATACAGATGGTGGGCGTGGGAGAAGCCTGTGCCCATTTGCAGTTGTGCAGCAGGGCACCAAGAAGGCATCTCCTTCATACCTGCAAGGTTCTGAGACCTGCTTTTGGTCTGAGATGAGGCCATGAGTCTATTACGAGCCTTCTATAGCAGAGGTGACAAGGAGGCATTTTTTTTAAAAGAAGTTTTAGCTTTTAACCCCATGCTAATGAATAGGACACAGGGCCTGGAATAATTTGTACCACAATCTTGAACAACCCTCAGCATTTCACCTGTTTCCAACCAAGGCCAGAGAGGAGGGTGGGAAGTAGGAGATGCTGATGCCATGAGGGAAGCGAGAACAAGTGGTGGTTAAGAGCTTGGCATCATCGCCAAGTCCCACCGCACCACTTCAGGGCTGTGCGACATTCAGCTGGTTACTTACCCCCTCTGTGCCTCATTTCCTCATCAGTGAAATGGAGCGAGCAATGAAAACACCTGATCTAGTCATTAAACATCTCCTAACCACCAGGTACCTTGTTGGTCCAGATAATATCAGGCCAACATTGCTGCTCTCATTCTTCCCGTGCTGATGAGGAGAAAACCAAGGCTCAGCAGGTTGAGAGAGCTGTTCCAGAGCCAATACAGGAGAAGCTGGGATGTGAATCGAAGTCTGCCCCATCTCTCTACCCGACCTTGAATTCCAGAGCTCTGGAAGAGGGACCCCAGAGTAGGACAGACTGGTATCCTGGGCTCCAAGTCTTGCTTGGTTTTTCCTGTTCTCCGACCAAGAACAGCAGCCAGGCTCTGCCTGAAGTGGGGTTAAGTGGACACAGCTCTGAAGATTCAGGGTCACAATCCCCTCTCTCCTGCCCCATCTCCACCACCCACCACACACCATCAATCAGACATACACTCATTATTCCCCAGACCCAGCTTGCTATTTCCTTAAATCCTTATACAGGGTGGGGCAAAAGTAGGCTTACAGTTGTTCATATGGAAAATAATATAATAATAAATAATAATACAAGATTAAACTGTTTCCCATACTCACAACTGTAAACCTACTTTTGCCCCACTCTATAGATGCAATGCTTTCTCCTTCTTCTTTCCTCCCAGTTGCTCCTGATGCCTCAAAAGCCAGGTTAAAAGTCACCTCCCCCTCTGCAGAGCCTTCCCTGGAAACAGACACTCAATACCCCTCAGCCCACTGTATTGTGCTTGGACTATTGCTCTTATCCCAGGGGACTGTAAGCTCCTATCCACACATCTGTCTCCCAAATACTATGAACTCCTTAAAGGCAGCAACTGTCTTACTCATCTCCAGAGCCCCACTGACTTCTAGCACAACCCAGTTCAGAGCACAGCTCAAAAGATGCCTGATGGGGGAAAATGAATGACAAATTAAATCGGCGACAGCTATTCGACCCTCCCTACATGACACGTGCCTACCGCTGCTCAGCTTTCAAAGCTTCCCCCCACTTTGGTCGACTTTTTTTTTCCTTCTAATGAATACATTTTAATAATAGGAAATACAAATAAAATTTCTAAACAGTTGCTTGTCTAAGCATGATTAAAATGAAAATGTTATTATAAAACAGATATTAAGTGAAATACATTTTATCAATAATGGTGCTCCCACTATCATTGATTGATTAATGTTCTCTTAAATACAGCTAATTTTGAATCCTTAGAAACTTCTATTTTTATTATTTTTTTATTTTTCCCCTTTATTGATAAAGATATTACAAATCGATCAGAAGCTCAAAACTCAGAGGGAAGATAAGGGAGGGTGGGGGTGAGGAGGAGAGATCAACCAAAGGACTTGTATGCATGGTCGACTTTTAATGGTATTAATTTTCCCTCTCATCAGCCATGATTGTGCATACAGTTCTAAGTCAGTAAGTTCTAGGATTGGCCCTGAAGGCAGCTCCAAGCTTCTGCCCTGAGTAACGCGCCTCAGCTTTCTCACAGTTCTTCAGCTGGCCTCCCAGAGGCCTGTCTGGCTTTCTGGTAGTTCACAGGGCTGACCAGAAATCTGACCTCCGGATACATATGTCTATATGTGTGCACATATATCTATGTGTGTGCACATATGCACACATGTGTGTGCATGTGTGCATGCATGTGTGTAGTATGCATATGTGTGTATGTGCATGTTTACTTGTGTGAGACATTAAGATTCCAGGATAGTCCCTTCAGGTCAGATAAACTGAATAAATGGTGTAGGCCGGCTCTGCTGAGCGAAAATGTAACTTGCCGTTAGCTCTCAGTGTGAGCCAGGCAGGCCCTTAACATAATCCTCACAACATCCCAATGGGCCAGCATTATGATTCTCCCCATTTCACAGCTGAGCAAACAGCAGCACAGGGGGCTGAGTAGCTTGCCCAAAGGCACACAGCTAGAAAGGGGCAGGGTTAGGATTCAACCCTGATGCCCCCAAACACATTAGTAAGAAGGCAGGTGTGAGCGCCCTGCTTCTAGAGAATGCCCTAAGAAGGAAACTGAGGCACAGGGAGGCAGAAAAGCACCCGGACGTGCACCCACTTGCTAAGCTGAGTGTGCTGAGGACGAACTGGGTGCCATACAAGATGGTGAAGCAGCAATCTTCCTTCTGGCGGACTGCCTTTGCACGCTCGAAATCCTTGGAGCTCTTCCCTGGGCGGATTTCCTTGATTTCCATGATATCCACTAAAAGAAAATGAACATGAACCAATTAGAAGCCGGAGTTCACTCCCCCGAGGATGCAGCCACATGCCTGCATCCCAGAAACGTGGCCCGGCTCCTTCATTCCCCAGCCCCTCAGCCCTGCCCCAACTGCAGGATAATGTGCAAATAAATAAAATGCTTATTGTCTTAAGCCACTAAGTATTGGCATAGTTCTACAGCAACAGATAACGGAGATAAGGAGGAATTCCACCTTGGCCCAGGGAGACCCCCTGCCCTGCCATGGGATAACTGTGCACTGTTACATGGAGACAAACTCGACTGGTCCCTTCCTCCCCTCTTTTCTGTCAAAAAGCACCTTTTCCTGGGATAGACCCTTTCCACGTGCTTCTCATGAAGCAGAGCCACCGCTCTCGACCTCCCACCACAATAAGCCAAAGACAGGTCCAAGGGTCCTGGAAATAACCGAAGTGCCCATCCCCGGCACAGTGATTAGTTCAGGGACGAGCACATGGCCCAAGCGAGGCCCATGAGAATCCTCCTGGGGCTTATTTGGCCAGAGCTGTTCACAAAATTTATCCCGCTGCTGCCAGCTGGTAGAACATGAGGCTGGGGGAGCAGAGATGGTGTGGAAAGGAAAGATTGAGCCCTGATGTGCTCTTTGAAGCCCTGGGTCCCTTGCCACCATAAGAGTCCTGGTACCTACATCTCAGTGCTTGAGCTGAACAAAGAAACAGGAAGGAGAGGTATTCCTGGAGAAGAGAGGGGAGGGAAGGAGATCTCAGCTTTGAGGCAGGGTCACGGAAGAAGGCAGATGAGGTCTAGAAGGTGGACGCAGCATCAGGGTTGGAATAGCAGGAACGGTGCCTGGCCATTCGCAGGCAGCAACAGGAGGGTGGGTGCAGAGGATGAAATCACAGACGAGAGGATGGAATGAACTACGTTTTCTGCTTTCCTACAGGATCTAGCTAGATTGAAAACACTAGCTAGATCCTGTAAGAGGGGACCAGAGTCATGAAGTAAGGTGGAAAGAATTTAAATAAACAACATTTGTTCTGCATCCTGTGAGTGGTGGCGGTCACACAGATCTATCCACGTGATAAAATTCCGTAGCACTATACACCAACACATAAAACAAAATAAAACACGAGTGCGCGTAAAAATGGTGAAAGCCAATTGAGGTCTGTAGTATATTTCATAATATTGTTGAGTGTCAATTTCCTGGGTTTATAACTATAGTTATGAAAGGCGTTACCAACAGGGGAAGCTGGATAAACGGTACACAGAAACTCTGTACTAGTTTTTCAATGCCTGCAGGAATCTAAAAGTGTTTCAAAATAAAAAGTTTTGAAAACCACTGATCAACGACAGGCGGCCCTATCCCTGGAAGGGGCGATGGTGTCTATAAACCTTGGGCAGGGAGAGGGGTGGAGGGTCCAATCCCCCTTCTTCCCCCAACCCTGAAACCTGGGAGTCTTTTCTCTTATCTTTAGTCCACAAAACAAACAAGCAACAAAACACAGATCCTTTGTGTGTTCTGAAATGCATAACCTTCTAGAAGGGAATGGGCACTGCTGATGCTTTGGCAATTACCTAAAAACATGAAAGGTATTCACATTTATTCTCAGAAATTACTCACCCACCCAGCTGACTGCTAATCAAGAGTCTAGTGGCTTCAAGCAAATATTTTCTTTTCCTATCTAATCTAACAATGATTACCTAACCAATGTCTTTCCCCATAAAATATCTCTAAGAGGGAATCTTTGAATTAGCCTACTGTGAGGTTTTTCTTCTTTGCAGCAACATTATAATAAAAATTTGAGTCTTGACCAGTGTGGCTCAATTGGTTGGGCATCATTCTGTGCAGAAGGTTGCCAGTTCGATTCCCGGTCAGGGCGCGTGCCCAGACTGTGTGCTTGATCCCTGGTTGGGGCTGTGTGCAGGAGGAGGCTGATCGACATTCCCCTCTCACAGTGATGCTTCTCTCTATATGTCCTTTTCCTTTCCTCACTCTATAAAAATACTTTAAAAAGCAGGAGTATTTATTAAGACCTTCCCTGACCACTCTTTAAAAAAATTTGACAGATGTCACCAAAAAAAATTTTCAGATAATGTAACATTATTGTCCTCAGGCAATCACCAAGTCTTATCAATTTTACTTTCTAAATTGCTCTTGAATTTGTCAGCTTCTATCCATTTCCAAGGCTAGCGCCACTGTTACATCTTGCCTGGCCTACTGAAGGAGCCAGAAGTTGCTCCCAGAACCATTTTTATGAAAGGCTCATGCCACTCCTGGGCTTCAAACCTTCAATGGTGCCTCCCAGCTGTGAGGACTAAGAACCAAGGCCCAGGGTTGGCCCTGCATGCCCTCCCCTTCCATGCTCCTGCCAGCGGCTCAATCTCAGAACCTCCAGGGGGTCGCACCACAGACATCAGCACACGCTGTTGGTTCTGCTAGGAAAGCTCTTAGCCTGGTTAGCTCCGAATTCTCCCTTCCAGCCTCAGCCCACTCACCACCGAACTCACAGAAAGCCCTCCATCCCCTCCTACTATACAGACCAAGCCCCTGTCCCCCACCCCAGGACCAGAGGCAAGTGCTTCCTGGTGAGAACCGTGGAGTCAGTGCTCCTTTCCTGGATGGTGCTCCTTCCCTCACCGTGTGCCCTACCTCAAGCAGAGATGGTGGTATCCGGTGCAGCCTAGTAAGTACCTGTTGACAGAGGGAGATGGGGACACAGACAGGGACAGCACTAAAAATGGGGCAGAGGGAGAGGGAGACAGAGAGAGACACACACACACAGATACGGACAAACACAATCGGAGACACCCACACAGGGCAAAAGAGGGACAGACACCAGAACGCAGAGAGGACAAGCCACTCAGACAAGGAGAGAGATGCAAGCAAACACACACACACACACACACACACACACACACACACACACACAAAGTCAGACAGAGGGAAAGCAACACATGGGACAGAAAGACAATGAAATACAAGCAGCCACCTAACGATGCAAAAGGCCCTGATGTGCCATACACTGTCTTTCACTTCAGCAAATGCAAGCATCCTGTGGAGGCCAGCCCTGTCCCAGGTGAGGGCTGCAGGCATCCACCTTCCTCCGCCAGGACTGGTCTCCCCCATTATGTCATCCTGACCCTTTCTGTCTCCTCCCCCCGCCCCATATGTACTGGCTTACTCATCATCATGCTTCTGAAAAGACTATGCTTCCTCCATTGAATTGCTTCTGCTCCTTTGTAAGCGGTCAGTTGACGATATTTGGGTGGGTCTATCTCTATGCTCTCTGTTCTGTTCCATTTCTATTTGCTCATTCTCTCGCTGACACCACAGTCTTGATAGCTATGGCTTTACAGTAAGCCTCGCAGTGGGGTAGCATCCGTCCTCTGGCTTTGTTCTTCGCTATTGTGCTGGCTCTCCGTGGGCCTTTTGCCCCTCCACATAAACTTTAGGGTCAGTTTATCAATAGCCACACAATAGCTTGCTGGAATATTTATTGAGATTGTGTTGAATCTGTAGATCAAGTTGGGAAGCGCTGACATATTGAAAATTCCTGTTCATGAACATGAACTAGCTATTCATCCTACTTTTAACCATCAGCCAGACATTCTGCTGAATGTACTTGGTTCAGGTCCTGAAGACTCTTACAGACACATCAGTCTCATCCTGGGTAAAAATAAAGGCAATGACAATTGTGTAAAACTCTTACAGTGCTAATGCTTTCTGAGTGAGGCAGGGATTCTTGTTCAGGTGTTCACTGGGCGGGCGGGTGAGAGGGGGGGACGCTCACAGGAGAAGGAGTGTGGGAGCAGGTCGGGGCGGAAGAAAGCTAAATTAGGCTGCGGTCTTCAGCCTGTTGGCACAGGGCTCTGAACCATGGATCCAGAGCCCCATGAGTTCTCTTGGGGGCAGGAGGGCTGGCCTCATGTTCTCCCTGCCTTCAGCAGCTGCGTGTGTGGGATGGAACGGGGGGGGGGCGGTGTACAGGCCTGCTAATGCCATCTGGGTGGGCCAAGACAGCACCTCTGCGCTGACTTCTCAATGCTCACCACACTGTGACGCAGGTACACTGACTGCCCCTAGCTTATAAATGAGGAAACTGTGGCATGGAGTCCCCTGGCCAGGGTCACCAGCTGGCAAGTGGAAGAACCAGGATTGAACCCTTATATTGCTTCTTGTGGTCAAGCAAGTGACAATGAGAAGCAACATTAGGATATGCGGCCCTCGCCCCACTGTGCTCCAACAGGAAGGCCCACCGCACTCGCGCACACACAGGCTGCCTCCTGCCCACATCAGATCCCATTTACGTGACTCATCCCCAGACTGCCTCCCTCTCCACCTCCCTGAATTGACGCGGCCGGCTATTTTTAAGTCTGTGCTATAAAGTTCCTTACTAGCACCGTTTGCATTTATAGGTTTACTTGTTCACCTGTGTATCTGCTCCCTCCTCTAGGCCCCAGGAGAACAGCGACTGTGTCCGTCCCTTTACAAGCAGAGCCTCACAGCCGCCTACCTCAGGGCCTGGCTCAGAGCAGAAACGCAGACCTCTGTGGAACGAGCGAATTAGGTTTCTCGGGTGTCTTGGTTTGGTTTTCCCCAGAAACAGACCCTGGGACAAGGACTTGAGCACAAGCAGTTAATTTGGGAGGTGATCCCAGAAAACAGCAGTGGAGGAGCAAGCTGGCGCCCACGGGGCCCTCTGACAGTCTTCACTTCACTGAGAAGCGAGGGAGCTGGGGTCTTTACCCCGCAACCCCTACCTGCTGTAGGCCAAGGGCTGCATCTGGGGCCTTAACTCTCCAGGCCTCAGGCAGAGGGCTGCAGTGTTCACACCACGCTGCCCTCAGCTTGCAGAAGAGAATGCTACAGCAATCGGGGTGAGCCCTCAGCAGCCTCTGCTAGGTCAGACGATCCATTTCTGTGCCACCCGACGGGGTGCAGGGATCATTATGTCTGAGGGGGCAATGGCCCACTGTCTCTCCAGTTTAGGCAAAATGGTGATGAATGCAGACAAATACCAGTTACTGAAGAGATCAGCTTCCCTTGGCTCCCTCAGCAGAGCCACTGCAGGGAGACGGGACAAGATGTGACTGCCCCGTATACCCAAAGGTAGTCCCAAAGGTATCTCAGACCAGCAGGTGGGTCTGGAATTACAGATATCAGTGTGTTCTCGTTCTCTCTCTCTCTCTCTCTCTCTCTCTCTCTCTCTCTCTCTCTCTCTAATGTCTTTATTAAGATAATAGAGGCCCGGTCTAATTAGCATATTATGCTTTTATTATTATAGATAGTTCACACACTATACAACTCATCCACTTAAAATGTACAGTTCAGTAGCTTTCAGTGCATTCACAGACACCACCACGGTCAATTTAACACATTGCGGACGGATCACGAGAATTCTCATGTTTTCTGTTCTAAGGTTTGTGGCCAATCATGAGAATTCTTTAAAAAGATATTAGCTTATAAAAACATGCAATAACATCAAAATGCAATGGGTATTTAATTTTAAAGCATGCCTTTAACATTTATGTAAAACGTTTTTTGTACTCGTTCAATAGAAACTTATCTGGCCACTGGGTAAAGCTAGCAATAAAACTACGGGGCCGCAATGTGTTTTAAGAACATTTTCATCAGCACAGAGAAACCCAACCCTTTAGCTGTCACTCCCCACCTTCCCCTCAGCCCCACACCAGCCCCTGTGTAAATCTGTCTCTACAGATTTGCCTATTCTGGACATTTCATATAAATGGAATCATGTAACATGTGGTCTTTTGTGCTTCGCTTCTCTCACTCGGCATAATGTCCTCCAGGCTCATCCATGCTCTAACCCAGGGGTCCTCAAACTACGACCCGCGGGCCACATGCAAATACAAATATTGTATTTGTTCCTGTTTTGTTTTTTTACTTTAAAATAAGATACGTGCAGTGTGCATAGGAATTTGTTCATAGTTTTTTTTTAACTGTAGTCCAGCCCTCCAACGGTCTGAGAGACAGTGAACTGTTTAAAAAGTTTGAGGACCCCTGCTCTAACCTGTGTCAGGGCTTTGCTCCTTTCTGTGGATGAATAATATTCCATTGTCCAATCACCCACTGATGGACACTGGGTTGTTTCCACCTTGTGGCTATGAACATTCACATACAAGCCTGTATTTGAACACCTGCTTTCAATTCACCTGCTTTCAATATCTCCTCAGAGTGAAAAGCAACCCTCCACTGACTACACCCTCAGGGCTGCAGGGGAAATGGTGAGGTTCCCAGCCATCAACCTGAGCCGGAAAGGTGTAAAGTCACCTGCTGAGCATGAGCCTGTGGCTGGGGCTCCATGAGAAGACAGAGATGGAGCCCCCACCAAGCCCTTCACAGCTGTCACTACCACTTCCCAGGCCTCCTGCGTGGGCAGGGGCCAGCTCCATGGGCACCAAAGACTGCCCACTCTTTGGCCACCCCCTTGATTGACAGGAGCCTCAAGAAGGCAGGAAGCAAATCCCTCACCAGCGGGGATGGTTTTCTATGGTGGTCAACAGTCTGAGGGGCCTGCTGAGCACTTTGGTTGACGTGCCCTGCACTTGATCTTAAAACCACTCAAGGGCACCCATGGGGTGTGGAGCAGGGAGGAGGGAAGGCCTTTAGCACTCAAACAAGTTAATCCCAAACCAACGTATTGACCAGCGCTGGGGTTGCAAACTCACATGTTCCCAGAGGCTTTCTAAGTCATAAGAAGCTTGTGGCTGGTGGTTAGTGGATGGACTCAGGAACCAGCCCACCTGGGTTCAAGTTCAAGGTGGCTTCAGGCAGGAGCTTCACCTCTCCATGCCTCCAGGTGACCAATCGAAGCACTAAGAGCTCTTTGAGGATTAAATGAGTATGTGTCTGTGTCTGTGTATGCACATGTGTGTGTTAAAATAGTGCCTGATTTTAACTCATAAAGATGTACGAACTTCTAAACTCTTATTAGCTATTATTTTTAAGATTAATGCAATTGAACAAAGCTGCTCATGTAAGGCATGAGAAAAACAATCTCTCGATTTATCTATTGTGGGAATTGAAGAGGCAGATCCATGTGTCCTACTGTGGGAAAAAACTCCACAACGGCATATGTAGATAGGATCTGGATGTATGTGCCTGTGTCTGTAGGTATTTGCTTAACCACATGTATGCACACACGTGTGCATGCAAATATGATACACAGGTGTCCATTGCTACGCAAATTCTCACTATCTGAATATCCACTATAACCTCTAAACATTGTTGACCCCAAATGCACCTGCGCTGAGACCACACCTACAGGCACCCAGGAGAATACCGGTGTGTATCAGCTGCAACAGGCGCTTCAAGTCCAGTGCTTTCGTGTTGAAAGTCATCATGCATCTAACTAACCCAAGGTCCCGCCCGCTTAGTGCGTCTTTCTTGAGCCCTAGCATTGCCTTCCAACAAGCAAACGACCAGAGTCCAATTTAGATGACATCTGTAGTATTTTTCACAGACTATTTCATTGCCGTGTCTATGAAGTTACAGAGTAGAGGACAGAATAAGAAAAAACGAATTTCAGAACCAATACCATAGAGTATCCTATGGAATTTTCACAAACATGCCCAGTAACAGTGCATTAAAGTGACAAATGATTAGATATTTGTTGCTGTCAATGCAGACGTATTTGATGCGCTGGTTTCTAGACGTTTAAGGGTGTTAAGCAATACTGGGCAAATCTGATCAGTTGGTTAACGCACTACATTTGTATCCATGTAATAAGGACGTACTATACTGCTGTGCTGTCCAAAAACGATGCTCTCCATCGCGTGTTCAGGAATGCAGTGGGCTCAGCTAAGAAGGGATGCCTGTGTCTGTACAAGTGCATGTGTGTCTAAAAGTGTGAGAAAAGGTAAAGAAAAAAAATTACCACCAATTTGCACTGGTTAGAATTTTTGACACACAGTCATTCAGATGACTGACTTTATTCTCAAAGTGGGCTGTGGTGGCCAGAGCTCAGACCCTGCACGCTGGTTCGGTGGGGCTCAGCAGCCGTGCTTCCTGCTTGAAGAAGTAAGATAACAGCCATAGCAGCAAGACCTCATCTTTGCACAACCCTCCCCCCTTCCCAGCGTCACCTGGTCTTCCCCAGGTCCCGTGACCGCCCGCTGCCCTCCCCACCAGTCACCTGCAGGCGCACAGTTGGGTTTTCAGCCCCCTCCCTGCTTAACTCTACCACCCACTTTGCTGACAGTCCACATGACCCTGTTCTTCAAACTCCTGTTTCCTCTCTCCTCCCACTGTTGATTCTGGGCCCCTCTCAGGCTGCCCGCCACCCCGCCTGGACTTCCTCCTACCTTCACACCAGGCACGTGGCCTTTTTCCCAATTCCCATACTCAACCTCAAGGGGTACCATCTGCCAACAAGCTTAACAAGGCATCTTCAAGGAAGTGCCAGACGGATTCATGGGGAGAAGAGACAGCCAAGGCTTGGCCTGTGCACCTTCCCACATGAAGCCCACCCTCCTCTCCTACTTTCTGTCATTCGATCAGCCAGGTAGTGACTGAGATCACGCTGAGAGCGAGCGGGGATGAAGCAGACAGGCCCAGTCCCCACCCCCGGAAGCTCAAAGCCTGGAAGGGAGGACAGACCCTGTCCAAACCGGCACATGAACACGTCAACCTACATCTCAGAGGAGCGAGCCACCATCTACACTGGGACTGCTCCCCAGCAGTGGGGAGAAAGGCTTCTCTGAGGGCAAGCGTCTTGGCTGGGTTCTGACGGCTGGAGTGAACCTGGTGACGGGACAGGAGGGAGCCCTGGAGAGCAGAGACCTTCAAGTCCTTGCTCGGCTCCACAAAGGCAGGTGGGGGCTTGGGCAAGTCACCTCTGCTCCTTCCTCACCTGCACACACAGTGATAACAAAACCTCCTTCACTGAGCTGTTCTGCGACCAAGATGCAATTACAGGAGCTAAAAGCTCTGTGGTCCCAGGAGGTCTCAGTCAAGCTGAGATTAGCTACTGGGATAAACGTTCCCTCATCCACCTTTCTACGACACCTTCACCACGGCTGGTGGTTTCACTTTGTCTCAGCGCCAGGTCTCGGGAAGGACCCTGCTTGAAAAACCCAGGGGCATGGGTTCTTTCAAATACATAGCGACAGCTGACCTTGAAGCCAGAAAAAAAAA
Source organism: Myotis daubentonii (assembly GCF_963259705.1). Classification (NCBI taxonomy): domain Eukaryota; kingdom Metazoa; phylum Chordata; class Mammalia; order Chiroptera; family Vespertilionidae; genus Myotis; species Myotis daubentonii. The sequence continues at coordinate 35,389,684 of NC_081854.1, forward strand.
GTGTGATTCGCTGCAGCACACGTCGTTAGAGAAGGTCTAACCTGGGAGAGCAGAAAGAGCCCAACTTTACAAGAATCTAGCAGACATGCGCTTCAAGTCGAACTCCACCTACCCGAACTATGCGACGTGAGGTGGGTTTCTTTATTCTGGCTCTGCCTCTGCTTTCTCATCTGTCAAATGGGGAAACAGTATCTATCCCACAGGTAAGATATACCTAAAAGAAGTTGGTCAGACGTAAACTGTTCTGTGAGTTTTATATATTAAAATCATTTGAAAGCCTAGAAATGGAGGGACTGCCCTCGTCTTTGTTCAAAAATAATGAACAATTGCTGAGACTATATGGGCGGCCAGTGGACAACACTCCAGCCTCACACTTCCCCGTGGAGAGACCCAATAACAACACGCAAATAATTAGGTAGCGGTTACTGTGAAGCTGTGTAATCACCCAGAAATGTTTGCTGGGCCGTCTGGTGGGTGTTTAAGAGTTTTAAGTGATCCTGGAGAAACCGACCAAGCTTCCCTTTCCTCTGGGGACTCCCTCTCCCCAGCCGAGCAGGGAATTCGCTCCAACAGGAATGTCTGCAAGAAGGAACTGGGCATGCCCAGCTCAGCCTTCTAGTCCAGATATGGTTCAATCTATGCCCCAGGAACCACAGGCTCTGCCCTACTCCCTGCGGGCAGCTGCTTCTAAGATGCCTCTGGGCATCCCACAGTCCCAGTGACAGAGTGAGCCAGTCAGGGGTCAGAGGCCACAGACTCTCCAGGCAGCTCAAACACAGAGCAGACCTTCTCAGCGCCATTCACCAGTTACCTGTGTCTTGGTTCTCTATTGTTTCCACACTTGGGAAGAGGAGAGAAACGGGAGCTTTATGACCTGGCCAGTTAAAACCCAAACACGGACCATCAGATAATTCTTTACATATTCACTGTTATAGTGTCACCCAAATTTGATGTCTACTCCCTCCTGCTGAAAACAAAATGAGAATAATTTCATGCATGCGACATGCGAGATGACTTTAAATGGCACACAGATTGTGTTATGTCTTAATTGTGATGTATTTTCATGTGACTTGGAAAAATACTCATCTAGCTCCTCTAAATGATGAGATCAAAATTTCTTCTTTATAAATTTAAGTTAAAAAGAGTAAGTCAATTTTAAGACATGTATTAGGTGTAAAACAGATGGAATGCAGAAAAGACAAAATCGTTAAGGCATGGAAGGACTTCTCACTTTATACAAAGCTTCTTAAAATGTTAATTTGTTTTGCTTTAAACCAGTTCTGCATATCAAAACTACACAGGAGAGCCTCCTATATGAAAATAAAATACAGATTTCCCTTCCCCCCACCCTCCCAGACTGACCAGTTTTTACTTTTGGTTTTTTTGGAGCCATATACTTCTGTTTCTGACACTATTTCTCACATTTCGGTCATTTGATTATCAACTTTATAAAGCTTGTCATATCTGCGTAGCACTGGCACTGTTTGTCTAATATTTGTCTTAAAATCAACTCACCCTTTTCACTTGAAGAGCTATATTTTAAGAATAAGTTTATGCCTTTGGTTAAAAAAAAAATCTCACCCAACTATATTTATAAAAGCATAATATGCTAATTCGACTGGACGACCTTCCAGACCGAAGCCAGGGCTACAAGGGAAGCCGGTCCCGGGTGCCTGCTGGCAGCTGGAGAGAAGCTGGTGCCGGCAGCTGGGGGAAGGAAGGCCTACTCTTGCACAAATTTCGTGCATCGGGCCTCTAGTCCTATATTATAGGAATTGTAAACTAACCCTTTGAGTGCCAACCAATATCCTAGGAACTATGCTAAAATTGCCAAGGCATTTTTGCTGATTTTACAGCAGTTTAGGAAAAAAATTATGAATCGCAAGTAAATGAAGTTACATATTCAAAAACTGAAGGAAACCTTTACTACATTTGTTTTCATCTTTGGCATATATTGTCTGCTGACTGTATTATAAAATACTAGTAGAAAAAAATTTGAACAAAACATATAAAGTTAAAATAGAGGGACACCTTTCTCCAATATCTTCCACAAAATCATCATCTTCACAGCAAGAATTGACATATTTAGCAATATCATCATCACTAATAAAAGCAGACTTAGAACTGGACGCCATTTTGAAGCTTTAGGGCTACAAAATCTGAGGAAACTTCATAAAATCGTAGTACCTGTGAAAAATTAGGCAGATAAATGCCAGCGGTCAATTCAGCATCATAAGTAATCTGCACTTAGGTGCCATCTGTCAATAAAGAGTGAACTACTGGCATCTAACAGTGACACTGCAGGAGGAGCGCGATCGCGCTCCCGGCACTCTAGGGGCTAAAGTCAGTGGGAACGGGACAACTGACTAAATTCTGCGTGGAAGCTGTGTATGCCTAAGGTATGGCCCTCAGCACAGCTCTGCGCTGTAAAGGGAGAGAAGCAGTGGTTAGAGGGAGTGAGGCCGAGTGAGCCACAGAAGGACTCACAGAAAGAGACAGAAGGCAGAGGCGCTGGCTACCTCGGGGAGCGGTCAGATTCGGAGCTTGGGGACAGTCTAGATCCAACCTGGTAAGGGTGGGGGTCATGTGTAAATTTGAGCCTATACCCACCATTTGTGCGTCTTACCATATGTATGTGATATCTTATTAACGAAAACGTATGTCTTTCAGAAAGAGACGCATTCAAATGTTAGAAATAGAGGTGGGTGTGGCTATTAGGAGGGAACCTGAGGATGGAACTGTTCTGAATATTCACTGTGGTGGTGGGTGCAAGAACCAACACGTGACAAAATTACATAGAACTAAGCACACACACAGAGCACAGGTAAAACTTGGGAAACTGAGTAAAACTGGCAATGGATTGAATCAATGCCAATATCCTGGCTGTGATTTCACACTATAGTTTTGAAAGGGAAATTGGGTCAAGTCTACATGGATCTCTCTTTATGTGAATCTACAATTATCTCAGATTTTCAATTAAAAAATAGAGTATCGCCCTGACCGGTTTGGCTCAGTGGATAGAGCGTCGGCCTGCGGACTGAAGGGTCCCAGGTTCGATTCCGGTCAAGGGCATGTACCTTGGTTGCGGGCACATCCCCAGTAGGGGGTGTGCAGGAGGCAGCTGATCAATGTTTCTCTCTCATCAATGTTTCTAACTCTCTATCTCTTTCCCTTCCTCTCTGTAAAAAATCAATAAGATATATTTTTTAAAAATAGAGTATCAAAAAAGTAAAAAAAAACAAACCACCCCACACATACACACACACACACACACACACACACACACACATGCTTACCCCAAACACATGTTCTCCTTGACGTGATCAGGAAGGCCATAAAGGACCCTCGAGGGAATTGTGTCCTTGCCACTGACTTGTGTTCCCTGGGCGCTGCATGGAAAGCATGCTTTGCCTTGGCACCCGGGGCACAGTCCCCCTGGGGGACACTGGAGAGAGCATTCCTCACTCCCACCCCATAGGCCACCGCACCATCCTAGAAGCCAGCTCTGCGCTTTCTGCCACCATCAACACTATTTCTAGCCAGACCAGAAATAGATGCTTGTGCTGCCTCCTGATAAGGCAGCCATTGAAACCCAGAGGAAGTGGCATTGCTGGGCCTGGCGTGGGGGCCCACCCATTCGCAAAGGACAAAGACAACCGAGAACACAGTTTCTATGAACGTCTGCAAGGAATCCAAGTGTTCTCAGCCCCCACAGAAGAGCAAACACAAACCCCCGCCCCTTTCATCAACAGCCTCTCATTTCGTCACACCCTTCCCCACCGCAGTCCAGCCAGCAGCACTGCCCAGAAACATACGCTCATTCTTCGAATCTGATGGTTTGCCCTTCATTTTTTATAGGGAAAGAACCGTTCTGAGAACATCGACAATTATCTCCACTTTGACCACTTGGGGTAAAGAAAACTCTAGAAGTTGACTGATATTGAATCCTCCCATGGAAAATGCTGGTCCTCATCCTCCTACCTGGGACCTTTTGGCTTCAGAGGAAACCAACGAGGAGAAAGAGAAGGGGAACCATGTTTGTAGAAACACCTAGCACAGCCAGGCAGCAAACCAGAGATTCTGATACAGGTGTGCTCAGAGGAGGCCGAGATGGCCATCTGCATTTCCCAGAGAGGGACAATGAGGCAGAGGTTCAAGGACTTGTCCAAGGCCACACGGGTCCAGCCAGGATTCGAACCCCAGCGGTCTAGCTCCGAAGCCTGCACTCTTACCCACTGCGTAGGGAAAGATGCGTCCTTTCCAAGGAATACCTCCCCCTCTCAGACCTCGCCCTGGCCTGGTCGGTCCTGCTGGATCTTTCCACTCAGACGCGTCCTCAAAGGATCCTGGCCCAGAAGGCCCCGTGGGCAGCGGCAGCTCTGGGAGTGTGTGGTCCACTGACCACTAGCCAAGTGCCTAGTGTCCATCATCTCAGTGGTGCCTCCCTGCCACCCTAAGAGGCGAGTGGCCACTGCTACCAACACCCCCAATTTGTAAGAGAGGAAACTGAGGCTCCAGCAGGTTAGGTGAGCTGGGGTCCAGCTCCAGAGACGGGGCTCTCCAAGGCCACCCACACCCGCTTCTGCGGAGACTGACCTGCCAACTCTGCCAGCAGAAAACGGAACGCTGCCAAGGTCAAGCCCAAGGGCAAAGACGCCTGATGTGGACAGAACAGACCAGGCCCTCCCTAGGGAATATTTATTAGGTGCCAGAGCTGACTTCACCACCTCCTGGATCCTCCCTCCAACCGTAGGAACAAACCCCTTTTCCAGAGACGGCTCAGGAAAGTGAGGTCATCCACTCGGGGCCACCTGGCTGAGCCGCGATGCCAAACACAACACAGCAGTGCCTGGGGGTGTCTCACGGAGCCCTGCGGACAGGCGAGCCCAGCCCTCCCCTCCCCATTGCCAATTTCCAGCCGGCTGCTCCACAGCGGCCCCTCAGAAAACCCTGGGGCGGACAGGGTTGACTCTGGCTACCGGTGCGTACTTTCTATGAAGCCAAGTGTCCACGGGCAGAGAGAGATGCCAAAAGTATTCAGGGTTTGCACTGCCGATGCCAGTGATTAGATAAAGCAGGCAGAAATGCCCTTTCCATTTGTCAGTCGTCAGAATAGGCCTGGGGCTTCCAGACACCTCCCGGTGCACCAGCAGGGACTGGGCCACACTGGCCGGACACTGCAGCTGACCGATGGAGCCATGACCAAGGGGAAGGGCTCAGAGGGACGTGGACAGCCTACACGAGGAGGGCCTGGTTCTAGAAGCCCTGTCAGAGCCTGGTGAACACACCACACCCCTGGTCCTGTCCCGCACCCCACCCCCGCCACCCCGCCTGGTCAAGAAAGCCCGGCATCAAGAGGTAACGTCCTCCTTCTTAAAGGGGCGATTTCATCCTGGGCTTTCACGGGGTCCTTAAACCCCAAAGGTGCCCTCACACTGCAAGTTTCGCCTGTAGGGAAGGAGCCCAAGGGCAGGAAAGAGCATTCCCCTCAGCTCCAGGCCCAGCTCAAACGCCCCGTCAGGGAGGGCTTCCCTTCCTCTTCTGACTTCCCCTTTCCTGGCTCCCATCGCATTGACGGTAATTACTCATTGCCCTGCGTTAGCGCTGCAGCCCAGCACCCTGCGAGCTGGGCACACCATGGGCACACCAGGGGCCTTCAAACAGCTCCTGCTGGGCACGCCCGGACCTCTGGCACACGACCACCCTCCCATTCTGGCACTCGCCCTGCTCCCTCACAGCTAGCGGGGCACCCACAGTCCCACCACCAGACAAGGCAGGGCTCTGTCTCACTCCCCAGCTTTGTAGGAACGGGGTCTGGCCCTCCCTATGCTCGCAGTCAGCTCCACCTCAGGCTGTTCACCGAAGTGTAACTAAAATGGCAAATTCTTCTAAAAAAAGGAAAAGAAGAGCAAGCATTAGGAGATATTCATTCCTTTTTTGCCGGTTGCTTAACCTGAGAATCACTCCTGTAAATCGGCTACTGTGTGGAGGAAAGGACAGGAAAGGGATGCTGGCAAGGTCTACAACCACCACGATTATGAGGGCTAATGTCCCCCACGTAGTCACAAGGAGGCACTGCAGAAGGCTTTGCATGCATTTCCTCATTTGAGGTTTACGATAGCTCCACAGCATTATTCTCCTTACTCCCGTTTAACAGGAGAAGTCTGCAGCTGAACGACTATAAAGCCCACAGCTGGTAACTGTCTCCAAGCTCCCGAGCCCAGGGGTGCCGGGTTCCTGCGAGGCAGGGCCTGCGGAAGCCAGTCCCTCTGCTGGGGGCAGAGAAGGGCCCGCTGCCCCTGCTTTGCCTTTGCAAACGAGTCTTCACTGTGGTTAGCGAGCCAGCCCTTCATTTCCCCACCAGGCTGAGTTTTGCAAACTTAGGGGTGGGGGGTGGCAGTTCCTGTTGCAGCCAGCTAGAAGGTGAGAATCTTCCTTCCCTCTAGAGAAGGCAGAACTGGGGCAAGAGGGTCCCTCAAGGGGGTCTGGCGCAGGCAGGTCCCTCCCAAGCACCCCTTGCACAAGATCTGAGTCTGCCCAGAACACTTGTCTGGCTCCATAGTCTGGGGCCAAAACCCACAAGCTGCCTACTCCTTTCCTAGCATTTGCCAGGGACCCAGCTGGGCTCCCAACTGGACCTCGGGCTCAGACAGGGGTCCACAGCCCAGCCCCACTATGGTGTGGCCACCCTGACCCCTGGCTCCCATTTCCCCAGTCAGATGGAGACACAACCAAGGAGCTTAGCAAAATGCAGAACCCAGAGCTTGTGCTAAGCGCTGCTATCACCTTCCATAGATCATCACAGTAATGGCCGTGCCCATCCACTCATTCAGGCAACAGAGAACTGCTGAGGGCCCCTGTGCCTGGTATATTTGGGGAAGCTGGGGACAGGCAGTGAACCAAGTAGACCAAATCCTGCCCCCGAGGAATTAAGGGGGGTTAGACTGATAAACAAATCAATACATGTTCCTTCTGGTAGTGGAAATGCTGTAAGAATTAAACCAAAGAAGAGTGAGGCACGGGGGACATAGGACAGGGAGAGGAGCTCTGGTAGCAGGTGTGATCTGGGAAGCCTCCCGGAGGAGGTGCCCGCGAAGCTGAGGCTTGAGAGAAGTGAGGGCAGACTGTGGCGCATGTGTGGCAGGAATAGTCCAAGAAGAGCCAACACCAAGTGCAAAGGCCCAGAGAGGGGAAAGTGCATGGTGTGTTCTAGGAAGAGCAGGAGGCCACTGGCCGGGACACAATGCATGTGCTCCCTGGAGCCCACATGGCCCCTGATGCCTGCCTGCCTCGCCTCTCCTGCCTCCACACTCCGATGACACTGGCTCTGCATCCATACATCCAGTCATTCCACCTGTCTGGAGCCCACACCTGTACCGTCTCTGCACCTGCCTGAAGTCCATCCCCTCACCTTTCTCATCCCTCCCCACTGTCACCCACTGTGTTACCAGCCCCTCTAGGGTCCTCTGGAGTTTGCTGCAGCCCTTAGTGGGTGGTCTTGCCTTTATGTATTAAGTTGTCTCCCTGCTCCTCAAAAGGCAGAATGAGGCCGCTGGCAAGCGATTTGGCAATCACCAAGTACCCCAGAAATGTACACTCCAGCCCATGGAGATTCCACCACTCGGCACACACCTGCCCAGAACTCCCACCCCGCTGACTGCAGCGCTGCCTACAACTGCAAAGGAGCAAGGGGATCAACGTGAATGCCCGGCATTGGAAGAGTGAGCGAACGGGTCTGTCATCAATGGGGCTCGCGGTGGCAACGTGTAGAAGATCAGTAAATTGATGTGGATAAATCATAACCACTCAATGCAATGTGGTGTTCTGGATGGATCCTGGGACAAGAGTGGAAAAGCTGGTGAAGCTCAAATAAAATCTGGAGCTTAGTTAACAGTCACTGCACCAACATCCACATTCTGGGGTGGGCACACTCACCCTGTGATGTGAGGTGGGGTGACCTGGGGGGAGAGTATGAGGGAACGCTGTGGGATCTCCGCAATTCCTCTGTAAACCCAAATTATTCCAAAGTTAAAAGTTTGTGTTCACAAACTGCTGAGTACGAAAAAAGTTGCAAAACTTTTTAAAATGTAGACAAACTGTAATGATTTGAATAAAAGACACAAACCCATTATCATGGGTAAGGGTGAGTCCAGCTTTCCCGTGTATTTAAAGTTTAAAACATAAAAGAAAGGGTACACACCAACTTCACAAAATGATTATTTCAGGGAGAAATGACAGAGGGCTTCATAGCCATTATCTATAACATTTAATAAAAAAAAAAAAACATCTCAAGCCAATACAGTAATGCTAACAGTTGAAACGGGTCAGGGTGCAGAAGTATTCTATATAATAAAGAGGTAATATGCAAATTGACCATCACACCTTCACAAATGGCTGCCTATGACCAGACCGGCAGGGGGGTTAATGAGGGACGACCAAATGACTGAACAAGCAGGCTGCGTGGGGCGACCAGGCCAGCGGGGGGGGGGGGGGGGGGGAGCTGTGAGGGGTGACCAGGCCAGCAGGGGGGGAAGTTGGGAGCGACCAGGTTGGCAGGGGGGGCAGTTGGGAGCAACGAGGCTGGCAAAGGGGGCAGTAAGAGGCGACCAGACCAGTGGGCGGGGAAGGGTGCAGTTGAGGATGACCAGACCAGCAGGGGGGGCAGTTGGGGGCAATTAGGCTGGCAGGGGGGGCAGTGAGGGGTGAGCAGGACGGCAGGGAGGGGGCAGTCAGGGACAACCAGGCAGGCAGGTGAGAGATTAGGAGCCAGCGGTCCAGGATTGTGAGAGTGATGTCTGACAGTTGGACATCCCCTGAGGGGTCCCAGATTGGAGAGGGTGCAGGCTGGGCTGAGGGGACCCCTCCCCCATGCACCAATTTCGTGCACTGGGCCTCTAGTCATTTATATAATATTCTATGCCCTGTAATGTATTTTGAGATATTTCATAACTTAAAAACACAAGCATGCATTAAAAAACTCATGAATAGATGAAAATCATAAGATCAGAAAAAGGCAGGGCAGAGCTGAGGTACATCCCTCATCATCATTAAAACCAAGATTGCTAGTTTGGCTCAGTGGATATAGCATCGGCCCTCGGACTGAAGGGTCCCAGGTTTGATTCCAGTCAAGAGCACGTACCTCAGTTGCAAGCTGGATACCCTGGTTAGGGTGCATGCCAGAGGCAACCAATCGATGTCTCTCTCTCATATTGATGTTTCTCTCTTTATATCCCCCCCTCCCTTCCACTCTCTCTAAAATCAATGGGAAAATATCCTCTTCAGGAATTAATCTGACACAATCTATGAAAGGTTCAATGTGCACACCCAGGGGTTCCTCTGCTAGGAAGCAATCCTGCAGAAGTGTCAGTACAGGGATGCAGGGGCAGGGTGCAGGGGCAGGATGCAGGCGCACACTGGAAACGACACTTGTCTACCTGTAGGGAACTCCGGTTAAATAAGCTACAGTACAGCCACCATCTGGAACACAAGACAGCCATAAAAAAGTGATAACAGACTCAAGTGTACAGACAAGAAAGCAATCTATCCCAGAGGTCAGTAGAGGAAGTGCCAGCTGCAGAAGAGTAGGCGTGTGTGCCCCTATTTTTTTTTTGTACGGTGGTTACCAGAGGAAAGGGGGGTGAGGGTTGTACAGAGTTGAGGGGGTCAGATATATGGTGATGGAAGGAGATCTGACTTTGGGTGGTAAACACACAATGCAGTACGCAGATCATGTTTCATAGAAATGTATACTTGACACCTATATAATTGTATTAACCAATGTCACCCCAATAAATTTAATTTCAAAAAATACACAAATTTGTGTGCATAAGTGTATGTGTACATACAGATATTTATGCACATAGGAGAGATGTTAAAAAAAACAGACCCTAAATGGTTAATACTGGTCACCTTCCGGATTTGGGGAAGGAAGGACAGGGGACTCCTTTTCACTTATACTGCTTGCGTTTGTTATAGTAAGCAGGTATTAGTTGTGCAATAATAGAGCAAGAATGGGGCCCCTTTATGTCAATGTTGGCAGTGGCTAACTAAAACCTTAAAAGCCTAGCAACACACTGAAGGTAGAGGAATGGCTGAATTAACTGTGGTTCAGCCGCACTGCGAGCTATTCGGCAACCAGTAGAAAGGTCATATGTGACTATGGGGGTCAGCTGAACTGGAGAAGCTTCCTGAGCTGTTTCTCAGTGACAGAGGCAAAATGCTGCGTGCACAGGTGGTCAAGTCATAAAGAAAGTGAAAGGCCGCTGGGAGGGAGGCGGGAGGACCGGGAGGACGCGTGGGGGGCTTTCTGGGAGCTGGCGAAGCTTAGGTCTGGGTTTGAGTGATGGTTACATGACAGTTTTCTTATAATTATTCATCATACTGAATATTTAACATGTGTTGCTCTAAAAAAAAAAAAAAAGCTTAAAAACACAAAATAAAGCTGATGCAGAGTCTCTATAATGACCGCATGCCCACAGCTCACCGACATCATTCCCAGCCACTCTGCTCCCAACACCCTGTTCCTTTGGCCTTTTTCCCTTTAAATACAGCCAACGCTCTCTGACCACAGGGCCCTGGCACGCGCCAGGACTCAGAACCGGTTCTCTTGCAGTGCTCATTCTCCCCTCTAGGCCACGCTGCCCAGGGCATCTCCAGGCCCAAGCCAAGTCCAAACAAGACCAACACAAACAAACAAACAAGAAACCAAAACAGTGGGCCAGGTGTCAGGAGGCCTGGGTGGCATGGGCCACGGCCCTGGAAAGAGGCCTCTAGTGAAGAGCCCCAGGCCTTTCTCGGTTCCTTTTTTTCTAATCCAACATTTGGAAAAGAGAAGGAATGCAAATTGAGGGGAAGGAAATTCACATTTATTGAAGCCTTCTAGGTAACACACCCTTCCCCAGGTGCTCTGAAAAGGGCTTCCCAGCCAGCTTCACAGCAGGTTTGGAAGGTGGGTACTGTAAGGGCCGGCTTCTGTATCAGGAAACTGGGTCTCGGATGAGTTTTATAAGTTGCCTACGGTCACACATGGGGGTCTTCCCAGAAACCCTGCCTGCCCCAAGGACCCGCCAATCAAAACTGTGGCTGATACAAGCAAAGAAGAAGACACCATGACACAAGAAGAATCCTGGAAGTCCTCAACAATCTAAAATAGACCATAAATCGTTGGCCTGGGAGCTACCTCTGACCGCAGACGAGTTTTGTTAGGTCAAGATCATCGTGTTTATTTGTTTGAATCCACACTTTTTAAAAATGAGAGTTTCACTGTAACAACCTGCACTTGCAGCCACAATCCTATTGACCATGAACCCATAGCATGGGGTACAGCCTGCCCACCTTGTCGCAGGCACGCATGGACTTCCCACTAACCACTGTGCTCACCAAACCCGGCATCTCACCCTCTCTGCTGCCCGTGTTTCTTGTCATTTGTCCCCAGGACCCAGCCCATTTCTCTTATTTAGGTTACCTGCCTGGCCTCCTACAGGCAGGTGAGTTTCTGATCACTCATCTGGAAAAGAAAGGGTAGGATTTCAAAGGAGTAAATGCAAAGTCCTAGGCTTGGGTCTGAACACTTCATTGCGGCTGCACGAAGCAGCCAGAGCTCTCCAACCCCATGGAGCCTTCATGACTGTAGTAGACATTAATTCACCAAGCAGCTTCCCATGCATCCCACCTAGAGGGTCCCACCAGGGACGCACAAGGTCAACAGGGAAATGCATCCTACGGCCACACGAGCATGGTGATGGAAAATCTGTGGAACAGAGGCAATTCCTTATGGGAACTGAGAAGTATGAAGAGAGACAAATTCTAGGCCAAGTGCCCTGGCTTCAGTGTCTGATCGGTTGTCCAGGGGAATCAGGAGGCTGTTCCGTAGATGACCAGCAATAAAATCCAAGACTTCCAAATGGCTACACTGAAGAACTTACTATAAAAACAGACAAACGAATCCAGAGTTGCTCAAAAGTGTCTCAAGCTGCCATGATAGACATTAGAAAAAAATCATGGCAAAGCTAGTCCAGCTAAGGGCTTCAGGAAAGTCATGCTACTTTTTGAGACTCGATTTCCTCATCTGTAAAATGGGCAGACTCATCAAGAGGCATAAGGAGGCTTTATAAAGTGTCGAGGATAGAGGTTGATAAAACCACTCAGAGGACACAGTAAGTAGCTGCTGCTTTTATGATATTTAGTGGCTTCTCTATCAACTGCCACTGCCATGTATTGCGTTACTCTAAGTGCTTTTTATATATTAACACATTTCATTCTAAAACTATAGGTCCCATAGTTATTCCTATTCCATCAGTGAAGAGACGGAGGCCCTCAAGACCGAGCAACTTGACCTCAACGTCACACCCCTAAGTGCAGAGCTGGGATTTGAACCCGGGAAGTTCACCTTCCCGGTCCACCCTTTTGGCCACAACACTTGCTGCCTCCAGCTGCCTGAATGAGGAAACTGGTCATATTAAATGTTTTTCTCAGTCTCTTCCTTCTCTGCCCCTGGCAGGAGGGAAACATACCTCCAGATGGAGATAAAAGCTAAGGACTCAGGGGTAGATTTGATGTAGCAGGTGAAGGAGGGGTCAGGAGGACCCCAGTTTTCTGGTGTGGGCAGCCGGGTGGGGGTTCATGAACCTCTCACTGAGATGGGAAGCAAGGAGACGTTGGTTGTAAAGGGGGAAACCCCAGGTTTGTTGGTGACAAGTTCCATTTTGGTCAGGCTGGATTTGAAGGCCTTACGAGAGGCCCAGGTACAGATAACCAAGGGGCACCTGCACATTTCCAAGTTCCTACCCCAAGTTCAAAGTTCCCCTCAATGACTTTTTCTGAGAAACATCCCGATCCCATGTCTTTCTCTACCCCGCACGTACTCGGTCTCAGCATCGTCACCTTCGTGTCTACCCGCCCGCCCCCCCCCCCCCCCCCCCCCCCGCGCCTTGTGCTGTGACCTCCCGAGGGACAGGACCCTGCTTTATTCATTCTGGGAACCGTGACGCCCAGCAGTGTCCAGCACATGGCTGGTGTTCAACAAACATTTGCCGAATGGACTAGTGACAGGGATCCCGGACGGGATGTATATTTGGAAGTGTATGAGTTTCCTATTACTGCTCTACCAAATTACCACGAATATAGCGGCTTAAAACAACACACGTTTATTATCTTACAGTTCTGCGGGTCAGAATCCCAAAACGGGTCTCACTGGGCTAAAGCCAGGATGTCGGGGGGGAGGGGGGGGGGGGGCTACGGGACTACGTTCCTTCTGGAGGATCCAGGGAGGATCTGTTTCCTTGCCTTTTCAGCCTCAGGCTGAACACATCCCCTGGCTTGTGGGCTCTTCCTCCATCTTCAAAGCCAGGATGTTTCACTCTCTCTGACTCTGACCCTCTACCCTCCCTCTTCCATCTTTTAAAGACCCCTGTGATGACATGGTGCCCACCCAGACCATCCATGATAACCTCCCCATCTCAGGCCCCTTAATCACGGCTGCAAAGTCCCTTCTGCCAGGTGAGCAGGTTTGTGGGCATCTGCAGAGTCCACTGTCCTGCCTCACAGGAGTCATCCTCACGAAAAGGGGATGTCATGGGCCAGGAAAGGGCAGAGGTCACAGACGGCAACCAGTGACAGGAACATGATCCAGCCATGTGATGTTTTTCATTTCTCAGCCCCAGGGTTATTCCATAATTATAACAATTACTACTGAATTTGCATACCCACCCCCATCACCCCGTCCCCTCACAAGCGTGGCTCAGACGGAACATGGAAAGAGGGCCCCAGACGGGTCCAAACAGAGTCCCAACAGGAGCCCCAGGTCCTGCTTCTCCACAGAGACTAGCAGTGGTCTCTAACATTCACATCTGCAAGGCCATTTGGAGCCAAATCACAATTAAGTAATTGTTTTAAAAATTAAACCAGCCCTAGCTGGTTTGACTCAGTAGATAGAGCATCGGCCTGTGGAATAAAGGATCCGGGTTTGATTCCGGTCAAGGGCACATGCCCGGGTTACAGGTTCCATCCCCAGTAGGGGGCATGCAGGAGGCAGCCAATCAGTGATTCTCTATCATCACTGATGTCTCTATCTCTCTTCCTTTCTCCCTTCATCTCTAAATCAATTATATACATACATACATACATACATATATATATTTATATACATATTATATATATATACATATATATGTATAAAATAGTAATAAAAATTTTAAACCAGACAGGGAGGAGCTTGCTTGAGGAATCCCACAGGCAGTGAGCCGCATGCCCACCCCACCTGCACCCCAATGTGGTGGCAGCACACAGGAAGCCTGACCTCTGCGAGCACACAGCACATTTCTCTTCCTGCTCGAGAGAGCAAGAGAGGAAGCCACTCTGCAGAGTAATCCCGGCCACAGGGGCTCGTGGCCGCCTGTCCACAGACAATGCGGCACCAAGCCCAGGCCCCAGGGAAGCCCAGAGCACCCCAAGTCCTGAAGGCCAACTGAGACAGTCCATCCAAGTCAGAAGGGCAAACACATGAACAAAACGCCATCATCTGAGAAGTTCCCTTCCTATGAAACCGTAATAAGCGTAGCATGTTGTATAAGTTTCCTATTGCTGCTGTAACAAATTACCACAAACACAGTGGCTTACAGCAACAAAAATGTAATCTCTTTCAGTTCCAGGTCGAAATCAGTCTCCCTGGGCTGATCAAAGTGTGGGCAGGGTTGGGTCCTACTGGAGGGTCTGGGGAGAATCAGTTTCTACACCATTTTTAGCTCCCGGTGGCCTGGCCCTCTGCATTCCTTGGCTCTTGGCCCCTTCCTCCACCTTCAAAGGATATCACCTCTGCTCCCGTCATGGCATCCCCTCTGCTCACTCTGCCCCTCCTGCTTCTTTCGTATAAGGACCTTGTGATTTCATTGGACCCATCTGGACAATCCAGGCTGGTCTCCCCATCGCAAGGCCCTTAACGGCATCTGCAAAGTCCCTGTGTCACATAAGGGAGCAGACCTATGGGCTCCGGGCATTAGGACATGGACATCTTTGGGGGCATTATTCACGCCTACCACAGAGACCTCCCTTTCCACTTCCTGTCCAGTGATCTGCAGAGGAGGAGGTGCATTACTTAAAAGAAAGGCCAAACCTTACCCCTCCCCCCCCCCCCCGGTCTGCCACGCTTAGTAAGCTAATAGGAACTGAGGCATAAGTTCTAGGACAAGGAAAGAGGACAAAATAGAGAAAAAAGACACTCCATATTTACAGCACCCCACCATGTGTCACATGCAGGGCCAGGTGCTTTGCATACACACACAGCGTCTGGTCTCATCTTTGCCAGTTAACTTTGGAAAACCGAGGCTCAGAGAGGTGAAGGCACCTGCCCAAGGTCACGCAGCGTGCAAAATGGTGGATCAGGAATTCAAACCCAGGCCTGTCTGGCTCTCACTCTGTGCTTCTCAGGAAAAAAACTCGGATCTTTTTTACTTTGGTCCCCAAAAGTTATTCCCTGTAAAACCTTTGCTTTGGGTAGGAAATTATGCAAAGCATTTGCCACTGCCCCCACTTGCTTGGCGACTTAGCAGAGAAATTCTATTTTGGGGCTTTGTGCTCCAGTGATCTGCTCACTTGGCCTAAGGCTCACCACCCACCGGGTGTGTTGGGTTTTTTCTACAGAGGCCACTTCCTGAGGCTCGAATGAGGCAAGGTCTGCCCAGCAAGACTAAAGCCAGGCTCAAGGCAGGACACAGGGTGAGAAGTAGGGCCAGCACTGAGCAGATCAAAGTCCCCAAAACAAAACACCCAAACCTCAAAACAAAGCCTGCCCATCTTAGAAGAGGCAGCAGCTGGCTATAAGCCTGTCCCCAAGATACACAGCCCCCGAGCTGCAACAAAGGCAGTAACCACTGAGGCTCCCCTTTTTATAGTTTCATTCGTTCATTCATAAGAGCCCCCAAACTGAAACCACCTTCAGTATCTTCCACTACGTTCCGGGGTTAGTTTGTCACATGGCAATAGATATAACAACGGTTTTAGTTTAGAAGCAATTAACAACCACTGTTCATTTAGCACTTGCCATGCTCCAGGCCTTCTTCTCATCACTCACAGGAACTCTGACCTCACAACAATCCAATGAAATAGATAAGACTTCCCCCCATTTCACAGAAGGGAAAACCGAGGTACCCAAGGTCGCCCACAAGGGGAACAGGTAAACAGATGGAGGCGTACTCCGACAATGGAATACCACTCCACGACAGAAAAGAATAGACTGCTAAGACCCACAACAGCATGAATGAACCTCACCATCATTATGCTGAGCAGAAGCCAAGCCTCAGAGAGGCAGACCAGGAGTTGGACCCCAACTCTGCCACTCCCTGGCTGTGTGGCCTTGGGCAAGTTGCTGAACCTTCCTGAGCCTCAGCTTCCTCATCTGTAAATCGGGGAAACTGCACCTGCCTACAAAAGGGTGCTAGAAGGATGAAATGAAATGACAGTATTAACTATACCCTAAGTTCTCACTCAAAGGCTATATTTGTTTTTAATTTTGATTCAAAGAGTCCTGTACCCAAAAAATAATAATAATTCTATGAGTCCCCACTAATTGATGGAAGAGGAAGCAAATCTCCCCTGTTCATGCTCCATCTAAGCACTAGGGTGATGGGCTAGGCAGCCCTCAATTTCCATGGAGACTCATGACAAGAACACCCTCATAAAAGCTATTCCAACCATTCCCCAGGCCTGCCACATCTGACGATGGTTGTGCCCGATGGTTGGCTCTGGCCTGGCAGTCGTCCAGGCCACCGAGGCCTCCAGAAACACAGCTCTCGCCAGACAGA
Source organism: Myotis daubentonii (assembly GCF_963259705.1). NCBI lineage: Eukaryota > Metazoa > Chordata > Mammalia > Chiroptera > Vespertilionidae > Myotis > Myotis daubentonii. The sequence goes on from NC_081854.1 coordinate 35,406,480, forward strand.
TGGTTCCGGAAGCTCAGATCCCCAGAGTTCTGTTTCACTGCAGCCAAAGGTATCCCCAAGGCCCAGGCAGGGGAAGAGCAGTCTTCACCCCTCAGGCGTCTATGGTGTGCCTGGTGTGTGCCGGTGACCGTGCAGGGTGCTGGAACAGCGAGGGGAACAAGCACAGCCCCCTCCCAAGGGCTGGCAGAAAGGCAGGGGGCACCAGATGCCCACAGAAATAGTAATTACAAGTATGACAAACTCTCAAAGAGAAGACCTGATGGGATGAGAGAGACTAATGGGGGCGAACACTGAGCAGAGGCGGGAGGGGAGGAGCTGACTGAAACCATAGATTCTCTGAGCCAGAGAGGCCCTCACCAAGGAGGAAACCAAGCCACAGGGGATGGAAGCCATCAGCACAATTGTGAAAGCTTAGCACACCAGCTCACTGAACCCTCTCAACGGCCCGATGAAGTACTGTAATCCTCACTTCACAGATTGGGGACGTGGGCCCACAGAGAGGAAGTGACTCGGCCCAGGTCACGTGGGAGGAAGGAACACAGCGCAGATGACACCCAGGTCTCTCTATCTTGTCCCCTCCCTCCCAGAATCTGACTTCTCCTTTGAGTTCTTGCTCTCAGACCAAAGGTTCACTTAACCCAGTGGTTCTCAACCTTCCTAATGCCACGACCCTTTAATACAGTTCCTCATGTTGTGGTGACCCCCAACCATAAAATTATTTTTGTTGCTACTTCATAACTGTAATGTTGCTACTGTTATGAATCATAATGTAAATATCTGATATGAAGGATGTATTTTCATTGTTACAAATTGAAGCATAATTAAAGCATAGTGATTAATTACAAAAACAATATGTAATTATATATGTGTTTTCCGATGGTCTTAGGCGACCCCTGTGAAAGGGTCATTCGACCCCCAAAGGGGTCGTGACCCACAGGTTGAGAACCACTCACTTAACCCCTTTACTTCTCCACCAAGGCGCAGGGACAATAAACCATATTCACCATGAGCACAGGGAGCTTGTCTCGGTTTTGCACACCCTGGGCCAAGCCTAACATGGCGTAAGTGCTAACATCAATAAAGGTGTTAAGTAAAAGGGTAGCCACATATTCTGATATTTTACATACATATTTGGAGTCTTCTTAAGGGGCAGGTGCAATCTGAGAAATCCTCTTTGACCAACTGTGTTTACTAAAGTTGTAATCACACAAAATACAATTGATAAGGGGCGTTCAAAACCGCTCTCGGGCCTCTATAAGGGAGCAGAGAGCGACCCTCAAGTTGATGATGATGATAATGATGATGGATGATGAGGACACGGCGGTACACTGAGAAGTACTGCCATTGCATCTCGGAGCTCCACCCACCCAAAGAGGGGGTCTATTTCCCCCTTCTTGAATCTGGGCTGGCTTTCTGACCACTCTGACCAATAGGGTGAGACAGAGGTGACCTTGAGCAAGTTCCAGAGCCCAGACTTTAAGAAACCTTGCAGCTTCTGCCTTCTGCCTCTCAGAGTGTTCCTTTGAGACCGCCACGTAAGGAAGCGGGGCTAACAACTAGAGGATGGGAGGCGCCTGGAGAACAGAAGCCACAGCGGACAGCTGACCACCAGCAGAGGGACTCTCTCAGAATCACGCAAAATAACCAACGTTGCAGTTTTAAACCCCTATGTTTTAGGGTAGTTTGTTACACAGCAATAGATAACAGAAACCATTATGATCACAATCAACAACCACCACCATTCATTTAGCAGTTACTATGTGCCAGGCATTCTTCTAATCACCCCTATACTAACTCATTTAATCCTCACAACCATCTTTTTTTTTTTTTTTAATATATTTTATTGATTTTTTACAGAGAGGAAGGGAGAGAGATAGAGAGTTAGAAACATCGATGGGAGAGAAACATCGATCAGCCGCCTCCTGCACATCTCCCACTGGGGATGTGCCCGCAACCCAGGTACATGCCCTTGACCGGAATCGAACCTGGGACCTTTCAGTCCGCAGGCCGACGCTCTATCCACTGAGCCAAACCGGTTTCGGCCTCACAACCATCTTATAAAGGGAATAATATTTTCCCCTATCTATAATAATAAAAGTGTAATATGCTAATTAGACCGGACAGCCAAACGACCTTCCAGATGACCTTCTGGATGAAGCTGGGGCTGTGAGGGCCGAGGCAGCCACTGTGGCTGCAAGGGCTGAGCTCCTTGCACGAATTTCATACATCGGGCCTCTAGTTTTATATAGGAGGAGAAACTAAGGTATGGAGAGGTAAAGTAACTTATCTAAGGTCACCCACCAGTCAGCATCTGAACTTAGGAGGCCTCTCTCAAGCCGAGGGAAGAAGCCAGATGCATGCTCTCCACCTATCCTCTGGCCTCTGCAGACACCATTCTTCTAGAAATCACGTCATTGGCCCAAGTGGAGGGCAAACAAAAGCAGAGCTGGAGGCTGACCCCTGGATTGACATAGAGAGCCAATCCTCACCTTCCAGAGTCAGCAGGAACACTGGGTTAGCAAACACTGAACCAATGCTCCTGAGGGAAACACACGGGTAGGTTCCTGTGAGCCTCTGGTCACGTTTTCAGCCACCGATCAACACATAACCTCAACTGTGTGTGTTTCTGCGTAAAGACACCTCATTTCATAAGTACTGTTTATTCATTAACACTGAAATCGCAGCCAACAGCAATATGACCTAGAGCTGTGATGGCGAACCTATGACACGCGTGTCAGAGGTGACACGCGAACTCATTTTTTTGGTTGATTTTTCTTTGTTAAATGGCATTTAAATATATAAAATAAATATCAAAAATATAAATCTTTTTTATACTATGGTTGCAAATATCAAAAAATTTCTATATGTGACACGGCACCAGAGTTAAGTTAGGGTTTTTCAAAATGCTGACATGCTGAGCTCAAAAGGTTCGCCATCACTGACCTAGAGCCTGAACAAAACTGATCTAATACCTGTTCTCTTCTCCCTAACTTGCAGCCTTCTTGTGCTTAGGAAACATGGGATAGCATGGGGGGAAGGGGAACAGGGCATTTTAAACAAAATCACCAACAAAAATGAGAAAAACGCAGCCGTTAATAGTTTGTGAAAAGGACACGTGTTAACAGCATGAGAGCAGACACAGAAGGCAGTGGCTGGGAACACGCTTCTAGGACAGCTCCAGCTTTCCACCGTTCTGTGCATGTCCGCAGATGAGATGCCTGCAAAACTGCCACAAGACTTGCTCTAGGAGGTACGAGTGAATTTCAGCAAGTAGGCGAATTGGGCAATGTGGTTTCCACGGATAATGAGGCCCGCTGTGGACGCCGAGAGAAGGCAGCGCTCCTGCCGGCGGGCCGGCCTGTCGTGCCACATGCCCTGCTCTACAGACCAGGCCTGCAGAGGACAGAGCATGGACAGGGCAAAGGCGGCAGGAAGATGAGCAGAGAGCGGGGGCAGCTCCTGTTTCTGCTCCCGCAGGCCCTGGTTCCTTGGACGCAGTGAGCTACAGAGCATTCTTCTCAGCCACATGTTCCAGTAAATTCTCTTTTTGGCTGAGGCTAGTTTCTGACCCCACACGAGTCCACAGATCCAGGCTTGTGCACTGGCTGGTGGCAACTGGAGCAACAGACACACGCTCTCTGGAATCAGGACAGGTGTCAGAGAAGACGGGGCCAGCAGCAGCGGCCAGAGGATACGGTCCCATGCATGTACCTTGGCACCGATAACCAGCGTGTGCATACACAGAGAACGGAGGAAGCAGAGAGTCTCGGAGCAGCCCATTCTGGCCCCAGTGCTTCCTGCCACAGGGCCTGAGTGTCTGTCGGACACTGAGACCGGGATGCACATTTATCCAGGAGTCACTAGAAGGGGCGGGGCAGTGAGTGGGAGGCAATGCAGTCAGTACCAGGTGACACCAAGCCCACTGCCCCTGTGGGCAAACGGGGCTTACCCCACTAGGAACTCTGGGAGCCAGTGAGGGCACTGGGGTATCGACCCACCAGCGCCCCATCTGTCCCGGGTCCCCTCCAAAGGCATTCACTCTCCAGGACTGCCTTGCCCCACAGGCCAAGAGCCCTCAGGCACAGTCGCAGGTGTTGGCAGAGGTTTGCCACAGAGCTCGGGGCAAGCACCAAGAGCGTCTACTCGAGGTTCTGTCCCCTGCACAGAACCAAGCAGTCCAATCACCAGCGTGCTGGAGGACACTGAGCCCAGCCTCTGCCTCCTGCACTCTTCCCCCCAGAGGCCACAAGCTCCCGTCTTCATCTTGTCCAAGTCTGCTCAGAAGTCACCTTCTCAGAGAGGCCTTCCACACCCTGCCCCCTCCCTGACCCGCCCTGTCCCCTGCCAGCTCTCTATTTTCTTCCATATAATTTACTCAATTACAATCTGCAAGACCAGTTGCCAACCTGTGCCACACATCAGCAGACAACCGATTACCAGGTCATAGTGCAGACCCAAGTCTCAACATGCACCGAAGCTGATCAGTGCTACCCAGGACAGGCCACATTTCCAGAAGGTTCTACTGGGACTACTCAGTCATTTGGAGAAGCTGGAAGTGGATGCTCAGGCCCCGGGATCAGGTGCCACACCTAAATCTAGGACAGACACCCAAGCCGATGGCAAAGCCAGCAGACATGCACGATTCCAGTTTCCAGTCTCTGGGGGAAAATAAAGCCACCTGACCTCCGGAAGCGGGCCATGACTCACCATCACCGTCATCAAAGCCGCTGCCGCACGGAGAGCACCTGCGCTGCCTGGGGAAGAAGGAAGAATGTGGAGGTAACCAAGGCGGTGGGTGAGTGCAAAGAGGAAAGAGGTATATTCTAGAACCCGCTGTACCATACAGTAGCTCAGGGGTGGGGAACCTTTTTTTTTTTTTTTTAATTGTTATTTTTAGAGAGAGAGGAAGGGAGAGAGATAGAGAGATAGAAACCTCTATAGAGACAGGAGCATCATGGATCAGCTGCCTCCTGCGCACTCCACACGGGGGATCGAGCCCACGACCCGGGCATGTGTCCTGACGGGGAATCAAACTGTGACCTCTTGGTTCGTAGGTGGATGCTCAACCACTCAGCCACGCTGGCTAAGGACCATTTGGACATTTATAACATCATTCGAGGGCCATACAAAATTAGCCTGCTATATTTGGTCAAACATTTAATTAACTCACCCCAGACCAAAACATTTTGTAGGCCTCATATGGCCCACAGGCCAGACGTTCCCCACCCCTGCTAGTTACAAGCCCGATTTGGCTATAGAGCACTCAAAACTCAATTGGTCCAAACTGAGATGTTCAGTGGGTATCAAACACACACTAGATTTGAAGACTCGATCAAAAAACAAGAAGTTTAAATCTCATTAATAACTCTATTGTGTCCATGTTGAAATAATACTTTGGATATGCTAAGTTACATAACATTTATTATTAAAATTAATGTCACCTCTTTTTCTTTTTACCTTTTTTAATGCGGTGTCTAAAAAAATTTTAAAAGATACACATGGCTGGCATTGATGGATCACATCTCTCTTTTGGACAGCACGGACTAGAAGTAGCCCAGGCGGTCTACAGCAGAATGGAGAGGTGGGCAGCAATGTGACTGGGACGGGAGAAGAGGGAGGGAGGGAGGTGTCGGCTCAGATCTTCTGCCCACTTTCTAACTGGATTGCTTGTTTTATTATTGTTGAGTTTTAAGAGTTCTTTTATATTTTGGATACAAGTCATGTGTTTTGCAAACATTTTCTCCCAGTCTGTGGTTTCTCTTTCCAATCTCTTAATCTACATTTTTTTATGGCAGATGGTGGCTGGGGAAAACGGGCCTGCTATAGTTCCTCTAGGAAGTCTGGTACCCTTGGGCAAGTCACCCAAGCTCACTTGGCTCACAGAAAAAGGGTTTAAGTCACACGTATATTGTGATGACTGGAAACTATACATGACTATCCCTATGCATGATGAATGGTACATATGTGCTTACAGTGCTCAGCACAGTGTTGACTCCTGGCAGGTGCTCAAGAAATGCAAAATTACATGCCTTTCAGGTTCCCAAACTTTTAGGAACATGCCCCTGTCCTGGTACCAGCAGTGCCTCCCAATTCCATTTCCCCCACTTCCTCTCAGAGGGTGGCTGGCAGCCAAACAACAGGCAGAGGGGCTCGAGTGGGCAGTGAGGAAGTCAGAAGGCATCTCCAGGGCTCCGTGAACAGTAAGCAGGGACACCCTGGACCACGGTATCAGACCTTGAAAGCATGGAAAATCTGTGCCATGCTTCACCCTCAGCATGGGGTGAACTTAAACATTTACTAAGAGAACTGAGACAGGCTACCACCGTCAATAACTGATTCCTCTCTCCCCAAAAGGCTGTAATGGTTAAAACTGATGGTTCTCGACTCCAGCCTAGAATCGTATCCCTATTGACCAGTGGCCATGCGCAGCTGCTCTCGCTAAGCTTCCCAGAGTGCCTCACTCATCTGCCCATAGCGAGCACCCAATGGCAATGCTACACAAAGGAAAGTGAAAGTAAGATTGGAATGCTGCCCACAGACAGCAAAGGGTCGATGAGAAAACATTGCATCAACTAAGACGCATAAATAATGAGCTCTGTGTAACAGAGAACAATGAGCCACCCGGGGAAGTGCACATCAGAACCACAGTGAGATGCGACTTCACCCCCACTAGTACCGCTATCATCAGAAAGAACGATAATAACAAGTGTTGGCGAGGACAGGCAAAAACTGGAACCTCGTGCAATGCTGGCGGGAATGTAAAATGGTGCAGCCGCTTTGGAAAAGTCTTGGCAGCTTCTCAAACAACTAAACACAGAGTGACATGTGACCCAGCAATGCCACCCTTAGGTACATGTCCAAGAGAATGAAAACATAGTCACACAAAACTTGCACACACATGTTCACAGCAGCATTACTCGTAAGAGCCCAAAAGTAGAAACAACTCAAATGTCTACCAACTGAAGAATGGATAAACAAACTGGTCTATCCATACAGTGGAATATTATTCAGCCATAAAAAGGAATAAAGAACTCATACATGCTACAACATGGAGGAACCTTGGCAACATTATCTATAATAATAAAAGCATAATATGCTAATTAGACTGGATGTCCTTCCGGACAAAGCCACAGCGGACGGGGGCCAGGGCCAAGGCCCTTGTACAGATTTCATCCATCGGGCCTCTAGCATTAAATAAAACAAGTCAAGTACAAAAGGCTGCGTATGCATGATTCCATTTATGTGAAATGTCCAGGATGAGCAAATCTACAGGCAGAAGGTAGATTCCTCCATAAAAAATGTTACAGCTCAACAGCACACATTTCCTGAGCATCTAAACTACTGGGGGCGCCTGGTGCCAGACGCTAGACGTACAGAGACAAGACACCACTCGCCACAAGGAACTAGAGTCCAGTCTTTCCATTCCACCCCTGACTCTGGCCGGCAACTCGGCGAGCCATACATTTTTTTGGAACCAGCTTCAAAATGGAAGGTCATTAAAAGCCTTATTCTTTCTTTTTAAGATTTTTTTCATTATTATTGATTTTACAGAGGAAGGGAGAGAGAAGTAGAAACGTCAATGAGAAGGGAACCATCAATTGGCTGCCTCCTGCACTGTCCTCACCGGGGATAAGACCCACAACCCAGGCATGTGCCCTGACCAGGAATGGAACCGTGACCTCCTGGTTCATAGGTCGACGCTCAACCACTGAGCCACACCAACCGGGCAAAAGCCTTATTCTTGAGAAAGGAAAACGACTGCTCAACCACATCCCAGAAGATGGCTGTTCTACTAACACCTGAGCTGAGCAATCGGCATCACTGGGACGAAATCCCGGCTGTCACCTTAGAAAGTTCCTAGGCTTCCCTCCACATCAAGGTTCTCACCGAGATCAGCAAAATGCGGACTTCGTGTGTGCACCGAACGAGGACATGCCAGCAGCCTCGGTCCACAGGACAAGCGCCTACTCTTCCTGCCATCCCGGTGGCCATGCTATTGTCACGGCGAGAGCCACAAGTCCTTAGGGCAATCGAGCTGCTGCTTTCGAGCCTGGACCAGAATAAGTATCAAACCAGGTGAAGAAGGAAGCACAAACCACACTCAGAAGACCCGTTGTTTGCGGAAGAATTCTGTATCTGTAACAGCTGGAAAAGCCGACAGACGCCCAGGTGCTGGCAAGGGGGGAGGGTGACATGAGTTGGTGCAGCTGTCCTGAGGATGACTGAACACTGCCCTGAACAGCCTTTCCTCCTCCCAGAAGTCCTTTTAGAAATGTATCCTATGGAAACTACAGGGACGTGCCTAAGCGTTAGCTATGAACACGTTCGTCCCCAGCCCTGGCTGGCATGGCTCAGCTGGTTGGAGTGTCGTCCCATACACTGAAAGGTCAAGGGTTCGATTCCCGGCCGGGGGACATGCCTGGGTTGCAGGTTTGATCCTCGGCCCCTGTTGGGGTGGGTATGGGGGCAGCCAATCAATGTTTCTCTCTCACATTGATGTCTCTTTCTTTCTCCCTTACCTTTTCCCTCTCTCTAAAAATTAATAAACATATCCTCCAGTGAGGATTAAAAAAAAATTAAAAGTTCCCGGGATCAATGTGTGACACAGCAAAATAATAAACTATGTAATATCCAAAAATATGAGATTGATTAAAAAAATAAAACTAAAGTGGAAAAGTATAGCCATTTCAAACAAAACAGAAGCATATACTTGGAAAATTTTTCACAACTGGAAACAACCTAAGTGTCCATAATGAAAAGAACAGATGAATTCTCCAGGTGTACTGAGGCCATTAACAGCAGTCAAAAATGACACTACCCGTAATGATGTGGATACCTCACAAATACATTATATACTAATTATAGAATAAAATGTTTAAGATAAATGTAAAACATATGCATGGGAACAGTAATTATCACATGACACTGGTTTCTCTAGGTAATGAGGGGTATAAATGAGGACTTAGCAATATTTATAATATTTTCTTTCTTAAAAACAAACAGCCCTAACCGGTTTGGCTCAATGGATAGATCATCAGCCCACAGGCTGAAGGGTCTCAGGTTCAATTCCAGTCAAGGGCACATACCTTGGTTATAGGCTCAATCCCTGGGCCAGTCTGGCACATGCCAGAGGCAACCAATCGATGCGTCTCTCTCACATCAATGTTTCTCTCTGTGTGTCTCTCCCACTCCCTTCAACTCTCTCTAAAAATCAATGGGAAAATGTCCTTAGGTGAGGATTAACAACAACAACTTAAAGACCCAAAGCAAATACTATGATTTGTCTAAATTGGTTAGAAGGGTGTATTCATTTGCTGTGGCTGCTAAATAAATTACTACAAACTTAAGTGGCTTAAGACAACACAGATTTCTCATCTTATAGTTCTGGAGCTCAGACATCCAAAATGGGTCTCACTGGGCTAAAATCAAGTTGTCAGCAGGGCTCTGGGGAGAATCCGTTTCCTTGCCTTTTCCAGCTGCTGGAGGCACCAGCATCCCTGGCTCATGGACCCCCTCCTCCCTCAAAGCCCCTGATTCCATCCCTCTGACCTCTGCTCTGTCATCACATCTCCTTCCCGGACTCTGACTCTCCACCTTCCCTCTTTCAGGAAGGACCCTGAAATGACATCAGGCCACTCAGGTAACCCAGAATAACTCGCGATCTCAAGGTCATTAACTGAATCGCATCTGCAATGAGCCTTTTACTATACAGTATAACAGTCATAGGTTCTGGAGATTAGAAAGTGGACATCTTTGTGGGGGAAGGGGCACCTTTATTTTTGAGTAATAGAGATGATAATAGTAACAACAACAATAGCAACTGCAGCTCACTCTTACTGAGTGCTGCGGGACACTGAGGCGCTATCCCAACGTGCGCTATGTAACTCGCTTACCCAGTCCTCATGAGAATCGGGTGGAGAGGCACCACTACGATCCCACTTTACAGATGGGTACAGTGAGAGCTAAATAACTTGGCCATGGTCACAGACATTGTAAGCGTCAGAGCCAGACCCTAGAAGGCTTGCTCTTGAGTACATAGGTGTTTGTCATCTTAGCTTCTACATTCATCTCAATGTCTAAAATAGCTCACAATAATAATAATAAAACATGGTCACAATGTGACACAAAATGAAAAGGGCGTATTATTAAAAAGTATTATGAAAGGACTCATTTTATAAAAATGGATCTATGTCTTGCAAAAAAATATATATATATCTGGAAAGGTGTACACCAAGTGGGTAGGGGGGAGAGGGAAAGTAAAGGGGTTGTTACCCTACCCAGTTGTAGCTAAAAATGTTTCTACTAATGAATACATGTTACTTCTGCAACGAGAAGAAACTAAAAGTTGTTCTAATTAGGGGAAATAAAACAAGGTCGGATCAGGCCAGCTCAGGGCTGCCTTAAACAGGAAATCAGCACAAGGTTCATACTTGGCCACCCCAGCTTGGGTCCTCCCTGCCTCCCCAGGGACACTGGTCCTCCTCCCGCCAGTCCCCAGGCCAGTGGCAGGGGGGCGGGGGGGGGGGGGGCGGTGCTGCTCCCATCAGCAGGGGCTGGCAGCAGGCCAGGAGTGGCCCGGAGTGGCCGGGCTGTGCTCACTGTCCTTTGCTAGTCTCCATTTTACAAATCAGTAAGTTCCCATGGTCTTCTTTGTCAGAACAGAACCCTTCTCCGCAGGCACCGACATTGCACCCCCAAACCCAGTCCCACCGTGGCCACCAGGACAACTCATATAAGATGAAAGCAGCACCTCACAGCTTCCTCCCCAGTGTGCCAGGAGGGTGCAGAAGGCCTCTTGTGCCCTAAACTGACATCACCACTGATTCTGTTTACAAAACTTCACCACTGCCCTGTTGACACTCCTCCTCCAAGTCCAGGCCTCCCCAGACTCGACTCGCAGAAGGGAAAAGGCATTGCTCCAACCCAAGGGACCTTAACTCCAATCGGACCCTTACACCCAGGCCCAGTACGGCAGGAGGAGGGAGCGTCTACACGTGTGGGCTCTGCCACACCTCCAGTGCCCGCAAATGCAGGCTCTGGCAAGCCCTCGGGGCAGCATGAGCGCCAGGCACCCTGCCAAGGACACGTTACATGCAATTACACATTGAATGCTCACAAGATCTGACAGGGTAGCTCCGTCGCTACCCCATCTCACAGATGAGTAAACTGAGGCACAAAGAGGCTAAGAGGCTGAGTGGATTGCCCAGGTACTTCTGTGTCTGGAGAGAAAGAGGGGGCAGAGGCAGAGAGGGCATCCAATCCTTTCCCTGAAGCATCCACTGTGGGGCGGGCATAGCCTAGCTGCTGGGGACCCTCCTAGTGAGAGAACAGATGGGTCCCTGCCTCCCAGAGCCCAGAGTCTGGGACGAGGAACCCACGGACCTGGCTCCAGGTCAGGCACTGCCAGGGGACAGGAAAGTCGCCACCAGGATTTCTGGCTCCCACTTCACACTGCACAGCACTTAAGTCTCTTCCAGGACAAAGCAAGACCCTCCACTTTGCTCGTCTGATAGGCGAAAATGGACGCTAAGGTAGAGGAGTGGAGGGGCAGGCGGTGGGAGCGATCTCCTCTCCAAAGGGATGCACCAAGGATACCTCCTAACAGCGCCCTCCTCTAGTTAGCCATCCAGGAGAGACCTGACTTACACCACCTATCCAGGAACCTCTAGATACACACAGTGGGGCACACCTGCATTCCAGAGCCTGGCACTGCCCTGCCCTCTGGCTTCTCAGAGCTGGATGTGCCCACACTCCCACTGCCTCTCCCCCCTCACGACGGCCAGATGGAGTTCTGGGCTGGGACACCTAGTTCCCCAAAGCCAGACTGAAAGAGACCCACGCCCATGCCCCGCGGCCATGGGTGTGCAGAACTGGACCAGCCATAGCCAACTGAACCTGGACTTGGTCCTCCAAAGGGGAGGCCTGGTTGCTTGGAGTAGAGATTTCAAGGGGATATGGGAGAGAGGCAAGAGGCATAATAGCAAGAACAAACCTTACCTAGTATTTCCCAAGCACCTTTCTAAATGACTTGCCTACCGGAACTCATCTGATCCTCCTAACAACCCTACAAGGTGGGTCCCGTTTTTCTTCCCATTTTACCGGTAAGGAAACAGAGGCACATAGAAGTCTCTTGTCCAAGATCACACAGCTAATAAGCCACAGAGTCAAATCCAAGCAGGCTGGCTCTGTTTCCCACACTTAACCAGTACCCTACACTGCCTCTGTCGCCCTATGACCCAAGCCAAGTCCAGTGCAGCCAGGAAATAAGATGACACTTGGAATACACTTAAATTCCTTTACAACCAACTCCAACTTATCCACACATCTGTGGGCAAATGGATACATCAATGGCCCCGCTCACCCCACTGCCCCTGTCTGCTAGGGCTGCTGACAATGTACCACAAATGGGTGGCTTAACAACAGAAATCCATCGCCTCACAGCTCTGGAGGCTGGAAGTCCAAACTCTAGGCGTCGGCAGGGTTGGTTCCTTCTGAGGGCGGGAGGATGTGTTCCCTGCCTCTCTCCAGCAGCTGGTGATGGCTGGCAATCTTTGGTGTTCCTTCGCTCACAGATGCTTCACTCCAATCTCCACATACATGGCCTTTGCTGTGTGTGTGTGTGTGTGTGTGTGTGTGTGTGTGTGTTCTTATAAGGGCACAAGTCATACTGGAATAGGGGGGTCCACCCTACACCAGCATAACCTCCTCTAATTACATCTGCAATAACCCAATTTCCAAATAGGACCATTCTGAGGTGCTGGGGGTTAGGGCTTTAATATACGAACCGGGGGTGGGGGGTAATTCAACCCATTACAGGGGCCCACGAGCCCTGAAAAAGCCAGACTATGTTCTCCAACAGGAGATGCGCTCTAACCTGCCCCTCACCAAAGCTGACCAGAGAGGACTCTGGCCTCAAAACAGCCAATCCCATGCACTGGCTCAAAAGATCTGGCCAATCAGAGGCCTCTCTCGGGAGTCCATCCTTGGGAGGCCGGGAAGCCAAAGCCTTAGCTGTTGGGGCCACACAGGGAGTTAAGGTGGAGAGAGGCTTTGCTGGGAAGGGCCAAGCCATGGCTGCGAGGAAACCTAAGAGGGCAGACAAGGCCAGTCTATGAAGAGATGTCACCGTCAGTAGCTCTTGTCTCAGACAGGATGGAAGAGACCTCAGTGCCACCACCTTCCCTTCCCCTGAGGCCCAGGGTAAGGCTATTCAACTTCCTAGACTCGTACAAGACCTCCCAAATCCCTACAATTATCTGTTCTTTAGCATCAGTGGGGCTCCTGCAGCCACCTCTGCACCCTCCAAAGTGAGGGGCTGTGGAAGCACCTGGGAGATGCCCCCCAAACCCATTTCTTATTTTTCCCAGCATCCTCTGCAGCTAGTCACAGGCCAAGTTCTGCTCAATGGAAGGTGGAAACCTCTACCTTCAGGCCTGGCTCATAAAATCCTGCTAAGCCATCTTCTACGCTTCCTCTACCCCCATTTGCTCACTGGACAGAGGATCCTGAGGTGGCCTCAGATGCCCTAGGGGTCGGTGATGCCACCAGCCAGCAGAGTCCCCCCCTCCCATCCCAATGGATCATGACTTGAGTGACAGAGTTGGATCGTATCACTGAGGCATGTGTCACTGCAGTTAGCCTTGCCTGGCTAATGCGGAAGCCTTATACCTGTGCCCGCTGCCTGGAACGCCTCTCCCCAGAGCTTCCCACAGCCTTCTCCTCCTCCCCCTTCAAATCTCAACTCAAATGTCACCTTCAGAGGGGCTTTCCTGATGCCTGCCCAATTAAAACAGTGTTCCTCTCCTTCCTGGCATCCATCACAATCCAAAATGACTACATGAGTAACTTTTCCCATCTTCCCTATGAGACTGTAAGCTCCTCTAGGGAGATCACCGTTCTGTTCCCTTCATCCCCAGTGACAAACATAATACCCGACACACACCAAGTCCTCTTTGAGTATTTGCTGAATCAGCAAAGGAACAAAGTCTAAGATCAAGTACCCGTGGACCAGGACAGCAGACAACCCTGGAAGGACCACAGAGACAGATTCCGCAACCACCCAGCATACAAGTAGGTCTGTCTCAACGTCAGGAATACACAGTTCTGTGTTCACACCAGCAGGCTCCCACATGGGGAGTGTATATCCCAGAAGGGGAGCTGGACAATCCATTGGGTGCAGCAAGGAAAATCACTATATAAATGGAAGTTCTACTATTCATCTCACCCTTTCTCTAGTGCCATTCCCCTTTATGTTTGATAAGGGTGACGATAACGCTGAGGGCCAGGGGGACAAGGGCAGCACATACTTGAGCACTTGCCTCCAGGGCGCCTGGCTGGTCCTGCTGAAAGCAGTTACATGCATCACTTCATTGAAGCCTCACCAGAGCTGAGGGAGGCAGGTTCTCTTGTTATCCTCACTCTCTAGATGTGGAAATGGAGGCACAAGGAGGTGACCTGAGCGGTCCAGGGTCACTCCCCAGCTAAGTGGGAGGCCTACCACGGGAGCCCAGCACTCGGGCTCAGGGTCCGTGCTGCTGTAGACCATCGCTGCACAGCCCAGACTGACAGATTTGTGAGTTTACAGCCCCTGGGACACTGGCTGATCTTACTTCTGATGGACGTGTGACGAGAGGAGCCTGGGACTTTGTACTTTCACAGAGTAGATTTCTTCCTTTTTTTTTTTTTAGATTTTTTTTTAAATTTTTTATTGATTTCAGAGAGGAAGAGAGAGGGAGAGAGAAATAGAAACATCAATGATGAGAGAGAATCACTGATTGGCTGCCTCCTGCACGATCCCTACTGGGGATCGAGCTCGCAACCCAGGCATATGTTCTTGACCAGAATCGAACCTGGGACCCTTCAGTCCACAGGCCAACCCTCTATCCACTGAGCCAAACCGGCTAGGGCTTAGATTTCTTTTTAGACAGGAGATGTCAGTGAGAAAAAAAAAATCTGCTTTATACTAGTTTGAAGACATTTTGATAAAATAAAAAATTTCAAAAATACTCATTGATTCATGGATAAGAAGCCCAAACATGGGTTTCAGAATTGGCTGAGAGGCCTCAAGACCCCATTTCACCACCTGGCTCTGCTCCTGCTTGTCCACGCTGCCATGTCCATGGTCTCCTGGCACCTGTGCCTCCCGCTGACCAGGGCACCGCTGGAGCCTCCTTCCTCTGGCATTGCCAGCGCCGGCCGAGCGTGTCCCCTGCACGCCGCGGGGATGGCTGCATTGGCCTCCTGTGTGACCAAGTGTGAGCGCTGCAGCTCCCGGGCCCCATCAGGGTGCTTCTGTCACACAGAACTAAAAGGTCTCCGAGAGGATGCAGGAGCAGGAGGACGATATGAGACTCTGAAGGCAGACAGAACGAGAGAAACTGTCACTCTGCCCCTTCCTGAATGTGTGGCCTTGGGCATGGCATGTCGCCCAGTCTCCCTGGGACTCAGCTTCCTCAAAGTAAGAGCGATATGGTCGCTGTCTCGCAGGGTCAGTGTGAGCATCCACTACAGGTGGCTGCTGCTGCTGCTGCTATCACTATCATCATCATCATCATCATCATCATCACCAATAGGCAAGCCAAGAGCCTGAGACCAAGGACACAGAACTGCTCTGGCTTTGAGCATTCCTCATTCGGGGCAGCCACATCTGGCTCAAAAGGAGCAGACAGAGAAGTGCCCGTGAAAACTTCAGGAGAAAAGCCCATTCGGTCGAGATGGATGCCATCCAAGCCCTCAGACCTGGCTTATCACCACACCAACCAGACTCCACAACAGGTGGCACCGAGGTGGCTCCTGGGACACATTCCAGGCCCCACAAACGGACAAGATGCAGGAGGGCCCCGAAGTTCAACTCAGAAAGGCTCAAGCAGACGGCTCTGCACGAAGTCTGCTCAGTGGGTCCCGAGAGGAAAGGAAAGCTTTGGGCCGCACTTCCAGCGACTCTCAGGGAGCCAGGCTCTCAGGGAGGGGACCTTACTGCGTTCTGTTCCAGTTGTGCAATGTTTCCCACATATAAAAAGTACATAGAATAAACCCATTTCATTTCACCAGTAAGCCAGGAACTATATTATCTTGCTCGTCACACACCTAGCAGAGGGTGGAGCAGGGATTTGAACCCAGAGTCCAGGTGTGCTCATGGTTGCTGGCCCCCAGGTGGTCACCGTCAGTATCTTCCCTCTCTGCACGGGCATGCGTGCCACTTTCTCTCCACGAGGAAACTCCCCATTCTTCTTTTTTTTTTTTGAATCCTCACCTGAGGATATGTTTTTATGGAGTTTAGGGAGAGAGGAAGGCAGAGGGAGGGAGAGAAACATCGATCCGTTGCCTCGCGTACACGACCTGGCCAGGGATAGAATGGAAATTCCCCGTTCATGAACCTGAGCCGCCGTGGTGACCTGAGCGAGTGCAGGTGGCTGGGACCTCTGAGGCTCAGGCCTGCAGCCCCTGCCCGGACCCCTGAAACACACTCTGGGGGCCACCAGGAGCCAAGTCCCAAGTGCAGCTCCCCAGACCATCAGGCGGTCAACCATCCGGCTGAGCCCAGTCCTCCAGCCTTACCACCAAGGCAGTGGACGTGTGAGCCAAGATTCTGGAACCTTCCAGCCCAGAGGAAATACCCATTCGCCACAGCCCAAGCTGCAAAGAATGGAAGACTTAACCAGCCCAAACCTCTGATTCACACATCTCCTCGCGCACACGCAATGGCAGCCACTGAGCCCACTCGGGACGGCCCTCCTGCTGGCCTCCGGGCAAGCCTCTCCCTGGACTCCCCACACAGGCAGCTGCCCCGCTGCGAGGCCTCTCCCACTTCCCCTCCCCTGCCCTGCCCGGTGGACAGAGCCAGCCCTCCTCACAGGCGCCCCGTGCAGACAGACCCTCACTGTGGCGGCAACACCAATCCCGCCATGGCTGGTGGCTGAGTCTGCTTCCCCTCCAGGGCCGGGACCCCATCCCCCCTCAGCAGAGTCTAGGTCCCAACAGGATAGCAAATATGGGCCGAACTCACCGAACAGCTCCGCCACGACAGGGTCCAGAGAGCAGCCCTATAGGCCCAGGGCTGCTTTATGGCTCTAAACTAGTCAGCACATGGCCCGGGCCGGAGTTTCTCCACCTTGGCACACTGACACTTGGTCCTGAAATTCGTTTGTAGTGGGGCTGTCCGTGCATTGTAAGGTGTTTAGCAGCATCCCTGGCTTTGACTCACTCCCTAGATGCGACGAGCACCCTCCCCCTCCATTATCACAACTAAAAATGTCTACAGACATTTGCCTGGTGCAGAGAACCCCTCACTGCTCTAGACAGTGGGATCTGCGTGTGTCTAGCACAGGGGTGGGCAAACTTTTTGACTCGAGGGCCACAATGGGTTCTTAAACTGGACCGGAGGGCCGGAACAAAAGCATGGATGGAGTGTTTGTGTGAACTAATATAAATTCAAAGTAAACATCATTACATAAAAGGGTACGGTCTTTTTTTTTTTAGTTTTATTCCTTTCAAACGGGCCTGATCGGGCCCTCGGGCCGTAGTTTGCCCACGGCTGGTCTAGCCTCATCCAGGCCCACATGGAGGGTGCGACACCTGCCAGAAGTCACATGCCACATGCCCCACAACCACATGCATGCTCCCTCATGCCAGCCTGCCCCTGGCAGACCTCACAGTTCCCTGCAGTCCCTGCTAATTAGGTCCCTTGAAGAACACTGCAGCTTGGGGGAGGGGGGGTGTCCCCTCAAGGCATCTCACTAACAACAGGAGGCTGAAAAGATGGCCCTAAGAGTCCCCATTCCAGGGCCCACGGCCTGCTCGCTCCTTCCTAAGCTCTTTACCCCAGAATTGGCTTTTCCTGTCTCTTTACAAACTAGCTAGTTACCATGATCACAGCCGCCTCACATAGGACCGCCAGACCATGCTCGAAACAAAAACACAAATGCGACCACATCATCCTCTTCTCGAAACCCATCAGTGGATCCCACCAGACGTCCAAACACCTGAGCCAGACGGCCACCCGCAGAGCTGGCCGCCACTCGTTACAACCACGGCAAGAGTAACAGCAGCAGCGCCCGAGGGTCCAATGCTCACCCCGTGCGACTGCGTGGAACCCTTCTGGCATATTTCCTCCTTCATTCATTCCCAGCTATCACTGTGCGGAGCGGACGCCTATATTGTTCCCATTCTATAGATAAGGGAATTCAATCTCAGGAAACAGATGTAACTTGCCCCCAGGCACACAGCAAAGCTCACCAAACACTGCTAGACTCAGTGGCACAACGTAGGCTCCACAGGAGGTGAGTCTCAT
This sequence comes from Myotis daubentonii, assembly GCF_963259705.1. Classification (NCBI taxonomy): domain Eukaryota; kingdom Metazoa; phylum Chordata; class Mammalia; order Chiroptera; family Vespertilionidae; genus Myotis; species Myotis daubentonii. Next base: position 35,424,769 of record NC_081854.1, read on the forward strand.
CTAATCACTGCTGTGTCTCGGGTACCTAGAACAGGCCTGCAGAGCAGGCATTCAAAAATGGGAGGGAGGGAGGGAGGGAGGGAGGGAGGGAGGGAGGGAGGGAGGGAGGGAGGGAGGGATTGGAAGAAAGGTTGTAAACAGTATAAGTCAAACCTAGCTAGTTACCATGATCACCTGGGAGTCTATTAACTACAATGCTCAGTCCCAGCCAACCTGGGCGGTGACACCATCGTTAGTCACCCCAGGGAGAAGGGGAATTGCTTTCAGTTAACTGAGAGGGAGAACTGCCTGGCAATGATTTCAGGAGCCAAATCCTGTCCGGTGCCCCTCAGAACGGGCTTCAGGAGAAGGTTCCAGCAGCCTAGACATTTGAAAGCCCCCAGGTGTTTCTCATGGTCAGCAGGACCCGTCCACTCAGCGTGGCACACCTGTATTTACTGTCAGTGCCCCTGCAGCCCGCCCTCCCGCTCTCCCTGCAGCTGCGACAGGTTTCTGAGCCGCCTGAGAGGTCGAGGGTGGCCAAAGCAAACAAAGACGGGAAGCAAGTTGGCTGCTTCCACATACTGTCAAGGCAGGGCTTCGGCTCTGGGCCATCCGAGGCCTCCTTGGCTCCGAAGCCAGGAGCAACCTTTGCGAAGCTGTTCAATCCCACTCGTGACAGGAGAAATCAAATGAGGAATGACACCACGCTCCCTGAGTCTACCTGCGACTGGCCCAGTTCAGACCCGCACCACGGTGTGGAGGAAGGCGTGGGGAACAGGTCCGCTCACACCCGCATGGGCTGCTGTGGGTGCTGTCAAACTCCCGAGTTAAAATACTCCTTAACGTAGAAATCACGCTTACAGGAAGTTGTCCTTGGGTATCCCCATACATGTACAGAAAATATAATGCACGGATAGCCCTCATGCACGGCAGGTGGGGATGTCAAACGGTGCAGCCACTTGGAAAACAGTCTGGCAGTTCCTAAAATGATTAAACACAGACAACACTCCTAGGATGTTGATAAAATAAAAAATTTCAGTGCCCGTGAAATTCAGTGCCACACACTCATATGCCCAAGCGAAATGAAAGCATATGTCCACACAAACACAGGGACATCAGCACTGTCCCTAATCGCCAAACAGTAGAAACAACTCAGTGAATGAGTGGATACACAAATGGTGGGAAATCCATGCGATGGGATATTATTCAGCCATAAAAAGGAAAGAGGAGCTGACACATGCCACAAGGGGGACCAATCTTGAAAACATGATGCCGAGTGGAAGGAGCCAGACGCAAAGGCCACGATCCTAGTGAAAGGAAATGTCCAGGTCAGGGAAATCGAGAGAGGCAGAAAGTAGATGAGTGGTTGCTTAGAGCAAGGAGAGGATAGGAAATAGAGGGTGATGCCTAATAGGTTTGGGGAGTCTTTCTGAGGTGAAGGAAATGTTCTAAAATTGATTATAGTGGTGGTTGCACATTATCTGTGAATATACTAAAAACCACTGAGTTGTTAATTTTAAATGTATGAATTGTATGGTTTGTGAATTGTATGGTATATGAATCATAAAATTAAAAGAAGAAAGGGAAGGGGCAAGGGAAGAGGATGAGGAATAGAAAAGGGAAAAGGAAGAATGCAAATATAGCAAAAGACCAGGAACAGCCTATGTCCCTTTCTAGGGGTTACACTGTTACCTGCAGCCGGAATGCTATATGGCCCTGAAAGAAGGCAGATCAATGTGCTGATAACAAACCACCTCCAAAATAATTATTAAATCTAAAAAAAAAGAAACCACGGTGCGGAAGTGTATGCAGCAGGTACCCACTTGTGTAAAAAGCGTGACACACATTCACAAGCATAGAGTATATCCGGAGAGATAAACAAACTTGGTAATGAGCTTGCCTGTCAAGCATGGGATGAGGACTGAGGAAGAGAGACATTTATTTATGAATTTTTTTTGTTTTTTCCCCCAAGTGTACATTTCAATTTTTCAATTAAAAAGTAGTCAAGCTCTGGCCACTGTTGCTCAGTGGTCAGAGTATCGGCCCCTGCCCCAAAGGGCCGTGGGTTCGATTCCCGGTCAAGGGCATGTATCTGAGTTATGGTTACAACCCCAGCCCCAGTCAGGGTGTGTGCCAGAGGCAACCAATCAGTGTGTCGCTCTCACATCAATATTTCGCTCTCTCTCTCCTCCGCTCCGCTTTCCAACTGTCTCTAAAGATCCATGGAAAAAATATCCTCAGGTGAGGGTTAACAGTTTTTTTAAATAGTCAATTAAAAAATGCAAATTAAAGCAAGTCTCTGCAACTGAAACTTGCTTAAGTCTCCTCACTCTGTTCAAAAACAAACAAACAAACAATAAAAACAAAAATAGTCTTAGAAACTTTAGGAACTGGGCCAATTGCCTAATCTAAAGGGGGTGGGGAAGGGAAGACACCTCCACCAGGACCAGAATCTCACCTGAAAGCTGCAGAACACGCTCTGTCCACAGGAGCTGAAGTAAAAGCCTCTCCCTCTGTGGTTTGCAGTGACATGAAACAGACGTGTATCTGGCTACCAAGCTATGAGTTTCCACAAACTCTGGCCTGTTAGACCCTAAGAGGGCAGAGAACTTAACCATCGACAGGAACCCAATGGCCCTGATGCTGTCTGACTGAGCACACCCCTGCTCGCCCAGGTGAGCCATCTGGGTGTCATTTCCAAGTTGGCCTTAGAAGAAACTGGCTGAACTTCCCCCACCTACTCTAAACCCCTTCAGAGACCCAGACAAAGTGGCCACACTTCCACTTTTAGAACAGAAGAAGGTATCAAAACAACCACTGCAGTGACAAGTGAAGGCAGGAAGGTGAGGAGCCGCCCAGGCCAGGCCGAAGGGAAGGCAGGCCGCACTGCCCTGCCCAGCAGGTACTCACAGAAGCCCTCGATCTTGTCGGCCGTCTTACTCCAGGCCACCTGCCGCGTCTCCATGATCACCTGGACGGTCCTGCGCTCCGGGGTGGACTTGCGGAAGCTGAACACAGTCATCACGGTGCCCAGCTCCAGGGCTCTCTTGATCTGACTCTTCTCATATTCCGGGAGGGCGTCCACGTTGACCATGGTGGTCATTGTTGGCCACTCCAGGGAGGAGGAGGAGTGAGGAACAGCGAGGCTGGAGGGCAGGACAGAGGAGTGTGAATTGGCTTTAGTTAACCGAGGGGGATTTAGTTAACAGGGCTTGGACTTCCAGAACCAACTCCTGTCTCATGAGCATGAGTTTTAGGAGAAGATCCCTGGGGCAGCGAACTGCTGGCCGCTCAGACCCACACAGGACACACACGGGTTTAAATGGAAGTGGGGGTGTGGGACGACACCCTGACCTCAATGCCCAACCGTCACCCAGGCTTTGAATAACCAAATCGCCCCAGCTGGGCTGGGAGCCCCTCCCTCCCCACACACTTTCATGCTGTAGAATATTTGAATAGTCAAAGCAGCACAGGCTGGCTCCCAGCCCTCATCCCCAACACCAGCATCCTTTTCTATCCTGCCGAGAAATTTCTAAACATCCCTTTATTTCCTAAATGAAGTTGGAAACAGAAGAAAGAAAGCAAAACTTCAGAATGTGTCTGTAGAGACCTCTGCACGGATATGGGGCCAACAGGGCAGAAAACCTCGGGGCCCGGCAGCCTCAAGTTCAAGTGCCGGTGTAGGTTCCTGCCGACTGTGTGGCCCTGGGCAGGCTGTGTGACCCTGCAAGCCTCAGAGGCCTCCTTTCTAAAATGGCCCAGTTAGAAAGCTTGGAATGCGATGTCACCAGCAAAGCTCAGCATCCAGCAGGTGACCTTGATCACCACCTATTCCCACCAACAGCCAATGTTTAGGAGAAGATTCTAGTGGCAGTGAATTGTGTGACCAGAGGGGCACTAAGGCCCCAAATCTCATGGCCTTCCTTGTCTGGCCTCTCTCACAACCACACTCAATCCAACAGCAAATCCAGAATCCAACCCATCTCACCCCTTCACCGGTTCTTCCAAGATCTTATACTTAGACTAGAGGCCTGGTGCACGAAATTCGTGCATTGGTAGGGTCCCTAGGCCTGGCTGGCGATCAGGGCTGATCTGTGAGGCGGCTGGCAGGGCAATCGGGGGCCCCCTACTGGCACCTGCCTTGGCTGCCCTGCCCCCCACTGCCACCACTGGTCGCCTCCCTCTGTGGGGCAACTGTCAGGGTGATCAGGGGGCCCCCACTCACACCCGCCTTTGCTGGCCTGGGGCCTGTGGGCTGGGGGCAGCTCCTGCATTGAGCATCTGCCCCTGGTGGTCAGTGTGCATCATAGCAACCAGTCGTTCTGCCGGTTGATCGATTTGCATATTAGGCTTCTATTATATAGGATTATTCTAAGCACCTACTAACTGGTCCCCTGCTTCTGCCTGCCTCCTACAGACAACTTCTGAAAGCCAGAAGAATGCTTTCAGAACAGGAGTGAAATCATGTCACTCCTCTGCTCAACCCTGCAGTCCCTCCCTGAGCCCTTGCTCTGCACCCTCAACCCCCAATTCTGCCCCCCAAACGTCCAAAGACACACTGCCTGCCACTCAGAAGGGACTTGAACTAAGGCTGGCCCTACACCAAGTCACTTAAGCCCCTGGGCCTCATTTCCACACTTGTAAAGAGGAAACTAGATTAAAGGTTCTTGTGAGGATTAAACCATAGAGTATGTCTTGGCCAAGCATGTCAAACATGCAGACCGCCAGCCGCGAGTTTGACATGCTTGGTCTTGGCCCTTAAAACAAGGATGCAAAGTCAGTGCTCCTGGGATTTAGCTATTGCTGAATCTATTGCCATCAATTGTTCTGTGTGCCTTCCTTACCTCCTTCCCTCCCTCCAAATCCCTTTAGGAGCCCACAGTGGTTACTCTGTAGAGAGGCAGGTTGTCAGCCAGGGCTATCTTGGCCTCTACTCTGGCTCTGACTTGCCCAGAGCCTCCTGCCAAGATGCTCAAACTCAGGGCCTCAGTTTCCTCATCTGTAAAATGGGGATAAGAGTACCACCCTGAAGGGGTGCTGGAAGGACGAAAGCTACAATATATACGCAGCCCCAGCATTTAGCAGGGCCTCAGATAGTATTTTTTGAGGGGCCTCAGATAATATTAATCAGCCAGTTAGGCAATACCTTGAGTGTCAACTCTACTGCCAAGCACTAAACTGGAGACTAGTAAGCAAATGAGGGGCGAGTGGAGAGAGGTTACTGGGGAGGGGCCCTGAGTTTAGTCTGGGGGGAGGCCAGGAGCTTAGAGGGCTCAGAGAAAGCTTTGGGGTAGAGGGCATCTGAATCTAATTTAAAAAAAAAAAAATGAAGCAGGAGAGAACAGTGTTTTAGGCAGAGGAACAGGCTGAAGCGAAGGCCCTGCAGCAGGACTAAGAGGGTGTGCCAAGAACTCTGCCTGAAGTGAGCCTCCCGCCTCTTCACCCTCTAATCCAGGTCAAAGGGAGAAAACAAGGTGCCCATGGCCACTCTCACCCAGTAACTGTTCATTGGCCCTCCCAGGTGCCGGCACCTGCTATACCTGGTTCCTCTCATTTATCTCAATGAGAAATACAGGAAGTGAAAACAAGCCCTAAAGGGTGAAATGATGTGATCAAGGGCATGCAGACAAGGTCATGCCCCAGGATTAGAACCCTGGTCTGGATCCCACACCTCTGCTCCTTCAGCACCTGCCTTCTGCAATTCAGAATCCCACGGCAGAATTTGGCCAGACAGAAACTAATGTGGCAGCCCCTGTCCCTCTCTGGAGAGGTTAAAGGCCTTGTCTAAGGTCACAGAGCTGGAAAGTGGCAGAACCAGGGTTTGCACCTGGTCCCAGCTCCGCAGCTCTTTACCATGCTGATGCTGGAGTTCCCCACTCCCAGGTCTCAAGTCCAACGTGCAGGAGGGCATCCAGGGGAAACACACACCCTGTCACACCTCCACCTCTGATTAAACCTGCCAGCCGGAGGCACTGGGGCTCTCCACTCTGACTCTGGGAGGGCCTTGGATTTAACCATCATGGGATTCTGGTTACTTCCAGCTCAAAAAGCCCAGTGGACTGGCTCCACCATAAACAAGTCTTTTGTGCTGCCTCTGGCCAAGAACTGGAAGGACATCCTCACGTCCACAAGATCCTTGGAATCGACCACCAAAATGCAGCCAGCTCCCGACCCAGGCTTCCAGAGCTGGACGGTCAGCATCTAAGGCAAGGGGGTCTCCAAGGCCTTGACCCGGGGGAGGCGCACCTAGCCATCACAGGCAACTTCCATTTTGCTTCTGCTTTCAAAAAAGAAAGAAAGAAAAGAAAAGAAAAGAGCCTTGAAATCCCTTTTTTGTTCCTGTTTCTCATCTTCCCTGGGTAACTCTGTAAAATGACTTATGGTATAAATACAAACATGGCTGAGGTTCAACAAGAGGTTTCACTATTTCTACTTTTCATGTCCTTCTCTTCAAAATAAACTTCTGGGATTCAAGGAGCCAGCACCAGGAAGCAGGGGAGTTTTCTTCTCTTCTGCACATGCTAGGCCAGTACAGGATGTTATACAAAATCCCAGGAAACAATTCTCTGTTGAAAATCAGCAGTTGCATCCCTGAGAGGTTACCATCCCTCCTACCGCTTCGGGGAAATTGTTGCTGCTCTCACACCCACCCTGCAGCATCAGGACTTGCGTTGTCATCGCTTCTTGGCCTTTTGGCTAAGATCAAGTGTAGGACTTACGTTGTCACTGGAGACACAGGCAGTATCAGCCACTGCAGGTAGCGGGGCAGATTGGCTCAACTTGATTATTTTAGGACAACCTGTGAGCACCTAGTAAAATATGCATATGCTTTGATCCAATAATCATATATGTGCAGAAAGAAACACGAACAAGGATGTTCATGGAGGCATCACTTGTAACAGAAAAAGAGAAAGAAAACAACCCAGGAAACAACGTAACTGCCCATCAATTTGGGGGAGGAGGGAAGGGACTTTAGGTAAGAGTCCTGTCCATCAATAATGAAACACACGCCTTAAAGAACACACCATAACTATTGGAGAGAATGAGAGTGATTTATAAGCAGTTTGATCTGGAAAGGTCATAAGAGAGATGAAAAAGAGTTGCAAACCAGTAAGTATATGATAACTACATTTCTAAAAGGTTGTTTGCTTATAAGTCCAGGGAGAGCAGTTACTATGGGGGGAGTAAAAGAGGGAAGAAAGGATGACAACATTTTATTAATTTAAGTGGTGACATAGTGGATGGCTTTTACTTCTTTGTGTTTTACTGTTTTCTAAACTAAGAACTGTTTTCAAGTTTTCTCACTGGCCACTTTCCACTGACTCCACCCAGCAAAGGGGCTCTGCATGGGGGACCCCCCTCTGCCTCTTCCAGAGAAGCCTCAGATGCTCAAGGTGTGGGGGTGGGGAGACAGCAGCACCATCGGGCAATTTCAGCATCAATGAGGCCTCAGCCGTTATCTCCCTGAGCCAACACACAGGTGGCGCACACTCCTTTGTAACAGGGTAAGTGCCCGGGGCTGGCACAGACCCCTGCCTTAGGAAGCCCGCCCTGAAGAACTGCAGCTAAGGTCGATGGCCTGAGCCCCACGCAGACACCTTAACCAGAGGGTGAGGAACTAGCCAGGTAAGCTTTCAACAGCTGAGCCCCACTTCTCAACACAGCCCTGGGGTGTAGCCCCGAGTCCAGGGCAAGAAACTCAACTTGCCCAGGACCACACAGCTGGAACTGAAATTCAAATTAAGTTGACTGAGGAGGCCACCTGTTTCCCTTGAGCCACGTCAGCCCCCTCACCCCCACCATACTCTCTCGGCCTCATTCAAGAACAGGGTGCCAAAAGTCCCTCCCCGGCATCCCCCGAAATCCAGGCGCCAACACCGCCCCCCCCCCCGCCCCCGGTCCAAACGGGACCCATCTTTCCCCCAAGTTCTTCCGCTATGGGAGTAATGACCTCTTTGGGATTCCAAAACATAGCCAGGAAAACGCACAGACCAGACGTACACACATAATGATGCATACGATTGTGGGGTGCAAGAGGTAACCGTGAATTTCCCCCCCCCGCCCCCCAAGGCGATCCTGGTCTCTCTCTCCTGGGGAAGGGCTGCGCCTTCGCGCTATCGCGCCGCCACCCCCTTCCCTCCCTCCCTCCCTCCCTCAACCACCTGTGCAATACGGGGAAGTGCCGGCCCGGCTGGCGGCGCGGAGTCGCCGAGCCCCAGGCACTGGAGTGGCCGAAACAGGCCCGACCCACGCAGGACCCTGCGGCCGCCGGAGCCCCTAATGTCAACGCCAGAGCGCTCGGCCGCCCGGGACCGCAAGCCGCGCCGCTTCCTCCGGTTCCCATTCAAAGCCGGGACTGTCCCGGGGCGCAGTGGCACCAGCCCCGCGTGAGGAAGCGTCCGGCGACCGGGCCCGGACCCCTGCCGTCGCCGCCCGGACCTCCAGCACCGCGGGTGGGGACCCAGACACCGCTCCCACCCCTGCCCGCGCCGCTGCGCCCCTGAGCAGGGTCCCCTGGACGCAGCCCTGCAGGAACGGACCCCCGGGCTCAGATCACCGGGCGCCCACGCGCGCCCCCATCAGGGCTGGCCACCCACCTGGCCGCGCCCCGCCGCGGGTCCCGGCTCCGGGGTCCCGCGCGCAGCCGCCCGCCGCGCTCCGGGCACTCCCTGCCGCTCACGCCCTCCGACGCGGGCGCTGCTACTTCTGCTTTGGCCGCAGCCGCGCGCCACGTGACTCCTCCGGGCCGGCCCGCCCCCCCGCCCCCCCCCCCGCGCCCGGCCCGCCCCTCCCGCGGCCCGCGGCGGCCCAGCCCAGTCCGTGGCTCTGAGCACTCCCGCGGCGGACCTGGCAAGACACTCCAGCCGAGGAAGACACCGAGCCAGCAGGAGTGGAAGCGAAGTCTCTTGTAAGGTAGAGCGAAAATTTCCACATCGAGTAGCATTTATGGAGCGCCTACTGCATACACGTGTTTTGCATACATTTAATAGACTCCTCATAATTACCGAGAATTGGCTGTTCCTGGCCCTAATTTGAAATAGGCTGCGCTCGTGTTTGACCACCTTTTACTACCCGGACAAGCCACTTAAATACCCTCAGACTCATTTTCCCCATCTGTCAGACAGGAACAGAATAGTGCTGACCCCAAAAGTTTGTGCTAAGGAATGTAGATTACCACATGGTCGAGCTCCCATTTTCCCAATGAGGTTTTTTTTTTTTTTTTTTTTTTTTTTGGCTCACTTTATAAACTTCCAAGCATATAGATGGCTTAGTTAAATGCCTAGTTATGGTAGTTGACTCACATAGCTAGCCTATTTCAAGTCACATACTCTGTGTGTCTGATGTAATGTACCTTTTGGAGAAATGTATTGCTTTTTTCATTCTCTGGTTTTGTGAAGCAATGTTACTCAAGCTTTCACATGTATCTCTGATACAAAAGCCTTCGTGGTGATTAGAGCCAGCTTTAGGGTCACCTATAGAGCTGTAAGACAGACACGTGTTTCACTCCTAAGTTGCTTGAGTTACATCTTTTGAATCTAGGAATGTTGTTGTGACTGAGAATGTTATATCTGAAGCCACAGGACTCATTTGCTGGCTTTAGCAAATCCATGGATTCATTTCTTTTACTGGTCCTGCCTCCGGGTATACCAGGACTACACCACAGGTGACTGCTCTGTTTTTAAAAAGATCTTTGAAAGGCTTGTTATAACATCGACCACTTGGAATCACAGGGCCCATTTGCCAGGAATAATGGCCAAATCTGGATTGTATTTCTTTACCTTGCTTTTTGTCTGGGGTTTTGTTTGTTTGTTTTTAGGACTTCAACTTATATTTCCACCCATCCTTTTAACAATTCTATTTTGTTATGTTATATAATGTACATGATGTATTAGTACAACCGTATGTATGCATAATTTGTAGTTGCAAAGTCTGCATGTACAGAGAAACAGAGTAGATCTGCTAAGAAAGTGAGTCTGAGTGCAAACAGAACGTTTGGAGAGGCTATAGGAAGCTGTGGCTCCTCACCTTTGTCCAAACAGATGCTAATTCTGGCAGGAGTTTTCTCTGGTCCCCTGTGAGCAAGCAAGAAAAGGACATGTACAACATGTTTCCATTGAAAAACACTCTTTTAATCTATGGTTGCAAGCCTCCAGTACTTTTCGAGTTAAAATGTCTGTTGTATATAATGGTCATGGTAGACAGCAGCTTTTTCCATATTTTTAATTGCTTTATTCTTTGCCTCATTTTTTACCCTCAGGTGAACAACTAATGGAATCCAGTGCAATGAACAAGTGTTCGGGGCTCCTCATCTCCTTTTTTCTCAAACTTCAACTTGGCTCTTCAAAATAAAATAATTAAGACAGCAGCCCCGGTTCTGGAAGGCCTTGAAGACAAAATGACACTTCCCTTTGAGAGCATGATGGGTAGGGGGAGAAGTCACCCTGTATATTCAGGCATATACTGCAGAAAGCCTGTCATGGCTTGGCTATGGTATGACAGTAAGTAGGTGGGTGGTGGAAGCAGGATTTGCACCCAGGTCTGTCTGGTGCCAGAGCCCATGCACATGCAGGCCCACTGCCATCCCCAGCATTAATAGGAGGCATTCAGGCAGGGAGAAGTGAATTTGTAACCAATCCACAGACATTCACAAATGGGTCAGGAAGTGACCTCAGAGGGTGGAGGGAACTTTCTTTTCCTTTTCGTATAAAAAGAAAGAAGAAGGGGAAGGGAGGATAACCTAAGAGAAAATAGTCTTTTAATCAGCATTGTTTCAACTTTATATTCTGTGTCCCTCACAAGTCTATATATATATATATATATATATATATATATATATATATATATATATATATATGTTTTTTCCCATAACCCTCTTCCATTTGCTAGCAGCCATGATGCATTGGACCATTAGCTCCTTGGCACCTCAGTTTGCCTCTCTGCAAAATGGGTATAAAAACTTTACCTAACTCCCAGGGTGATTATGAGGATTAAATGAGACAATGGAGGCAAAACAGGCTTCCCAGTTCAACCATAAGTGCTGACTATTTTTAATATAGTTACTGGGAAGAAAAGGCTCTGTGGTGCAATGGGATGATATGAACTTGGAGAACAGGAAGACCTGAGTTCAAGTCTAAGGTCTTTTACTTCCTTAGCTGTGTGACCTTGAGCAGGTCAGTTACCCTCTCTGAACCTCCCAATTTCCTCATCCAATCCACCTTTGGGATTCCACAATAGGGAAATGTATAGAGACAGAGCCCTTGCCAGGTGGTTCAGTTGGCTGGAGTGTCATCCTGTGCACTGAAAGGTTGCAGGTTCAATCCCCGGTCTGGGTACATACAGGAGGCAACCAATCGAAGTTTCTCTCTCACATCCATGTTGTTGTTTCTCTCTCTCTCTCTCTCTCTCTCTCTCTCTCTCTCTCTCTCTCTCTCTCCCTCTCCCTTTGTCACTCTCTAAAATCAATAAACCTATCCTCGGTGGAGGAGTTTAAAAATAGCTATAGAGACAGAAAGTAAAATAGCAGGTGCCTAGGGCTGAGGGAAGGGGGCGCTGGAGGGAGATGATCAAGGCTTTCTCTTTGGAGTGAGGAAAGTGTTCTAAGACTGGCTGTAATGATAGTTAGGCATCTCTGGGAATATACTAAGAGTCATTGAACTGTACCCTTTAGGTGGTGGAATTGTGTGGTCTGTGAATTATATCTCAATAAAGCTGTCAAAAAAAAAAAAAAAGCCTACCTAAAGAATTGAAGGTAATGGGTGACAAAGAGCTTAGCATAACGCGGCCATTGATGAGTAGCGGGGTCTCATTATTAGAACCATTTTATACAGCGGGCCCTCCTCACCCAGCCTCCCTCCCACAGCCAGGCGGAGGCCCACCACCCTCCCCTCCACCCCCACAGCCAAAAATGACCAGAAAGCCCCTGAGAGCCTTTGAGCTTGGTTTCCTTTCCCGACATTGTTCAGAGAAGTGCATGTCCCCTGGAGACAAGCTGGGTCCCAGCTGCTGGTTGGCAGGCCGCTGTGACAGGAAGTACCACCCAGAACTGCCTCCCCGAACTTGTCAGGGTTAGGCCCAGCCTCGCTGCTTCTGCGTGGGGGGTGAACCCCTCTATTTTGTAAAATTTTTAGTGAAGGTACGACTGGTATACAAAACCTGCACATATTTTATGCACACCATTTGAGGAGCTCGGACATACGCGTATACCTGTGTTACCTGCACCACAATCAAGGTGATAAACGTACTCATCCGCTCCAAACATGTCCTGTTGTTGCTTTGTGTGCTGTACTCTGCGTGTGGGTGGTACCTAACATGGTATTTACCTTCTTAACAAAATTTTAGGTGTACAATACAACTATAGGCACACCATGGCACAGCAGGTTGCTAGAATTTACTCCTGTGTAACAGAAACTTTACACCCACTGAACATCTCCCCAACGCCCCGCCCCCAGCCCCTGGCAGCCATCACTGTTCTCTGCTACTATCGGTCTGATTTAGATACTTCTTATGCGAGGGATCACGCAATGTTTGTTCTCCTGTGACTGGCTTGGTTCATCCATATTGTCAAATGGTAGGATTTCCTTCTCTTTAAAGGCTGAATAATATTTCATTGTGCGTATATACAACATTTTCTGTATTTGTTTATCCACTGGTGTACATTTAGGTGGTTTTCACACCTTGGCTATTGTGAGTCATGCAGCAATGAATTGGGGGATCGGAGATAACTCTGCGATCCTGCCTTCGATTGTTTTGGATGTAAACCCACGAGGGGGGCGGCAGGACCATATGGTAGTTCTACTTCTTAATTTTTTGAGGAACCTCCTTGCTGTTTCCCACAGTAGCTGCACCAGTTTACATTCCCACCCAAAGGGCGTAAGGGCTCTCTTTCTCCACATCCTCACCAGCACTTGTTATCTCTTTTTTTTTTTCTTAATAACAGCCATCCCAACAGGTATGAGGTGATATCCCGTTGTGGTTTTGATCTGCATTTCCATGATAAACAGTAATATCTGCCACCTTTTCGGATACCTGTTGGCCATTAGAATGTCTTCTTTGGAGAACTGTCTATTTAAGGCCTTTGCCCATCTTTAAATCAGGTTATTTGTGGGGGTTTTGTTTGCTTGTGTTTTTGCTGTTGAGTTGCAGGCGTCTGCTATTGAAACTGGGGCCTGCTTGGAAAAGCCTCAGCCCCATGGTTTTCCTTTGGGCGTCTCAAGCCTTGGATTCCTGCTGGGGCTCATTGGTTCATTCAGCAAACACTTGGGTGCCTGCAAGAAGCCAAGTACCGCTGCAGGGACGTAGTGGTAAGGATCAAAGTCCCCCCCAATGAGCGTATGTGTAGTTGGTGGGGGCAGGGGAGACACACAAAGGGGCGCTAGCATCAGACTGACCTGGTTTGAATTCCTGTTGTGTCCCTCACTGCGTGGCTCTGCACAGAACGTTCACCCTCTGTGAGGCTCGGTTTCCTCCCCGGCAAGTAGGGTAGCTGTGGAGGAGCGAGCCAGCTAATGCATGCCCACCCAAGCCCTGGGCGCTATTCCCAGTTAAACGGGACCCCAGAGCTGACGTGGCCGTTGCCGCATTGTGATGGAGGCACAATCCGCTGTCCCTGCTGTGCTGAGAGCCCTTCCCCAGGCCCCAAGCCCCATGTGAAATCAAGAGCCAGTGTACAACCAAGGGTAGCTGTGTGCAAGCGCGACTGAGGGTGCAGGACAGGGACACGGGCCTGGGTGTGAGCTCTGGTTCCGCCACTTACCCATCTTGTGTCCACAGCCAAGTGATTTCGTTTCTCTGAGCCTCAGTTTCCCACGCTGCATGGCTGAAGGCAAAGCTCCTGCCTGTGGCGGCTGGACTATCAGGATGTGTTCAGCTTCCACAGAAAGGCCCCCTATAGCCTCATGTTGCCGGAAGCCCAGGAGGGTGCAGGGGCAGGCACGAAGCAATCAGAATGTGAAGTACGTCCGCGGGACCACGATTCCGCCCATGACCGCCACTCCTGGCAACCAGACCTGCCAGGGGAAAAGCCAGAAGGAGGAGACCTTTCCTCCACAGCCCGGGCACACTTCCCCTCTGGTGTCACTGGCCAGAGTCAGGTCACAAGCCCATTCTGCCTCAGTTACTCTCAGAGAAATGGGATCCGCATCTGGCTGGACGCTGGGGATAGAGTCAGCTTCCTCCAAGTCATGTGAGGGTCCCTGTGGGTGTGTGGCAACACAGGAGGGAGGATAAATGATGTCACGTGGGCAATCCGTGGGGGTCTGTGGGTGTCACAGAGCTACGTGAGGAAGCAGCACGGAAAAAGAAGTCATCCCAGGACCACTCTTGTTCCCACCACAGGCCAGCAAGCTCCCCTACTCAGTTCTTTTATTCATTCAACAAACACGGAGCCCTATTCGACACCACCCACTGTGAATTAGTGTCCAGGTGCTGGGTGACAAAGCACTGCAGACTGGATGGCTTAAGCCAACAGAAGTTTATTCTTGCACGGTTCTGAAGGCCGAGGTCTGAACTCAGAGTGTTGCCAGGGTCGCTTTCTCTGGCAAGGCCTCTCTCTCAGCGGCTGGTGGCTGCGGGCCAGCCTTGGTGTCCCTGGCTTGGAGCTGCATTACTTCAACGTCTGCCCCATCTTCCATGGCCTCTGCCCTGTGTCTGTGTCTCAAACCTCCCTCTCCTTTATCTGCTGTGGATTTAGAGCTGCCCTACGTCCAGGACGGTCTCATCTTGGGATCCTTAATGACATCTGCAAAGACCCTACTTCCAACGAAGGTGACGTTCACAGGAACAGGGCCTTGGGACTTAGATCTTTCAGGGGGTCACACTTCAACCCACTCTACCCTGTGTTGGGTAAATAGGGCAGCCTATTTACAGCTTGAGGGGCGACAGCAGTAAGAGGTATTGCAACCGCAAAATGGCAACAGCGGGGTTAGCAGGATAAAGCAAGGCCTGGGAAGTCTTCTCAGAGAAGAAGTCTTGAAGGATGTGCAAGTGCTCTCCAAGGTCCCGAGAGAGAGAGAGAAGCTGTGTTATAAACAGGGCTGTTTGGGCAAAGCTGAGCAATGCCCTCAGAAGCCAGAACAGTGGTTCCCGTTGACTAGGAGGGAGTGGAAGGGTCTTGGGGGGCTGTGACGTTCTCAATTCTGATCTGGTGGTTACGTGGTGTGGTCTCTTAATGAAAATGTATTGAGCCTTACACTTACAATGTGTACAACTCTATATATGCCATCTCTCAATAAAATTTAGTTTTTTAAAAAGGTTGTTCCTATGCTAACGGGTTGCCTCTGATTTGGTTTTCTGCTTTCAGTGTTTTCTAAATACTAGAGGTCCGGTGCATGAAATTCGTGCACTCTGTTGGGGGGGGGGGCGTCCCTCGGCCCCGCCTATGCCTTCTAGCAGTCCGGAAGCCCTCAGGGGATGTCCAACTGACAGCTTAGCTCCCGCCACCACCACTGTGCTCACCAGCCATGAACCCAGCTCAGGGCTTCTGGCTGAGTAGCACTCCCCCTGTGGGAGCATACTGACCACCAAGGGACAGCTCCTGCATTGAGCGTCTGCCCTCTGATGGTCAGTGCGTGCCATAGTGACCTGTTGTTCTGCTGTTTGGTCAATTTGCATATTAGCCTTTTATTATATAGGATCTTTTATTTCTAGAAGTTCCACTTTGCTCTTTTCTTTTTTATTATTTTACATATATTTTTATTTATTTCAGAGAGAAAGGGAGAGGGAAAGAGAGATAGAAGCATCAATGATGAGAAAGAATCATTGATTGGCTGCTTCCTGAATTCCCCCCACTAGGAATCAAGCCAGCAACCCAGGCATATGCCTTTGACTGGAATCAAACCCGGGACCCTTCATTCCATGGGCCGACACTCTATCCACTAAGCCAAACCAGGTAGGGCACACTTTGCTCTTTTCTATATCTTCTATTTATCTCTTTATTTATGTTCATGCTTTCCTTTAAGTTCCTCAACATATTTATGATAGCTGTCTAAAATTCTTGTCTGCTTTCGATCATTATTGTTTTTTTAGTCTATTTATATTTCCTCATTTTGATTCCCACTTTCCTGCTTCTTCCCAGTAATTGCTAAGTGTCTAAATTTTTTGTTCTTCTTTTAAAGAGCAGCTTTACTTGGAAGACAGTTAAATTGTCTGCAGATCAGCTTTCAAGACTTGAATGTAAGCTCTGTTGGTATGGACTTATGGTGACCTTTATTCTAGGGCTATTTAGCCTTCATATCAAGGCATGGCCCTTCTGGGGTCTCTATTAACTGTACCAGATGTTCAAATGAGACCTGTACCAGGTCTCATTACTGTGTGGGATCTGAACTCTGCCATCTCTCAATTCTTTGTTAGTGCTGGGACTTGTTTAGCCTATAGCTTCCTAGTAGTTTGTTCTGTTCTCAGTAATTGTTCTTTGACCAACCATTTGAAATCTCATTCTAAGTATGCAGGGCACAGTATTCAGCTAGAGGCTCAATGAGACCCCATGCAGATGTGTGGGGCTCTTTCTCTGGGCAATGCCCTTCTCTCTGATACACTAGCCCACAAAGTCCAGCCACTGCAGCCTCCCTGATCCCCGATCTATTTCCCCAATTCAGTGAGACCACCATGCTCTGTTTAGAATCCCCTTCCACGTACATGTATGATCCAGAAAGTTTCTCCAGGCAGAAAACCAGGGACAGACATATCAGGGCTCTCTCCCTTTGCTTCCCTTCTCTCAGTGATCACAATTCTGCATGGCCAGTCGTCCAATGTTTGCAAACAGGTGTATCATAGACTTTGTCCAGTTCTTTATTTGCAATGAAGAAAGGCAACCAGGACCTAGGCTTCCCTCCGGCCCCGGCTTCGTCCGGAATGACGTCCGGTCTAATTAGCATATTGTGCTTTTATTATTATAGATTCTTTACTGAGCATGTCTTAGTGATACTAGAACACCAAAACTGTTTTAAAATCAAGGCTGGTAGAGGTCGGGAGACGGGTCACTGGAAGGTGATGACGAGAAGTGAGCCGAGAGGAGCCCTGGGCATGTGAGCACGTTCTGTATCCCGATGAGGCTCGGCTACATGGGCGTGAACATTCACAGAACCTGCCCTGGCTGCTGTGCTTCATCACTGACCTATCTGTGGCATCATCCCGGGCACTGAAAGATTGCTGTTCGATTCCCAGTCAGGGCACATGCCTCGGTGGGGGGCGCGATTGGTGGGAGCATTGCCCAGTTCATGGGTTTGATTCCTAGTCAGGGCACATACCCGGGTTGCGGGTTCAGTCCCTAGTCGGGGCATATACGGGAGGCAACCACTGACATTTCTCTCACATGAATGTTTCTTTCTCTCTCCCCTTTCCTCCCTCTAGAATCAATTACATAAATAAATAGTTATAAACAGACACCTACTGCATGACCCAGCAACATCTAGGTATTTATCCACGAGATATGAAAACACATGTCCATGCAAAAATCTGGGCACCAATGTTGACAGTAGCTTGATTCATCATCACTGGAAATTGGAAGCAGCCCAAATGTCTTTCTCCCGGTGAGTGATGCACATACACAGGAAGAGCACCGGGCAGAGAAAGGGGATGAGCCCCCGACAGGCACGCAGCAAGGATGACCCTCACGGCATCCTGCTCAGGGAAAGATGCCTGACGGGAGGGCGGCACAAGTGTGACGCCACTGGTATGACGTTCTGGAAATGGCGGAGCCTCAGGGACAGAAAGAGCCCACTGGTTGCCCGGGGCTGGAGGTGGGAAGGGGGGTGACTGCACAAGAGCACAAAGGAATTGGTGGGGGTGGGACTGTTTCATATTTCTGATTGTGGTGGGAATCATACAACTCCGTGCATTTGCCAAAACTCACAGAACTGTATACCAAAAGGAACGAATTTTATTGAGAGTAAATCATATTTTGCTTTAAAAAATAGATGATTACTACCTAGGTGATAAGGCAAAGGGGGTTGAGAGAAAAGGAATAATTAATGCAGGTGTGGGAAAGGAAGCTGGTGGCCCTTACACTGAGACCAGTGGAAGGATGGGAGTTGTCATGGGATGTTGGGGAGGGAGGGCGGGCAGGATTTCAGGTGGCGGGAACGGCATGCATGACACACGCTCTGGGAGGGACTCACTTCCACAAGAGCAAAGGGTGTATGTGCCCAGAAGGAAAGCAGGGCTCGGCTCACGCAGGGCCTGTTGAGTCTTGTAGTGGCATCGGAACTTACCTGGGGGCAATGGGGAGCTACCGAAGGTCTCAGAGCAGAAGCAGGATCTGGACAGATTTCTGGTTTGGAAAAATTGTTTCATGGGCAGTGGGCGAGCAGGATGAGGGAGCCACCCTGGAAGCAGGAAGAATGGTCAAACCGTTCTTTCCTTATGGTTGTGCATTCTTGGCTGAGACATTTTGTCCCTCACAGACATTAACCAAACACTTGCCATGTGCCAGGTACTGTTATAGAAACTGCGGGTACAGAAATGGGCCAAGAATCTCTGTGGCTCTATGTTCTAATGGGAAGACAGACCACAAATAAGGAAACACATGCACAAGGTCACTTTAGGTGGGGGTGAGTGCTTTGAAAAAGCAGATGACTATAATGGGGGAGGCTAGGGGAGTATTTAGATATGGCATCAAGAAGGCCTCTTGGAGCCCTGGCTGGTGTGCTCAGTGGTTAGAGCATTGGCCTGCCCACCAAAGAGTCATAGATTCAATTCCTGGTCAAGGGACATACCTGGGGTACTGGTTTGATCCCCAGACCCAGTTGGGGCATATTCGGGAGACAACTAATTATCTCTCTCACATCACTAATTGTTTCTCCCCTTACTTTTCTCTCTCCTTCTTTCTCCCTCTCCCTTTCTCTCCTTCCCCTCCACTCTCTAAAAAAAAGTCAATGGTGCCTGGCTGGTGTGGCTTAGTGTTTGAGCATCAACCTATGAACCAGGAGGTCACAGTTCGATTCCGGGTCAGGGCACATGCCCAGGTTGCAGGTTCGATCCCCAGTAGGGGGCATGCAGGAGGCAGCTGATCCATGATTCTCTCTCATCATTGATGTTTCTATCTCTCTCTCTCCCACTCCCTTCCTCTCTAAAATCAATAAAAATGTTTTTTTTTCTTAAAAAGACATTACTTGAAAAATAAAGTCAATGGAAAAAATATACTGGGATGAGGATTAACAACGACAAATAAAAGAAGGCCTATTGGAGGCGGTGACATTTGGGCAGAACCTGAGCAGGAAGAGGAGGGCTACGTGAGGGCTGGAGAAGGAACTACTCGGGCAGTTGCAAAAACCCTAGAGAGAAACCTGATTGCTTCTGAGGGTCACCCGGTGGGTGCAGAACCAGAGTCCCTGGAACCCCTGCGGTGGGGCAGCTACACCCTCCCTGAGGTCTCCCCAGCAGAGGGGCGGAGCCTTCCCCTAGGAGGGCTGTGTCCACCTCCCGCCCCACACCCTCCATGTTTGCGTGAGTCATCATTTATGGCCCCAAGTGGAGAGAAGGCCTGAGTGCATAAAAGCAGCTTTCCCCTTCGTTCCAAAGGTCGCAGCTGTTGTCACTATAAACACTGCCCATGTTGACAAAATCACAGCAGCTCCAGACAGAGACACTTAGGACACACCTGGGAAAGCCCATCTGGATGTTCCAATCAGAAAACAATAAAAATTCTAAAAAGACCGGAGCAAGCAAGTGCACATCAGTGTCTGATAACTCATCTGCTACCCAGGTCCTCCCCGTCAAGAGAGCTGGCCCTGCCCAGCCTCCTGGTGAGTCACCTCCCCAGCCGCACAGCAGTGTCCTCAGGGGACGTTCTTTCACAGGCTGAACCTTTGTATCAGGTTTGAATTCAGCTGCCAACCAGCCAGCTGGACCACCAGTTTGTAAGGGGCCAGCATGTCACTGACAAGGTACATTCGTTTCCGGTGGCTGCACCTACCAGTACCACTACCCGAGTAGCTTAAAACAACTGAAACTTACTAATAGTTCAGGAGGCCAGAAGTCCAAGATCAAGGTGTCTGCAGGGTTGGTTCTTCCTGGAGGCTCTGTCCCATGCCCCTTGCTCACTCTGGAAGCTGCCAGCAGCCCTCGGAGGCCCTCAGTGTGTAGCTGCATGACTCCAGTCTGTGCCTGTGGGTCACCTGGCATCTCCCATGTGTCTCTGTGTCTTCACACCATCTTCCCTCCCGGTCTGTCTGTGTCCTCTCTTCTTTTTGTAAGAACACCAGTCATTGGATTTAGGGCCCTAACCCAGGATGATCTCATCTAAACTACATCGCCAAGGCCCCTATGTCCAAGTATGGTGACATTCTGAGGTTCTGAGTGGACAGGAATATGGGGTTGACACTACTCAATCTGGTGTACAAGGTAACAAACAAGATGGAGAAAGCTGGGCTACCACGGGCCTCTGAGAGAATAGGAATGGCCAGCTGGCCCAGCTTGCAGCTGAAAAGTTTACTGCAAAGGGTGAGGGTGAGACCTTCCCAGGATGTGCTTGGGTAAGAGTGGGTGGTGGCTAAACTGCCTTCTGAGGAGAGCGAGTCTATTCAAAAGCCAACTGTGGGCAACTGGATTTTCCAAGACACCTGTCCATCCCATCTGCTCTCTCACAGTGTGACCTGACATTCCTCCTCTGAGAGGTGGGGTCTGGTCCTTGTAACTTTTCATAACTGACTCAATAGCATGAGGCAGAGGGGACAATGCATGGCAGTTTCCACCTGGCCCAGGACACATACCTCGGGAGCCCCAAGTTGCCTTAAGAAGACCAGCTACCCTGAACTCACCATGTTGGGAAGGCTGCTTAGAGAGACTGCACAGAGAGATGCCTAGAGAGCCTCAACTGCTCCAGCCTCCTCTGGCCAAGTCTTCCCAACCCAAGCACCAACGAAGACAGTGAAGAAGCCTTTGACCCCCTAGCTACTTTGACTCAATGGATAGAGCATCCGCCTGCAAACTGAAGGGTCCTGGGTTCGATTCTGGCCAAGGGCACATGCCAGGGTTTCGGGCTCGATCCCCAGTGTGAGGCATGCAGGAGGCAGCTGATCAATGATTCTCTCTCATCATTGATATTTCTATCTCTCTCCCCCTCTCCCTTCCTCTCTAAAATTAATAAAAATATATTTAAAGTAAAAGAAGAAGCATTTGAGATGACCCTACCTTAAGTCAGCACCCACTGGCAACTGCTTAGGAGACCCAGAGCCAGACGGCCCCACCATTCCCAAATTCCTGACCCATAGAAACCATTAGAGATAATCAATGTGTACTGTGGCTTTAAGCCAATAAGTTTGGGAACGATTAGTTTTATAGCAATAGCTAACCAATACAAGGGGTTTGCTTTGCTGAGTGGGTCTTGCAAGTTTGGGGCAGAGCAGAATTGTCCAGGGCAGCAGAAGAGAGGCTTTCCTAGGACCTCTTCTTCTGCCTCTTCTCTCAATGAAATCTGAACAAGAATTTTTAAATGTTCATTTGAAGGGACACTGTATGATCCAAAGGCCTTGGAGGGGCCCATATTCCAGTGTGGCACGCCTACGCCCAAGCCGCTATCTGCTTTCTCACTCTTCCCTCTGCCTGATGAATTCTGTTTCATCCCGTAGGATTCAGATCATGATGTTAAGGGGAAGAACAGGACAAGTTCCACACATGTTATTTAAACTAACAGTTGAGTGTTGCTTTAAAGAAATAATGGAAACATACATATACATTTGCCATTAAATCTGAAATGCATTAAAATTAAGATGTGTTAATGATTGGAAAGAGACACAGATGGATAGAGATGTGACCAAACAAACACAGGAAAATGTCCCTGGTGGATTTATAGGTGGTAGTTATAGGGAGGGGTCCTGTACAGTTTATCTTTAATGTGTGTTCCAAAATGTTCATAATAAAGTGTTGGGGAAATAATGAGAGCTAACAAAACACAGCAAATACAAGGTATGCTTGTAAACCGTAACATCTGGGAACTCATTCAATCTACAGTCCAACCCCGCGAGGGAGGCGCTATTATTATCCCCATTTTATTCATGAGAATGCTGGGCATAAAGAAGTTCAAACCAAGCCTACGGTCTCAAGGCTGGTAAGGGATATAGGTGGGACTTGAGCCCAGGCTGTCAGCCCCAACACTGTGCACACTTAACCACGACAACATGTCACCTCTCACACAAGTACTGCTTTTCTAATCAGAGAAATTAATGAAATAAATAAAATACACTTAAAGTTTTATATTGTGGGCTTCTGCCATTCTTTGTGGCTGCCCAGTGAAACCTGCCCTCCTATGTCTGGAGCATCCCTCCTGTGAGGCCCACCCTGCCAAGGTGGAATTCAGAACCCTGCTTTCCCAGGCTCCCTTGCAGCGAGGACATTCCCTGTCAGTCAGGTGCACCAGCACCAGGCTTGTGTTCAGAAGCCGGAGAAGCAGGTGACAGAGGGCACATGACTAGCGAAGGAAGTGGCAAAGACGCTGGGTGTGCAGCAGCAGCAGGACAAAGGCTGACGCCTCCGAGCCCAGCAGAACCCGGGGCACAGCTCCGCTGGAGCCATCCCAGGCCCGGTTCTGCTTTGAGCCATGCGGATTCTAGACCTGGGTCTCTGCTGTCCTGGGGTCTGCAGGCCAGCTAATATCCTTCAATAAATGTGTTTTTGCTAAAACTAGAATGGGTTCCTGCTCCACCTCCTACAACTGATGAAGATACACAGCCTCGTCAGGGTGAGTCCCAGCTGGATAAAGAAACTACGTAGAGCTAAAAGGCTGGAAAGGAGCTGTTGACAACCGCTGAGTAGAATGGGTGATATCCTACAAGGTAAGGGGAAATGGATACATGTCTACACATATCAACTATCTCTGAAAATCACTAAGAGAATGGTAACAGTGGCTGTCCTTCGGGAGGAGTTTGGGCAGCTGGGGCTCAGGGCAGATGGATTTTAAACCTTTAGAATTCTGTACCTTTATAAATATTACCTGTCAATAAAACAAATTCATAATTAAAAAGGAAAAAGAGCGCGGGCTGGTGTGGCTCAGTTGGTTGGGCATGGTCTCTTGCGCCAAAAGGTTGCTGGTTCGATTCCCAGTAGGGGGCGCGCAGGAGACAGCCAATCGCTGTTCTGCGCTCACATTGATGTTTCCCTTTGTCCCTCCCTCTCCCTTCCTCTCTCGCCAAAAGCAATAAAAATATTTTTAAGTAAATAATTAAAAGGACAAAGAAGTAGGAAACAGGATTAAATACTCATCATGGTGGTCTCTGGGTGGCTATTTTTCAACCTCTTTATACATTTCTGCATTTTTTTTCAAATATCTCAGCATGAGGCTGTATATACTCTGATAATCAGGGGAAAAATGATACAACGGAAAAGAATTAGAGCCCACAGAATGGGAGAAGACATTTGAAAATCAAGTATCTGATGAGAGACTTGTATCTAGACTATATACAGAAATCCTATAGCTCAGTAATAAGATGAATAACCCCATTTAAAAATGAGCAAAAATCCAAACAGTCACTTTCCCAAAGAAGGCATCCCAATGGGCAAACGGCTCCTGGAAAGCGGCTCCTGTGCCGACTGCCCGTCAGCAGCCGTCTGGGAATTGCAAACTGCAACCACATGCGACCCCACTTCGCACCCCCTGGGCTGGCGACGACAGACAGACCACGACGCGTGTTCACAGATGGAAGGGAAGGCGGCCCTCGCCCTGCTGCCCTGCTGCCGGGGGAGTAAGATGGGGCAGCTGCTTTGGAAAACAATCGGCGGTTCCTCAAAACGTTAAACGCAGAGTCACCATCTGACTCAGCAAGTCCACTCCCAGGTGTGCACCCGAGAGAACTGAAAACGTGTCCGCACAAAAGCTGGTACAAGAACATTATAGGGGCATTATTCATAACAGCCAAAAGGCGGAGACAGCCCAGATGCGCATCAACCGGTGGGTAGATAAGCAAAACGTGCTCCCTCCATCCCATGGGATATAGTCAGCAACGAAGAGGAACCAGGCACGACACGTGCCACAACATGGAAGAGCCTTGAAAACATGAAGCCAGTCGCAGAAAGCCACCTAGTGTCTCATTCCACTTACATAAAATGCCCAGAATACGCAGATCTGTGTGGACAGAAAATAAATCTGTGATTCAAGGTACCTAGGGAAATGGGGAGTGATGGCTCAGTGGGTACGGCTTTCTGTCTGGAGTGACAAAATGTTTTAAAATTGGTTGTCGTATACTCTGGTTTCTCTTCAAATCGTATAAATCTTTCACCTTTTAAAATTGGTTGTGGTGATGGTTTCACAATTCTGTGAATATACCGAAAAACCACTGAATTGTGTTAAATGGGTGAATAGTGTATAAATTCTATCTCAGTAAAGATATTAAAATTAAAAAGAAAAAGAACGAGAGGGAAATGTCCAACAATGTCTTTCTCTGAGACTTCCTCCTTTCTGTTTGAGGTGTATCTGTGTGTGTGTGTGAATGTGTGTGTGTGAGTGTGTGTGTGTGTGTGAGTGTATGTGTGTGTGTGAGTGTGTGTGTGTGTATGTGTGAGTGTGTGTATGAGTGTGTGTGTGTGTATGTGTGTGTTGAGTGTGTGTGTGAGTGTGTGTGTGTGAGTGTATGTGTGTGTGAGTGTATGTGTGTGTGTGAGTGTGTGTGTGTATCTGTGTATGTGTGTGTATCTGTGTGTGTGTGAGTGTGTATCTGTGTATGTGTGTGTATGTGTGTGTGTGAGTGTGTGTGTGTGAGTGTGTGTGTGTGTATGTGTGTGTGTGTGAGTGTATGTGTGAGTGTGAGTGTATGAGTGTGTGTGTGTTTGTGTGTGTGTGAGTGTATGTGTGTGTGAGTGTATGTGTGTGTGAGTGT
This sequence comes from Myotis daubentonii, assembly GCF_963259705.1. NCBI lineage: Eukaryota > Metazoa > Chordata > Mammalia > Chiroptera > Vespertilionidae > Myotis > Myotis daubentonii. Next base: position 35,449,554 of record NC_081854.1, read on the forward strand.
ATGTGTGTGTGTGAGTGTATGTGTGTGTGAGTGTATGTGTGTGTGTGAGTGTGTGTGTGTATCTGTGTATGTGTGTGTATCTGTGTGTGTGTATGTGTGTGAGTGTGTGTGTGTGTGTATAAGTGTGTGTGTGTGTGAGTGTGTGTGTGTGTGTATGAGTGTGTGTGAGTGTGTGTGGTGTTTTCAGGGCACAAAACTGGAGCCCAGCAAATGTCCATTGAAGGAACGATGCCCAGAGGACAGGACTGGCTGGCTGGAGGGGTGGATGGAGGTAGCCGCCTCGCAGGTGCCCCCAGTGATCCTCTCTCTGGGTATTAATGCCCTTGTGTTGCCTCCTCCAACACCAGACAGGGCTGACTCTGACAGAATCCTGGAGAAGGGCCAGTGTGTGCCGGGTAGGGCAGGTTATAAAAGGCACTGCAGCTTCTGCTCTGGTTCCGTGGGCGGCTCTGGGGGGGAGTCAGCCACCATGTGTGAGGGCCGAGCGGCCCTTGGAGAGGCTCGCATGGAGAGGGCTGAGGCTGCTCCGAGTTCCTGCCCCTCAGGAACCATGAGATGATGAATTGTTGTTGTTGTTGAAACCACTAAGTCTGAGGGTCAGGAAGCAACAGATCCCTAATAGAGATTTCTAAAGGGAGGGATGGAGGATAGGTGGGTAGGTGGATGGGTGAATGAAAGGGAGAATGAAAGGGAGAATGGGAGGGAGGGAGGGAGGGAGGGTGGGAGGGAAGGAGGGAGGGAGGGAGGGACGGAAAATGGATGGATAATAGAATTTTTCAATTCGGGTCCCTCTTAGAACTTTCTTTTTTCACTCACCCAAATAAAGGAGATGCAACTACACCAAGCTGACTCTCTCTTTTCCGAACTCTCCGTTTGAGCTTGGTTCAGACTCGGAGACCAGCCGTGCACAAAAGATGCGAGGTCACTGCGCTTCCTACCACACTTCCTCTCCCGCGCCCAAAGTAGCAGCAAGTGGGAGCGACTGGGATCCCCCACATCATGTCAGAAAACATGCGTAGAGGCCTGTGTGTCGGTTCCAGGGCCCAGGGCTCCCGAGACGGGTCAGACTTGGAACGAACCGCCAAGGAAGCAGGACAAGGTGCAGCTGCTGAAAGAACGAGGATGACACTGCGGCAGCCGCATCTGGTCCAACGCGCAGCTCCCTCGCCTGTAACCCCCTTCACCTCTGCTCCCGGGTCCTCATCTATAACAAGGGCAGTGGCACCCTCCTCATGAAGTCCGACTCTTCGACACCAGCCTTAATGCAAGTTTCAGGGAGCCTGGGGCTCGGCTCACTTTCCCACCTGGCTCTGTCCTCCCCTGGCTCCTGCCAGGACATGGCGTGGCCTCCGGCACGGGCTCTGGCTCCAGCATGGCTCCTTCCCTGGGTGACCTTGGGCAAAATACTTAACCTCTCGGGGCCTCAGTGTCCTCATCTGTGAAATGGGAATGCTAACAATAGTAGCTGCCTCATAAGTGTGTTGTGATAAGTGTGTGTGTGAGAGTGTGTGTGAGTGTGTGTGTGGCAATAACAACAGCAAGCAGCACACAGCCCTGCGGTCCCCTCAGGCTCCGTCCCAAAGGCACAGGGGCAGTGGCAAGTTGTCCAGTTGGCTAAGCCTGACCACACCTTTTATCTTGTCTGACCCCCTCACCCAACTTGAAGGGGGAGGGGGAGTTCTAGCCTCACTTTACAGATGAGGGAACAGGGGCTCAGAGAGGCCAGGCAATTTTCCCAAGGACACACAGCTGATTCTTCTTCCTCCTGCATTTCCCTCACTTTGTCCTGTTGCCCGGGTGGTGACCTTTGTGAGGGTCGCCCCTTCTGATCGGGGCTGAGGAAGTCAGGGCGGCATTCCCACTGCAGGGCCTGGGACGCAGCAGGCGTCCAGTGAGTGTTTTTTACATGGTGTCCTCCCTTTTTCCATAATAATTATTTTTAAAATAAAAAATAACAATGGAAAGAATTTTCACAAGTACCGGGGGCCAGGCATTTTTGACCTGTGATTCTACTTGACCTGCAGGACATACCCCAGGCCACACCCAGAGCAGGTGTTGGGCTCCCGGGGCATCTCTGCAAATAGGCCAGGCGGGCGGGGCCTGCCCGGCGCTGGGGAGGAGGGTCCCCGTCAGTGAGCTCCGCGAGGGCCACGCCAAGTCCTTCACCACAGCAGGGCCCGCGTGCCGACCCTTCCAGGTCCTCGGCGATGAACTGTGAAGGGATGTGCACTGCTCGTGAATTTCCATTCGCCTACCACCTGGTCTGAGGTGAAAGGAAGAGAAAACACTAATGGGGAAGAAATAGAAAAGGAAGGGAAGGGGGGTGGGGGGTGGGTTCCGGAGGCTTCCCTGTCCCCTCCTGTCACAGGTGGAGATGGCAACCGTAGAAGTGGGTCCCAAGGACCGGGGTCCCCGGGTCTGCCCCCAGGCATGGTCCCCAAGGACCGGCGTCCTCACCTGCCGGCTCAGCCTCCACGTCCTCTGGGGTCGCCGCAGGCCAGCAGAGCGGGTCTGGGATGGGGACCCAGGCCAGGCAAGCAGGCGGGCAGCACCCTCACACCTGCGTAGCCAACTCCAGAGGTGGCCCAGCCTGGAGCACTGGCTGCTGCTCCAGGGACCGGGTCATCTCATCTCGGCAGCCACCCCTCCTACCTGAGCCCCCCAGCTAACTCTCTTCAAGGTGAGCGCCAGCGCCCGCCCCTTTCGTCCCGGCCCAGGGCGCCTCTTCCCTCCCTGCCATGGAGGCTGTGGCCTGTCCTCAGTCAGCCACCCCCTCATCCTTCCATCACTCGGCCGGGACTGGCCCAGTCATCAAGGACAGTGTGATCAAGGCCGAAGGAAAGAAGAAGGCTCCTCCTGCCCGTGCCCATTTCCCCTCTGGCCCTGGCCACAGCCCTCCTAGAGCTGGTATACGGCATCACTTCCTGGATTTTGTGGTGAAAGCTTAAGCCATGGACAGGGCGAGAGGAACTCCCTCCAGATGGAGAGAGATTCCCAGAGAACCAGAAACGGGGGAAAGAGACCCGAGTCCTGGGGAGGGACTGGGGCGGCTCCAAAGGGGCGCTCCATGGAGGGGCCGGGGTTAGGCGGTGATTGGGGGTCAGAGCTCAGCGAGAACACAGGTGCCACCAGTTCCCAGCGCTTCCTGAGTGCCAGGCGCCAGCTAAGAAAATACTCTGCCAGGTACTTACTGCCACAGCCCCCAGGCGGGCGCTGCTCTCATCCCCCCCCCCCCGCACCCCCCACCCCCCACCCCGGCACCGCTAAGGAAACGGAAGCACAGAGAAGGTAAGCGACTTGCCCGCGGCCACCCCACTGGGCTCTGCCGGGATTGGAACCCGCAGTGTCTAGCTCCGGATCCATACCTCCCTGTCTGTGGCCAGAGGGGCTTCCCCCATGCTTGGGTCTCGCTTCAAACCTCAGGACTTGGGGCAATTCCTCAAAACCAAACAAGTGACCCAGCAGTCCCACTTCTGGGCACATACCCCCAACACCGAGAGCAGGGATGCGGACAGGTCCCCGCACACCCGCGCACACAGCAGCATTATTCACAAAAGCTAAGAGGTGGAAGCATCCACATGTCCCCTGACGGACGGATGGATAAGCAAAATGGGGTCCATTCATACAACGGACTGTTACCCAACCAGAAAAGGGAGGAAACTCTGACACCTGCTACGGCTGGATAAGCCTTGAGGACATGGCGCTAAACGAGCCCATCCTATAAAGACCAATCCTGTGTGAGTCCGCCGGTACAAGGCCGGTACAGCGGCCAGATTCACAGAGACAGGCAGGGTGGTGGGTGGCAGGGACTGGGGGAGGGGGAGGGGGGAGTTAGTGTTTAATGGGGCCAGAGTTTCAGTTTGGGAAGATGAGAAAATTCTGGAAATGGTGTGGTGGTTGCACAACCATGTGACTGTACACTAACTGTACACATAGACACGGTCGAGATGGTTCCTTTTATGTGATGTGCATCTCACAACAAAAGCCATGCCCAGGGCTTCGGCATGGCGCTGGGCCGGGCACTCCCCAATGATGACTGACCCTGATATTGTACCAAACGGGCCAGCCAGGGCTGAGAGGCTAAAACGAAAGAAAGGGGTGTTGTCACCCTGAGCTTGAGGGCCATGCCTGTGGCAGGCGGGAAGCCGGGGCTGCTGGGACAGGTGCAGGCGGAGACAGGACAGTCGCTGGGAGCAGACCTGGTGACTGTGACTGGCTCAGGTGACTGCAGGCTCTGCCTGTTAATAGCTAAGGCCATTATTAAACACGTGCTGCGCACCAGGCTCTGTGCTTAGGACAGTACATGTAGCAGCTCCTTTATTTTTTACCATAACTCTTGGAGACGTTATTACTTATGTCCATTGCACAGATGAGAAAACTGAGGCCCCGGGAGAAAGGCAACCTGCCAAAGGCCCCCAGCTAACAAGTGGCAGAGCCAGGCCTGGAACCTGCACCTTCCAACGCGCACCCTCTTCCCAGGCGGCACGGGCATTCATTGTTGAGGTGCCCAGTGCTGGGCTGGGGCTGGGGTCTGGCTGTCTGGGCAGAGGTCCTGGACTTGGGCCACATCCTCCGTGGAAGTTGCTGGAAGCAGATTCAGCCCATGTGGAGACCCAGGTCAGTGTTTGCTGTTTGGCTGAGAGAGAGTTCCAGGAGCCTGCTAGCCTCCCCGACCCTCCCCACCCCCACTCTGGCTCTGGGGAGGCCCTTGGGGAGGCGGGGATGGAAGCTGCGGTGGAGAACTGCCTTGGGCCCAGCTGGTGAGCCCTCTCAGGAGAGTCTCCAGGCCTCCTCGGCCTCGGCCTCGGCCTCGGCCTGGACGGCTGCCATGAGTGCGGCCACAGCTGCCTCCGCCCCGGGGAAAGGAGGAAGTGGTCAGAAGCAGCGAGAGAGAACCTTAAAAGAGGACATGTCCCAACCCGCACTGCCCCCCCGTTGGGGGACAGGGGGCCGACTGGCCTGTGCTTCTTGGAACCTCCCACCGGGGAAGACGGAACCTACTTGAACCTCACAGGGACGCCCTGAAAACACTCTAGAATTCTGAGGCCTCCGCCCTGGGGAACCCCAAGGCCCAGGAGCCGGCACTCAGCAGGCCCAGAGGCCCTGAGGTACCGGGAGGCGGGCCTCATGGTGAGAAGGCCCTCTGGAGTCTTGGGTGCAAATCCTGACCCTGCTGTGCGCTAGCTCCGTGGTCAGGGACAGGCTGCTTCCCTCCTCTGGGCCCGTTTCCTCGTCTGCAACATGGAGATAACAAGAGTCCCTACCTGTAAAGGTTGCGGCGAGAGCTCAGTGAGGTGCCAGATGCACAATGCTAAGTGCAATGCCTGGTGTGCAACAGGAGTTTAAAAAAGAGCAGCTGCCCAGCCGGTGTGGCTCAGTGGTTGAGCATCGACCTATGAACCAGGAGGTCAGGGTTCGATTCCCGGTCAGGGCACATGGCCGGGTTGCAGGCTCAATCCCCAGTGTGGGGTGAGCAGGAGGCAGCCGATCCATGATCCTCTCACTCATCACTGATGTTTCTATCTGTCTCCCCCTCTCCCTTCCTCTCTGAAATCAATAAAAATATATTTTTTAAAAATAACAGCTATTGTTATGTTAGGGGCATCTCTGAGGACCCGGGCCGACTGGCTGCCTCCCTTCTCTGGGAGGCTGGACCGGGGTTGGCAGGCTCCACTAGGAAGGGCTTGGCAGCAGGAGGGAGCCAGCCACAGGCTATGTCCAGAGATAACCAGCCATGCTGCTGCCACAAATGGAGGGAGAATCAGAAAAATCTTCCAGACAAACACGGAGGATCCCCATCTCTCCAGGTCTGCTCTGAGCCCTCTCCGCTGGCACAGCCCAGTCCCCAAACACGTCCAGAGGAGGCACGGCCAACACGCCGCACCGCACTGCACAGGAGCCCAGGACACTGGCTCAGGGGCTGCGCCCCAAGGCCGCTGTCTTGCCCTGGAAGCAGAATTGCTGTGTCTGCTGCTGCCACCGTCTTGAGGCTAGTTCTGCAGAAATATCCATCGCACTCCAGCTCACGGTGCAGGAGCTGTTTACAGATCTTCTGTTCTGTCAGTAAGAAGCAGCCAACAGGGCTGGGCCCCCAGTGCGGTGAGGTAAGTGCCTGGGGTGGGGCCCTGCGAGGGAGTGCCCTCTGGAATCCTGTGTCCTTGAATTGGCGGTCAATCTCCAGTTCCCATCACTACCCCCTCTTTTACACATGCATCTCCACTTTCAAACTGTTCGCCGAGAACCAAACAATATACTTTACTAGAGGCCGGGTGCACGACATTTGTGCACTATGGGGGGGGGGCGCGTCCCTGAGCCCGGCCTGCGCCCTCTTGCAGTCTGGGACCCCTCAAGGGATGTCCGTGAGCCTGGCTTCTGGCGGAGCGGTGCTCCCCCTGTGGAGTGCACTGATCACCAGAGGGCAGCTCCTGTGTTGTGCGTCTGCCCCCTGGTGGTCAGTGTGCATCATAGCGACCGGTCGTTCTGCCATTTGGTCCATTTGCATATTAGGGTTTTATTATATAGGATAGGAACATCCTAGAGTTAAAAGAAGGGAAGGAATGGGAGTGATGCTTTTAGCAGGAAACTTCCTTACTTTCCAGAGCCCTTCATCTCACAGGATAATTCACTACATTAAGTCTGAGGTGCTCTCTGCTTTACATTCAGAAACCTCTTCTCCTAAATACCCTCATAAAGGAAGCATCGGAAATCTAAATAGAAACTGTTATTGTGAGATGCGGTGCCAGGATTTTACAACACTTATGTGTGACAAAAGACCAAGGGACAGCAAATGTTTCAGCAATTCACACATTGGCCAACTTAAAAGAAAAATGGTCAGCCGCAGTCATCTTCAGAGAAATGAAAATAAAATACCATGTTGACATTCTAGTCAAATAATTTGCTAACTTCAGAAATTGTTTTCTAAGTTTGCTCCAACATATATCTCTATGTGGATATATGCTTGTAGCTAATTTTTAATGGGATCTTTTTTCGTAATTGGTGCATTTATTAAAAATATAGACTAAAGGCCCTGTGGCTGTGGTTGTGTGCTGGCCCCCAAAAAAACATACCGAATCACAGGAACACTTCAACAAATATACTCCACACAGAAGTAAAAAGGTCAACAGGAATGACGACAAGACAGGGCCACTGCAGACGTAACTCCCTGCTGTAATTCACACTTGCTGGAAAATGGAGTTTGAGATTATTTGCACCAATGTTCATGGGGGCGGAATATCACAGGCATAAGAAACGTCTTTCATATTTCCCAAGCGGTTTTCTGTTTCAGCTGCGAAGGCCAGTGACCACGACCAAACTTGTTCTCAACAAGGAGAGGTTTTATGTGCATTCCATCGAAGAGTCTCTCCCATCTTCCTGGGCCCATTCCTTGGCCGAGTAGAAACTGTGGCCGGGCTCTTCATGTCCTGCATTCACATGTGAGGTCCAATCCTCCTGTGCTGCCCAGTGTCTTTAGGATGAAAGGAGCGACTTGCAGCAGGTCACGTAGAGGAGGAAGTTCCGTACGGAGGAGAGCACGTCCTCGCGCCTCTTCCGTGTCATCTCCTCGGGGTCCATCTTTGGCAGTCGGCCCTCGATACCGAACATCGTGGCTCTGCCCCACCAGCTTCCAACTGCTGCGCTCTGGTCTTCTGGTTTTTGTTGTTGTTGTTGTTGTTTTACTTAACATACTGTGGACATCCTTCTAGGTCAGCAAATCCAACAAACACATATACACTGAGTGGCCAGATTATTATGACCACCCCATCAGTACTTCATTGGGCCACCTTTTGCCTTCAATACGGTGGCGATTCTTCTTGGCATTGACTCCACAAGACGTTGAAAGGTGATGCGAGGAATCTGACACCAGGCCTGATGAATAGCACTGTCCAGTTCTGTGAGATTTGATGGCTGTGGAACCAGCTGCCCGATGACTCTTGTAACTTCGTCCCACAAATGCTCAATTGGATTGAGATCTGGTGATTGTGGGGGCCACCTAAGCAAGGTAAAGTCTCCCTCATGTTCTTGAAACCACTCCTGCACAATCCAAGCACCGTGGCATGGTGCACTGTCTTGTTGGAAGAAGCCATCTCCATTGGGAAACGCCATCAACATGATAGGATGAACTTGATCAGCAACGATACTTAGGTATGTTGTGCTATCCAGACGTTTATAATGGTCTGGCCCTCTAGCAACTTCAGCACAAAATTATCGCTAATTTGCCTACAAACGTCAGGTGGTCATAATAATCTGGCCACCCAGTGTATATCAGCCACAGCACTTTGCATTGTCTTGTGTGGATAGAGCCCAGAGCGTTAACCATTCCATTGCTCTACTGGTCTGGGTCTTTCTCTTATAAGCAACGCGTCTTTGCGCATGCATCTTTGAAAACTTGGGTGAGTGTATTCACAGAAAAAAAAAGGATTTGTCATTGTAAATGCTGAAGCACATACCAAAAGATATATGTGTAATTTAAATTTTGACAGAAATATCAAACTGCCCTGTAAATACTTTACTGTTTGAACTGGAAACAACATCCATCTAAGAGTTTATTTATTTATTTATTTTTAATTAAAAAGAGCACTTTAAGACTTAAGATTAGAGAGAAGCTAAAAAGCAGCCAGATGAGCTGAGGGAAGAGGTTCTTTGGTTGTGTCAGCTCCTGGCCCCCCAAGTAAACCCTGAACCAGTTAAGCATGAACATGTAAATCAAACCCGTGCTCTGGGCGCCCAGCACCGACTTCTGTTTCCTGCCTGGAGAGCCCCGTGTAAAAGCAGCAGCAGGAAGACAGCGGGGCTGACCATCCGTGAGCACCAGAACCTGGAGGTCAGCCCCACCCTGGCCCTCCACCCTGGCATTCTCCTGCCACCTCCAGGCCTCGGCACTAGGAGAAGTCGCTGCAGGATGGAAGGGGCCAGGCTGGGTCACCAGGAAGGACTCAGTTTTAATCCCAGCTCGGATAGTGTCTCACTGTGACTCCAGACAAGCTGCCAAGACGCCCTGAGCCTGTTCTCCTGATCTGTGAAATGGGCCCGACCAAACCTGCCCGGCTCGCTGGGTTGTGATGAGGATCAGATGTGGGAAAGGATGTGAAAGTAACTGGTTTTCCTTCCTTCTGTTTTGGGTTTGCTGTCCGGCTTACAGCTGGGGAATAGGGGAGCCCAGTCTGGGGTTTTCTGACCACAAGTGCTTTCCCCAAAATAGTCTTCTTTAAAGTTATTATTTTCTTCTCTGAGTAGGTTATACATGCACATGATACAAAATTCAAAAGGTCTAAAAGAGTGTGAGAAGTGAGCCTCCTTCCCAACACACACACACACACACGGCCACCCAGTTCCCCTCCCCACAGGCAGCCTTAGTCACCTATTTCTTGTGTTTTCTTCTTGGGTCAGTCTTTTGTGCATTCCCACAAAAATGCAGCATTCTATACATTTGGCTCTGCACTGTGTGTGTGTTTTTTTTAATTACCACTGTTTTTGAAGCTTTTCCCTTATAGGTACACTAGAGGTCTGGTGCACGGATTCATGCACCAGTGGGGTCCCTCGGCCTGGCCTGTGGGGATCAGGCCGAAACCGGCTCTCCGACATCCCCCAAGGGGTCCCGGATTGAAAGAGAGCGGTTCTCAGGCAACGTACCCCAGAATTGGGCTCCCTCCTCTCTGGTTCCAGGTGCATCACCGAAGCTCAGCAGCTCCTGCATTGAGCATCTGCCCCCTGGTGGCCATTGAGCATCACAGCTACCCGTCGGATGGTCGGTCACTTAGGCTTTTATATATAGAGATATGGAGCCTGTTCTTTTTACTTTGAACATTTTAAGTGTTAGTAAAGAGTTGCAAGAATAGGAAAATGAACAACCATATTTTAAAACTTTGATTCACCAATGATTACTGTATGCCACATTTGCTTTATCTGCTTCTCTCTCTTTTTTTCTAAACAACCTAATACGAGTTAATATTTCAATCCTAAATACTTCAGCAGGTAAGTCCTAGGCAGAAGGCTGTTCTCCTGCATGGCCACAATACAGTGATCACACTCAGGAAACGCAATAGTGGCACAGTACTGTTACCTAACACATATGGCCCCAGTCAAATTCCCCTACTATCTACTTAAAAAGTCCTTTATAAAAACCCAGGCTCCAATTAAAGATCACCCTTGCATTTACTGATCATGTCTCTTTAATCTCCTTTAATTAAAAACAGTTCCAAGCCTATGTTCTCTTTTATGACCTTGGCATTTTTTGAGTGTCTACACCAGTTTTGCAAAACAACCTTCAATTTGGATGTCTCTGAAGTGTTCCTCACAGTAGATTTAGGTTAGACATGATTTACAGGATTGTTACGTAGGTAATATTACACCTCGTTATTCAGGTAATGTTACATAGGTAATGTTACACCTCATTATTTTTCATGGCAACACAGTTTCCCAGTGTATGGATATACCACAAGTTATGTTACTTGTCCTCTATCCATAGATGTCTAGATGATTTCCAACCATTTATCTTACAGACAGTGCTACCATAAATATTCATCTTCTGTCATCTTGAAGATTCTAGTGTGTCTGAAGGATAAATGCCGGTAAGTGTAGGTACTGCACCTCCAAAAATTGCCTTTTCTACAGGATATCCATTCTTACTAATACTGTATGAGGGCCTTGGCCCCCAAAGCTTGTCTTACTTTAACTTCCATTCGCTGTGTCCCAGTCGGCAAGGTCATACATTTTCGCTGAGCCTGTGTGACAAGACCTCCTTACATTTTCCCCTGTGAGTTTTGGCGGGAATTGGAGTGAAATCCTATCTTCCAAAACCACCTGCTCTCCTGGAGCAGAATGCTTGTTCTTTGTCACAAAACACATCTGTTTGCTCTGTAAGGTGCCATGATTCAAAAAGAGATTGGTTATGCAGTTAGGTGCGTTAAGCACTTGCTAGTTGCTTGATAGACGTGATCAAGACTGTGAAGTGTGAATTACTAATATGCCCATTTTACAGATAAGGAACTGAGGCTGAGGGAGATAAAGTGGCCAGTGTAAGTCGACTTTGAGTGAGGGATACTAATTCAGGTCTTCTTGCCACCACAGAATGTGTATAGCTTTTATTTCCCTCTCTTTGGGTGCTGGGGGTCCAGAGAGACAAAAGCAAACCCTACGCATTAACTATAATCCAAAAACTGTGAATCCCCTGCCCTGGCTTTAGGCACCCGGCTCACCATTGCCTGGGTCTCAGGCTACTTGAAAAGTACCTTCCTCAGAACGCACCACGCACATGCTCTCCGGCTTCTGTGGACTACACCTCCCAGAATGCAGCATGTCCACATCCGCCAGCGAGCTTCTGCTTCCGGCCTCGGTGTCTACTGGGAGTTGTGGTTTGGGTGCTGGGGAGGAGGAGGCAAGGCCAGAGGGGCCTGGGGCTTTCCAGGCCACAGCCCTCACGTGGTACAAGGGCGTCTGGTAGGAGCAGGTGCCGCATTTCTAAGGGGCTAAGGGGCCGGAAAGCACCTTCTCCCTCCCTTTGACCAGAAGGCTGGCTGTGTCGGTGACCACACTTCCCCGAGGAGCCGTTAATTGAGACTTTCTCTGACCGCTGTTAGCCGTTTGCAGAAGTTCCGGTCGGATCCTGTCGTTCACTTACTGTTAGGGTTCCGAGGGGTCCTGAGGGCCTTCGTTCTGGGACACACTCATTCCTCCGAGACACCTGCTCCCTTCTAAGCAGCGAAGAGGAAAAGGGAAGGAAGCACCTTGTAACGGGCCCTTATTCCGGCAGACGGTCGAGTCTATTCCACGCCGGAAGCTCGAGAGCGAGGCCTGGCGGCGGAAGCCAGCATCCAGCTCGGTGGCTGGAGGCAGAGCTGCTCACCCTGCGGCTCCTGGTTAAGACCCTCGCCCCAGGCTAACGGGATTCCCCGACCAGAGTCCACACGAAGCCCCCACCTGGCTCTCACCTGAAGCCACGGCCAGAGCCGCAGGGGAGTGTGACGCCCTGGCGCCTGCTTTTCCTGGGGGACCTACCAGACTGCCAACGTGGGCATCCTTTTCCCCGAGTCCCACGAAGCATCCATCCCGCCCACAACGGGGCGTGCACATGGTCCATAGCCATCTGGTATTTGCCAATGGCCAGTTGTCTGTGGCCAGGAGCCATTCGTTGGTCCGTGCCCAGGTCATCCCGGATGTTAAATATGTTGAATGCATTATTGGCTTTTTGTGTTTTGTTTTTGGGTGGAATTCAGCAAACTTTAAGCTGGGAGAGACAGAAGGTCAAAGGCAACATTTGGTGGCAACACTGGAACTTAGAGAAGGAAAGATTTGAGTGGCTACAGGCCATCCTGGGAGGTTTCTGGCAACCCCCTTCTCCTAGGTCAGCGCCAAGTCCCATGCCCACCCTGTCCAATCAGTGGGAAGAGGACTCGGAATGCCGGCACTCAGCTGGGCACCTTGGCGTGGGGCCAGGGAGGACAAAAAGGAACCCACACCTGCAGCTGGACACGCCTCTTCTAGTTCAGGCCCGCAGTGGCCCGGATACAAAACCCAGCCCCACCACCGCTGGGGGTCACCTACAGCAAGCATGTCAAACTCGCGGCCCACGGCCGCATGCAGCCCACAACAAATACTTTTGCGGCCCAGCCAATACAATGGTATGTAAGAAACGTTTTAATAAAAAATTCGTGACTTGCCCTAGCCGGTTTGGCTCACTGGATAGAGCCTCGGCCTGAGGACTGAAGGGTCCCAGGTTCGATTCTGGTCAAGGGCATGTACCTTAGTTGCAGGCACATCCCCAGTGGGGAGTGTGCAGGAGGCAGCTGATCGATGCTTCTCTCCCATCAATGTTTCTAACTATCTCTCTTCCTTCCTCTCTGTAAAAAAATCAATAAAATATATTTTAAAAAATAAAAGACATTTCCTGAAAGACTTAAAAAAAAAGGCACCTCCCCACCCCCAGAGCTTAAGGAACAAGGGCAGCAGGTGGATTGTGACAGTTTAGAAGCTCGTGGGCCCCAGGCCTCTGAGGAGGGGCTGACCAGCTTGTGAACATCACTTCCCTGGAAAGGCTGCCCCATCCGGGGAACGCCCCCACCGGGCACCTGTCCCCTCTCCCAGAACCTTGTCTGCAGCAGCGTTTGTCTGTCTGCCCACGGTCTGCCTCCCTGCCCTCTTCCCCGCCCCGCGCCCCCCCCCCCCCCCCAACCACCATGAGAAGTAATGATGCCCGTTGTACATCACTGTGCTAAGTGCCACTGCTGGCGGAATCATCTCCTCCTGCCTGCCCTGGCTGGAGGGGACTCCCCAAGCTACCTCAGTTCTCCTTGACCTTGAGCCTGGGCTGGGGCCAAGGCTGCTGGGGGGCAGGACTTAAGGTGGCACTCCCTCTCGGCCATGCAGGTGTGGGGTCAACCTGAGAGTGAGAGCCACCTTAAGTGCCCACCCTGGGCCCCTCGCTGCCCCCCCTTAGCACTAGGCCCTGCCATGAACACCAGTGATATGTGCTTAGTGAATGAGGGGGCCCTCGCTTCTCTGTCTTCCGGTGGCACCAGCCCACTTGGAGTAATGAATTCTCTAAGTCACCTTTTGTCTGAGAAAGGCTATTCTGCCTTTAAAAATCTAGCCCCACCCCCTTAATGGTAAATTTTATGTGTTTTTTTTTTTAACAATTAAAAAAACTTTTTAATTGAAAAAAATAAAAATCCTGCCAGCAATAAGCCACTGGGCACAGTGAGAAGTGCCCCTGATTTGGAATTAGATTGCCTGAGTTCAAATGGAAGTGATGCCACTCCTGGCTGTGTGGCCTTGGGCAAGTCACTGTACCTCTCTGAGCTGTAGTTTCCTCACCTATGAATTGCAACTGAAATACCAGCAAAGCCCCAGCACAGTACCTGGCACGTGGTAGGCACTTTATACACGTTTGTTTCCTCTTGTTGTGAGACCTAATCACGGCTGGAAACAGAGGACCTGCCCTGTGAGCGAGTGGGCCGTGGGCCCAGTGTGGGGCTGTCAAAACCAAAGCTGAGCCCCCAGTGACTGAGCCACCGAGGACTCAGCAACCTCTCCCTGAACCGCCCTTGCTTCCGACGCTCCATCCCCCCTGCCCACCTTCTCTCACCCAGGAAAAGGGAGAAAGGGGATCGTATGGTATGTCCGCTATCCAGAACCTCCACTCTTTCCACTCTTTCGCTGATGCAAGAAAGGGTGATGACCTGCCTCCCGCTGGCACTGAGGTTTGTATCCAATAAGAATTCAACAGAGAAACGGCAGGAAGACCCTTACTACTGTCTAAGGCAGTGGTTCTCAACCTTCCTAATGCCGCGACCCTTTAATACAGTTCCTCATGTTGTGGTGACCCCCAACCATAAAATTATTTTCGTTGCTACTTCATAACTGTAATTTTGCTGCTGTAAACAGTATGTAATTATATATGTGTTTTCCAATGGTCTTAGGCGACCCCTGTGAAAGGGTCGTTCGACCCCCAAAGGGGTCACGACCCACAGGTTGAGAACCGCTGCTCTAAGGGCTCGTAGGATAAAAAGGAACTATGAAGGCCTTTAAGGAGAAATTTGCCTGCAGTGGGACTGTCACTGAGCGTCCAGAATATGCTCAATTCAGCTGCAGGGTGACCAGCGCAAGAACATACGCCAGTTCCTCATTGAGACTGGCCGGGCTAAGGACGACCAGCTGAAGGTTCATGGTTTTACTAGTAAGTGCTTTGGGCTCACGGAAGCTTAAATGAGGATTTCTTTGCAATGAGTAGAATTTCCCTCTGTCCCGTGTCACAAGTCTAAAAACCTCACAGCTTGTATAATATCACCACTTGGGGTCTGCTTTTTAACTCGGACTCGTGTAACTCCTTTATGCCATAAGCGGAAAGGAGCCATGCTCTCTGGTCTTGAAGCCCCTCATCTAAACAGAGCAACAACGGGATGTTTCAGCCAAGCCCATGCCTGGCCAGGAGCGCCTCACAGCGTCCCGGGCCCTCAGGGAATGTCACCACCGCCTGAGCAGCCCCCCTGAAGCTGCGAGGGGTAAGGCGGCAGTGGCATGGGCACCACTAGAGGGAGCCGTCCGTAGTCAAAGATCTACACCTGACCAGGTGGATGGAGCCCAGAGCAGCCTGCCACCTTCCCTCCAGCGAGGTGTAAGGACTCTGGCTTGCACCACGGTCTTTTTGGCCAGACAGACCCTGGCTAGTTGTTGTCCAAACGCCACAATCGGAGGCCAACCTTCTATCAGAGTTAAACCTTTGACAAGGGAACACATTTCAAAGTGATGTGTCAGTCATGTAGTTACTAGCTATAGAGCTTGCAACTTACTAGCAACCGCTGCCCAATGCCATGTGAAATAACAAAATGATCTTTGGAGTGGTTCCCTCCCCCGCATCCTTCAATTTTAATGTTACGTATTTAGACCCTTATTTATTTTTATTTTATTTTTTTTAAATATATTTTATTGATTTTTTATAGAGAGGAAGGGAGAGAGATAGAGAGCTAGAAACATCGATGAGAGAGAAACATCGATCAGCTGCCTCCTGCACATCTCCTACCGGGGATGTGCCCACAACCCAGGTACATGCCCTTGACCGGAATCGAACCCGGGACCCTTCAGTCCGCAGGCTGATGCTCTATCCACTGAGTCAAACCGGTTTCGGCTACACCCTTATTTAAATAAAACTTGTTTTCAGGGGGGAAAAAACCAAACCAAAAACCAAAGCGGAGGGCCATGGGAGAATGGGCCAGCCTTAGGGGCATCCCTCGTGCTCTATGGGGCAAAGAGAGTATATGACCAGAACTCTACTCAAACTTGCTTGGGCAAAGACGGGAGACTTATCGTCTCACATACTGAGAATCCCAGGCAGGAAACTGGCTTCGGGCTCGGCTGGGTCCAGGGACTCAACCAGACCTTCACCAGGTGGGTCTCACCAACCCCGTGCCTGGCCTTGCCTGACACTCATGCCACCCAGGGGAGGGCGGGGTTGGTGGCTGTGACTGACAGCCCCACGGCACCGGCTCCCGGCTCCCCGAGGGAGAAGGCTTGATGGCTCCAGAGAAGAGGAAATAAGACAAATAGTAACCTTACTGCCGGCCACATGCTGTCCTAAACACTCATGCTTGTTAAATCATTGAATCACTGTAACAACAGGCAGGTACGATTCTCATCACTTCCTTTCCACGTGAAGAAATGGAGGCACAGACAGCCCACCTCCAAGTCTGAGAGCTCCCCAAGTCCCCACATGGCCTCCCCTCATCAGAGAAAGATAAGAGCAGGTTGTCACAGGGGCAGCCCTAGAAGAAGGGGTCCCCCAACCTCAGCATGGAGCCTGCCTTAGGTGCCTCTGTCTGGAAAATGCTAGGGTCTCCCAGAAAACTTTCCAGAAATTGAGGACACTCCCAGGTTCTACCTCAGGGGCAAAAGTCCTGGCCTGAAGACTCAGACAAACCAGCTGTGTGACTCAGGGCCCGTCACTACCCCTCTCTGGGCCTGTTTCTTCCTCTTGCAAATGAGCAAGTTGGGCCAAATCCCCGTCACTCAGGGCCTGGGTTCTCTCTGGGGAAGAACTGGGGGTGAACTGCTCCAGCTTGTGGTCACCCACAAACTGCTCTGTCCCCAACAGCCCCAGGTGCTAGGAAAACAAGGCGGCCCCCTCCCCAGCCTGGCCCCGAGCACAGCACTGAGTAGGCCCAACTGTGAACCCCACTTCCTCCCAACAGCTGGCCCCGTCCAGTGCCCCAGCCAGCACCCTGGGGTGGTACCCACTCTGCTGCAATGTCCCCATCTGGCATCTTAGCCTCCTCAACGGGCATCAAAGGCAACAGCTCTCAGCTGGGGTAATTCTGTCCCCAGGTACCATTTCCAATTTAGCAAATGAAAATGCAGTCTCTTGGACTAATTAACTAAAAAAGTGAAGAGTTGCTAACCTGGAATGCACATTTTAACTGAAATCTGTATTTTATCTGGCAACCTTACTCCAGGGGACATCTGTCCATGCCTGGAGACTTTTTTTATTTATTTTTTTTGAGATATTTTGATTGTCACAACGGAGGGGTGCTATGGGCATCTAGTCGGCCACAGGGACAAACACCCTACAATGCACAGGCCGGCTCTAGCACAAAGAACGACCCAGCCCCAAATGTCAACGGCGCCCGAGGGGGAACAGACCCTGACAGAGGTCCTCCCCGAGACCGACACACACGCTCATTTGCAGTCCCAGGGACTCGTCGGAGGGAGCAGTGGTCATCCTCATGTGACAGCCAGCGAATCAGGCCTGGGTTAAGTGGCTTGTTCAAGGTCACACAACTGGCACGAAGCAAAGTGGTCTCCCACCTGCCTGTGCCTTCTCCTCACTAATAAACTCATGTTCTTCTAGACACGTAAGCCATACAAGGTCATCCAGGAAGTATAGGGCGGGAGGGGAGACAGGTGAAGCATTGCAGGGCCCACAGATCCCCAGGAACAACTGTTCTGGGATCCCCGTGGGCAGACAAGCCAATTCTGGGGAGAAGATCCCGGGAGTTGCTAGCTGTGCTGTTGTCAGTTTTGCCACCAGGGGGCAGCAGAGTCTTTGAAATAAGTCAGCACGCCCAGGCCTCTAGGTCCCCCTCCCTCCCCGACCCGCCCCCCTCCTCAGGAATTCTAATTCCGTGGGTCTGCAGTAGGCGCCAGGCATTGTTTTTGTTTGTTTATGTATTTTTATTGATATCAGAGAGGAAGGGAGAGCTAGAAGCATTAATGATGAGAGAGAATAATTAATCGGCTACCTCCTGCCGCTCCCTAGTGGGGATCGAGCCTGCAACCCAGGCATGTGCCCTGACTGGGAATCGAACCCTTACCTCCTGGTTCATAGGTCGACACTCAATCACTGAGCCAGGCCGGCTGAGCGTGTTTTTTATTTTTTGTTTTAAACAGCTCCCACGTGGTTCTAAAGTGCAGCCAGGATGGAGAACCACTGGTCTAAGGCTGCTGTTTTCATCCCTGACTGCACATTGGAGCTTTGAAAATATTAATGGGAAACACCCGGATGCCCATCGACCAACAAGTGGATAAACAAAATGTGGTAAGTGCAGTGTTACTAGCCACAGAGGGTGAACTTTGGGCACCTGCTACAACATGGATGAACCTTATGATCCCACTTCTATGAGGTACCCAGAAAGCTGAATGGAGAATTATCAGGGGCTGGGGGAGAGAGGGATGGGGAGAAGTTAGTATTTTGTGGGTCTCGAGATTCCGTTTTTAATGATGTCAGAGATTTAGAGGTGAAGGCTGTATCACAGTGTGAATGTACTTAATGCCACTGAATTGTACACTCAAAAATGGTTAATGGTATCATCAACAAATCAACAAATGACAAGTGCTGGTGAGGATGGGGAGAAAAAGGAACCCTCAGGCACTGCTGGTGGGAATGCAGACTGGTGCAGCCACTGTGGAGAACAGTATGGAGCTTCCTCAAAAAAACTAAAAGTGGAACTCCCATTTGACCCAGTGATCCCACTTCTGGGAATATATCCCAAGAAACCAGAAACACCAATCAGAAAGGATATATGCATCCCTATGTTCATAGCAGCACAATTTACCATAGCTAAGATCTGGAAACAGCCTAAGTGCCCATCAGCAGCTGAGTGGATTAAAAAACTGTGGTACATCTACACAATGGAATACTGTACTGCTGTATAAAGGAAGGAACTCCTACCATTTGCAACAGCATGGATGGACCTGGAGAGCATTATGCTAAGCGAAATAAGTCAGTCAGAGAAAGATAAATATCACACGATCTCACTCATTTGTGGAATATAATGAACAACATAAACTAATGAACAAAACCAGATCCAGAGACAGAGAAGCATCAATCAGACCGTCAAACCTCAGAGGGAAGGCAGGGGAGGGTGGGGGTAAGAGGGAGAGATCAGTCAAAGGACTTGTATGCATGCATACAAGCCTAACCAATGGACACAGACACTAGGGGGGTGAGGGCATGAGAGGTGGGTGGGTTGGGGTGGGGGGGCAATGGGGGGATAAGGACACAGATGTAATACCTTAATCAATAGAGAAAAATAAATAAAAATTTTAAAAATGGTTAATGGTAAATTTTATGATATGTATACTAACATAGTATTTTACCACAATAAAAAAAAAAGGTAGTAAAAACAAATGCTACAATTTATGATTAAAGTTTAAGATCTTCCACAAAACAAAACACAAATGTCCCAAGGTCTCCCCAGACCAATCAAATAAGTTTGCCTGCGGTTGAGCCCTGGGCACTGGTATCTTGTAAAAGTGTCCGCGGTGCATTTAACATGCGGTCATGACCAGGGGCCCTGCTCTACGATCATCCTGACTCCAGCATCCAGGCAGAGTAGCGAGTGCGCCATCCACTTCTCTACTGTGATGGTTTTTAATTCTGCTCCCAAATTCTTCGATGCTCTTCCTTCAAGAGGCGGAGCCGAATTCCCCTCCGGCTGAGTGTGAGCGGGACTCGTGCGGGCCTGTGCGTTGTGGGGTGTTTGTCCCTGCGGCACACTCGATGCCTCAGCGTGCTTCTAACCAACAGGAACAAAGTCCTGAGGTGTCCACTGGGGCCTCCCACCAACAGGGACCCCGGCCCCAACTGACATCTGATTGCAACAGAGAGAGACCTTGAGCCGGAACTACCCAGCTAACTCACTCCCAATTCCTGTTCCACATAATCAGTGTTTGCTGTTTTAAGCCACTAAACTTGGGGTTTACACAGCAATAGAAAGTTAATGCATCCATTTCTGAGTCATTGAACCATACAATCATCCCTGTAACATACCCACCCACCTACCCACCATTCATCCACCCACCAACTCAACCACCTACCCATTCACTTATCCACCCATCTACCCTCTGACCCGCCCACCTAGCCAGCCAGCCAGCCGCCCCAGAACACAAGGCCTGGCACAGAGTAGACCCATGTAAATATTTGTCAAATGAATAAACAAACATTTTCTAAACGTCTCCTCTGTTAGTAGCTGAGACAGGCCAGGGGACTTACCGGGAAGCGTGGCCCCAGTCAGTGTGGGCTGGGACCGGGCCTGGTCCTGCTGGACCAGCCTGGGCAGCTCAGGAACATACTCGGGCTACGGACTGTTGGCCCCAGGCAGCAGCTTCCCCACCTGAGCCCATCCAGCTTCATTTCCTGCTGAGAACCACGCCCTCCCTCCCCACAAGTCCCTCTGGCCTGCCTGATGGAAGACACCTGGTTTGCCAGCGGCACAACTCAGCAGTTGATCATTGATTCCGGTCAGGGCACATGCCCAGGTTGTGGGCTCGATCCCCAGTAGGAAGCATGTAGGAAGCAGCCGATCAATGATTCTCTCTCATCATTCATGTTTCTCTCTCTCCCTCTCCCTTCCTCTCTGAAATCAATAAAAACATATTTTAAAAAAGAAAACACTGGTTCTGTCTCTTCATCTTCCCTCCATCCTCCCACCCCAGGGTCTGCGAAGGCCGCTAAGGCCGGGGGTCACAAATGCCAAGGCCGCTGGCTGTGATTCTGGAGGGCCAGCTGTCAGCCTGGAGAAAGGCAGACGGGGGACAGCAGAGGCCTCACTGTCTCTTCCCGGAGAACATTAGGGGCCTGGGACACCCCCATCTCCTCCTCGCCCCCCCAAAACACACTCATATCCAGCTAGTCCCTTCTCATCCCTCAAGGTTTACCTAAGTGCTAGGGCCACCGCTTACTCATCTATACCATGGGAATAGAGGGGCCGGGTGGGGGCAAAAGTAGGTTTACAGTTGTGAGAACATGGAACAGAGTTTATTCTTGTATTATTATTTATCGGATTATTTTCCATATGAACAACTGTAAACCTACTTTTGCCCCACCCTGTATTTTGGAGGTGAGATGACAGGGTGCCCAAGAGGACCCTCAGCAAAGGGCAGGTGGCAGTGAATACTGCAGTGTGCCCGCTGAGCCGCCAGGAGAAGAGCAGGGAGTGACAGTAAAACCAAAGTCCTCCCAACAGCTGGCGGGACCAGAGGTGACCAGCCTTCCGCCCTCCCAGCTTTGCTCACTCTATTCCATTGCAGCGTCTCCTCCGGTTTTCCTAACATCCATGCACGCCCCTACCTCAGCCTTCTCAGCAAGGCCTTCCGCGGCCCCCTTCCTTCTCCGTCTCCGTCTCTTATGGATTCAGGGGTTTGGTCTTGTTTGTTCACTTCTGATCCCCGCACCTACCAGGGTGACCAGCACATAGTAGGTCTACAAGATGGTTGGATAGATGATGGAGAAATGGATGATGATGGGTGACGGATGGATGGGTGATGAGGGGCAGATGGATGGATGAATACCTGGTTAAA
This sequence comes from Myotis daubentonii, assembly GCF_963259705.1. Lineage (NCBI taxonomy): Eukaryota > Metazoa > Chordata > Mammalia > Chiroptera > Vespertilionidae > Myotis > Myotis daubentonii. The sequence goes on from NC_081854.1 coordinate 35,470,839, forward strand.
GTGGGAGGCTATTCAGTGGTACTTCTTGAAATCAGCCTCTAGGTGAGTTCCCCACATTCTCGGCGGGGAACCTTGTTTCTGCCAAGGGCCATCTGGATGTTTATAACATCATTCGAGGGCCATACAAACGATCAACTTAAAAATCGCCTGCTGTATTGGGGCGAACATTTCATTAACTCACCCTAATGCCTTGGCAGGGCCAGACAAAGTGATTTCGAGGGCCTTCTACAGCCCGAGGGCCAGGTGTTCCCCACCCTGTTCTAGAGGAAGCCAGAAAAGTGGGGCAGACCCAGGCCTTACTAAAAAGTTCCTGGGAAGGTCCAGTTCTCCAGATAAACCGCCCCAGCGTCAACCAAAGGCTGGGGTGGGATAAGGGTGGAGAGAGAAGGAGGGGAAACTCCCCTCCTGGGGCCCCAAGGTCGCCCCTGCCCTGCACCCACCCCCAGGTTAAGGCATTTGGTGCCAATCTTCACGCTGCACCTGCCAGAACCAGGAAGGAGAACCGGGGCGAGGTGGCCGCGGCATGCAGGGCGCTGGGACTTTCTGGGAGCTACATGGGCCTCAGACAGCGGCCCAGTATCCCCCTCAGAAGGCCTGGGCTCCAGGGTGAGGGATCTCAGCAGGGTGCAGTGGGAGCTGGGAGGTGAGCCAAGGGGGGAACATGCCACAGAGACTTCACCTCTGCCCCCACCCCACAGGGTCCCCCCAAATCACACACCTGGGTTGACATGTGAACACACCCATGGCCAGCCAGGGAAGCAACAAAGGCCCAACCAGGACAAAGACAAGCCAGTGAGCACGGGACAGACCCCTGTAGCTCTCCACCTTCCCGGGGGGTGGGGGTGTGGGGGGGGGTGTGGGGGGTAAGGGACTCGGAAAAGGGAGGAGCCAGACGAACCTGAAATGGGTGTGGGCGGACGTTTTAGACTAGCCTGGACATTTCGCTACTGCAGGCGTCTTTCTTAACAATGGAAAGAAAGATTTCAGAAAACAAGGTTTAGAAACAAAGAAAGCGCCATTTCCTTCGTGTGCTCCACCGAGTCCTGCCCCTCGGGGAGGCCAGCTAGGGTGCTAGGGTGCTAGGTCGCCCGTCCCCTCGCGGGGTCGCGGAGGACTACCTGAGCTTGGCAAAGCCTTTGGGTCGCTGCCCGGCACCAGGAGGTCTCAGTAAATGTTCCTAGAATGTAAGGGCGATGAAGCAAAACAATGGAGCGAGGGGTGAGGGCTGGGAGGGGTCAATTAGAGGGAGCCTGCCCGCCCTGGTGCTACTGTGGGGAGCGCGGGGAGGACCCAGGCCTGTTCATGACCAGGGTCTCCCGGGCGGCAGGAAAGGAGCTGGGACAGGGCGGAGGCCGGCTGGAGGGCGGGGGAGCCCTGGAGCGGGGCGCAGGCCCGTGGGGCCCAGGTCCGTGCTTTGTGCTTCCCTCCACCCGGCAGAGCCTGCCCAGCCCGGGGGTCTCCGGCAGCTGCATTACGGGCTGCGGGAAGCCAGGTCTCCATGGCAACGTTGACGTCAAAGACCCGCTGCCCGGCCTCCCGCCCCCACCCGCCGGCCTGGCGCAGTCCCAGCGGGGATCTGCGGCGGCCGGGACAGAAGGGGCATTGGAGCTGCCCCCTGCCCTTCGACCTGCCCTGGACACCAGGAGCAGACAGGTGCGGCCCAGGCCAGCCAGCCCTCACCTGCTTGCCAACCCCCCGACCCCCGCCCCCCATTCCTGCTTCCTCCAGCCCCTAGGTCCTCAAATTGCTCTCAGCTGGCTGCTCGAAAGCTTTCTTCCTGTTTTGATCACCGGAAGCCCCCTCCCAAGGAGAATGCACATTTTAATAGGAACGTGGGAGGTCACCTGCTGTCCGCTCTCTCCTACCCTCTGGTTCATTCCACAATAAAGCCAGGGATTATTTAAACACCCCAAATTATCACAGCTCCCACCACCCCCACCCTAACTCCGCCCCCCGCCCTCCAACAGACCTAAGGGCCTTGCCTCTCTCTGCTGATGCTGTTGCCCCACACTTCCTCCTCCTCCTAGTCGTCTTACACCCACGCGCCAGGCTCTGCCTCAGGGCCCCCGCACCTGCTCTTCCCCCTGCCTGGAAGGCTGTTCCCTTCACCCCCCCCCTCCCCTCAGGCTGTTCATGAAGAGCTCCTTCTCCAGGTCTGGGCCCTGAGCTCAGGGCTCCCCTCTTGGAGGCTGCACTCCAGCCTGCACACCCTTTAGCTCTCTCCACCGCCCTCATGAAAAACGGAGTGTGGGGTTATTTTAAAGACTGCCTCCTCCCTCGGGTGGTAGGTGACGGAAGATGGCATTTATTTTATTCACTGCCGAGTCTCCTGTAGGTACTCAATACCGTTTTGTTGTTGCTGTTAATCCTCACTTTGGGATATTTTTTTCCATTGATTTTTTTAGAGAGAGTGTAAGGTTGGGAGGGAGATGGAGAGAGAGGGGGGAGAAGAGAAAGAAACATCCATGTGTCTCACATCCATTGGTTGCCTTCTGCATGCGACCTAGGTTTGAAACCACAAACCTGGCAGTGCCCTTGACTGGGAATCAAACCCGCAGTCCTTCAGTGCGCGGACGGCACTCTAACCACTGAGCCACAGTGGCCAGGGCTCAGCACATTTTTTAAAAACAGCCTTTTAGGATGTAACTCACATACCCTACCATCCACCCGAGTGTACAATTGCCTGGCTTTTAGTATGCTGATAGAGTTGTGCAGACAGCACCAGTCAATTTTATTTATTTATTTATTTATTTATTTAATATATTTTATTGATTTTCCACAGAGAGGAAGGGAGAGAGACAGAGAGTTAGAAACATCGACGAGAGAGAAACATCGATCAGCTGCCTCCTGCACATCCCCCACTGGGGATATGCCCGCAACCAAGATACATGCCCTTGACCCGAATCGAACCCGGCCCCCCCCAGTCCGCAGGCCGATGCTCCATCCACTGAGCCAAACCGGTTTCGGCAGTACCAGTCAATTTTAGAACATTTCCATCACTCCCAAAGGAAGCCAATGCCCTTCAGCTATCCCCTCCACATTCTCCCTCCCCGCCTCAGTTCTAAGCAACAATTGATCAATTTTCTGTCTCCAAAGAGTTCCCTTTCATCTGAATGGAATCATATGTGGACTGATATGGCTGCTTCTTTCACTTAGCACAGTGCTTTCAGGTTCAGCCAACACACTTTTGCTCTATGAGTGAATGAATGGATGCTTTAATGAGTGCAAGGCCATGGGAAGTAAAGGAAGGCGCCTTCCTGGTAAGATGGCCGGCAGCAGGACCATGGATCCTGGGCCCACTGCGGGGTCCAAATCTAAATCTAACAAGGGACAAAGCTCTGAGTGCCTGTAGCCTGGCGGCCTCAGGCAAACACTTGATTGTCTTCAGTTCAAAGTCAAGAATCCAGTCTGGCTGCCCAACCCTGATGTTAGATGTAGGTCAGATGCCCAACCCACAGCCCTCATTTCAGCAGCAATGCTGCTTTCCTTTCTCCACATGTTTTTCACTCACTCACTCACTCATTCATTCAGATTCCACAGAAATGCATGGTGATGATCTACACATCTTTCTCCAGTAAATGAATACAGGGTGTGGCAAAAGTAGCTTTAGGAGCCCCTGCCCACGATGGATACTGCTGGAACTCCGGGGCTGTGAGGGTTTAAAATGCATCCCTGCAGCCAGTGGGAGGGGGCCCAGAATGGAGCTGCTGTGAGGGGTATCCTGTGCCCTGGCAGCTGCTGACTCCAGCACCCCATTTTCTGAGCCTCCTTCCCACTGGATCTGACAGCCCTTCTCCCTGCAAATAGAGAGGGGACAAGCCTGGCGTTTGAGAATACCTGGCTGCCCCCACCATCACATTCAGAGGAAAAACGAACAGCCCAGAGGTCTGCGGCCAGGAACACGGTGGGGGACCTTCCAGGCCACCCTCAGCCCCTGGCTGCTGTGAGATGACCCTCAGGGCTTCGGTGAAGGGCTCATTGTTGGAAGTGGTTCTGAAGGGCATGTTGAAATATACGGGCGAGTAGAGCAGAGACCAAGTGGATTTCATCTCCCTGACAAATCTGAGCCAGGCCAGCCCAGGCTAGCCATACTCACATCAGAATGAGAACAGGCCCTCGCCGGTTTGGCTCAGTGGATAGAGCGTCGGCCTGCAGACTGAAGGGTCCCGGGTTTGGTTCTGGTCACGGGCACATGCCCGGGTTGTGGGTGGAGTGATCAGGAAGCAGCTGATCAATGTTCTCTCTCATCATTGATGTTTCTATCTCTCTCCCTTCCTCTCTGAAATCAATAAAAAATATATATTAAAAAAAAAAAAGATTTGAGGAAGTTTTTTTTTTTTTAAAGAATAAGACCAAGAGGGAAGGTCAGCATTAAGTTTTTCAAGGCCCATCCCACCGAAAATAAAGCAAAGTCCCACATCCCACCACGTACAGCCATGCAGGTTGTGCAAGGGCGCCACATTTAAGGGAGTTTGTCTATTTATTATACAACCTTGTGTGTTTATGTCAATGTTCCAGCAGATGGCAATATAGCAGCGGTTCTCAACCTGTGGGTCGGACCCCTTTGGCGGTCGAACGACCCTCTCACAGGGGTCGCCTAAGACCATCCTGCATATCAGATATTTACATTACGATTCATAACAGTAGCAACATTACAGTTATGAAGTAGCAACGAGAATAATTTTATGGTTGGGTCACAACATGAGGAACTGTATTTAAAGGGCCAGAAGCTTGAGAACCACTGCAATATAGTGTTTTGAGGAGGGGACACTTTAAAAACATTCACCAAGTCTTCATGAGGCTGGACGAGAATGGCCGTGATCGAAGTCCTGGCAACATGGACACCACACCCTCCCAGGCCCAGACAGAGGAGCAGCAACCAACCTCTCATTTAAAACATCATTTTTTGATGCCACTTAAAAAAATAAAGCAAAATTTCACCTTAGAAGAAACCAATTTAAAGTGGCATTTACAACACTCCCGATGTTGTGCAATCACCACCTCTATTTAGTTCTAAAATATTTTCATCATTCTAACATAAAACCCCATTCTCATTAGGCAGTTACCCCCTGGCCCCTGGTAAACACCAATCTGCTTTCTCCCCCCCCCTCTCTCGTTTTGCCTATTCTGGACATTTTATATAAATGGCATCACTTACTATAGGGTTTTCAAGGCGCACCCTTGTTGGAGGGTACCCGTACTTCATTCTTTTCTATGGATGGGTAACAGTCCATTGTCGGTTTACACCACTTTGATCGGTCGGGTCATTTGTTGATGGACATGTGGGTTGTTCCCGCTTTGTCGATGTGTCAACATAAGCCGTACATGGGCCCAGTGTTGGTGTGGGGCTCTAGGATGTGTGCAGAGCACTCCATCACCCAGAGGTTCCCTCCCACCTTCCGTCACTCACACGCCCCCTCGCAGTAACCACTACTGTGGCCTCTGTGATCACAGACGGCTGTGCCTGCTGGTGACCTTTACATAGATGGAATCATAGAGCAAACCCTCGCTTATGTCTGGCTCCTTTCACACAACGTAACGTCTACCCAGTGAGCCCCCGTCACTGCACACCAGCCGGTTTCTTTTTCCGTCTGCAGGATTCCGCCACGTGGGTGTGTCGCCGTGCGTGTCTTCATGCTCCTGTTGACGGAGACACTTGCGTTGCTCCGCTGTGTGACTAGCCCACGGTCTGTTTATTCATCCTCTTCTCAGTGGACTTCTGGGCTGTTTCCACTTGTTGGCTGCTATGAATAACGCTGCTGTAAACATTCCTGTGTCTTTTGGTGGCCGTGTGAGCTCAGTTCCCTCGGGCACTGAGTGGGAGTGGAGACGCAGGGTCACAGGGTGAGCAGAGGCTTCGCGTTAGGGGATATGCTTTCCAGAGCAGTTGAACCCATTTCTACTCCCATCGGGAACGTATGAGCGCTTCCGCCAGCCGCCACCACCACCTCTGAGGGTGGTTGCCAGCTGATTCTCCGGGCCCAGGTGCAGAGCCCTTTCAGCTCAGCGGGGTGCTGCCTCTGTGGCTGAGGCCGGGCAGGAATACCCGGTGCCTCTGCAGTGTCCTTGGGAGGGTTATCCCAGCCCGTCATGAAAGCCTGGCACCACCAGTCACTGTCTTCCTCCGAGGCAGGCAGCTTAGGTGGAAAGTGGTCCCAGGAAACTCGAATGGGACCACAGGAAAGTGTGGGGGGGGGGGTTGGGTGGGGGGAGAGGGGGAGGCAAGAAGTCCAACAAGCAAGTGGGCCCTGGGGGCAGCTGGGGGTTAGTCCCAGGGAGGGACTCCAGGAGCCAGAGCTCTCTGCCCTCATGAGGACCCAGGCAGGCAGGGCATTCCCACACCAGCCCTGCCTGCGACTGCGGCTGCTGCCAGGCAGAGAGGCTCATTCCAGGTGCCCACAACCTGCCTCAGCAAGGAAGCCAAGACCCTGCATGGCACCTGCCTCCTTTTGTCCCAAACACCATGTTCTGCAGTTCTGACTGCTAGGCTTCTCTTGAACCTGTCTGCCCAGCCCCAGCCATTCACCCAGCTTCGGGGGACCTTCTCGTGGGCCTATCAGCTTTCCTGGTCCCCTTGTTGACCTTGACCAAGAGACCCAGCCTCTCCTGTCTCCCTCCCCATTCCCTTTTTGGACACATCGAGTTTGCCTCTTGGGGACATCTGGGGGAGGGAGCTGGACGGATGGAACTTGGCGAGCCCTCCAGGAACCAGTCTGGAGCGCCTAGGAGATGCGGAGTCTCAGGCCCACACAGACCTCAAGAACCAGAGCCTGCACGTTCGAGTCTCCAGGCAGGCACGTCCATCTGACAGTGGGCAACGTCTGGGCACATTTTTAGTTGTGACAACTGGGGGCGGGTACTCCTGGCATCAAGTGGCTGAGGCCAGGGGTGCTGCTCAGCATCCCCCGGTGCCCAGGACGCCCCACAACTGGCAGCAGTGTTGAGGAGGAGCAGCCCTGGACACCCAGGCAAACGACTGGACTCACTGTGAGCCCCGACGCCGGCCTGGGTCGTGCCCGTCCCCCCCGCAAGACCCTCGGGAAGCCACACAGAAAGGCCAGAGGTCAATGAGTCACTTACAGTTTATTTTTGCCTGAAAGTATTTCACATCTCTGAACACAGCTACGTGACAGTAGTATAACCATCAGGAAAAGCAACAGTGCGGAGGGAAAAGGTGGCATGTCTCAGTTCTTTTTTTTTTTTTTTTCCTTTTAAAATTTTTTTTTGTTGCTTCTGCTTCTTCCTGCACCAGAGTGCTATAAAGTACGGGGCTGTGGGGAGAGAATAAAACCAAACAACGGAAAACAACAACAAAACAGAACACAAAACAGAACACTCACACGCACACGAAATAAAACCTGGCACGTAAAATGAATTAAGACTGAAACCCAATTTCTTTTTTTTCCTTTTTTAAAAAAATGAGGGCGTAGTCGGGGGGTAATAAAGTCTACCTAGCAAAGTATAAAACGACAAAAGCATGGTTTCCATTGAATAAGATTAAATATATATAAAACAATTACATTGACTGGGGGTTAGGTCTGGAGGTGCCGGAGGGGGCGTATTTGTGCTAAAACAACAGAAAAGGGGGCTTTGGGGAGAGGGGACCCCAAGTAAACCGTAAAGGGGCTGTTCTGTACAGTGAGGGCTTGTTAAGAAAAAGCCGCCTGTTTATAAAAGAAAGGAGGTTGGCTGTCCGGGCGGGTGGAACAGGGTCTGTGCAGTGGTCACATTCACGGGGGCTGGGCAGTCAGGCTGGTGGAGGCGACGTCTCGCTCTCCTCCCGAGACCATGCAGGGAGGCGCATGCACGAGGAGACCACGGGCACGGGAGGGAGGGAGGCCACAGGTCGCAGAGTCTCAGTCAGGGCTGGGACAGGGAGGCACGGAGACAGGCGCTCCAGGGAGGGGGAGGGTGGGGCAGCTCCTCCCGGGGGTGGGGGGACGGCAGGTTAGCACCCCCCTCCAAATGTGTAAAAGGGGCCGAGAGAAAGCCAGGGCCTTGGAGGAGCAAGACCACAATGTGGGGACCCCACGTTTCCTCCCCCAGCCTGACCCCCACCCCGTGAGGAAGTTGGAGACATCTGGGAAACGCACAGGGGTGGGTGGGCAGACAGACAGACAGATGAGGAGAGAGCATTAGCATACAGAATCCATTACTACAAAGCAATTAATTTTCCAAGAAGGTTCTTTTTTTTTGTTTGTTTCCTTTAAAAAAATAACAATAACACTACCACTACCCTGACAGCCAACTGGTTTATACAGGACTGCACGCCAGGGCGGGTGGGTGGCGGCAGGTGGGCGGGCGGGTCAGAGACTTCATAAATAAGAGGCAGGTCCCAGACCTGCAGTTTGTCAACGTTTCTTAAATAGGCGCATTATTTAAATCTTATGTACAACGAGAACCACTTTGCATAGCGATGGCGAGGACACAGGAAGGGGTGGTGGGACTGGGCCCTCCGGTCCCAGTGGCAGGTGAGTTCTCCACGGGACCTCTGAGGAGAAGCCTCCTTCTCGGCCTGGAGGCCCATTGGATACGTGATGGTGGCATCAGAGTTCACTTTTCCCACACGGCATTAAACACAAAGGCAAAGAAAATCCACAAAGGCCCCCCCTCCCCGTCCCAACCCCCCACCCCCCACGCCCTCCCCGGCCCGCTGATGCTCCTCTGGTTGCTACAAAGTCCGTTTAGATCAGGTCAAGGTTCCAATTATGAAGCTAAGAGAATTAGGCGGGGGCTGGGCGTGCTCATGACCTTCCCCTCCCCCTCCCCCAGCGCCCTCTGCCCCCAGAAAGACCCCCATCTATCGCGCAGCCAGGAGGCTGGGTGGGACCCAGGCCTGGCGCTCTACAGCTATTAGTCAAGAGTTGTGTGTTGCGGCCGCAGGCTCCTTCCTGCGTGGAGCTTCACCAGGCCTCCGTGTAGCGGACGTCCACCTCCTTCAGGTTGGGGAGCTTGGCCTGCAGAGGAGCAAGAAGGATCCGGTCCCTTCCAGAACCTGGCCCTGCCCTCTCCACCTGGCCGCTCCCTGGAGGTCAGAGCGGGGTGACTTCAGAGAGAGCTGAGCAAGTGGGGTGTCCCTGGCCCCAGAGGGGCTGGATCCCCTCCTGGCCGCCCGACCTTGGACAGCCCCCTCCCGCACCTCCCGGAGCCTCCGCTTCCTCATCTGTGGAGGGATCTGAACCCAGTCCCAGGCTCACGGGACGATGCCAGGGACCAAATACCTAATGCATGAGGCCCAGAGCGCCGTCCCACAGCGCCCTGTGCTCCCCGGAAGGTGTGTCTCGCTTTATCACTGCTCACAGCCTTGTCCCTCTGAGAAACCGGCGGGCGAATGAAGCGAGGCCACCTACGCCGCTGGTCCAGGGGCCCGGTGGATGGTCCCCACCTGCTGTCCCTCGGGCAGCTCCCTCTCTCCATCCCTGCCCCCCGGACGCCGCCTCTTGTCCTCCTTGAGGAACAGCTGGCTCCTTCCTGACAAGCCTGCACTGCACAGAGGCTGCCGACCGCCTCCTGCCTTTACTTCCCCTTCCCAGCTCTCCTGGGCACCGGCCAGGGAGCCCTTCTATCACATGGACACCTCCTCACGGCTCCTCTCCTATGCTCAACGGCCCTCAATGGCTCCCAATGCAGAGGCCGCACACTGGGGCCTGCAGTCACAGGACAGCACTATAAACAATACTTAAGCCGACCTTTCAACATTAGCAGACTGCTCAGGACAAACTAGGTTTCCAGGTTTTCTTGAGAAACGGGGAGATCTGGAGGCACTGGATTGTGGACTTTGTGGCCCCCCGAGTCCCTGAAACGTGGAGGCTGGGAGGCACGGCCGGTGTCATCCGGCTGGCACCAGGTGTCTCCCACGGCTTACTACAGCCCCTGCCACTCGGTCTGGGAGACCCTAAAACAGCACAGGTCTGAGGGCCCTGGAGTTGGCATTCCTGACAAGTGCCCGAGTGAGGCTGACGGTGCTGAGGTCTGAATCCCGTGGGTGGGACCCAGGCTGGCTCCGTCCTGGCCCACCCTGCACCCCCCTCCCGTCCCTGCGTGCCCCTCAGGACCCTGTGGACGGCCCTCTCTTCCGGCCGGCCTGGCAAACTCGCTTCTCAAGACTCCCTTTTGTGAAAGTTCTTCTGCCCCAGTGAGTGGAGCTGCCTGTCCCCTCCCTGCTGCCCCCAAGCCCTGTCCTGTCTGTTAGCTCTGCTTCTCCTGCCACTCTCAGTGCCCCCATCCCCAGCACGGGGCTGGCACACAGTAGGTACACCAAAGGCGTCTGGAGGCGTAGCAGTGATCCAGCCTGGCTGCAGGTCTGGCTGAGCAGGAGGTGGGAGATGACCCGGGAGGCCCTGCTGAAGGAGGCCTCAGCCAAGAGCTGCTGGAGGATCTGTCCCAGCAGCCTCCTGCCAGCGCCCTGGCTCTTGGAGGCCCTGCCTGCTCCTTCTGGGGCAGCTGGTACTGAGCCCAGGATTACGGGGTGGCAGGAGGCTGCTGAAGGCCCAGTGCCTCCCACTCCCTACTCCCAAACAAAATCCCACTACTCTGATTCTTTTCCTTTCCTCAGTTTCATCTCTCCAATCTGGCTGCCCCAGCTCTTACTGTGTGGCTGCACCAGCCTGTGACTGTTCTCCCTGCTCTACTCTTGCTCATACTCCTTCTCAAAAATACCTATTTTCCATGTAGCAGCCAGAACAAGCTTTAGGCAGCTCACGGCCCTGTCAGAGCCCCTGAAGCTATCTCCTGCACGTGGATAGGATCCAGAGTCCTCCCATGACCTACGTGAGCTTACTCCGTCTGTCCGGTCTGTTCTCTTTCTCACTTTCTAGTCACGTTTGCTACAAAGTCAGCTCCTGTGACCCTTCCGCCGTAGGACCTTCACATGAGGCTTCCTCTTGCCCCCGCAGCCCTGGCATCTCCCCTCTGGGGTCTCAGCTCAAGGACTGTCCCCATCATCCCATGCCACACAGGCCCTCCCTGTTTCCACTCCACCCGTTCCCTGTTCCCTGCTGGCCTGCTCTTTTATCAGTTCTTTCCATCGGCCATTCTTTTCTTTCCTGGCTTATCGGCTGGGGTCACACCCTTTTTCCTCCATGAGGGCAAAGCACCACTATCTAGACCAGTGGTTCTCAACCTTCCTAAGGCCGCGACCCTTTAATACAGTTCCTCATGTTGTGGTGACCCCAACCATAGAATTATTTTCGTTGCTACTTCATAACTGCAATTTTGCTACTGTTATGAATCTTAATGTAAATCTCTGATATGCAGGATGTCTTTTCATTGTTACAAATTGAACATAATTAAAGCATAGTGATTAATCACAAAAACAATATGTAATTATATATGTGTTTTCCGATGGTCTTAGGCGACCCAAAGGGGTCGCGACCCACAGGTTGAGAACCGCTGATCTAGATGCTGGCCAGAGGGAGGAGGATGGAAGGAGGGAATTACCTTCAGATCTTCATAGGTGTCGGCCGAGAGCTTGGTGCTGTTCATGTTTAAGCTGCAGAGACTCTTCATGGCTGTACAAGAAGAGACACACAGACAGACAGGCATTAGGTCAGCGAGACCCACAGGGCCAGCTGCAGGTAAGAGACGGTCAGGCTGGGGGACTAACTGCAGATGCCAAGGTCCCCGCGTAGGAGACGGGGAGGGAGCACAGCTGGGGGCTGCGTGGGACAGAACGCCCGTTTCGGGCACGTGCTGGTCTGAATTAGGCCCATGTTCTCTCCCTGCCCTCTGAGCTGCCATCCCTTCTGGTCCCTTCTTGTCCTTCCACTGCCTGGACCAGAGCTCGAGTTATTTCGCCCCAGACAAGCCCCGATGGAATGGGGCTGGCTCTCCCCCAAGGGAACCCCAGAAGCTGACTCAAGCCCTGTTTCTCCAGAGCAGCCCTCAGACTTCGGTTTGCGTCACGAGGTACACAGGGAGCCTGCGAAAGACCTGAATGTCCTGTCACCTCCCAGAGATGTGAGGCAGGGGCCAGAGCCGGGCCAGGCCCCATCAGCACTGATATCCAGCAATAATGCCATTTTCAGAGAAGTGGCTCCGAATCTCCTCCTCTCCGCCTTCCATTTGCCCTGCCACCTGCCCCACCCCCTCCTAAGCACCCCGACAACAACCTTGTAGAAGTCATGGCCACTGTCCAGCACGCCTCCCTCTTGGCCAACTCCTACATATGTCTTTCCCACCCAGATCCAATCACCTCCCAGGGAAGCTTCCTTGGTCCCTCCCTTCTGAGGCACGGGGCCTCTCACCTACACCAATGGGACAGAAATGGGAAATGCAGGTCCCCAGGCTCAGCATCCCCCAGGATCTTCATTCAGTAGATGAGGGCTGGGCTCAGAAACTGCCATTTCGAGGTTCCTTGAGTGAGTCTTGTGTGGCTCTTCATATGAGGGCAGCGCTTCTCAAACTTCACTGTGCCAGGACTCTCCCAGGCATGCAGCTTCTGAGCCAGCAGGGCTGGGGCGGGCCCAAGAATCTGCCTTTCTAACCAGCTCCCAGGTGATGACTCAGGTGGACGGGGGAGCACAGGAGCAGTGCCCTGGAGCATTTTCCCTGATCATGCCCCCCCCCCCCTGGCTGGGGCTATGACAGCATCAGGAGGGTAAAGGCTGGGCCTTACTCAGTTTTACTTTTTCCTCTAAAATTTAAGTTCATGAAGGCAGGGGTATTTTCCCCATTTTGTTCCTAGAACCTAAAATGGTGCCTGGCACATAGTAGGTGCTCAATAAATGCTTGTGCCACATAGCAGTGTATGGTGTCAAGTGGAATGAATGAATGAATGAATGAATGAATGAAAGGGGGCCCTCACCCACCCTGGCAGCCCCTCAGTACTCACAGCTGAGGGCCAACAGGCCAGCATCGGTGACAGGCGTCTCGCACAGGTTCAGCACCTGGAGCATGGTGAGGTGTTCCGACAGGAGGCGCAGGCCGGCGTCTCCAAACTGTGGGGCACAGAACCTCTCAGCCCTGGAGACCAACTCTGGCCCCCCAAGGCAGCCCAGGATATGACCCCAGGGCTGGGGCAGCTGTGGAGGGAGGGAATAGGGACAGAGCCCAGCTCTGAGGCCCACAGCCCTCCCAGCCTCGGGGTCTGGGCTGTTCTCACTTTTCTCCACAGACTCGAACGCCTCTCCTGACCTCGCTTCCAATCCAGCTTTTGCTGGTGGGACATGGGCCTGGCAAGGGCCCTCCCTGAAAATCGGTTTGGCTATCTGTCAATGGGGGGCTGTGAGTGGGAGGTGAGGTGGCCTTTTCCTGGGCAGGACAGGGGATGGGCTAAGGAGTGGAGTGTTGGGCCCAGAAGGCAAACTGATGGGTACGCCGACTGTCATTCTGTACAATGTGGCGATGGCGGGGCTGACAGGTCAGAGGTGTGGAATGGTGACCACTTGTGCTGATCCACGCTAAGTGTTTAACAGGGCAATTGATCCTGAGCACTGGCAGCAGGCGTCATTGTGCCATGGCCATTATTACAAGGAAAAGGTCCACAGCTACCCACGGCACAGGAGACCCTGCCTCTCAGCTCTGCCTGGCATGCCCTTGGCCTGGACCTCAGCAACTCCAATTGTGAAATGGGCCACTAGGCTTCATGAGGTCCTACACCTCCTCTGCCTCTGGAAAGTGGCTGCTGAGCCAGGGAGGGGGTATGGTAATCCAGTGACTGGGCCATGGGCTCTGGGCAGAAAGGCCAGCCATGGAGGAGAGTACAGGGTATGGAGGAGGGTGTAGGGGCAAGGAACAGAGAGGCAGAGTGTAGGGCGCATGGAGAAGGCAGGGTGCAGGCGCAGGGTGCAGGGCACAGGGTGCATGGAGGAGAACACAGGGTGCAGGGAGCAGGGTGAGGGAGGAGAACACAGGGTGCAGGGAGGAGAACACAGGGTGCAGGGAGGAGAACACAGGGTGCAGGGAGGAGAACACAGGGTGCAGGGTGCATGAAGGAGAACATAGGGTGCAGGGTGCATGGAAGAGAAGGCAGGGCGCAGGGAGCATAGAGGAGAAGGCAGGGCACAGGGTGCATGGAGGAGGGCACAGGGTGCATGGAGGGGAACACAGGGTGCATGGAGGAGAACACGGGGTGCAGGATGCATGGAGAACATGGGGTGCAGGGTGCATGGAGGGGAACGCAGGGTGCAGGGTGCATGGAGGGGAACACAGGGTGCAGGGTGCATGGAGGGGAACGCAGGGTGCAGGGTGCATGGAGGAGAACGCAGGGTGCAGGTGTAGGGTGTAGGGTGCATGGAAGGGAACGCAGGGTGCAGGTTGAATGGAGGGGAACGCAAGGCACAGGGTGCATGGAGGGGAACGCAAGGCACAGGGTGCATGGAGGGGAACGCAGGTGCAGGGTGCATGGAGGGGAACCCGGCGCAGGCGCAGGTGGGCATGTGTACCTGAGTGGACCACAGGTTCAGCTGCTTGAGAGAAGGCAGTTTGATGAGGTGCTCAGCGCAGGCACTGGTGACATTGGTGAAGGCCAAGCTGAGGTTCTCCAGGTTTCCGAAGGAGCCAGAGCTCAGCAACCGAGCCAAGTCTGCGTCCTGCACACAGATGGGCAGGTGGGGTCTCAGGGGCGGCCGGGAGCTCCCTGCGGCCCTGAGCCATCCACCTCCTCCCCCAGCTCCTTCCCCCTGCTCCACAGAGAGCGGTTTCTGGGGGCAGCAAATCCCCAGGAGCGGAGGTGAGGGCATGGCCTGGCGCCTGGGAGTGTCAGGGAGGGAGGGCTGTCTCTGCGGGTGGCAGCTGCCAGACAGAGGGAAGAGCCTTCAGTGCGGTGACTCACACCTGAGTCAGCAACTGGGGTGTTCCAAGGCCAAGTCCTCCCCACGGGCGTGCATGTCACGGGCGTGCATGTGGGCAAAGACGCCCCTCCCCCTCCCAGGCAGCAGCCCATACCCACTTGGCACGTGCTAACATGAAGGCCCCCTCTCAACTCTCAGGACTGTGGAGGTGGACAAATATCGGAGGCCCAGAGTGTGAGGTTGTTGAGACTCACACCCATTCTCCCTTCCATGTTAGCGATAGAATTCCTGAGTTTTAGCTGCCACCTGGCTGTCCTGAATTAAAGCTCATTTTTTCAGCTGCTGGGGCCATGTGCTAAACCCGGACCATGATATACAAGTTGTTGTGTCAAGTGGAACTTCTATGAAGGGTCACGTTTATCTTTGCCTTTTCCTTCGTCCTGCTGCCGGAATGCAGACAAGATGGCTGGAGCTGGAGCAGCCTTTTTTGGACCATGAGGAAGAAGCCATGTGCTAAGAATGGTGGGGCATCGGGATATAAGAAACTAAGATCCCTTGCAAAATGGGGATAGTACGAGGACCAACCTAAGTGGATTGTTGTGAGGAGAAAAGAACAACACAGTATCTGGTATAAAAATGCTCAATGTATATTAGCTATTACCATTATTATTGTAATAACTGGTAACATGTTAACATTAATAAGCGATCATCTTTTTCATAATGTTTGGTTTCCCCCTAAAAAAGCTGGCTGTTCAAGTCCTATGGTCCTGGTTCACCTCCCCCCATCACCTCCAACAGACACCACCTACCCTCCCAGCAGGGAGGACCCGCCCGCCTCTCCCCTCCACCCAGCCCCGCAGAGAGGACAAAACCAACTCACTGTGGACTTGGAGGGCAGTGTTAGCCGGGTGGGCCCGCCTTTCCTTTGCTGCAACAGAAACCACGCTGATTATGACCCATTCTTTCCCGAGTTTCCTCCCTGCGTCCCGCCTCTCTTTACACTCAGGGCACCTATTTCTTGGTTGTAGAAGCAGCATGATGGTTGTGATCCCAGGGGCAGACCCGAGACAAGGTTTGAGCAAAGGCCGTTTATTCAAGAGGTGCTCCCAGAGTCAGGGAGTAGGAGAGAGCCCATAAAGGCCCCCAATGGAAGGTGCTGCCATCAACCCAGCTGCCCAGGGGACCTCTGGGAAGTGGTAGAGGAGCCACGCCCCAGAGCCACACCTCCTGAGCAGTGAGAGAAGGCCTTTGCATACCCTCGCCCACCAGTCACTGGCTGAGGGCTGCTCCAGGGGACAGGGGCGTGAACGCCCCGCCACTTCTGCTCTGCAAGCATGCGGACAGAGAGCTGTTTGGCCAAGAGATGTGCTGGCATTTGAAAGTCAAGGCCCAGGAACTGAAATGGGAGGTGGAGTTGGGGTGGGGGGGGCAGTGAGCAGTGACTGCCATGCGTGGCTCTACGGATGAGACAGGAGGTCGTCAGGCCAGGACCTGAATATGCTGTGTGATTTTGGGCACTGGCTTGACCTCTCTGATGATCTGGAGAGTGGTGGGTGCTAATCATGATCTCTTTGCATCTGGGGGGGGGGGGAGGTCTGATGAGACAGAGGTCCCCACAGGTGCAGAGGTCCCTGGGCTCTGCCCCGCTGTACCCCGCGCTCTTGCTGGCCGGCCTAGCCGTGGGCTCACCAGCTCCTTCAGCTCCCGCTGCCGGTCGCACAGCTGCTCGTACATGCGCTTCCCCACACCAGTACTCTCCAGGGTTGAGATGATCTGCAGCTGGGTGTCGTTGTTGTCGATGATGTTGTACTCCAGCATCAAGCACAGGATCTGCCGAGAGATGGGGAGCACGTTACCACCGGCTGCAACTCTGGACGGGCCCTCCCTGAAGGGGCAGAGGCAAGCAGCGAATCCCAACAGCCCCACACGCCCTGAAAAGGGGGGGGGGTCTCTCAATAAGCTCAATACACCCCTTCTACCCTAAAGGTCTTATTTTGAAAATCAGCAGCCCACTCTCCCGCTGTGACACTGCAGATCGCCTGCCCCAGCTTCCCCCTGTATAATGGGAGTGTTGGTGTACGCCCAGCCGAGCGCACAGCAAGCCAGCTTTTAGTAAATGCACACGAAATGATGCACACCAGGCCCAAGGACAGGACGCCTCTTTCTATCCCTGGTTCCTGCCCCCGTGCTGAGCACACAGCAGGTGCTCAGACACGCTCCCGGAGCTGGAGCCTGGGACCTGTGCCTCGGGCAGCCGCACATGCACTTTCCCTCCCAGGCCCTCGGCCCGGACCCACAGGCTGACAGTCCTGCCTCTGAGATCCCCTTTCCCTTCTCACTCGCCCAGGAGAGCCAGCCCGGCCCTCATGCCACTGCTCCTGCTCTCTCCTCTCCCCCTGCCCCACACAAGGCACTCAGCTCCAACCTCCTCACCAGGACCCGTGGTCACCAGGCTCTTCACGCATGTCTGCCCGCATCCCGAGCCTCTTGCCCTGGACTCACTATGTTCTAGGGCCTGGCCTCCCCTCTGCTCCCACCAAGCCTCCTGCTGCGGGCCTTGGTGGGTTTGGCCCCACAGCCTGGAAGGCTCTGCTCCTGCCTCTTGCTAACGCGTCTTTGGTCCTCAAGCCTCACCATCCCTCCCACTTGCATGGGATGCTCTTCCTGCTGGGTGAAGTCTAACCCCGTCCTCTCGACTGCAGTCCCGCCTTGGGGATTGACTTCCAGCGGGTGTGAGCGGCCGTGATGCCGCCTGACTTCTGAGGCTGAGCTGGGAAGCGGTATGGCTCTGGCTGGCCTCTCTCTGTGCAGTGGCTCTGGGGACTTTGGGGGAGACCGTGGAGCAGGGAGGTGACATGGGGGCTGGGACCGGTGTGTGCTCCTTGGTGAGTGGGAGCCCTCCCACCCCAGGCAGCTGCGTGGAGAAAGGCCAGGAGCTCGGCCGGTGGAATCCTCTTAGGCCAGAAGCCTTGGAGGTGAGCCAGCCCCCCACCTGACTGTGAGCCCATGAGAGATGCAGAGTGAGAACTGGTCAGCTGAGTCCAGTCACCCCCAAGCTCCGCGAGCAATAGAAAGGCAAGTATTGTTCGAGCCCCATTTGGGTTGATCTGTTACGCAGCAACAGACAAACGGAGCAGACACCCTGAGCCTTCGGACCATGCCCATCACAGGTGAAAGGAAGAAACTGGTGACAAAGGCCTCCTGCTCGCTGAGCTCCGAAGGCTGGGACTGCACCTGCCAGGTCCGCCGCTGTGTCCCCAGCTCCTGTAATAGCTGTGCTTAGAGCTCCATCAACAAGGACAGGGACCGGGATGGCTCCTCACCTCCACCATGGTCTGGTTGCCCCTCAGCGCCAGGAGCATGCAGGGTCCCAGCTTGTTTTCCGCCAGGGAGAGCAGGAATTTTTTGGTCTTGTAACAGGAGCCCATGAGGATGTGCACCTGTGAGGAGAGACAGCCAGGTGAAGGGGCTGTGGCCTGTGGTGCCTGCTTCCGTGTGTGGAAAGTTTGTGAACCAAGAAGACACTGATCAGACCACGTCCTGTCTGGACAGAGAGCTCCGACATGATCACCAGCCCCCCAGGGGCATTCAACAGACCCCTCCCCGACACATGCTCCCACATGGGTGAACCTCGAGGATACACAGGACAATCCTAGGATTCCTCCCCCATGAGGGGCCCAGAGCAGTCAGAGACAGAAAGTGGGAGGCGGGGCCAGGACTGGATGGGGCAGCAGCCCAGGGGGAAGATGAAGGTTCTGGAGATGGATGGTGGTGCTAACTGCAGAACAGTGTGAATTCCTTAATGCCCCTGAACTGAGCTCTTAAACATGGTCAAACAGTCAACTTCACATCATATATCCTCTGCTGACGTTCGGCCCTCTGGGTCAGCACTGGTGAACCTGGCAGAAGCCCCCAGGCAGCCCTCGCTCAGGGTGCCCGGCCTCACGGGACAGGGGATGGTACGGAGCCCCGCCTCCCCTTCCTAAGCCCGCTGTGAGCTCCGAGAGTATTGTGTGTGATCACCGGCCCCAGAAATCCAATAGGCAAATTCTGCTCCATCCTGGGTTAGAGGTGGAGCAGCCAGTAAGGAAACTGTGCTTCTTTCTGGTTCCTGGAGATGGGGCCCAGGGGCAGGGGACCCAAGCGACAGGGCTGGGCCCCAACACCTCGTTTGCTCTCCCTGACTTCACACCAACAGCCAGTGCCCATCGGGGCTGGAAACGGCGGCCTAATCAAGGGGACAACCTTCTTTGCGTGCGTGTCTGTGGAAATGACGCCTTGCCATCCCAGGGGCTGCCTGCTTCCTTCCTTCCCAAGTATATTTTTTCCGCTCCATCATTAACAGCTCTGCCAGCTCCCTGAAGTCTCTCTCACACAGGGGTGGGGACCACGGGGTGTTGCCATGGTGAAGCTATGACGTCAGAGGAGCCGCAGGAAGAGGTGAGAGGAGGTGCAGGCAGGCAGGGCCAGCACTTCCAGGACGCACAGGGCCCTCCAAAGGGATGTGAGGAGTGGAGAGAGTGCGTAAGAAAAATGACCTAAAAATAAGCCCCTTTCTAGAAAGTTCCCGGGCCAGTACCAGGCGGAGCTGTCACTGCAGGAACTCAGCTGGGCTCACTGTGAGCCTCATGAGTGCTCGCCTGCGGAACCGCCCAGCAGAGATGGGAATAACCACAGCTGCCCCTTCCGAGCACTGCTGTGCGCTGCGCCCTGCCCCCGCTATCCACACGTGACCAGCCCCCCCCCCCCCCCCCGCCATAACCCCCGAAAGACTATACTACACTTCCTGTTTCACAGACGAGGAAGCTGAAGCCCAGTGAGGCAGGTTAGCAGCCCAAGGTCATCATGCTGATGCGTAGCAGCGCTGCCACCTGACCTGCCCTGGCTGACACTCTCGCTGTCTCAGGCTTGGGAACAGGTGTGATCTTGGAACTGAGCTGGTTTTATCAACAGGTGGGACAACTGAGGTGGCCAGCCACCTGGAGGAGCATCTGGCCTGGGAGATGGAGTCTGTGCTCCTCTCAGGAGACGGACACTCTGCCACTGGAAGGAGGGGCCGGCTCTGGACAGCCTGGGCCTGAGTCAAGGGAGGACGAGAAGTCGGAAGGCCTGTGTGACCTCTGCATCTCTGGGCCTATCTCCACATGGATGTGATTAAGGGACAGGGTTGCCGTGAAGATTAAGAGAGAGTGCACGTGAGGTGTCTGACAGTGCACAAGGCACCAAAGTCACCACCGGTGCAGTTCATGGTCTGGTGATCTCACACCCCACGTCTCCAAGGTGGGACGACCATCCTGACCTGGGCCTCTCACTGCAGATGAGATGAGCTGATGGACCTGCGGTGCCTCCTAGAATCCCCATGCACTCAGTCCCTGGACTTAACATGGCAACCACGATGAACTGTGAGAGCTTGGGCAGCTAACCTCGTCTTCAGCCTCCTCGTTTGTAAAGCGGGTACAGTGTCACCTCGCACTGCTGAGCGAGACTGAGTGGGGCAAGCCCCTAGCGGCGTGTCTGCTTGGGCAGGAGAGGAGAAAGTGACATGCGCTCTCACTGCCATCTTCACCAGCCTCACGCAGGCCTGGAAATCCATGGGATGGCCCAAGTGGCTCGGGCAGCTCTCCTTCACCGTGAGAGGTGATCCCCACATACCATGCTGGCGAACAGCTCCCCATCGTCGTCGCAGGCCACCCCTCCGGGGCTGTAGAGCTGAAACCAGCCGTCCTTGCCGGCCCGCACGCTCAGCAGGCAGGAGTGCACCTGCGGGAGGGAAGGCACAGGGTCAGTGCCGCGCAGACCGACCCGAACGCTGAACTGCGATCTACACGCACGTGAAGGGCTTGGGCAAGTCCCGCAGTGAAACTGTTACAGCTGTTCAGTCAGTGACTGGCCTTCAACTAAATCCCAGCTGTGGTGTCCGACACGGGGATCCAGCATCAGCATCAGCCCGCGGGACAGAGCCGGCCCAGCTTGGTTAGTGGCCAAACAGGGGAGAGAGGCTGGAAGCCGCTGCTCAGACGCAACCCCCTTTCTCCTGTGCCTTTCGGGGACTAAGGGGCATTTCCCCCCCGCTTCTCTGTCTGGGTCTGTCATTCTCTCTGTATCTCTAACCCCTCAGACTCCCCCTCTCGCTGCCCCACCCACTCTTGGGGTTTCTGCTCCCCCCATCACTGACCCTCACTCCCGGGTATCTGCCCCCCTGCCTCTGAGTGTCTGCCCCGACTTCCCTACTTCACCCGCAGGGGTGCTGTCCTCTCTGGGTCCCTGCCCTGCGCATCCCTCTCTCCCGCTGGGACTCTGCCACCCCCTCAGTAGGTCCTATCTGCACCCCCTTCTGAGTCTCTGTGCCTCTCCCTAGAAGGGTCTCTTTCCAGGGTGAGGGGCAATTTTAGTGGCCGTCAACCTCCTTCCCAGGGTGGTTGGGCCGGGGTGTGCATATGTGCAAATACGTGTGCGTGTCTGGGAGGAACAAGTCCACATCCACCCCGGCCACCGCTGTAATTGCACGGAGAGAGAAACAGTATTTCTTCCCCTCCTCCCGGCCTCCGAAGAAAGCAGAGAGAAGTGCCCAGCGGTTCCTTCAGGAGGGAAGGACAATCTGACTCACAGATATTCAAGTAAACACGAGTAAACAAAAAACAGAGGCGGTGGGCTTTGATTTTCTCTCTGCGTCGGGAGGATACCGAATGTTAACTTATCAGCTTCAAAGAAGCAAGGAATCAAGAGCATGAAACCTTATTCGACAAATACAGCAAAGACTTTATAAGAAAACAACCCTGGCTTCATTCAGGAGGGAGAAAGCAGGAGTGAGAGTGAAGGGAGAGGGAGGAAGAGAAACAGGAGAGAAAATCAAAGGAGGCCACAGGAGAGGGCGGGCGAGGCCCTGTGGGGCGGGGCTGCGCCCACGCCAGCCCCTGGGCCTCCCAGCACTTGGCTCTGCCTCTCTGCTCTGGGGTGCAGCTGGTACCACTTTTATTCTCCAAACTTCAAAGTTTGAAATAACGGCTCACTTTCCAGGGGATTCTGAGACTCCTAGAAACAAGGGAGGCCGTCACTGGTCCCAGCCAGGTAGATGCTTCCTATCTGCCAGCCCTGCTTCTCCCATCAGGCTCAGCACTGCTTTTGGAACAGGGTTTAGAATGGTGTTTTAGAACTAGATCTTTCTAGATCCTCCTGGAACGAGGCTTTACAGCATGGCCTGAGGAGAGTATATTCAGGCTTCATCAAGAATAATTTGCTCTCTCCTCTGCATCCCGGACCCCATGTGCACAGAGGAGGGGCCCGAGCTCCTCGGGCAGGGCCAGCACTTGCTGTCTCCGCAGCTCTGCCTGGCCCAGTGGGCCCACTGCAGAGCTGGTTACTGCACAGGCTCTACAGCCAGACTCCCTGGGTTCGAATCCTGCCTCAGCCATGTACCAATTGCACGATCTTGGGGATGGAACTGAATCTCAGTTTTCTCACCTCCAAAAGGAGGGATTGTTGATGTAAAATGGGGATAAATAGAACCCACTGGTAGGGTGATGAGGATTAAATGAGAACACGTGTGTCTGAGACAGGGTGAGCATGTTTATGCACATGGCAAAGAGCCTTTGCCAATTGCTCCGAATGCCTGTGGGTGACAAGGAGGCCCTGACAGAACCACGGATGGCGCCTGCTGGAGCCCCGATGGCCGGGCTGGGAGGAGAAAGGAGGCCTCACCTCTTGTCGTGGGTCCTCGGCGAACCTCTGAATCACGTACTTCAGTTCCCTGGAAGAGACAGGTGGGGACAGAGTCATGCCCAGGGTCCGGGCTTAGGTGGCCGAGGACGGGGTCTGAGGGGAGCCAGCCCACTTGAGCTGGCGGGATGAGGAAACTCCTGGATGGGCCTGGCTGCCTCCCAGAAAGCATGTGACGGAGGGAGGGCTGGCCGCTGGGATGACCTCGGGACAGAGGGCACTTGCGCTAGAAGAAGGTCACGAGGGCGCTGCCCGAATACTCACTTGGTGAACTTCTCGTGGGCGAGGGCTCTGCAACAAAAACAAAGGGGAGAGTGCGGTTAGCAGGGAGCTCCTGGACAGGGCAGCCACCCAGAGGTCTTCCTCTGGGGAGGCTAGGCTTCATGGCTGACTCGAAGAATGGACAGGAAGCTGGAATGAAGCACCGACATTGTGTCCCTACTTGAAGCTGCAAAACAAAGTCTCCTTTGATGAGTGAGCAGACTGAGCCCCACACTCCTCAGCCGCCCCAGACCCACCCTGCAAGCAGGAGGGCGCTCGCGGATGCATGTGGCTTGTGTGTCTGCACGTGGACACCAGGACCCAGGGGTGTTCGTTAAGTGTTCGCACTAATTAAGGTGCGCACGAGGGCGGCATTCAGGGATGTTCTCCAAGCGAATTGCATCATGGGCCCACTGTCAAGTGTGTCCCTTGGGCTGTGGGGACGGTGGCTGCAGCCGATGACGCCACTGCTCTTGGAGACCAGCGGCTCTCAGGAGTCAGATTTCTCTGGTCTCGGGTCCTGGGGGCCCCCGGGGACCAGCCCAGCCAGCAAATGGGGCAATTACTGAGTGTAATGTCCCCCTCAGAGAGCCACATTTCATAAACATGGGCTCGCTAATCGGCTCCAGAGAGCCTGCTGCCTCCGGAGGCCCGGCTCCTCCACGCCGATTGAAAGAGAGACCTGGAGGCATTTCAGAGCCTGGTTATTCAACACGACTTCTCTCAGGCCATCACCCTTGGCAGTTTTCTCCCTATTTTGCTGTGATTAATTCAATACAAGGAGTGGCTAAGGGCCGCTAGAGAGGCAGAGGGTCCATTCTGGCCAACTCACTGTGGAGCATGAGCTAACGCTCATAATGGACATAAGAGAGCTTTCGGCATGTCACTGTATGACATGTAAAGTGACTCCACATGCTTTTTTATGTTTTTACCATGGCATCGGAGGCAGGTATTACTGTTCCCATTTGATGCATAATCAAGATCATGAACTTTACTGCATGCAGGCACGGTGGGGACAGCTGTTTGCACTCTCAACTCAGTGAACCCTAACAATGCAATGAGGTGATCTCCCCATTTTCCAGGAGGGCCTCCCCGAGGGTCTCGAAGCTGACAACCACATCTCCATCTCCCGCTGTCGTCCATCATGTTCCCAGGGGGCCCGTGTGCATCTGAGACAGGACTGGGACTTAGTGGGTGGCTCAGGGTTTCCTCACAGGTGGGCAGTGGGGTGGGACTTACTCTTTGGGGAATGGAATGGGTTGAAGCAAGCTGGCCAGAGATGGTCTCCAGTCATCGTAGTCGGACCTAGAATGAGAAGGAGCGAGGTCAGGCTGGGTTTGGAGGACGAGGTGTGCAGCGTGCTGTCACGATGGCCACAGGCTGGGCGAGAGTCTGGCAGAGGGTCAGGTGGCACCCACTCTGCTCTGACATCTCAGTGAGCAGGGAGCTGGCACAGCGTGGCTGCAAAGCCTGGGGACAGAACTGGTCCAGGGACCTCCTTCTGGCAGCCGAAGGGGCTGGCCATCCACTCCCCAGAATCTCCTCCCTCCTGGCCTTGGAACTCAGGCCACAGGGTCACTGTTCCATCTTTTGAACTATCATTTGGGCTGAAATGTAACCCCCCCCCCCCACATTCATATGTTGAAGTCCTAATACCCCAGCTCCTCAGAATCCAACTGTATTTAGAGACAGGGTCCTTAAAGAGGTGACTAAAGTAAAATGAGGTCACAGGGTAGGTCCTGATCCAATATGACGGGTGCCCTTATCAGAGGAGGTGAGGACACAGACATTTGGGACAACCATCGACAGGCCAAGCAAAGAGGTCTCAGAGGAAACCAGCCCTGCCCACACCTGGAGTTCATAGCTCCAGCCTCCAGAACTTTGAGAAAATAAATGCCTGTTGTTTAAGCCGCCAGTATGTGTAATGTTGTTATGGAAGCTTGGGCAGACTAATACAGACTAATACAAGGGGGATTAGGTTGGGAACACAAAGTCATTCTCATCTTTGATTAACCAGAACTGACTGATTCACAAAAAATAAAAATTATAGGCTATTTATTTGTTGTTTGGGTCAATGCTCCTGATATATTGGATACTGCTAGTCTGTGTCCAGATAACAGCTTTAAAAAAACAACAACAGTTACTGCTAATAGCAATAACACCACCAATGGTAATAGTAATACTGAAAAAATAGCAGCTACGACTTTGTCACCACATTGGACATGCACTCTGCATATGCCAAAAGCTTTACCTCTGTTCATTTACTCTTCACAATGAAGATTATGATTATATGTAATTTTACATATATTTATTCAATTAATACACTGCTGTCATAGAGTATGATTATATGAGTAGCCTCACTTAACAGATGGGGAAACCGAGGCAAACACAGCAGTGGCTGGTGGAAAATCGAGTCCAGGCTGACGCCAGACCCCTTGCTGCCCTGACAGACCTCAGCCGAGGTCTCGGGTGAGACCAATGCAGGAGGTCCCATCCCATTTGTGCGACCGCAGGAGCAGCATCCGCCTGAAGGACGGCCACAGCTGCGGTCTGCTGAGCACCCGCTGTGTCGGGACTTGCTAGCTCATGGAACGGGCCCCACCAGAGCCCCTGTCACAGGTGAGAAGTGGGTAAGGACTGCCCAGGTGACTGCAGAGCTGAGCTGCTAAAAGGGCCCGGAAGGGCAGCAATGGCTTCCGGAGACAGCTGTGTAGTCAGTAGGGCTGCTCCCCTCCCACCAGCACAGCTTCTTAAAGAAGCGGCTCCTTCTGCCAACTCCCCAGAGAAGCCACGAGGGTCAGGAAACTTGGGGAACGGCAGCGCCTCAGCCTGAGGACAGACAGGCCTCCCCAAGCCCCGGAGCATTTGCACAGAGCCAGGTCAGTGCACACACCTGATTCTTGGTCCTACGGCCCCATAACTGCTTCACGTTCAATTCAGTGTTTCTCAGCCTTCTTTTCATCTGGTAGCCTCTGTCCCAGGCCCCCCCCCCTCCCCCAAGGAGCTCTTGCCTTTTTTCCCCCTCAATCCTGACCTGAGGACATAATTTTATTGATGTGACAGAGAGAAACATCTATGTGAGAGAGAGACATCAATTGGTTGCCTCCTGTACTTGACCAGACAGGGAACCGAATTGGCAACCCTCTGGTGTACGGGACAATGCTCCAATCAACTGAGACACCCGGCCAGGGCCCAAGGAGCTTTCTTGGCAAATTCTCCTCATTGTTCTCCCAACAGACTGTATATGTTTATGTGCTATATGTCCACCTGTGCTTTAGACCAAAAAAGAGTAAAAACTAATATTTGTTCCATCACCAACGGATGGTTTAGCTAACTCCTGAGAGCTTTCCCACCCCACCTTCTCCAAACACATGGTGATCAAGTGTCAGCCTTCGGAACCCAGCCCACACCCTGGAGGGCTCGGAGGAAAGATTCAAACGCCAGACACACAGAAGAGAATTCCTCCAAAAGCCTGGTTGCGTGAGCTGAGTCCTACAGTGCTGCTGGCCGAGGTTTACTAAGCACCTACCGGGCTGTGTGCTGGGCATGGACTTGCTTGCTTAATCCTCAGAACAGGCACTAAAGGACGAGGGAGAATCACACCTGCTTTACAGGTGAGAGAGCGAGACCCTGAGCACCTTGGTGACCCATCTGCGTTCAGGCAGATCGGAAGCACAGAGCAAGGGTTCCGTGGATCCCAGTGCCCAAGGCAGGGCACACGCTCTGTGCCACCCATGGGTGGCTGGACACAGGTGCTCAGAGGCCTGTCAGGTGCACATCAGGACAGAGACCCCTTCTGACCCATACCTGCATGCTTCTTTCCGGGGGAAGGGTCACATTTTTGCAGCTAGCTTGTCTTTCCTCTGAATCCCTCCCCTCCCAACACCCACCTGTCACTGACTGACTCTTGGTTTCCAGAACACCTAAAAGTAACAGCAAACATTGTGGATACACACATGGATCAGGCCAGGTGTTCCTCCCAGAGACCTGGCCCCATTCCACAGACAAGAAAACAGTCCCAGTGAGGACACGTGCTGGCCCAAGCTCAAGAGCCTAGTTCCTGTGTCTGGGTTCCTCCCTGCTGAGCTACATGGCACCGCATGCCCCTGCATCCACCTGTGAAGAAAGGCCATGTCCCTTTATCAAAAAAGGCATTTACTAGTTTTCCTTTTGCTTTAAAACAATAAAATATGTTCTTTGTAAAAATGCCATCCATGCAGAAAACTCTAAGGCAACTTTAAATCTCCCGTAATCAGTGTGGGTGTTGTGCCCAGTGTGTGGGCACACGCTGGGCTCCATCTAGGGCGATGACACAGCCCGGCCCAGGGCTCACTCCTGAATGGAAAGGGATGTTGACAAGCCTGTCCCCTGTTCCCAGGTGCTAAGCTCAGTGGAAGGCGGAGGCCAGGGGTCTGGAAGGAAGCCCTCTCCCTCCTTCGTCTCTCCAGTCTGGAGCCTGGCCTCCCCACGGCTCACACGGGATCAGGAAAGAGAACCTGGGGGGAAGAAAGGAGGAGGCAGACACTTCCTTCCTCGCCTCTGCCCAGCTCAGCTCCAAGTCTACTCCAAACCTCGAGTCCGACCAGCTTGAGCATGTGCAATGCGTGTGCTGGGCAGAGGCTGGGAGGCTAGGTGCCTGGGGGCTGGCCAGGCACAAGGAATGGAGAGCAGAGCACCTGCCATGAGCATCTGGAGAGCAGCGCCAGCCTCAGGGTTGGCGAGTCGGGCAGGCCCGGGATGGGAGGGAGAGCGCAGGCCTGACTATGAGCAGCCTGACCACCAACCCCAGGTAGTAGACAAGACAGCGAGGCCTTCCCTGGCTCAGGGAGGAAAGGGAGAGGTGCCTCGAGCATCCTGAGGACCTCCGACAGCTCCAGGCTCCAGGCACCCAACACTCACTCCTCACGTTAATGGGGCCAGGCTAGCTCTAGATCCCCACTTACAGGTAAGACAGGATGTCCAAGCCCCCAGTCAAACCCCCTTCCCTGCACCGAACTCCTGGCATCTCTTCTCAGTGGAGCTGTGGCACTGGCTGGGGCAGTTCACGAGCGGACTATGCTGGGTGATGTACCACGTTTCCCATTCCCCTCCTGGCACCTGCCTTCTACTTCTAGTTACACCTCCCCGTCATTAGGATACCCCCTCCCCTTCATCCGCATTTTCCCCAACAGCCCCCGATGGCTGGGGCATCTTCCAGCTGACCTCCAGACCGCCAGGCCTCTTTTAAACCTAGGTTTTTGCAAAAATAACAATCCCGAGTTGAGCTGATCAAAAAGCGCAGACCTGTGCCCCTCTCCTCACAATGGCTGCTCGCTGCTCTTCCTGTCTGTGGCCTCCGTGTGGCCAGCGGCTTCCCACTCCTTCCCACCGGCGGGCGGTGTCACTGCCTTCAGCAGTTGCTGCTACTAGATTCAGAGGGACTGGGAGCAGCTGGGACCCCGGCATCCAGCAGAGCCTGGCCAGACGAGGTGCGCAGTTAATGCTCGATAAAGGAGTGCATACACAGATGGATAAGGAAATATGCGAATCGCATGCAGGTGCCCGGCTGGCTAAGAGCTGGACTCCAAACTGCCACAGACCCAGCTGCTCTGTCCAGCTCCCGAGTCCATGTTCTCTGTCAGACCACCCAGCCTGGGCCTCACAAGGGGGTGTTTGCAGGGGCAACCTTGACCTGCATCGGGAATAGTCCTCCTTTTCAAGGGTCTCCAGGGAGCTTTTTGAGGCTTACCTTCCTTTCAGAGGTGTGAAATTCTAACCATGTGTGGGCTTTCCTACACATAACCGAGGCCTGGGCCTTTTAGAGCCTGGGCTCTGTGTGTGTGTGTGTGTGTGTGTGTGTGTGTGTGTGTGTGTGTGTGTGAGAGAGGCGTGATACTCACACTAGGGGACTAGCAGTGCCTGGTTTGATGCATAGGGCTGACAAGCTGGGCCAAGGTGCTAAGCCTGGCTTCCTTTGCCCCCCCACAATGCCCTCTTAAGACCCCTCAGTTTCAATTAGAGCCTCCTTTTTCATTCCTTACACGTAACTCTCATTCAGGGAGCACTCCTATTGGTAACAGCAGGCCTCTCTTATCAAGAACCAGCCCGGCAGGGTCCCGTGCCACTAAATTCTTAGAGCAGCTCCCCGGGAAAGATACCCATTTCACAGACCAGAACGCTGAGGGCAAGAGGAGCCAAGAATGCTGCAGTTACCAGCAGATTGCCATCCATGCATTTCCTAAATCCCCAGATGCATGCTTCTTGCCATCAATGTGCTTTGAATGCCATATTGGTGTGTTTTTTTTCCTCTCAACGTGTCGTTAAATCAACGATGCATCTTACTCTCAACGGTGTCTTAAAATAGAGGAAACACAGCTGTACTCAGGAAGTGTAGTAACTCCCATCTGCCTGGTGTCTACACTTGCAAGGCGCCCAGAGCCATGGCCTCCACCCGTCTACTGCCCCGAGGCAGCTGTGACTCAGAGAAGACGAGTAACTTGCCCAGGTCACAAGCTAATACTGATATCTCTGTGGCCCTTGAGCCCAGCAGACTGGCTCTGAACTGAGCTCTTTCCCATGTATCCCACACTGTCGTGCTCCGAGGTGCTAGGGCTGAGGGGGCCCAGCGTGTCCTAGGTCTTCTGGTGGGCCAGTGACTCAAGCAGGCAGTGGAGTTGGAGAAGGCAAGTTGCTCAGAAAAGAAGTTAGCAAGCCCACACTGTGTTCTGACACCCCCCCCCCCCCCCCATGGTAAAAGAGGCTTCGAAAGTATAAACCCTGCCTTGTGGAGACACCAGGCGGAGGTGAGGCTGCTCTGCGCATCGGTCAGAACACCTCCGCTCCCAGCGGGCAGCCCCTGACCGGGCCCCTGACCCCCGCCGCGCCTTGGCAGCTGGGCCCTGCGGGCAGGCAGGAGGTCTGGAAGCAGATCAGGAAGAACAGAGTCCTCATTCATGAGCATGTTTATGAAGAAGGAAAAAAAACGTGTGTGAACTGCATGATGAAACTCAAACCCTTAGTGCTTAATGTGAGTCAGGGCCCGAGCCAGCAGAAGGCCTGAGTCCAGGTGCCTGTGGCAGCCAGCCAAGGCAGGCCGGGGCAGAGAGCAGAGCCGTCTCTGGCCTGGGGGCCCTGCCTCAACCGGGCGAGGAGGATATGAGGGCCGTGGCCGGCGCATCGCTCGGTGGGCAGACCACACTCCTGGGAGAAAGTGGGGCATGTTCTAGGAGATCTCTGAGCAGAATCTGGAATTTCCTTCAAACAGTGTGCGTGTGTGTGTGTGTGTGGGAGGGTGGGGGTGGGGGGAGGGCGGGCAGAGTGTCGCTAGATGCGGCTGTGCCCTCACTGGCCTCTGCAGATAGGACCATGGTGAGGCTGGCGCTGACCCCCAGGAGGCCTCACTCTCCTCTCTCAGGGCCTAGAGAGGAGAGGAAGTGTCCGTGGATGCAGCATCCACAGTCTCCTTTCCAACCACACGAAGCCACTGCCTGATGTGTGTAGGTATGTGCATGTGTGTGTGCGTGCGTGTGTTCACCTTCACAGACACAACAAGCCCTGCTTTGAGATCCCAGGGCACCTCCTAGGCCCCCCAGACTAGCTCTTGGCTCAGCAGGCATGGTAGGCTGCCTTCACCCTCCGGGCCCTGTGCACCCTCCAGACAGCAACGCGTTCACCACAGAGGCCGAACCTGTGCTGCAGAGCCTACAGCCGCCCTGGAGACCCAGTCAGCCCTGACGAGCCCCTGGAGCCAGGCCTCCCCTTGATCCAGGGGCCTGGTGCCCAGACTTCAGACAGGTGCCATACGCCCTCCCCCAGCCCCTCTGAAAAGCCCACCACCCCACTGACTGCACCTGGCAATGCCAACCTCTGGACTTGGTCCTGAGGGGCTGACCTCTGTTCTGAGGGTCAGGGCTGTGGGAGCAAGCGGCGAGGCATTTGCTGGATTCTCCCGCCAAGCTGGCTGTGGGACCACAGAGCCAGCCCAGGTCCCTCCACCTGGGGACCGAGGAGCCAGGTGCATGAATCTGGGAGGAGTCTGTGTGGTACAAGTGTGAGTGGTAGAACTAGAAAGACTCATGAGAGCCAAAGATGCAGATCCCCCGCTGTAGCGTCACACTGCTGAGGCTCAGGGAGGTAGGGAGGGACCTGGAACACCCAGCGCAGACCTGGTCCCTGGCTCCACCTGAGCCTTTCCCACCAGCCAGGACTGCACGGGACCTGATCCGCAGGCGCCTCCCTGCCTGCCCATGAGAGCTCACAAGAAAGAGTGTGGGAGGAAGGCTGGGCCTTAGCACAACCCCAGGAGGCGCTTTCCAAAGATACGCCCTTTACAGAAGATGCTACATACATATGCACACACACAACCACACAGACACCCACAGGCACCCCCCACAAAATAAATCAGACAACCACACTGAGCACACAAGGCATGCACAGGTCTCACAACACAAACACTCACACGTGGGCTCATGGACACATCTGCATTCACACACAGAGAAACACACACACACTGTAACTCCTGTGTACGAACGCTCATACCCACATGTGTGCACTCACAGCCACCCATCCATAAAAGCAGCAGTGACTAGACACATCCACACTTGTCCACTTAAACGCACATGCTCAGGCAATCACACACATGCTGTCGCACCACACGCCCAAAGCCATTCCCATATATAAAGACACTCACAAACTCAGAATGAGCCCACACCTTACACAATGTGCAGAGGTTCACAGACTCAATCACACTTGGGCACCCATGTGCTCATGCACATACTCACGCACACATATTCTCAAACTCATGCACACATATATGTTTGTGTACATACCTATACATGTGCCCAGACACTCCAGCATACATGTATACACACCTAAAATGTGTGCTCTCATGCTTTGCATATGTGCACCCACACTCACGGGTACCCACACCCCAACTCAAGTGTGCACCCTAAGCATGCCCACCCTCGCACGCCTCGAGCCAGTGAATATGAACTACAAAGCCAAGTCCCCTCCCTCATCTCATTGGTGACAGGCACATAAAGGGACACTCACAGCAGCTTGAGGATTTCCACGTAGCAGCCGAGCGTGCGGTCAGCCTGGGGACCCAGCTCGATGCTCATGGTGCTGCAGGCAGGGCTGACCATGAGGCAGTCGATGAGGTTGGGCTCACTGTCGTTGCCCGCGCTGGCCGTCAGCGCCGGCTTGGCAGTGCTGGTGTGCTCCACCTCCACGTGGATCTCACTGGAGGCCACGACCACCGACTTGAGCCGTGCCTCGGACAGCGTGGCTTCCTGAGACACCAGGTCCGGGCTGGGGTGCAGAAGGCGCAGAGGTAAGGTGGGCTTCCGGTCGCAGGGCTGCTGGCAGCCGTTCCGGATCTCCTTCAGGCTTGGGGAATTGTCGCGGCTGTGGGGAGAGATGGAAGGGCATGAGCGTGCAGGCGGTACCATGTGGCCCTGGAGTGTATGCTGTGAGCTACAAGACCCAGTGAGCACTTCTGACCAGACAGGCTCCACTGTGCTCAACGCTCCCTGAACCCCCACAGCCCCGTCATGGGCCAGGTGGAAAGCTCAGCCTCCGCTCCTCACCTGGAAACCCACTTCAAGGGGATCTCAACCCCCAGAATCCCAAACTCCTGGGGCCTGCAGGTCCCTTCTGTCTGCAGCAGCCCCCATCACAGCACCTCTAAACACAGGTGTTAGCTGAGAAAGGGCTCTATGCATCATTGAAGTCATTTGTTTGGAAAATGCAGGACCAAACACAATGAAATCGGTGCCCTGAAGCTGGGTGAAGCACCTCCTCCCTGGGAGCTTCCACGCATGACCAGGAGGCGCACCTGACTGGAGGTAACTCCAGCAACGGGGTCCCCTGGGCTGGCACAGTGCTAAGCGCAACCACACAGACTTCTCAGACATCTGTGTCTGGCAATATTACCATCTCCATGTTACGGGTGAGAAAGCGCCAGAGGTCAAACGACCTATGCTTGACACAGGGCTTCTAAGTGGAAGGGGCTGGGATTTGACACCATGGTGGCTTCCAAGATCCCATATGATCCCGTGCAGGTCCCCCTCTTCCATGAAGTTTTCTCTGATTTCTTCCACCTGCCCACTCACCGTGTCTTTGAATTAGAGCTTTCCATCCCTGGCTGGACACCAGTGTCCCCTAAGGCACATCTAAACATCCCAAACCCAACAGATCAGAACTCCTTGAGGAGCTTTTAGGGCTCCCTGTGTGTGCAGTGAAGGTTGAGTCCACTGCGCCCAGAGACTCAGAGCACAATGGTGTGGGCACTAACAGCTCGTGCAGCCCCTCCCTAAACGTGCCATGCGCATGTGCCCCGCACTTCCAAAGATGCACGTCCTCTTTGTGCACAAGGACTGGACTGAGCACAGAACTCGGACCCGACGCACACAGAGAGCCTGCATTTATCCAGCACGTGCGGTGGGCCAGGCCTGAGCTGAGCCCACCAGGATGCTTGATAAATGCACTGTAAACTTTGCTGGGGAAAAACAAAAGCCATGGCTGAAGTCCGAAAAGTCTATGGTGGTTGGAAAACTGTGTGTGGTCTGTGGGGGGAGAGCAGCCTAACTATCTCTATGGGTTCAGAGCTAATTTGCTGCTCAAATGCTCAACACTCCATTTCCCTTTGTTTGCCTTTGCTGGGATTTAGGAGTGGATTTTCAAGGCTGTTGGCTCAGAGGGTGATTTTCCAGTGAGCCATGCTAACCTGGGTCAAGTTGTCTGCTCTGTGAGTACATCACGTACCACTGGGAGCATCGCGGATGGGCCCTGAGGACATCGTGGGGTTTTATCTTTCAGGGACTGACCAACAAGGTGGGGTGGACCTGAGCCCAGGACAGGTCTCCCAGGATTGTGGCCCTCGGGTGATTTCCTGGAGGAACTAAGGACATCACTTGGAACCCAAACTACTGTGGGCTCCGAGGGGGGACGGGCGTTATAACCTTGTGCCTCCACCCTGGGCACCTGGGTATAACCACCGTTCATGATTCCCCCACGGTCATGCTTGCCCCCTCTCGTCCACTCTCCATGCAGCTGCTGCCAGAGAGGAATTTGGAAACTGACATCTCATCAAGTCCCTACTTAACTGAAAGCCAATGCTCTCTGAATAAAAACCCAGCCACTGAAACACAGGCGCAGCTCTGCCACTCGGCGCGTGGTCCCCGGGCAGCAGCACCCGCATTACTGGGCGTCAGTTAGACAAGCAGAGTCTCAGGCTGCCCCACACCTGCTGCGTCTGCACCTGCACTTAACACACAACCCCCAGGAGCAGCTCCGCATAGGAGGTTTGAGCAGCTCAGCAGTCCATGGCCGGCCCCTTCTCCAACACCATCTTTTGCTTCTCTTCCTTTCCCTTTCTCTGCTGCAGTCTCAGTTCCCTTTACTCCCTCCTCTGCTGTGGCCCTTCACCTTTAGGATGGAGCAGATCACAGGAGGAGCTTACCAAGAATGCAGATTCCTGGGCTCGAGCTCAAAATGGACATCGAGGAGTCTGCTTTTTAAAGAAGCAGCTCAGGGGATCCTGAAGCAGGTGGTTAACCACAGGTAGAAAAATGTGACTAATGGCGACTTCACCGGCCCTGCCAAGCCTTTGCACGTTCTGTTCTCTCTGCCTGGATCACCTCATCCTGCCTCTTACCTAGTTAACAGCTAGTAGGTCTCAACTTAAACATCACCCGCTGAAGGGTCCCTTCCTCACCTCTCCTGGGAGAAGGGGTTCTCAACTCTGGCCGTGAACTTGCCTTTGGAACAATCCACTGCTAGGGCCATCCCAATCCAATCAGAACAGCGGTGGGTGGGGCTCAGGCACCACTTTCCCCGCTTCTTTATGAAGCTATAACCAGCAGTATGCTGGTAAATGTCTAACAACCTAGTCTCTGGAAAAAGGAAGCCCTGTTTTGTAGTGTTTGCCAATTTCCTTAGTGTAAATACTTCCACCGTGACCGAATTCAAGCCACCAATGTGCCATCACTGACTGTGGAACTGAGAAGAGGTGTGCTTCCAAGTGTAACAGGGCTCCACCATACCCGGGTGTAACTTACACACAGAATAGTCAGTGCTTAAATCTGAGGCGCAGAGCTTCGTGAGTTTTTACATATTCCCGTTTAATAACCAGCCACCAGATCAGGGCATTTTGGCACCACGGACATTTTGGGCGGGATAATTCT
Organism: Myotis daubentonii; assembly: GCF_963259705.1. Taxonomy (NCBI): domain Eukaryota; kingdom Metazoa; phylum Chordata; class Mammalia; order Chiroptera; family Vespertilionidae; genus Myotis; species Myotis daubentonii. The sequence goes on from NC_081854.1 coordinate 35,505,712, forward strand.
GGGTTCTCTGAGTGGGGCTGTCCTGCACCTGGCAGCATGCTCAGCAGCATTCTTGACTTCCATCCATTGGATGCCAGCAGCACCCTGCCCCCCTGCCAAGCTGTGGCAACCCCAAATGTCTCCAGACCTTGCCACATATCCCCTGGAGGCCAACACTGTCCCCAGCTGAGCACCACCGGCCAAGCTGTAAAACATTTCCAGGAGCTCAGAAGTTTCTCTCGTGCTTTTCCACCTAGCTCTGCCCCCAAAAAGGTGACAACTATTCTGGTTCTATCACCATAGATTCATTTTGCCTGTTCTTGAATCTGAAGGAAAAATAATCACACCATATGTATCTCTTGGGTCTGACTTCTTTCACTCAACGTTATGTCTGTGAGACTTGTTCGTGGCTGCACGAGTTCGTTCATTCCTGCCGCTACATAGTCTAGCTTCTGAGAACAGACCACAGCTTAGTTATCCGTTCTACTGTCAGAGGACACTGGAGTCGAGGCCGGTTCCAGTTTGGGGCTATTAAAAATAACGGTGCTATAAACATCCTTGTACAAGTCTCCCGGTGAATACAACAGAAGCTGAGGAGCTGGGTCAGAGAGCAGGTGTATGCTCAGGTTTACATTCTGATTTTGTAAAGCCTCCCCGGTGACTGGTATGCAGCCAGGGTTGAGACTCCCTGCTGGAGACCATGCTAATGCCACCTCTGGCTTCTGCCATCACAGCCCTGACCTAGCTGTACTGTACCCACTTGCTTGCTCAATCCCTACCCCTCTACCTGCTGGTGCACCCTCCACTCTGAAAAGGCAGGGGCCCCATCCGGCTGGCTCACTTAGTGCCTTCCATACCTGGCACTTAATGGGCCCTCACTAACCGAGTACTGAGTGAATGAGAGGAGAAAACCTGGCTGTTGCCGTCCCCTTAACTGCGACAGTGTGCACGGTTCCTAACTTTGGCACTTTCCACCCCCCGGGACGAGAACTGGGGCAGAGTTCCAGCACCCTTGTCTTTGTCTCCTGCTCCCGGGTCAGGGAAGCCCTGCAGGGCACGCTGGCAGGGCTGTGGAGATGCAGAGGGAAAGCTCTTGGATGTGTGGGTTCCTCCTCCTGCCTCAACCCCACCCGAGTCCCAGCTCAGGTGTTCTGGGAGAGCGCCCAAGGAGGCTGAGATGAGTCAGAGGCGTCAGGAGGAAAAGGAGCCTGAGAATGAGTGAGTGCGAGTGCACGCGCACACACACACACACACACACACACACAAGTGACCATTTCATGCTCTTCCTGCTTCCTGGGGTGGCCTGAGTTTAAAAAGCACGCTGATCAGATTGGTCCAGAGCTAGGGCAGCGAGGTCAAGGCGAGTACCACTGTGTACATAGGGATGCTGGGACGTGCACCTCCCTCTGACCCACTTCTTTACTTGACATAACATGTTGTAGGGTACACACAGGCCCTTGGGAATGGTCAGCATGGCATCTTCATGTTCGGGCCTCAAGGGCACTGCCACCTCTTTCTGAACAAGGGGGACATGGTCCCCTTTAAATGTCAGGACCTGGGGCTGAGGACATTAAAACAGTCGTCCTCCCTTCTTCAGCCCGGTCATACAACATACCCCCTTGTTGAGGTTCACTGTGGCCCCTCCCCCAAGAACTCCAGGGCAGTGTTTGCTTAGAAGCCCCATGGGCAGGTTTTCAGGGACGCACGGTCTGCACCGCCTTTTCCTTCAGGGCTGAAATATATTCCTGCTGGATCCCGACACATTCGGTGCCCCTGGAGTGGTGCCGTGTGCCACCTGAACAACTGGACTGGGTGGCGGCCGCCGAAGCCATCTCTGCCCGGCACATCCTACCCTCTCCAGTAACCCCAGAGGTCACTGTCGAAAGTTCTACGCAAATGGATGGCATTTGCGTCACCGCACCCCAGGAGCGATCCTCAATTAAGGAAGCCTGGGAGCTGGTAAATAACTACAGTGGTGGCGTCACCCTCAGAGGAGTAATTCGGAGACTGTTCCCCGAAGTCTGCCAGGATGTCCAGTGGGGAATGCACAGGTGGTCACCTGCTTATGAACACAGGTCCGGTTTCTACTATCTGTCCTCTCTCCAGTGCTTCCTGGGGTTCACAAACACTTGCACACACCCACACAGTGCACACACAACTCCCCATGCACACACCCACATGTGTGCACACATTCTCCCTCACACACATACATGCATCCACACTCATGCTCCAATGTGTCACGCATGCCAGGTGGTGAGAAATATTCAGAATAAAACACTTGCTCCTAATGCCCAGTCAACACAACAGCCTTCAGTTGCCGGTATTGAATCTCAGTGTTTGTTTCCCAGTAATTTCTGGTTCTGGGCTCTGGAATCAGTGAGCACACGCGATCTGGCAAACACCCTGGAGGCCTGTCTGGTGAAAACCACTCCACCTTCTTGGGTTGGTCAGATGTGTACAGGGCCACTGTCCTTGGTGACCCGCCCTCTCATTGTCCCCACCCTGGGTGGTAACCCCAGCCCTTCCCAATGGCGACGGTGACTGACCTGTTGATGAACTCTTCATAGCAGGAGTAGATGGCAGCCAGGCACACGGCCACCAGGTTGGGCAGGACCCGGGGGTGAGGGCAGTGCCCTGTGGGGCCGTGCATGCTGGAAGAGAGCAGAGGGAAGGGTGAGAGGCAGCTGCAGGAGTGGCATCATGGCTGGGAGGCAGGGAGGAGGCCGGGCACAGCTTGAGGTGGTCATGGGGGAGCACACTGAGCCTTTTGCTGTGGAGTTGGCAATACCGGGATTGGGTTCTGGCTCTGCCATGTGCAAGCAGCAGAGAACCAAGGTCCAGTCGTGAGCTCTGGATTCTGGTGCCTGGGTTCAAGCCCAGCTGAGTGGTCTTGGCATACTGCTTAACTCTCCACTCGCAGTTTACTTAGCCATAAAATGGGGATTATGGCCCCCTCCTTACTGGGTAACAACAAGAACCCAATTTTCTAAGTTATGGGAAGACCTAGCATAATATGGCCATGCGGCCTGGGCAGACACATTTATGCCTGGTGAGTTCTGAAATCTTTATTCATAATACCTCACTTTACTCTCAGAAGTGCCCTGCTTTGGAATAAAAATTAATATGGTCACCCTGACCTAGCATGGGGTCTGAAACACAGTTGCTAAGGCCTCGGTAGATGCAGCAATTGTTATTAATCATGGCTATCTCTGTGCCTCAGTTTTTTTAACCTGTAAAATGGGACAGTTTGGGGCCTGGAGATAATACCTGTAAGGTTCCTGGAAAATCACTGTGGCCACTGGGACTAACCTAAAAAACTCCGCAAATCTTAACTGGATGCTTTAAAGGGACCCTGGAGTCACCCAAACTCTGGCAGAAGGACATGTCATTTGCGTTTGGGAATGCTTTGTGATGGCAGGGGAGTGTATTTAGGAAGAATGTAACTTCAGAACTGGCTTAACCAGGATATTTTGATTTTCTTAAAACATAAGAAGAGTCATGACAGTGGCCACTAATGCTCCCATCACATTTATGCATTGTTCTTAGTGTTTGTGTATTAGGTCACCAAAGCCCTCAACTGGATGAAGTGGGTATTGCGATTCTCATTTACAGGTTAGGAAACTGAGGCACAGAGAAAAATATTTAAAAATCAAAGCAAAAATAACCCCCCCTACTCAAACCCCAGAAGGAAGTAAGAACCAGAATATTTGGCTTCTTTTTAGCCAAGTTTGGGAGGTAGCTGTCAAAGTCCCCAGTGGTGACTCTCTGGGCCACAGGGGATCATTTCCTACACGCCTGGCACCGGAGGCGTGGAAATCCTCCTATTACTCAGGACCGTCACCATTGCCTGAGTTCCTACTGAGCATCAGGCACGCTAGGGGCTTCCTCATATACCACCTCACTTAATCACCCAACCCGTGTGGAGGACACAGGGTCAGAGGTACAGGAACTGGCTCAGTGCCACACAGTAAGTAAGTGCCTGAGACCACAGGTGGTCAGGAGGCTCCAGGAGACCCTCACAGAAGAGGAGACGCTCCCAGCCCCTGAACACCAGTGGCTGCTCTCCGGGCACCGGGAGGGCCTGGCTCTGGGCTGAAGGACAGCTGGCTCACAGGCCGGGGGGAGGGGTCAGCTGGGAGACCCACCTCTGAATGAACTTCTTCACCACCTCCATCCCCGCGTTGAGCTCGTTCAAGGCAAGGATGTACTCCTGAGTAAACAGCCTCAGTCGCGGGCACTTCCCGAAGTCCTGCGGAGAGAACGGAGGGTAGGATTGGGACACGCTGCAGCAGAGGCAGGAGACCTGCGGGGCGGTGGGACCCGCTCTGCCCGGAGCCACTGGTGCGGAAGGCAGTGAGGAACACCAGCCACCTCCCCTTTCTAGAAAGTGCACACATTCACATTTTCTCCTCAATAGCTTGGCCCTGTGACACGCATGCTTATACCCTGTGACGGCTGACAACAGACCAGGACCCGTCCTGTCACAGGCGGGTTTCTGGCATGTGCAGTCACCCATGGTGGTCGGCAGGGTCAGCAGGCCACACAGACACGGTCGGAAAACGGCCAACAGGGCCTCCCTCTGCACGGCCACGAGGGGACTGCAGACGTTTCCTCTGCAGCCACCTGACGGGTTCTGTCCCGCTGCTTTCCGCGGGCTCTCACCTGACGCCACTCAGAACAGCAGAGTCAGAAGATGCCCCAATCTGGGGCCATCCATTTGGGGGTTGCCTTGGGACTTCTTGGGGTTATGAAGGAGGCAAATGTAGTGTCCAGACATGCTCAGTGAGGGGACACCTTCTCCTGAGTGAGAGGACCGAGGCGGCCCGAGCAACAGGCGTGGCCCCAGGTGGGGAGGGTTGCAGCCCAGGGCTCCGCAGGGGGCTCCCCAATCCTCTTGGCTGACCCTAGCCACCCACTGTGCTCCTCACTAAACTGAAGAGCGTCGATGACTTTGGCTATAAAGAAGCCACCCTCAACGGGCACACGGGATCAAAGAGGCAGATCACACAGAAGGATGAGCTCAAGAAAGGCTGATGGGACAAGTAAGGGTGTGTTTGTGTGAAGAATGTAGAGTATGGGAGGAGGTGGGTGTGAAAAATGTGGGTATGAAAGGAGGTGTGTGTGTGAGAGACATAAGTGTGAGAGGAGGTGTGTGTATGACACGTGCAGTGTGAAGGGAGGTGTGTGTGTGTGAAAGATATAAGTGTGAGAGGAGGTGTGTGTGAGAGACACAAGTGTGAGAGGAGGTGTGTGTGAGAGACACAAGTGTGAGAGGAGGTGTGTGTGAGAGACATAAGTGTGAGAGGAGGTGTGTGTGTGTGAAAGATATAAGTGTGAGAGGAGGTGTGTGTGAGAGACACAAGTGTGAGAGGAGGTGTGTGTGAGAGACATAAGTGTGAGAGGAGGTGTGTGTATGACACGTGCAATGTGAGGGGAGGTGTGTGTGTGTGAAAGATATAAGTGTGAGAGGAGGTGTGTGTGAGAGACACAAGTGTGAGAGGAGGTGTGTGTGAGAGACATAAGTGTGAGAGGAGGTGTGTGTGAGAGACATAAGTGTGAGAGGAGGTGTGTGTGAGAGACATAAGTGTGAGAGGAGGTGTGTGTGTGTGAAAGATATAAGTGTGAGAGGAGGTGTGTGTGAGAGACACAAGTGTGAGAGGAGGTGTGTGTGAGAGACATAAGTGTGAGAGGAGGTGTGTGTGAGAGACATAAGTGTGAGAGGAGGTGTGTGTGAGAGACATAAGTGTGAGAGGAGGTGTGTGTGAGAGACATAAGTGTGAGAGGAGGTGTGTGTGAGAGACATAAGTGTGAGAGGAGGTGTGTGTGTGTGAAAGATATAAGTGTGAGAGGAGGTGTGTGTGAGAGACACAAGTGTGAGAGGAGGTGTGTGTGAGAGACATAAGTGTGAGAGGAGGTGTGTGTGAGAGACATAAGTGTGAGAGGAGGTGTGTGTGAGAGACATAAGTGTGAGAGGAGGTGTGTGTATGACACGTGCAATGTGAGGGGAGGTGTGTGTGTGTGAAAGATATAAGTGTGAGAGGAGGTGTGTGTGAGAGACATAAGTGTGAGAGGAGGTGTGTGTGAGAGACACAAGTGTGAGAGGAGGTGTGTGTGAGAGACACAAGTGTGAGAGGTGTGTATGAGAGACACAAGTGTGAGAGGAGGTGTGTGTGAGAGACATAAGTGTGAGAGGAGGTGTGTGTATGACACGTGCAGTGGGAGGGGAGGTGTGTGTGTATGAAATATATAAGTGTGAGAGGAGGTGTGTGTGAGAGACATAAGTGTGAGAGGAGGTGTGTGAGACATAGGTGTGAGAGGAGGTGTGTGTGAGAGACATAAGTGTGAGAGGAGGTGTATGAGATGTGGGGTGTGAGAAGAGGTGTGTGTGACAGACGTGAAGTGTAGGAGTGGTATGTGTGCGGGAGAGAGAGGTGGCCTGATAGGAAGGTCTGTGTGCTGGGTGGTGAGTAGGAGCAGAGGGAAGGTGGCTGATGCGTGGCTGCTAAAAGTGATGGGGCACAGGCTGGAAGGAGGAGGAGGAGGGGGAGGAGAGGGAGAGGAGGCGGGGAGGGGGAGAGGAGGAGGGGGAGGAGAAGATGGAGGAGGAATAATCTGTCCAAACTCAGCCCTGGGGGGAAGACACTCTGTCTCCACCAACCAGCTCAGGCCATGGGTGCCTGTCTTACCTCAGCTGGAGCCTAATTAAGGGGCACTGAGCACAGACATGGGACCCCCTGCTCCAGTGAGTGATGTTATTAGAGACTGACATCTTCTCAGCTTCCCCAGTGCAGCCCGTCAACGTGGTGGGTGACAGAGGTCGGCGTGGAGAGGAAAGGCGTGGGAGGGAGGAGCGACAGCCAGGAAAGGGCCTGGGGGTCTGCAGATAGGGACTGGAGGCTTTGCCGTGAGCTGGGTTTTGAACAGTCGGGAGGGGCAACCTGTGGTCACGAAGTTGACCACAAGACAGAGAGCACCTGGTGGTCTCCAGACGCATCTGTCCCCCTACTGCCCCGCTCTGTGAAACCCATTTAATAGAAAGCACCCTGAATCAGGACTCTAATCTGAAACAAAGCCAGGAGACTTTCCTTAAGGACCCAAATGATCCCCGGGCCGGCATGTGAGCTGAGGAGAATGTGCCCCCTGCCCGCCGGCCAGCACACAGGGGCATCTCTAGAGCTGCGGCTGCTTCACCTGAGGGTCCTCAGGACAACCTGGGGCTCATCTGATGCCATCCTGTCCACCAGGACTGTGCCTTTACATTAGCAGGGCAGCAGAAGCCATGGAGAAATACACATGTGTATGCATACACTCATCCGTAACGTGCACAGACACACACACATATGGACACACATATACACAAATACACATACACATGCATGCACACACACAAAGCACTGAGCTGGAAGATGAGGTCCTTGCAGGACAACAACACTGAAGCTTGATTGTGCTTTCAAGCTGAGAAAGATGCCCCGAATCCCCGAGTCCCTGGAAATGGGTGACAGGAAAGCTGTGTGGCCTTGGGCTGCCAGTCCTCTCTGTGTCCCCACTGTCAAATAAGGGTTGAAAGAACTGATTTCTAAACCCTTCTACCTCTAAGGTTTCATGATGCTATGAAAACTGCTTCAACTGAACCCTGCTAAAAGGAACTGCTGTTATCTTAGCTATTAGATTTCTGGATAGCCAAGGCCATTTCCTTGGAAATGAACACGACATATGGGTCTGGTGGCCTTTTGAAATGTGTATGCAGGCCCTGACCTGTGTGGCTCAGTTGGCTGGGTATCATCCCATGCACTGAAAGGTTGCTGGTTTAATTCCCAGTCAGGGCACATGCCTAGGTTGTGGGCTTGATCTGGGTGGTGGGTGTGCAGGAGGCAGCCAATTGATGTTATACTCTCATATTGATGTTTCTCTCTCTCTTTCTAAAAAAAATAAAAATAAAAACTATTCTTAAAAACAGAAAATGAAGGATATTTTTCCTCTTTGGAAAAGTCAAATATGCTCCCCTTGGAAAGTAGGTCAGATCACTCAGTGGTCCACTGGGGACCACAGTCACATCTTCTTGCCTCCTCTGCCAAAACAAGAACACTCCAATGAGTGGTGTGTGCATACAGGGACCATGGTCATCCTAGGAAATACAGTTTAACAAACTGTTTAGAATCTACAGGGGAACATACCAAAGGACTGCTTCCATCTGAATCGAATGTTCATTTCTGCCTCATGAGTAACACTCTTTGAGACTCTTAACCTCTCTCTAAGATTCAGTATGCTTATCTATGAAATTGGGGCACATGATATATTTGCAGAAGATGCACCCTGAGAATAGGGTAAGTTCCAAAACCCCAGAACACCACTGTGCTGTGTGATTTCCCCCGTTTCCCCAAATGCCTCCCTAATGAGAAACACTGCACACAGGTGAAGAGAAGTCACACTATGCTGACAGGTGTGTGGCTGGCAGCAGGCTAGGCACACTCACTAACTAACCAGTGACTAGATTCCTCACATCAGCTCAGAGTCCCAGCTCCAAAATGGTGCATCGGCCTATGGCCAATTACTACTAAATAGTGACAGGGAAGGCCTGCCGTGCTCTCTGCACCTGGTATCAGCCGCTTCTCCACATCTCTGCTGCACGAGGGGTGCTCCCCTGTTCCGTCCACAGTTCTCTTCCCACTTAGTGTGTAATTAGTAGTCGCTTTATAGCAGCTCCAGACTCCAGAGTCACTTAGGGAAGTTCTTTAAAAGTGAAGTGAGAATTCGTGCTTGAGGGCCCCTGATGTCTGCCAGGCCACAACAGAGCTATAAATTCTGGATCTGCCTTGTAGCTGTTCTGATTTTTATCCAGAAAATTATTACATGGTCAACACTCCAGGCCCATAAAACTAGCCAAATATAAGGGAGATGTTGTATGGTTAAGCTATGCAAGGCTGCCTGAATTTTGACATTTTTCCCTTTGAAGTCAGATTTCCCAAAAGAACCCTTATTAAAGTCTACTGACTACCATAAAATATGCAAAAGTGTTCATGTGCCTGGGGAGGCCTGGGCTGGGCCAAGTATGCCCTCGGTAAGGCTCTGTCACTGGTAAGTTGTGATGGGAAGTTCTTTGCAAAAGAAACTGCAGAACCTTTGCTTTGGACTCTGAAAGGGTGCCGCCTTCTCCTCATACCACATCCAGTGATTTTAAAATCAACAGTCAGAGACCCTTTCCTCCCGAGGTAGCCCAAAGTGCCTTTGAAACTGTTAAAGCCCAAATCAAGGCAGGACCTCCTCTGCACCAAGAGATGGGGAGTTTGTTAGTCCTGGAGGAAGAATCAAATGAACTATCCCCCTCTCCTCTGTGCTCAGAAAATAAGAAATGCATTTATCTTAAAGCAAGAAAGATCTCAGAAACAAGAAACAGTTTAATTATGGTGTGTGATCACTCAGAATCACCAGATTCAAACAGAATTCGTATGGGACCAACACGGTTCAACTGGTAGCCGCTGGGTAGAGAGTAGAGTCTTAAGCCACCTCTGGGCTCTGCTGGAGAGTGCTGCAATTGATTGATGATGTCTGCCACCATGCATTTCCACTCCTGATGGGGTTGGGGGGGGGGGGGGTGTCACGTAATCTTCCTTGGGGGCATGTTGTGGAGATTGGAAAGCTACTTCACAAAGTAAACTGCTGGCAGGGCACCCTTTTTCAGAGTGTTTTCAACATGCTAAATCCCCACAGGACCGGGGCAGCAGTCACAGGCACCTCACAACAGGTAATCACGGAGATGCCTCCGGGTCATCCAGGTGAACCTCAGTCTGGGCTGGGAGCTGGCTTGGCAGCGCACGCTGGACACGGCCCTCGCTTTAGTCTGCCTGCTCCTCAGCGCCAGGAGCCCTTATGGCTGCTCACAGGTTCCCTAAGGAACCTCTGGTCTCGGCCCCTCATCTGTAAAGGGAGGTCATGGACCATCACAGGGGTGAATGACAATACGCTTGAGGGTCACACTCTGTCTGGCTCTAAGGAGGTGTGACAGATGTTAGTTATGCTTCTTCCTCATTCCCCATGTGTAATGTGGAGGAGATAATGATACCCAGAGATGAATGGGGCCACTCAGACTGTGAGTGCCTGGTCCACTGCAAGTGTGCAATTCTGCCACTGTTTTGTTTGTTTGTTTAAATGTATTTCAGAGAGGAATGGAGAGAGACAGATAGAAACAGCAATGATGAGAGAGAATCATTGATCAGTTGCTTCCTGCATGCCCCCCACTGGGGCATCGAGCCCACAAACCAGGGACCCTTCAGTTTGCAGGCTAATGCTCTATCCGCTGAGCCAAACCGGCTAGGGCTGAGCTGCCACTGTTTTTGTTTTTTTAATCTTTACCAGAGGATATTTTTTCCCATTGATTTTCAGACAGTATGAAAGGGAGGGAGGAAGTGGGGAGAGAGAAACATCAGTGTGAGAGAGACACATTGACTGGTTGCCTCCCACATGCGCCCTGACCAGGCCCAGAGGTCGAACTTGCAACTGAGGTACATGCCCTTGATTGGGAATTGAACCTGCTACCCTTTGGTCTGCAGGCCGATGCTCTACCCATTGAGCCAAACCAGCCAGGGTGTGTATGCTTTTTTTTAACTAACTAAAGCTCATACATTATTCAGAGTTCCTCAGTTTTTCCCTAATGTCTTTTCTGTTTCAGGGTCCCATGCAGGGCACCACATTACATGCAGTTGTCGTGTCTCCTTGGACTCTCTGCATGGGACAGTTGCTCAGCCTGTCCTGTTTGTACTGACCTGCACAGTTTTGAGGAGCCCTGTCAGGGGTTTGCAGCATGTCCCTCAACTGGATCTGGTCTGACATTTTCCTCTTGATCAGACTGGGGTTGTGGGTTTGAGAGGCAGACCCCAGAGGTAAAGGCACAACCATCACCGTGCCTATCACGGTTGGTTGCTGACTTTGATCACCTGTGGGGACCGTCAGGTTTCTCCACGGTACGGTCACTCTGTCCCCCTCCCCCTCTCCATCCTGTACGCTCTGGAGGGCCATCACTAGGAACAGCCCCCAGCGAAGGAGGGAGGAGTTCCGCTCCCTCCTTGAGGGTGGAGTATCTCACAGACACCATGTGGGACTGCACACAGGGAGACCAACTCTTCTCCCCGAGCCATCCTATTTCTGTTATTCTTACCGCCCGTGAAGAGATTCTTCCTGTCGCCGGAACAGAAAAACAAAGAACCAAAGGGGACAGGCCACACGCAAACCCGAGTTAAACAGAATCCCAGCTCCAGTCCCTGGCTGTCGGGGCGGCCAATCCCAACCCAAAATCTTTGTAAGAGTGAATGGCCAGGAAAGTGTGCCCACCTCCCCCGGCTCTGCGGTCAGGGTGCTGGGAGACTCACCATGTTATGCTTGAGGATTCTCTGGACCACAGGCGTGAACACCTCGATGACCACCATGGACCGGGGCCGCTCTCTGCAGTGCTGGGGAGACAGGGGGACATGGTCGGCCCTGAGCCTCGGCCCCTCGCCCAGGGAGCTCAGCATGGGGCCTGGGTTCCCTGCTGGACAGTGTGGCATGGCTCTGTGTTCATATTTTTGGAGGAAGAAAAGTGGGTGAGGAAGGGAGTTTACGTTTGCTTTTTATTCTGATCTTAAAGTCTGAGCGTGTTTCAGGTGGCACAGGAAGGCGAGGTTCTGACACGGCCCTTGCTTAGTGCGGTGAGACTGCAGCACTAAGACCCGGTGCAGGGTCTGGCACAGGCGTTTCCGCGTAACCAGTGCAAGAGCACCAGGGGTTTGGTGTCGGACACGAGTGTTGAGAACTCTGTGGCTTCTCCACTGCCGGCTTTGATACTCTGCAGCAGTCTGCAGGCCAGTGCAGTCTCAGTGTTCCATCTCACGGGCATGGAGCTTTGATTTCAAACTGAAACTGAAGGCCTCAGGTGGAGCAGACAAGAGCCCACTACTGCAGCACACGCACAGCCTGCATGGGCCTGAAGGTGCTGTTTCCCAGGCCTGGAGGAGGACGCCGTACTTGGGATATTAGAAATCGGGGCTTTCCTGGGAAATTAAGATGTACTAACTTTCCTCAGATCTTGGGGTCCCAGTTGTGAAGTTTGGCAGGAGGGACTGCCCAGCGTGTCCAGAGCTGGCCCAGAGTGGACCTGGTGGGGGCGGCTCTATTCCCCTCAAGCTCTCTTCTCTGGAGGACTGCCTGGTGGGCGAGGCACTGAAGCTGTGTCTTTGCCCGCCTTCCCCGCCCCCGCCCCCCCCCTTCTCCCCCGGCCGCAATTCCCCGAGGGAAAACAGCCAAAAAGCTTATAGGCCCCCCTGGCTGGGGCCCCTCACTCCAGGTGGCAGGGCAGCCTTCTGTTTTAGAATCAATGGAGAGTCCTACCAGGTAGTGCCCAAAAGGATGGTTTGGTCTCATCACTGTTTTTAAACTGTGCTAACCATTTACTCTGAAAAGAGGTCCATTGCACTAGAACAAGTCTGTAAATCATGAGACCTAGAAGAAACCATACAGCTGAAAGGAGACAAAAGGCAGATCTGGATTAAATTGGACCAAATATCAAGAGAAGAGATGACACCTGCTGTGACAGGTGAGGAGCCCACACACTGGGTTATCTGACCCACCCTCTCGGGGGCAGGGAGGCCCATCTTGTCTGCAGTCTCACCAAGCTGGTGCTTTTTCCCCTCGTGTGCCCCGAGGGCGGGGCCTGGGTGCAGCACAGGAGCCTGACGCCTGTGTGCAAGCACGCTCTTGCACACACACACACGCAGGTACAACTGTATAGTCGGGCACTCACCCACTTGGACCCACCTTACCTGCTTGGACTGGAGGGCACACACTGGCACGTGCCCACATTAAGAATGTACCCTGGGCACTTCGGGCCAGCAGGCTGGGCCCACCCTCTGCTCTGTGGGTCGCTGAAAAAGGTCTCCTGATGGAGAGATAGGGCCAAAGAGGATGACACAATCCTGTCTCCCTAAACCTCGTGTCACCTGACAAACACAGAGAGAGTGCACACTCCCTGGGTGAGGGGCCCGGGGGTGAAGGGCAGGGATGGGGCAGTAGGTGTACCCCAGTGTCCTTTCCTTCAGAACCATCAGGCCTCCCAGGTGCCTCTTTGCCAGGCCACGTGGGAGGAAAGGAACGCAGCAAGGTGAGTCACCAGGAGAGACCAGGGTAGTGTTGGGAAGCAGCAGACCTAGGCCCTCGCCTTTCCAAGGACATTAAATTATGACATAAAAAAATCACACAGCAAAGAACAAAAGCAGATTGTGTTCAGCCCCAGGCCACTGCAGTGTGCTGGCAGAATGAGGGATGCCTGGTCCCCGGCGTGCCCTGGACATGTTCCGAGTAAATCCCACTGCGAGGCTGGCGCTGTGTCCCTGGGAGCGGGTGTCCCGCTCTGTGGCTCCTCCCAGCTAACCTGGCATCCCGACTGCTTTCCCTGCTCAGGAAAGCCCCACGGCCATGCCCCCACTGTGGGCCAGCTGGTGCTCAGAGAAGCCCTGGCTAAAAATAACCCAGCTAACGTCAGGAGCCCAGAAAATCGGCTGCAAACTTCTCCCAAGACAGCCACAAAGACATTCCAAGGAAAAGCTGGACACTCCTCCCTGACCCACTGGTTTGGACCCTGGGCCTCGATGATGACCCGTGTGACAAGAGGGGGCTGCAATCCTAAGAACAGGGTACCTGGCTTGCCTTCTAGCCGTGTCCAGGGCAAGGCCCTGGGTTTTTAACAAATTGTGCCAAGCCAACCCCTAGCACGCACACAGGGAGGCAGGCTGGTCCTGCAGACGCAGCCCACTTCTGCCATGTCATACCTTGCAAAAGAATTCACAGAGATCTGGTGGTGGATGGTTGTTTTCCAGCAAAGGGGCGATTGCCTGAAAGACAATGAACCCAGCGTCAGTCGGAATCTCTAGAAGGAAGCATATGGCAGGTGTGTCTAACAAGAGGGATGACTCATGATGGAAAGCACAACCTCCCTGTCACCCTCTGGGCAAAAAAGGCCCATTCTCTAACCTGCATGCCGGGGCCCCTAAACTGGGGGGCACATGGTTCCCTTAGAGAAGGTGATACAAGCTCTGGTCTGCCCCCCAGAAACATGCACATACAATGATGCATGTAACTTCAGGGTTTCACGACCTGCTGGTGTCCCCTCAGATTACAGTCCCTGACTTTGAGGCAGGATCGTGGCTTCGAGCCAGGCTTTGGGGGCAGAGTCCTGGGCGGGAGTCCTGATCCTGGTGCTCACTGTAGTGTGACCATTAGAGCAAGTTATTTCCTGTCTCTGAGCTCCCGGGCTCCCACCTGCAAAGTGGAGCAGAGTTGCTGTGAGGGTGAGAGGTCACATGTGCAGAGGCATTGCTCAGCCTCGCACTGCTGGCATTTGGGCTGGTTGTTCCTATGGTGGCAGCTGCCCTGTGCACTGTGGGATGTCTAGCAGTATCCTTGTTCTCGACCCACTAGATGCCAGGAGTGACTCCTAATGCAGTGGTGACAATCAAAAATGTCTCCAGAGACACTTCGCTTTATACTCAGGAAGGCTGCGATATTTACTGACCCTTGAATTCATTTTTTAGGAGACTTGGTAAGCCAGCTGGACAATAATTATTGGTTCCACTGCCATTCCTATGCAAGGGTCCCCTGCACTGCATGGTGTTTGATTCTCTATTTTTTGTCACTTTCATAATTCGTTTTAATGAGTTTGCTAAACTTCACATTCAAATAACATTTTTGAACAATTAAACAGTGTGTCCTGACATTGCCAAATGCCCCCTGGGGGAGAGAACTGGTCCCAGCTGAGAACCCCCGGTGCAAGTGCCTCTCACAGAGCCTGCAACAGGCCAGCGCTCAGTAAATGTAGTTACTAGATAGTTAATAGCCATGTGAAGTCCACTCTTTGACCCGTTTGCCACACTGGGCACATTAGGAAACTGGAGACCAGGACCCAGCAATGAAATTGCCAGGCTGTGTGACAACTCAACTCAACCTCTCTGGGCATTAGACTTCTAGTCCATAAAACGGGGAAAACTAGAGATACTGATTCACAGGGTTGTTGTGGGAATTTAGTGAGAGAAAACTCTAGCAGCTTTGGAGTCTCAGGGTTGGTATAAGCCCACTGCCTGGAGCACAGCATGTCCCTGATACCATCGCACAGCAGCGAGCGGTGACGATTTTGCCCGACTCCCCGGGAAGGCTTCGTGATGACATGACCTCCCCACAGCCCAGACTCTGCCTGCTTGTTTCGGGGTGTCTCCCTGATCTGCCCCCTACAGCGATGCCCTTGGATATGGGTAGGGACCTTGAAGTAAGGCCTTCTGCTTGTCTGGGACCGTTAGGGAGAAGGTGACCAGGAGTTGCCCAGTAACATAGGTGAGAGGCCCTGGGTGAAGAAGGGAGTCCCTGACATGGAGGTCATGTCGGGCAGCACCAATGATCAGGCCCATAGGGGCTGGAGACAAGGCCAGAGTCTTGTTTGTCCAGGGCTGTGCATGTGCCTATTCAAATTTAACTGCTATGACATAAACAACTTTAACTGAAATAAAATGTAGAATGCATTCCTCAGTCGCACTAACCACTCTTCAATAGCCACGTGAAGCTGGTGGCTGCCATTCTTGATGAGAATGGCAGAGAACATTTCCACACTGAACATTCTCCTGGACAGTGACTCAGTGTCGGGCGCCTTGCGGGGGGGGGGGGGGGGAATTCTGCTGTCCCCTCCAACGTGCTGGCCTGGGAGGAGTGAGCTCACAGTAGGGACAGTGGGGCAGGGAGCTGCTGCCTGGCCCATGGCTCTGCTCCCCAGGCCCAGCTCTGGGAGAAGGGATGAGATGCAGGGTGCACCCCCTGGGTTGAGCCCCTTTAATCACATTGGGCCCCTCTTTCATGGGAATGAGTTAAGGAATAGAGGAGTGGGAACAAATTAAGCGCCCACAGGTGTGGGTTTGGTGCTTCCACAGCAATTCTCTTATTTGACTGCCAAACTTGGTGAGGTCAGGCAGTAGTTACTTCCATTTACACAGATAAAGAGACAAAAGGTCAGGGAAGTTACAAAGCCTGCCCTAATCACAGAATGATAATTTTACAACATATGATTAATAAAAACGCTTATTTTTGTGTGGAATCTTTCTATGAGCTCAGCATAATAGGTATATTAGCTTATTTAACCCTTTCAGCAGCCCTGTAGGAAAGGCCCTGTTGTTATACCCATTTCATAGACGAGGAGACTAAGGCTTAGAGCGTCAAGTTAATTGGGAACTATCTGAATGGCTGCCTGGTTAAATAACAATATCCTTGAGCCAGTAGAAAGAATGGGAGTAGGCCAGTGGTCCTCAACACTGTGACTTTGCCCCCCAGGGGACATCAGCACGTGGAGACATTTTTTACTGTCACCACAGGGGAGTGCTACTGGCATCTAGAGGGCAGTGGCCAGGGATGCTGCTCAACATCCTACATGCACACAGGACAGTCCTCACCACAAAGAATGACCCATCCCCAATGTCACCAGTGCCAAGGGTGAGAAACGCTGGGGTAGTTATGTGCGAAAAGACTTGAAAGAATTTCCAGAACATTCGTTAAGTAAAAAAACAAATGCAGAACAACACACCCAACATGACATCATCGATGTTAAAAACAAAAAGCAAAAACACAACCATGACTGTCTGTGTGGCTTTGTCACCACTGGAAACCCCTAGGGCTGCCTCTGAAGAGGGTGCTGGGATGGGGTAAATTTTTTCTTTTTGCAATTAAAATACACTCATGAAATACTTGCAAAATCAAAGATAATTTTAATGAAATTAAATAAAATTTAAAGTTCTTCCCTTACTTGCCCAAGGTCACAGCTAGTATGGGGTGGGCCCAAGGTCTGCACTTGGCTCTGTACTTGAACCCACATTCAGCTTTAAACCCATTCTTCACCAGCACAGGGGAAGGCAGCTGGCATTTGGCCTCCAGGTCCACAGTCACCCAGTGACACTCCAGCTGTTACCAACCAGCAGTTACCTATTGCACGACTGATGGATTGAATAAAGCCAACTCAAGTTACTTGTAAAAGTACTCATAAAAAATAAGTTCATAAAAAAATACCAGCCCCGTTGGGAGAAGACTAATTGCCAATAGGCCAAATCAGATAATGTAATTGCTGAAATGAAAGGAGGCTGCAGAAGGCTTCATGGTAATGGAACCAGCATCGGGAATAAAGAATGCTGAAAGGAGGGCTGAGGGCCAGATCCTCAGATCAATTCTTCCCTGTTCTCAGGCATCCCCGCTGAGCAGGGAAGCTCAGCCAGGCCCAATTAAGGGTCAGCCCAGCCAAAGTAGCTGGCTAAATGCAGCCTGGATTTCTCGGACCAAAATGTCTTTCCCAGGCTTGTCCTAAGTCCAAAGCCCTTCCCCCTCCTCTCCAGGGCTGAGGGGCACAGTGGGACCCACAGGTGTTGTCAGAAGAGAGGAAGATGCCAACTCCTTGCCTGGCATATACATTCCCGCCTGCTTCTCCACCAACCAGTCTCGCCACTTTGCCTTTGCATGGACTGGGCCCCCTGCCTGGACTGCCTTTCCTGGGAGCACGCCTACTCCGTTTGCTCACCTCCTCCTGGAAGCCCTCTGCCATCTCCCTCCCAGCACCCTCCCTGTCCTCTGTGCTCCCCTAACACCAGGACAAATTTGAACCTCTGACCATTACGTGATTATCTGTTGACTTGACAGGTCCTCTCAGCTCACAATAAATCCCTCAATGGTAGCTTCATAACTATGGAATAGAGACTAGTGTCTGGCACAAACTTGTATTCACATGTCAACAAATGCTTGTTAAATTATATTGTTAATTAATAGTATACCAGAGAAAGGTGGGGGTGGGTGATTGGGGGTGCCCAGGTGGATGCTCGCTGGTCTGGCCAGAGATGGCAATGGATGGTCAGGCTGGTACACGGGAGAAAGCTCTGTATTTTTAGCAAATACTCAGTGAGAATCTACTATGTGCCAGACACTGTATTGTTGCTCCACAGAAATTGCTGCCTTTACTGTCAGCAATAAAAGGCCTAGGGCTGTGGTCGGCAAACTGAGGCTCGCGAGCTCTTTGGCCCCTTGTGTGTGACTCTTCCTAAGCCTTAGGAGTACCCTAATTAAGTTAATAACAATGTACCTACCTATATAGTTTAAGTTTAAAAAAATTGGCTCTCAAAAAGAAATTTCAATCATTGTACTGTTGAAATTTGGCTCTGTTGACTAATGAGTTTGCCGACCACTGGCCTAGGGCTTATCTCCTTTGGTGCTGACAAGAAGGACTTAGCTGGGGCAAAGAGGGTGATTGTCTAGACTGGGCTCATGAGGGCCAAGTAGTTGGGCACCCAAAGTCCTAATTCAGCTCAGAGGGGCATGGTTGCCCTTGTTTCAAAGGCTTCAGCCATGGGACCTCTTGGGCAGGTGAGTGTTCCAGGTCCTGTCCCAGGCACACAAACCTCTTCCCCTCACTTCCATTTCAAGTTCTGCCTCCCTGCTTTCCACTTCCTTATGCTTTATGCTCTAGCAATGCTGAAGTGTCAAAAAGATACCACGTTATTTTAAATCTCTGTTTACATTTTATTTCCTCTCTCTGGAATGCCTTTACTCTGTTTTGCCATCTGGCAAACTCCTATTGATCCTTCAAAACCCAGCTCAGACATCACTGTCTCCAGGAAGTTCTCTGGCTTCTTTCCCAGGTGATTTTGTCACTCTACTCTCTACACAACATGCCTCTACTTTTGCAGTGATCTCATTTGTCTTCCTACAATAGATGATGAATCCTTGGGAGCAGAGGCTGTCTTAGTTTTCTGTGGATTCAAGTACCCAGCACAGTGCTTTGCACCCAGTAGGTACAATTTCATTTCTTTCTTCTCTCTAGTGAGAGTCATATTTCATAGCTTACAACCACGGAGGAAGATACCTTACCCCAGAGATGCTTACATCATAGTCAAGTCCCAGAAAATATCATCTCACTTTGCATATCAGAGAGAATTAAAAGTTACTATTTGTGGCTTAATTAGGAGACAGGGCCTGGGTAAGAAAGAGACCGGCTACATTTCCACTAAGGGTTTTGCCTCTGAATAAGTTATATGGTCTCTGCTATCTCCTGCCTTCAACCCCCTCTGCAGACTCGGGCCAGAGGAGGCGATCAAGACACATTTGCTACAAACCTCAAAGACTGATAATTACATCCCCCCAAAATCAATTGGACTCTGAAATGTGCAAAAGCAGGAGCGAGACATGTCTGGCTTGATAAACAGACAGCCGAGCCAGGTCGCTGTGTTAGTGGATGATGCTGGCGCCTCCAGAATTAACTCAAACTGGGGAAGAATTGTGGGCACTGGGAGAGGGATGGCAAGAGACTTACCACAATGATGTTTTCATGCTCCTGGGTCGTCAAGTTTGTGTTCTACAGGATGGAGCACAGAAAGCAGGAGGGAAACAAAAGAAAACAAACAAATATTAAAAAAGTGGAGCGTTTGTATCCCGAAGGTCCACAGTTTCAACTGCTTTCAGCCTCTCAGTGCACTGCTGTCACCTGTTCTTAATCACACAGATCAGAAGCCCCTCAGAGGCCTGGTCGGGGCAGGAGAAAAGTACCCCGTGGGGCAGGGGAATCAGGTCCCAAGTCCCTGCTCACAGCCTGGGAGTTATGTGACGTGGACAGACCACTTTTGAGTGAGACTCGGTTTCTTCTTCTGTACATGGGATCCGCTTTGGGCTGCAGGGACAGGATATATGCCACTTGGAAGCCAGAAGACAGGTTCCTAATAAACATGTGAAGAACACTTTTCAGTCTTGACTCTGTGCTGGAGTCCACTAGGAGTGGCATATATATTATCTCAGTGGTTCTCAAACTGGGTTCCTAGGGAACATTAGTGTTCTATGAGTTGGCCCAAGATGTGTTAGCTAAATTTCAATTCTAACAGTTAATTTTCAAAAAGTATTATTAAGTTGAAGGGATTAAACTTGCTTAATTTTTAGGTTTTCCCCTCAATCTGGAATTTGCTTTCACAATTGGTACCTGTACTGCCATCCTGTGAGTATGTGAATAAGGAAAGGAAGGAATATGCAATAAATGAGAAACCATGGGAAAACTCAGAAACAGCCACTATTGTCCTTTTTGTTAGCTTCAGGGCACGTTCTGCTTTGTCTGTCTTGGTAGACACGGGCTCTCTTGGGTATTAATTCGCATTTTCTAACAGAGTCACGTATGTTGCTCACAAGATGCCTCCTCACTGGACAGGTCTAAGGAACGCTGGGATATGTAATGAGCTCACACCCGCTGAAGCCAAAGGAAAGCTAGCGTGCCGTGAATCTGCTTTTGTCCAGCTGCCGAGGGACGAAGGCAGACACAGAACCAGGGTCAGTGTCTGAGCTCCACGAGTCTCCAGGTTCCCATGGAGAAAGCCTGATCCGCGATGCTTAGAACCAGGGAACATTTGGGAGGATGTTTTATGGATTCCAACGCCTTTTTCTTTTTGTGGATGTTGGAGTTTGAGCAGCCCATTGAGGGCAGATGATTAAACTTCAGTCATTGTTCAGCTCAGGGTAGGTGAAAGCCCAGCTTTGGTCTGGGCTTTGTTCTTTCTTCCCTTTGACTGACTGACTGTCAGTGCGCTATGCCTCGGGCACTGTGTGAGAGCTTTGTAATACTCATGCCACCCATTTCTCTTTCTCATGACCATTCTCCTATTTCCTACTATCCCAACAAATGGGCTACCTGAGTGAGACTCAAAGAGGTGTGGCTGCTCACCAGGAACACAGCTAATAGTTGGTGGAGTGGGGATTGGACCCATCTGTCCTGGTTCCAAAGCCTTTATCTCCCAGCACCAAGTGAGGGTGCTCGGCCCATGCAAACGGCAGTTCCCCCTTTCAGCTGCCGTGGGACCAGCCTGTCCCTCACCATGCCCGCCACCTTTCCAGCAAGAGCCTTGGGCCAGCACAGAGGCTGTTTCCTTTGTCAGTCACCGGTGGCAGCCCACTTTTCTGCACCAAGGTCATTTTCAACCCCGGGGGCAGAGCATTCACCAAGAGCCACTGCTTAGAGGGGCACTAAGCTGAGTGGCCACTCCACACACTCAACTCAACAAAGGCCTGGGAGGTAGGGGACACCGGCCAAGTGAAGCCGGTAGACAGATGGTTCTTTCTCAGAATTGTTTGGCTACCCAACAGCCTCCTCTTCCCCCTCCATCCCGCGGGCTACTGCCCACTTTCTGGTTCCTTAGGTGAGGGCTGGTGCCTCTTAGCAGTAGGCCTCAGGAACACTTGAGTAAAGAGAACGAAAAATCTAGCCCCATATATTCTAAGCTAAAAAGGGCAAGGAGAAGGGTGGATCTGTTTGCTTTCCCACTCATGCCAGATGGACATGGAGCTGAGGTCAATGTCACAAACATCTCCCAGGACAATAAAGTGTGACCAAGTATCAAACGCCCCTGCATGTGAGGCACAATGCTAAGCACTGCTTACTTATTAGAGCATCGGCCCTCAAGTCTGTGAAATGGGTGCTAATCTTAGCCCTGTTCACTGATGAAAATTGGGTCCTGAGAGGCCTCGGAACCTGCCCACGGCCAGTTAGCTCCTGAGGGCGGAACTAGGTCTTTCTGACCCCACACATTTGTTCTTAACCACTGCCCCACACAGAGGGGGCGGGGGGTCTCCCCTTCGCTAAAAAGGCTCCACCAAGGCAGGTTCACGCCACACTGAGGCACAAGAGCATGAGCTTCACCATCGGGCAGGCCTGGGCGTGGGTCCTGGCCCACCACTTCTCCGAGTGACCCTGGGTGGGCGCCTTAACATCTCAGAGCCTCTGGTGACCCTTCTGCACATTTGAATACTTACCTTGCAGGGTCTCTGGGAGAAATGTAAAAACGAGCTCTAAATGCCCGACAGTAATTGTCATAGAGCGTGTGCTGAAAAGGTGCTAGTGTCACTCAGAGAGGTGGAAGCCTCACTGGAGGAGGTGCCACCTGGGCTGCAGTCCTAGCTCTGTCCCTTACCAATGGCTGCGCCCCCTGGGCATGTAATCACATGAAACATATCTGAGATGGGAAAGAAATCCCACCAAGAGGGTGGCCACAGTGCCATCAGCCACCTCTGCCATCATCTTGACAATGAGCCTGACTTTATGTTGGTGGACAAGACTGGTGGGGCGGAAGGGGCGGGCCATGTGGTCCTGTAGTAAGAACGACACAGCCCTAAGATGGATTAGAATGCCCAGCCCCACTGCATGCTTGGCAGGCTGGTGTCTCTAGACCTCAGTTTCCTCATCTGTGAATGGAGACAGCAAGGCTCATCTCTCAGGGAGAACGTATTAAATGAGATGTTGAGTGCTGGCACCTGGCGCCTGCCTAGCACAGAGCAGCTGCTTCCTGCAGATGAGCTGCCTTCCCTTCCCCACTGAGAAGCCAGCCCCTGGCCTCCTACCCTTCTCCTGCTCAGGACGGAAGCCGGCACTTGAGGTTGGGCACATAGCACCTGGCCTCCAGTTCCAGACCTTGACCCTCAATCCTTTCAGAGCCTGAGTCTTTATGCCTCTGCGGAACACAACTGGTGTCCCACCCGACGACACATCCTCTGCTCTTCTGCTTGCGACCGTCACTTCCTCTCACCCTTACGTCCTCCCAGGGTGAGGGACCCTCTCAAGGCAGTAGACAGATAAGGCCTGGGCCAGTTTCCTGGACCAGAAGGCAGTGACCAGTCCAGGCCTGCAGCGAGAAGGGCAGTCTAGGCAGCAGGGAGCGTGTGTGGAAGTCAAAGGGGGCATGTAGGAGCTACCCAGGGAACCAGGGTGTCAAAGGACAGGGGCCACCCTGAGGGAGGGGGACAGAAAGAAGGGGACAGAAGTATCACTCTGGTGGCCATGTGTAGTTTAAATCAGGAGTCATCAACTCTATAGTGTCCCCAGGGAACCAGGTAGGCAAATAAACAAGAGTATTAATATTTGTGAAGTGCTTAGAATAGCGCCTGGCAGAGTAAACAGAAGTGTGTTTCCTAGCGCCCCTTGCCTTCTAACGAACAGTGTGCCTAGCTCCCTGACTGAGTCTCCCGTGTCTGTCCCCTGCCAGGATGTAAGCTCCAGGAGAGCAGGGGCTTGTCTTCACTCAAATGCCCAGGATGGCGCCTGGCCCACAGCACACACTCAGAGCGCTGGCCGACTGGCAAAGCAGACGGCTCAGGTGGGTGGCGCTAAGCATCACCAGCTGCAAATTGCTGCTGAATTTCCTGATTGTTTTTTTAAAGAGAACTTAAAAATTCTCATTTTGGTGTGAAATATCCTGATTTTAAAAATCCTGTGCACGTTAAACAAAGTACGTATAGCTGTAGGCTGTGGGGGTGATTAGGGCAGAAAGCCATTTGCCTGGACCACTGGAGCTGAGGTGGGCCAGTGGTGGGGGAGATGGAGATGGGCCGGGACTACCAGCCCAGCACCACGGGGGCAGGAAGGAAGGAGAGTGGAGGGGCTTCCCGATGTGCTCCCTCTTGGGAATGAACTAGAGAATTCTGAAGTCAGCTATCACCACCACCACCAGCCCAGCCTCAGGACCAAGACCAAACCACCCTCTCTCCCTGCCATGTCCCATCCCCAGGTCGGTCACGGGGCATGGCAGGGTTGTGACAACTGTCCCTTCATCCCTGCCACAAGCCTGGGACAGCTCAGCTGGAAGCACTGGGCAAACCTTCTCAACACCCTTGAATGGCTGGGGGGAACCCCTCACCTCCTTAAAGCAACAGGAAGACAAACTCGAATCCAATTCTGGTTGAGGGTTGGTGTGCAGGCAAATAAAAGCAAACAGAATCATTTAAATGGGGGTTCGGGAGGCACACAATCCAGCAAGGGGAAGTGTCTTACCTCTGAGAGCAGTTTTGAGACAATTTCCAGTGGGGCTTGGTTGATGGAGTCATCTTGCAGGGGGGATGTCAGGGCCATGTCCACCAGAGTTCTGATCTCCTTCAAGACAACCTCCCAACGGCTTGGGTTACTCAGGACTTTCTTGTATTTGTAAATCTTTTTCTGGTCAGGAGAAAAAGACACAAACCTGTTATTGACATGCTGAGGGCAGAAGATCCAAGATGATCAAAGAATCGGACAGTTAGGATGCAAAAGGGCCCAAGAAACTGTAGTGTGGGCCATTCTCTGCCCATGAGAAAGTCCACCTGAAATAGGAGGAGTCTTGTCCTAAGTCACCGGTGCGTTTGCAGATGGCCAGGCCTCCGGAACACAGAAGAGTAATTTCTATACTATTTCCGGTGACTTAAGAAAAGAAAAAGAGATTTCTCTTTGAATAATATCTTCTGCCAAACTTATTCCCCAAGTATTCAAATGCAATAGGAGTGGAAACATTCGCGGGTCCACAAAGAGACTTTCTTTGAGAGGGAAGCACCGCTTCTGCTCATCTGATCCCAAGAGGTGCCCCTGAGGAGTGGGGTTCAGCTAAGAAACAAGATGGACAGGCTGGGGGCAAGGAATTCCACTCCAGCCAAGTGGGCAGGGAGCCCCCAGGAAATGAAGGCCATCTTCAGCTCCCACCTGGTGAGGAAAAGGGAGACAGGAGGGAGCATTCTCACCTTCCCGCAGGCGCTAATTGGAAGCTGAAGCCAAGGGCTGCTGCCTCCCTGGACTTGAGGCAGAGTTAGTTCCGCCTCTCTGACATCATGGAAACAGGGGCCCTCCCTCTGAAGGCGGAGGTCCCAGCCAAGTCCCGCCCCTTCCCTGTCCCAGCTCGCTGGGAAGCCTCTTTCTAAGTGGATGAACGCCTTCATTAGAAGCCCTGCTCCATGGGGAAAACCTAGTTTAGTGTCACTGTGCCAGAGGACATGCCCCGATCACTGAGCCAAAGTCTGAGTGAGGAAAGGAAGGAGGAGAGGCCAGGGTCCCCCACTGGCCCCCGAAGCTGACCACTTAGCTTCTGAGTTAAGAATGACAAAGTGAGCTCTAGCCGGTTTGGCTCAGTGGACAGAGTGTCAGCCTGCGAATTGAAGGGTTCTGGGTTCAATTCTGGTCAAGGGCACATGCCCGGGTTGCGGGCTCGATCCCCAGTGCAGGAGGCTGTCAATCAATGATTCTTTCTCATCATTGATGTTTCTATCTCTCTCTCCCTTCCTCTCTGGAAAAAAAAAAAAAGAATGACAAGGTAATCTTGGAAGCCAATGCCTTAAAGAAAGTATTTGGGAACACAGTCCATATCAAACTGAGTAGTAACTTGTGCTGAGCACCGTGGTGGAAGCACAGGTCCAGTGCGGAGTCGGGCACACCTCTTTCTATAAAGTACTTCACTCATTGAGCCTCAGCTTCCTCTTTTGTAAGTTAGGCATGAAAATACCTCGCAGCCTCTTGAACTATGCAAACTTAATAAATCCTGGACCCACATGGTCCACTCTCTGTATGGAGTTACATTAGAGAGCAGAGCAGATTAGGACAGCCACCAGCAACAAAAAGGGGATCCGGGTATTTAACCATTCTCTTTTGTAAAACTTTCCAAGGATGAAATATACAACCCACAGCAACACAAAAAGTATCCCATTTTCTTTTTCCCATTTTCTTCACACTCCATGATTTTCTGGAGCTTCTCACTTGCTAATCTATCCCTATCACCACCAGCATCACCCACAGATAACTCACAAAGTTTACTTCCGCCTCATCACCCAGATCTTTCCTGTGTAAATCAACTTAGCTTGTCTCTCCTACACACAGCATTCATTCCCTCTGTCCCCACCTCCTTCTCTCTGTCTCTGTCTTTTCATTCTCTGCCCGGGCACCCATTCCGCATCAAGAACTAGAAAGGGACAGAGGGCCGGAAGGGCAGAGGAAGACAGCATAGTTTTCATGGGGGTTGGGGGGTATGAGAGGAAAAGACCAGGAACATTTCCTTGCCAGTCATTTTGGACCCGACTAGGCGGGGCGGGTGTTTGGTGAACAGTATATTCGTCCTTGATGAGGATGATGGTGAAATCCATGACATTAATACAAGACGCACCATTTCTCTGAGGCTTTCCTGGGACTGTAACCAGCTTAGTCCTAGTTACCATCAGCCGAGCCTCCCTGACTGATCTAAGCAAACACAGTGCCTGAAGCCTAATGTAGTGGAGACACTTCCCAAGGCAGAACCCAATCCATCCCAGGAGACAAATGCTCCTTTGAGTCCGGGACATTGTGGTTTCGCTCTGTAGCCAGAGAACTGCTTAATTTTTAAACGACCATTTAAGCATGCCATATATTAAGCCCCAAAGAAAACCACAATGATGCATACCCGTGTCTTTCTACAGTAGATTCTAGGTTTAAACACGGTCTGAGCTTTAAGTGCCTTCTCTTCTGATCACCTGCAAGTTATTTACTTTTGAAAGAATAAGGACTTCACCATTTTTTGAAAATGATGCATGCTTATTGTAAGAAATTTAAACCATGCTGAAAACACAAAGGAAAGGATAAGTGAAAAAAGGCTTCAAAAATCCCACATCTTAGAAATAACCATTAATCTTTGGTGAACATTATTCCAGCCAACCCTCATTTAAATTTAACTGCATGCAGCCAGCCTGTGAGGTGGGTGGTCGTGAGTACAGTCCCCTACTGGCCACTCAGACAACACTGAGATGCAGGGGCAGCAAGGCCCTGGCCGAAGGGTCCAGTGGGCGCCACCAGCCCTAATGCAGTTTCCAAGGAGCCCCTCATGGCTGCACTCAGCCCTGGTGTTCACTGACAGCCCCTCCTTACAGCAGGGAGGACACAGCTCTCCCACGAGTGCCTCTGGAACCCGAACCCTTGCTTAGGAGGCACCCCCAGAACAGGGGTCACAGAAGCTGTATTCAAAACCAGAAGGTCCCAGGGGCTTTAACAAGGGCCAAGATTTAATGAGCACGTACTATATACCAGACACTGTGCTGGGCACTTATAGGCATCATCTCATTCCATCCTCACAGTAACCCCAGGAGCTGGGGGCCTGCCATAGGCTGAACAAACTCTAAGACGAGACCCAGGTGCAAATGGTTTATTTATCTGAGAGGCGCTGAAAGACACATCAGTGTGTGGCGGGGATGAGACTGGGAAGAGAAGGCAGTCAATTAGCAGGGCACCATCAAGCATTATGACGGAACAACTGGCAATGTTACCCACTGTGGGAAGGGTGCTGAACCCACCGGGATCCCTAGGAGACAGTGTAGATCACACATTAGAGCTGATCCACCCAAGGAGCAAGGACGCTACAGCATTTACCCACTAGTTTCCTGGACACCCCAGTGGCTGCCCTATGCCCTGTGCCCTGACCGAAGTGCTTCCACAGCCAGAAACACACACGCCCCTGGCAGAGTTCACAGTGAGCATCCTTCAGAGCAGTGATGCTAAGGGGGGCGGGGGAGGGGAGGAGTGCCTGCAGCTTCTGCTACAAGACTCTAGTATCCTGCTTACACACAAGGGTACTATCATGGCCAGAGAGGTGACATGACTTGCCCAGGCTCACGCAGCTAGAAAGGGCAATTCAAGAGTCAAAACTGGCTTTGGTAGACTTTAGATGCCCCATCTTTCTAGCACATCAGCCAGGGTTGGCACAGATGGTGGAAAGGGACAGATTCGTCCAGAGACACTGTGAAGAAGGGATCAAGAATGATGGTGGCATGGGGTGAAGGCCAGAAGTCCATGAGGCTCTGAGAGCCCGGGCCCAGGCGACCAGGGAGCGGAGGAGCTGCGGGAGGGGCTGGTGGGAAAGCAGGTGGACAGTGAGGCTATGATGTCATGGTCACAGGTGTGGGCAGGCCATTGGTCCCCATAAGAGGCTTTGAACTCTGGGACAGACTGCCACAGGCAGAGGAAGGCTTGTCCAGGACCACAGGGGTCCAGTCGCTCTGCCTTGGGTGACAAATTAGTTCATCTCAGGAACTCTGGTGAGCTCATCTGGTGATGAATCACAGGGCTGGGATGGGGATACCTCTGAATGCTGACTGCCAGGCTCCTAGGAGCCTAGCCCTCAGCTTTGCGGTATGTCCTCCCACTGAGCCTGCTTCCCCAAGAGGGGTGGGATACCTCTTGCCACGTCCAGAGTGAATGGACTGCTGGAATCCTTCGACAGGGGACTTTGAACTGTCTCCCTGCTTGTTTTTGTGCTAAAAAGCCAAGAATGATCTTAAATTATTTAAGGGTTATGAAAAAAATGTGAGAGGAACCAAACGTGGCCCACAAGCCCCACATATTTACTATCTGACCCTTCAGAGAAAAAGTTTGCTAAGCCCCGGCTGTAAAGGTCAAACCCCAGCCTACCGGTAAACGCATACTGCTGCTCAACATTATGAGCCACTGGGGGACACAGGTCCAAACCACAAAGAGACACTCCTTCACGCCCAGCAGGCTGTTATTACCCAGAAAGACAGACGATACCAAGTGCTGGTGAGGAGTGGGAGAGACTGGGATCCTTGTGCAGTGCTGATGGGAATGTAAATGAGCTCAGCATCACGGGGAAAAAAGCTTGACAGCTACTTAAATCATTAATCATGAATTGATCATGTGACCCAGCAATTCTGTTCCTAGAAATCTACGCAAGAGAGCTAGAAACAGACTCTATATAAAAGACATGCACGAGTGTACACAGCAGCATTATTCACAGTAGCCCCAATCTGGAAATGACCCACATGTCCATCAACTGATGAATGGATAAGCCAGATGGGGTCTATCCAGACAACGGAATAGTATTTGGTAGTAAAAAGGATGGAACTACTCATTCATGCTACAATACGGATGAACCTCACAAATGTTATGCTAAGTGAAAGAAGCCAGATGCAAAAGACATATATAGATTCCTTTTATATGAAATGTCTGAAAAGACAAATTTATAGAGACAGAGAGTGGAACGGTCATTGCTGGGGAAGGGTGGACGGCAATGGAGATTAGGCTGCAAACAGACTTGAGGCACCTTCCAGGAGGATGGAGATGCTCTAACACTGGATTGTAGTGATGGCTGCACAACCCCATAAATTTACTAAAAATCACTGAATCACACACTTAGACCAGGTGAATTCTATTGTATGTAAATTATACCTCAATTAAAGTATGTAAAGAAAATCCCAGCTTAGGCAGGCAGAGGAGGACACCAGACAAAGCCAGTGGCAGTATGGCTTAGTGGTTGAGCACACAGGTTTTGCCATCAGCAGACTTCAGGTCAATTCTATGCTTTACTTCATTCATTCATCCATCCACCCACCCACCCACCATCCACCTATTCATCCATCCATCCACCCACCCACCTACCCATTCATCCATCCATTCACTTATCCATCCACTCACCTACCTACCCACCCATCCATCCACTCATCTCCCCATCCATCCATCCACCTATTTACCTACCCAGCCACCCACCCACCCATCCACCCATCCATTCATCCATCAGCCATGCATGCATCACCCATCCATCCATTCATCTATCTGTCCAACCAATCAAACAACAAAAATTACAGGGAACCATTGACTATAATGTGCCAAGCACTGTGTTAAGTACTACAGTGAACAAAATAGGCTGGTACTCATGTAATTTAGTCTATTACTTGTACCTACTTTCCTCATCTGCAATGTGGGATGAGAATAACCAACATCAAAGGCATGCCATTCTAGTCCATAAAATAATATACATAAAGCACGCAGTACCAATCCTGGCTAAACAGCAGCTCTCATTCTTATCACGTACCATGTCCTAGGAATGAATGGTCTAACGCAGGCAGGACTCAGGAGGGCTCCCGGCATCTGTGACTAAGCCCTACCAGCTCCTGAGACAAAAGCCAGCAGGAAGAGCCTGCTGCCTCCCAGGAGGAAGAGTCACTCCATTGCAGTTCTCACCCTCTTGTCAGGGAGGGGATGTTACCTTGGCAACATCCGCCATCTCTCCGGCAACAGCTCCTACAGCAGGCAACCAGACACCCGGGTTCTGTGGCCTGGGAGGGCAGAGCCGCTGGCTCCTCCAGAGGAGACGAGCTGTCACTAGGAATGTGTCCCCCACCAGGGAAGGCGTGACTCAGAATGTGCTGGAAGCATGCCTCCCAATGACAGGGGCTGCTGCTCTGCTGCTTGCCGCAGCCTCCGAGGCTCAGCTCACACCAGCACGCATGCTCCCACCCTGTCATTAAAGGAAGGGCTGCAAGGCGCTCCTGGAGCTGCAGAGAAAAACGAGCCAGGGAGGAACCGACTGGCTTTTAGAATTTCTTTTCATTGAGATCCCAAAGCTTTGCTGCCACCATCCCCAGGTGGCTACTTACATTTAACTTAATTACAGTGACCTATGACTAAACAATTAGTGCCTCAGTCCAGCTAGCCACGTTTTAGCTGCTCAACAGCCACATGTGGCCAGGAGCTGCCATGATAGACGGTGCAGAGGGAGGACACGTTCATCACCACAGGACGTTCTCCAGGGCAGTGCTGTCCTCAAGTGTCAGAGTCCCCTCTGTCACCTCGCCCCCAGAGGACCAGCAATGTGCTCGTTGCTTCCTCCCATCACTCAGGCAATGCTATTTGCTGGGGCTGGTTTGTGAGCTGCACCCTGTCCATCTGCCCAGCCCTCCAACTTTCCCTGCAGGTCTACAGGCTGCTGTCTCAAATGTCTCTTGCTCAGCTAGGGAGAATGACTGGTTGGCGACTTCTCTGGGCTTCCCTGATTCCTAGACACCTTGGACCTGCTCACATCTTCAAGGCTCTGATGTTGCCAGGTAACTCACCATCCTGCCAAGCCAGGGTGGGTTGGGGGGGCATTTTTGGCCTTCTCTTTAGTCCTCCAGAAGGGCTTCCCCTAAATCCTTTTGGCACCAAAGATCATCACTTTGTCTTCAGATACAACCTAGGACTGTGAGCAGTCCATGTGTGTCAGCCCCAAACTGCCCATCTGGCCCTCTGGTCTTAATCATCAACCTCAGACCAGCTCATAGCCTCTCAGCTTACCTTGTGGCCTCCCCACAGAACCCCTAATTTACCCAATACAATTAATTACTCAACTGTTACTGCTGGCCTAACCTATGGACAGAGGGACTAATCAATGATTACCCTCTGGGGACTCGGGGTTTTCAAGATAAGCGTAGGGACTCCTGCTCTGGGCATTGACTACGGAGGGAAAAAAGGTGGAGGAAACAACACAAAATGAGACCAAGCCCACCTGTCAGCTGGAGCATATGGCACAGCTCAATTCACTCTAAGAAAGCCACTACTTACAGTAATACTGACGACCACTCATCCAGTGCTTACCCGTGCTCCAGGAACAACCATAATGGATGCAGACAAGTGACACAAGAGTATAATTGTTAACACTTTTGGAGGGCTCTCCATAAGCTGGGCCCAATGCTAAGCACTTTGTATAAAATAATTTCCTTAATCCTCGCAATGTGATTCACAGTATGAATGGCATAGTTAGCCCCATTTTATAGACAAGAAAACTGAGGCTCAGAGAGTTTAAGTCATGTAGCAAGTAAGAGCCAGAGCTGGAATGGGGATCCAGATCTAGTTTTCGATCCTGAGCACCCAACTACCATGCCACTCTGAGAGGCACACCGGAGTGCTTTCTCTGCCTTGAGGGATGCTGCTGCCTCCTGCTGAAACGAACAAGAAGTCTAATTGGAAAGTTGAACTCCAAAAATGTGTATGGAACCAAAAAAGACCCCAAATAGCCACAGCAATCTTAAGAAAGGAGAACAAAGTTGGAGGAATCAGAATACTAAATATGAAGTTATACTAAAAAAAAGCCACTGAACTCAAAACAGCCTGGTACTGGCACAAGAAAAGGCATATAGATAAACGGAACAGAACAGAGAACCCAGAATAGACCCAGGCCATTATGCTCAAATTAATAGTTGACAAAGGAGGCAAGAGCATACAATGGAGTAAAGACAGTCTCTTCAATAAATGATGTTGGGAAAACTGGACAGGTACATGCAAAAAAATGAAACCAGACTACCAACTTACACCATACACAAGAATAAACTCAAAATGGATAAAAGACTTAAATGTAAGTTGTGAAACCATAAAAAATCTTAGAAGAAACCATAGGCAACAACATCTGAGACATCTCTCCTAGCAATATGTTTATTGATACATCTCCTAGGGCAGTGGTCGGCAAACTCATTAGTCAACAGAACCAAATATCAACAGAACGATGATTGAAATTTTCTTTTGAGAGCCAAATTTTTTAAACTTAAACTATATAGGTAGGTACATTGTTATTAACTTAATTAGGGTACTTCTAAGGCTTAGGAAGAGCCACACTCAAGGGGCCAAAGAGCCGCATATGGCTAGCGAGCCGCAGTTTGCCAACCACGGTCCTAGAGCAAAGGAAACTAAGGAGAAAATAAATGGGATACATCAAAATAAAGAGCTTCTGCACAGTAAAAGAAACCATCAGCAAAATGAAAAGGGAGCCCACAGAATGGAGAACGTAATTGCCTATGATACATCTGATAAGAGGTTAATTTCCAAAATATACAGGGAGTTCATACAACTTAACAAAAGGAAGACAAACAATCCAATTAAAAAATGGGCAAAGGATCTAAATAGACACTTCTCCAAAGTGGACATACAGAAAGCCAAGAGACATATGAAAAATGCTCAAAATCACTAATCATCCGAGAGATGCAAATCAAAACGACAATGAGGTACCATTTCACACCTGTCAGAATGGCTATCATCAACAAACAAAAAATGACAAGTGTTGGAGAGGATGTGGAGAAAAGGGAATCCTAGTACACTGCTGGTGGGAATACAGACTGGTGTAGCCATTATGGAAAACAGTATGGAGTTTCCTCAAAAAATTAAATATGAAACTGCCATTTGACCCATTGATCCCACTTCTAGGAATATATCCTAAAGAAACCAGAAACACCAATCAGAAAGAATATATGCATCCCTGTGTTCATAGCAGTATAATTTACAATAGCTAAGATTTGGAAACAGCCCAAATGCCCATCAGCAGATGAGTGTATAAAAAAGCTGTGGCACATTTACACAATGGAATACTACACAGCTGTAAAAAGAACTCTTACCACTTGCAACATCATGGACGGACCTGGAGAGCATTATGCTAAATGAAATAAGCCAGTCAGAGAAAGAGAAGTATCACGTGATTTCACTCACATGCAGAATCTAATGAACAAAATAAACTGATGAACAAAATAGATCCAGAGATATATAAGCATGGAACAGACTTTTGAACCCTAGAGGGAAGGTGTGGGAGGGTGTGTGGGAACAGATCAACCAAAGAACTTGTATGCATATATGCATAATCCATGGACACAGACAATAGGGTGGTGAAGGCCTAGGGTAGGGCAGGCTAGAAGAGGTCAATGGGGGAGGAAGGGGGACAAGTAATACTTTCAACAATAAAGATTAAAACAAACAAATAAATAAACAAACAAATTGAAGAGTTGAGCTTTGCCTCCCTGGCTGCCCAGTGACAGTTCCAGACTGGCTGCAGCTGGGGTGTCCAGCTGACATCTACCTGGAGAGCCGGGTCCTGGGGAGACAGGCAATTTGTCTGAAAGAGGGGAAAGTGCCTGAGCACTCAGCTCTTTAAGTGCCCACTAGAGGCCATGTTGCTGCAGTCATTACCACTTCCAAGAAAACAGCAGGAACTCGGCACAGTGTCCATCTCTGGGCATCAGCTGGTTGCCCAGGCAACTGTGTATCTGGCTGGTAAGATGAACTGGCCTTGGTACCAGTCTCTCAGCTGGGTGCCACATCCTACCTGGCACTTAGAGCCTGCTGCACCCTTGGCAAAATCGAATCACCACATGGTTCCATTAGACTACATTTAAAAATTGTATGTGACTGTTTTTCTCACTGACTCTCTGGGCTCCTTGGGGCCTTGTCTGTTTCTTTACTGTTTTGTGCAGCGACTGGAACTACTTAGGGTATATGGAAGGTGCTTTCAGTGTTTGTAAAGGGAGAATAAAAATCAGTAATAACGGCTAACAGGTATGAAGTGGTTGCGCTGTGTTAGGCACTGCAACCAAGTCCTTTAGCCCTCCCAGTGCTCCTCAAAAGCTCCTGTGGGCAGGAACCACGGCGGGGAGGGGTGAGGGGAAGAGGAGCCAGATTCCAGCTGAGTCAGGGGAGGCCCAGGAGTCTGCACTTGTACTAGTCAAGTGTCCAGATAAGAACGATTGGTCAGAATCCCATCTTCTTAGAAAGAGCTGGAGGGCAGCTGAGATCTTACTGTTTTTGACTTTTCAGTGTTCTGGTAGATTATCTGGTTTTTGAAATAATACATGTTCATTGATAAACAAGGATTGTAAAGGGAAGAGATAAAGGGCACAGGAACTGTCACGTGAGCTTACAACCTGCACATTTGTCTGCTGGTGACCATCATTTCATGGATTCTCTTTCTGTGTGCGCACACACACCCACCCACCCTGCACATTTGTCTGCTGGTGACCATCATTTCATGGATTCTCTTTCTGTGCGTGCGCGCGCACACACACACACACACCCACCCACCCTGCACATTTGTCTGCTGGTGACCATCATTTCATGGATTCTCTTTCTGTGCGCGCACACACACACACACACACACACACACACACACACACACACCCTAGAATATAAGTGTACGTACTTTTAGCTCTTCTCATACATCTTGGCTTTCTTTAACTGCACCCCTGAATCCATGCTAACACTATGACATATATTGGGGTTCCACAAACTTTTCTCTGAAGGGCTAGGTAATAAATATTCCAGGCTTTTCCAGCCACACCCTGCTGTTGTGGCGTGAATGGCTGGGGCCGGGTCCCCATAAAACCCTTCTTTAGAAAAGCAGGTGGTGGGCTGGACAGCTGGCTGGACCCCTGGTACCGGTCAGTTCAGATCTTTCTCCGCAGTCATATATAATCAAACACAAGTGGACAGAGAGATTGATTTTGTCCTCAGCTTTGTTGCTTTGTTCCTCCTCTTGTTTTACAAAAAGGCCTCACATTATACCCAGGTCTCTGAGTCTTTTTTTCTCTAAACCTGGTGGAAGTCGATCTGTAGCAATTAATGTAGATTTTCCCATGCTGTGTTTCTGTAAACCGCCTTAAATACCGCCTGGGCAACGGGGCCTATACAGTTAGAAAACGAAAACAAAGCAAAAAGACAACCTACCCCCTGCCCTCAGCCTCTGTGCAAACCCTTGCAAAGCTCTTCCTGGCAGTCAGACGCCGAGGCCTT
Source organism: Myotis daubentonii (assembly GCF_963259705.1). Classification (NCBI taxonomy): domain Eukaryota; kingdom Metazoa; phylum Chordata; class Mammalia; order Chiroptera; family Vespertilionidae; genus Myotis; species Myotis daubentonii. Next base: position 35,540,825 of record NC_081854.1, read on the forward strand.
CAGACGCTGTGACCACGATACCTCAGTGACCGGGCGCTCTTTCTCAGGGGCCATGTCTGCTCTGAGTTAGCCCCGTTAGTCCAGCACATACCTCCAGGGTCCCGAAGGACACGCACAGCCCACACGTTCTCCCCAGTCTTCCAAACATCCAGAGACTTGCCCTGCCTCGCCTCAATTATAAATGCGACACAGTCACTCCACACCCAAGGCGTGGTGGCGATCCCACGTTCAAAGCATCCTGTTTAAGAAGGTCCTGTTATTTTCCAATGACGTACAGGGCTGGGAGCCCCGTGCAGAACCCGAACCCAATACTGAAGACTGCAGTGCAGACCTCTCATTAATCATTAATAGGAAATGCCACTTTCTGAAGAACACCCCCCCCCCGACTCCCCGAGTCATAGCAACCCACTAAATAAATTAAAGACACACAAATACTGTACCAGGGGCTGCTCTTCCTCTGCCATGTGGGAGGCGTCAGCCCCTAGTGAGCTTCGCTGTCCTGAGCCGCAGACACCAGCACAGGGCTGTCTCTTCTGGGCCAGATAAAAGGAAATCTCTATCCCAAATAAGGAGTTCCCGCTCGGCCTCAAGACGGTAGCGCAGCATATCAACCGGAGCCTCGGCTGTTTATTTGACTAAGAACTTTATCTAGTGCTTCCAGTACTTCCAAGGACGTCCGACCTGTTCACCCCTGTGCTAGGGGAGCCTCCATTCCTGGCTGGGCTGTCTCCTCTCAGCTGCAGCCACGGCTCCTCTACAAAGGGCCTTAGTTTATGAGCGCCCTGGAAGAGGATCCCGTCCCCTGATAAGTTTATTTATGGTTGATCCCCGGGCAGGGGGAGTAGCCAGGCAGGTAGCGACTGTGCACTTGAATCTAGGGCAGTGATGGCGAACCTATGACATGCATGTCAGAGGTGACGCGCGAACTCATTTTTTTGGTTGATTTTTCTTTGTTAAATGGCATTTAAATATATAAAATAAATATCAAAAATACAAATCTTTGTTTTACTATGGTTGCAAATATCAAAAAATTTCTATATGTGACACGGCACCAGAGTTAAGTTAGGGTTTTTCAAAATGCTGACACGCCGAGCTCAAAAGGTTCGCCATCACTGGCCTAGGGTAAGGCGTATTCCGCCTTCCCGGGTGGGACCGTGGAGAGGCAGGGTTTGCAGGAGCTGCTCCTTCCTTGCTGAGGAAGGTCTCTCAGGCACACAGAGAACTCTACTTGCCCAGGGGAAGTCCAAGGTGGAGCCTGGGAGTAGGACTTGGAGGGTGTTCATCGTGGTGGTCTGTTACCTGCGTAAATGGAGGACATGCTCACAGAGAATCCAAAAGCTACAGATGCAACCAGCCACCTATGCTTGACCACAGGTCCAGAGGGACCCAGCAGCAGAACCCACTGGACACAGAAGGAGGCTCAGGCCTGGGTTTGAATTCTGGCTCAGACACATGGGAAAATTTAATCTAAGATTTCATCTAAGAGTCAGTTTTCTCATCTATAAAATGGGGATATAATTGCCACTTCTCAGGGACATTGCATGACCTAAATAAGATAACACAGATGAAAACCAGTAGAAGCTCAATGAATGTCTATTGCTCTTTCTTCAAACTATTACAGTGGTTCCTCATCTGGGCTGTGTATCAGAATCACCTGGGGGCATGTACTAGTAAAACACAGCTTGCTGCACTCTCCTCCCCTACCTTCAAGTTTATGAAACCAAGGTTTGTGTTTCTAGTAGGTTCCCAGACCCTGTAGATGCTGCTGTTCTGGAAATCCCACTTTGGGAACCACTGAGCTGTCGGTTCAAAACCCCTGGGTCTATTATGGCGGGAGGCCTGGGAGAGGATGGGGACCATCCTGGATTGGAAGTTTAATGCAGACGTTGACAAAGGCTTCAAGAGCCAATAGATCAGGGGTGGGCAAACTTTTTGACTCGAGGGCCACAATGGGTTCTTAAACTGGACCAGAGGGCCGGAACAAAAGCATGGATGGAGTGTTTGTGTGAACTAATATAAATTCAAAGTAAACATCATTACATAAAAGGGTACGGTCTTTTTTTTTTTAGTTTTATTCATTTCAAACGGGCCGTAGTTTGCCCACGGCTGCAATAGATAGATGCCAAAGGGCAGCTCAGGGCTGAGTTGGCCCCTGACCCTCCAGATGTGCTTTTTGGAATCCATGTGCTCACTCCCGGACATCTGCTGCAGCCCAGAAATCAGATTCAGCTCATTCTGCCGAAGGGTCTTTTCCAAGCACCTGCCTGGCCCACCCAGCCCCCACCCAACAACAAACCACCTGGCCTTCCTGCCACCACAGTCAGAAGGCTCAGGCAGGGGGAGCTTCAGGTCCCTCTAGAGCAGCGGTTCTCAACCTGTAAGTCGCGACCCCTTTGGGGGTCGAACGACCCTTTCACAGGGGTCGCCTAAGACCATCGGAAAACACATATATAATTACATATTGTTTTTGTGATTAATCACTATGCTTTAATTATGTTCAATTTGTAACAATGAAATTGGGGGTCACCACAACATGAGGAACTGTATTAAAGGGTCGCGGTATTAGGAAGGTTGAGAACCACTGCTCTAGAGGGCTCTCTGTCCATTTCAGGGCTTTCTGCAAAACTATCCATCGGTTCTAAGAAGGCACCAGGGTCCCCGGGAAGCAGGACTATGGTGGTTCTGCCCTTGTTTCCTGGTCAATTAGCATCTCTCCCAAATACCTTTCCACCTGGAGACTGGAGCTGGCTGCCCCACTGGGGATTTTCTCATCATTGGGTGTGGCGAGGACCTAACTCCTCTGTGGGAATAGGCGCTGCTCTTTTTGGAGTCTCTGTTTAGCCTCGTCGCCTCGTCACCAAGCCAACAGGCGGCAGGAGCCTCAGGACAAACACAGAAGGGCAGGCCACCTTCCCCTCCAAGGCTGGATCCCTGCCACGGCCCCACCCAAACACTGACCGCACCCCCATCCCAGGGGTGCACTGCCCACAGCCCAGCTCCAAAAGGGACCCACTGCAGACTTCTGTAGAAGAACAAAAGGTCTTGCTAGTCAAGATACTGCCTCATATTTATGTTTCAAACACTTCTTTAAAGAGAAAGAGAGAGAAAAAATTCTGCCTTAAAGAGCAGAAAACAAGTTCACCCACAAACCGTTTACGTGAAAAAACTTCCTTGTATGGTTCGTGACTCATCAGGCCCCATCAAGGCATGCGTGGGATGACACGAGAAAGCTCTGTTCCCCCCCCTTCCTTGTCTGGAAAAAAAGCAACTACCCACAATGCACTTCTCTCCTGGCCGTTTGAAGAGCCGGCTGTCATGCACCACTCCTGAGGCCCAGGGAAGACCTCCACACAGGAGGTGTGGGGGTGTCTAGGATATCCCCGAGCCCAATGCTGGCTCTCTGGTGGGGGCTGGGGAAGCTCTGGCTGGGGCAGGGAGGTGCAGGGAAAGGTTTGGGTCCCAGGAACAGGGCACAGACCCAGTGCCTCCACTGTGTCTTGGGGCAGCTCATCTTCCCCGCCCCCCACTGGGGATGAGGGAGCTCTGGCCAGTGAGGTTCAGTTGGTTGCTGGTTTCAAGTGGGAATGGCTAGAGGGACTGACAGGGTGAGGATAAGGAAGTAAAGGGCCCCTCGCTGCCTGTAACCCACTGATGGCAGGTGTTCGATAAATGCCTGTCCTTTTTCTCAGAAACTTAGTTTCCCTGACTGGACAGCAGTTTTTTGTTTTATTGATTTCAGAGAGCAAGGGGGAGAGAGAGAGAGAGAGAAACACCAATGATGAGAGCGAATCATGGATTGACTGCCTTCCGCACACCCCACACTGGGGATCGAGCCCAAAACCTGGGATGTGCCCTGACTGGGAATCACAGAATTGATAACTGGCACCCAGATCAAGAATTGATCCCAGTTATCACAGAATTGATAACTTTTATCACAGAATTGATAACTGGCACCCAGATCAAGACACAGAGCACCTCCAAGGAGCCCCCTCACTCCTCCGGACCCTATTCCCCCAACCCAACCCCAGCACAGGAAACCACGATCCTGCCTCTAGCAGCATAGATTAGTGTTCATGTATCTGAACCTTGTACAAATAGAATAATTCAGGTTGAACTTTTTTATGCTGGACTCCTATAGCACAAAATTAAGTTTATAATATCCGTGCTGTTGTGTGTAGCAAACATTTATTCATTCATTCATTCAACCATAAATAAACTAAACTTATCAGGGGACGGGATCCTCTTCCAGGGCGCTCATAAACTAAGGCCCTTTGTAGAGGAGCCGTGGCTGCAGCCGAGAGGAGACAGCCCAGCCAGGAATGGAGGCTCCCCTAGCACAGGGGTAAACAGGCCGGACGTCCTTGGACTGTGATATCCTGGTTCATAGGTTGATGCTCAACCACTGAGGCACGCCGGGTGGGTTGGACACAGTTTTACTGAAAGATCTAAAGTCCCATCCAGCTTGACCCCTGTCTGAATGGAACAGTACGAAAGTGTAAAAAAGAAAGAAGGCACTCTGGCCAGTGTGGCTCAGTTGGTTGCTGGTTTGATTCCCGGTCAGGGCACATGCCCGGGGTTGCACACTCAATCCCTGGTAGGGGGCGTGCAGGAGGCAGCCAATCAATATTTCGCTCTCATAGCATGTTTTTCTCTCTCCCTCTTCCTTCCTCTCTCTCTAAAAATCAATAAATGCCGGGAGCCGGTCCATGCTTGCTGTTTCAAGGGACCTGGCATATATGGCATACTGTTCTTAATATGTTTGCTCACCTTCTTGGCACTATGTGTTTTAACCAAGGTCTCTGAGAAAGGTGGTTTCCCCAGGTAGGGATTTTCCCCTGAAGTTAGGGAGGGAATAAAACCTCTTAACTAAGTGCCAGGCGGGTAATTAATCACTTTAACTACGAACAATCATGCTTAAGCTACATAATCTTTACTCCCTGGAATGGAGACAAGAAATGCCCTAACCTTTGAAATAGAGATTGATAGGATTGGAATCAACTGGTATAAATACAGATGTAACAAGACAGAACTTAGAAGACAGGACTTAGAAGACAGAACCAAGAGAGACAGAACCTAGGCACAGAACCTACACAGAACGTTCTCTAGAGACAGAAGAACTTCGCTGGAGAGAACATGACAAAAGATCCTGGACAGAAACTGGCCTCAGAACCTAGAGACAGAACCTAGCGAGAGAACATGGCAAAAGATCCTGGACTGAACCTGACTATAGAACATGGCAAGAGAACCTGACTAGAACCTGGTGACTGAACCTGGCTGGAGAACCTGGACAGAACCTGGCTGGAGAACCTAGCGAGGGAACATGGCTACAGAACCTGGCTGGAGAACCTAACAAGAGAACATGGACACAGAACCTGGCTGGAGATCCTAACCAGAACTTCACTGGAGATCCTGACCAGAACTTGGCTAGAGATCCTGGCTAGGCTGCTGATCAACTGAACGCTGTCTCTGTGTCATTCCTTCTTCACCGACTCCGTCCACACCTTTGGGGACCCCTGGACCCGCTGGGGCTGGACCCCGGCAAATAAAAATATCTTTTTTAAAAAAAAAAGGAACAAAGGAGATCTGTACAGGCTGTTATGGAAAGCTCGCCACCATATGTAATTAAAGGGTGAAGAAGCGAGAACCACAACAGTGTGGGTAATAAAACTTTAGGAAAGGTCCCGTGGGATGCGAACAGGACTGCCTTTGGGAAAATGGACTTGGGGGAGGAGAAGACTGTGCTTTGTACAACTTTCTCTACTTCTCAGAGTTACCACATACATGCATAACTTTTTTTTAAAACACGTTTTTATTGATATTTTACAGAGAGGAAGGGAGAGGGATAGAGAGTTAGAAACATCGATGAGAGAGAAACATCGATCAGCTGCCTCCTGCATACCCCCCGCAACCAAGGTACATGCCCTTGACCGGAATCGAACCCGGGACCCTTTAGACCACAGGCTGACGCTCTATCCACGGAGCCAAACCAGGCAGGGCCATGCATAACTTTTTGACTTAAATGTTAACAGAGGATGCCTGCGGGATGGAGGGGGGGGTGACTGGAATGGGGGCATGAGGGAATTTTCTGGGGTGATGGGAATTTGGGTGGTGGTTACCCAGGTGAATACAATAGTCAAAACTCACCACACCCACCAGTTAAGATGTGCGCATGTTGTTACATGTAAATCATAGATGGATGTTTTATCGCTAAAAAAGTATTGCCAGAGGTTCATGGACAGTGGGAATTTTTAAGTTTTCTTTGTCCTTTACACAATTAAAAGAAAACCTTAATAAATGTGACTTTTAAATACCCTGTGCCTTGCGATTCTAATACACTGCTGGCTGGTGTGCAAATTAGGATCATCACTTTGGAAAACCACTGGGCAGCATCCGTTAAAGGGGATCCTTTGCCGGCCCGAGGGTCTGTGCTCAGTAGGATGTGGACATATGTTCAGCAGAGGGCATGTTTCTAATGGTCCTATTGGTAATAGCCAACTGGAAATATCTATCCATAACAGAATGAACAAATTAATACCCTAGTCATTCAACAGAACACCATACAGCGAAGTGAATGAATAAATGTTTGCTACACACAACAGCACGGATATTATAAACTTAATTTTGAGCCATAGGAGTCCAGCATAAAAAAGTTCAACCTGTATTATTCTATTTGTACAAGGTTCAGATACATGAACACTAATCTATGCTGCTAGAGGCAGGATCGTGGTTTCCTGTGCTGGGGTTGGGTTGGGGGAATAGGGTCCGGAGGGGTGAGGGGGCTCCTTGGAGGTGCTCTGTGTCTTGATCTGGGTGCCAGTTATCAATTCTGTGAGAATTCACCCAGTACTATTCTTTTGATCTGTGCACTCTTCTCTATGTATGTTATCCTTTAATGAAAATTTATTTTAAAAAAACAATTAAAAATGTCCCATGTCTATTGCAAAGAGCAGGGAAAGTGGCGATTGCTACAAAGGCTAAATGCTTGCCTCTGCCTCTGTGGGGATTCCACGTCCACGGCCCCACCCTCTCCAGGTCCATGGTGGTGCCACCTCCCACCAGCAGAAGGAGGCTGGGTTCAGAGACCCATTCACTGGTTCTAGCTGTGCATGTGGACAAGCCCTTTGCCTCTCTTCTCCTCCTTCAAGATGAGTATAACTCAACTGACAAGGTTGCAAGAGACCACACATAAGAGCCCCCAACATAGCGCCTGGCGTTAGTAGTAATAACTGTTCTCTTCATCTGCGGTAGAGTAAGCCCACGAGAGCGAGAGCTCTGCTCCCCAGGCTGCCCTACCCTCTGCCACTTGTTAGTTTCAATCCCTGAAGCCTGCCTTGTTATTAGTTACAGGGTCCCTGATGATGCGCGGAAGGCCATGAGCTTGGCTGGGAGCGGCTGAAGACTGTGGCCTTCCCAGGGGACTGGCCCCCGCTGGGTCCATGAGCATCAGTGCTGATGGGGCCTGGCTGGACTCGCCTCTGCTCTTGGCTCAGCGCCACCACCGGCTGTCCCTCCCACTGAGGCCCCCCTATAAGTCTTGGACTGTGGCAGGCCCCCTGCCTCTGGGTAAGCCCCTTCTTTCACAGGGCTCCACAGAATCTCTTGATTCCCTCTGAGGGGGTCACAGAGCCGTCTCTCCCCAAGCACCAGAAATTAATCTCAATGGGATTCCTGCCTTTTGACCTGGATGAAGCCGACCTGTGGCTGGGCCACCAAGAGCACTGAGGCCACCTCTCGTCCATCCTTTCTTACCTCCCTGCTTTACCCTTCTTCTCAGAGGCAAGACATGACCACAGGACCAGAGGTCATGAAAGCAGGGATGGTGGCAACCTTCACTCCCTCTATCAACTTCCTCTGTCAGGTGCTACGCTGAGAAAAGGTCTGTCTCAGGGGAAAGGAGTACAGTGATTGACCAGTGATGCCTGCCATGGGCTCCCTGGGGGGTGGGTGGCACAGATGCTATGCACTTGCCCTTTCTCTAGAGCTGTTTCTGGAACCTTTCTACACAAAGGGAAACAGGGTCCTTAATCGTTAAAAAAGAATAGGATTAGGTAACATTAATCTAATACTTACATGGCAGGTGATGTCCTAAGTTCTTTACAACTATTAACCCATTTAATCGCCACAAGAACATAATGAGCTTGGTCTTACTGTGAACCCCATTTTATTTAGGAGGAAAAGGAGGAACATGACTGGTCCAGGGTCACAGCACCAGTAGTGGTGGTAGAGCCGGGATTTGAACCCAGGCAGTGTGGTACAGAGCCCTCATCCGCAGGCATTACAAAAATTCTTCTTTGGGACCAAACTGGCACTATGTGGTAAGAGCCACCAGAAACTACCCCACCTCTGTCCACTGCCCACTGCTCTGGAAATCTGCCCTACAAAATCTTCCAAAAGCCCTAGCTGGTTTGGTTCAGTGGATAGAGCATCAGCCTTTGGACTGAAGGGTCCCAGGTTCGATTCCTGGTCAGGGCACAATGCCCGGCTTGTGGGCTGGATCCCCAGTAGGGGGCATGCAGGAGGCAGCCGATCGATGACTCTTTCTCATCACTGATGTTTCTATCTCCCTCTCCCTCTCCCTTCCTCTCTCTAAAGTAAATAAAAACATATTTTTTAAAAAACAACAACAAAAACCCAAGCTCTGCCATGTAATAGTTGTGTGACCTTGGGGTGCATGGCTTAACCTCTCAGCTTGTCTCCACATCTGTGAAATGGGGAAATGGGAGGATGTGGATGTGGTCCCTCTTTAGGGTTTTGAGGATTCAACAGGGAGGCACCTGCTTGGCATAGGAGTGAGCGCCTGTCAAGGCTGGTGATGGCCACCTGCTGGCTTGTGTTGAGGGAGGGCTGCCTGCAGTCGCAGACTCAAGGTACGTGCCGGGGGACATGCGCTCAGAGGGGTGTGCAGTTGGGCAGAGAAAGTTATCTGGGGGGCACAGCTACAGGACTAGAAGGAAAGGCCTTGGCCCAAGAAGGGAGAGAGGGATGGGCCTAGGAGGAAGGTAGGAGTTGGGGGTGACAGCGCCCACTAGAGGGTCCCACCCTTCCCCATTAGCTCCCCCTCAGGAGAGGGCATCAGCTCAAGGGCCTTTTGCTCTTTGTCCTGTTCCCCAGGAATCCTGGCACCAGCCGGGGTCTCGTCCCCTGCATAAATGGGGGTGAGGGGTCCAGCCCGCCCGAGGGGTTGGCCCGATGAGAGAGAGAACCTAGGCTGTCAGGCCCATGGTCTTTGCCTCTGAGCGCTGGCTCTTCACCGGCCCACTGGGGACGCTGCGGGTTTCTGTGCCTCAGTGGGGGCTCTGGGCATAGGATGGGCTCACCCAGGGCCCGGTGTGGGAGCTAGAGTGTGACATCTGGAGGAGCCAGCTGTCTTTGGCAATGTCCTCCATCTCCTTAGATTCTTGGTCCCCTCATCTATGAGATGGGGTAGCAAAGACCTGGCAGAGCCGTTACAAGACAGAGGTAGCTGACATGCCGGAGTGGCAGGCACAGCAGTGCTCAAACCTGGTGAACAACCGTGGCCCGCCCTGGGCGGGGCCTCCTCAGGATAGACTCCACCTTCCTCAGTTCTTACAGATGCCACAAGGGGCACAGGAGGGGCTAGGAAGGGGCTGGTCCCACCCACCAAAGCCGCACTGGAGACACACCAATAAGGGTGCCTTCGATGCTCTCACAGCAGGGCTCCTTTCAAAATGCTTCACAAGTAACAGAGCCTCCACCCTCATGACCCAATGAGCAAGATACTAGAATTATCCCCATTTCACAGAGGAGAAAATCGAGGCCCAAATAAACACACTCCATACCTGATGCACTCTTAAAACAGTCACACACACACACACACACACACACACACACACACGAACCCCACATTCTTTCACCCTCCTACTCTGTACAGAGGCAGAAGGAGCTGTGGACTGGAGGGAGAGAGGACAACACCGAGGCCGTGCTGCCCAGGGGTTTGGGAAACCCTGCTGGGGAGGAGGAGGCAGTGTGGCCCAGGCAGATGGCCAGGAGGGATGCAAACCTGGGCTGGGATTTTCCCAGAGCCAAGGGCAGCCTTGGGTCAGCCTGGTCTCACACAATCTGCTCCTCTGCCCCCAGCACTCGGCCCTCAGACCCTGGGGCTGTTCTTTGTGACCCAGCTCCCCCAGGGGATGAAATCTGTTTAGTTTTCAAGACTTCTGTGCAATGGCTGAAGACCCCCTTGACCAGGACAAGGCTGTTATTCAGAGCTGGAGGCACAAGAGGTGCCGAGCCGGCAGGCTATCAAAGCAGGTGCATCTTGCTTCTTGGGTTCCTCCATGGGCCTGGTACTGTCTCCTCCAAGCTGGTAGTCTGGGCCTGTGGCCTCACATCTTGGACACAGAAACAGGACAGTCTTCCCACAGCTTTGTACACACACACCCAGCTCTCACAGCCTGGCACTCACTCTTGGTCTCATCACACAAACTAGGCTGTTCCCTCATGGTCTTTACACATGGATAGGCCTGCCCCTCATGGCCTTGCACACAGACAGGCCTGTCCCCTCACAGCCCTGTGTACACATAAGCCTGTCCCCTCATGGCCCTGTGTACATATAGACAGGCCTGCCTCTCATGGCCTTGTTCACAGACAGGCCTGTCCCCTCACAGCCCTGTGTACACATAAGCCTGTCCCCTCACGGCCCTGTGTACATACAGACAGGCCTGCCTCTCATGGCCTTGTTCACAGACAGGCCTGTCCCCTCACAGCCCTGTGTACACATAGGCCTGTCTGCTATGGTCTTGCACACAGACAGGCCTGTCTCCACAGGACCTGGCCTCTAAGGTACATCTCTGAGTCAGAAATAAGGCCTCATTAACGCCGTACAACTGTTTATGCTTCCATACCCTCGGGAATTGGCCTCAGGGGCTAAACCACTCAAACCAAACAGGGCTGGCCTCCCCAAGGAGCCTGGGGACACTGTGCCCTGCTCCATTGCATGCTGGGAGTGCTGGAGCTGCCATCACGCTGCCCAGAGTAACCTCGTCCCACCCTCCTTCCTTGTACCAGAGATGGTGGTTATCCTGCAGAGCTTTGAGGTGGGAGGGCGGGAGGCTGAGAGGAAGAGCAGAGCTGCTCAGAGAGAGGGGGGCCAGGGAAGGGGGTCCTGGGGGCTGGGACATTGTGGGTCACACACCACTTCCCCTTCAGGCTGGCTTTGGGCAAGTGACACAAATGTCCTCACACTGAGACACGATGATGCTCAAAGCATAGTGCCCCAAGCTGAGAAAACGCCCCAATGGCCTGTGACTGCAGGTGACGGCAGGTGAACACACTGGAATTCAGAGCTGCAGCCATTAAGTAGAGGGGTTACCAGGACAAGAATATTATATGGCTATTTTCTTTATTCACAACACAGTGCGAGGTAGATGCCACAGCAGTATTTCTCAACCTTTTTGTGTTACTGTCCCTGTAAGGAGCCCTTTTAAACATTCCCACACTCCATATGCCCTCTTGCCTTTGAAATTAAATACTAAAAAATAAGATTTTGTTGAACAGAGCTGAACTTTGGAGAGCCACGAGCTACTGTAGTAACTTAAGGTTTTTAAAGCCCCAAACAACCAATTCTGGCCTCCTTGGGGGCAATGCCACCCCTTGTTGAGAATGCTCTAAACAAGATACCAGTACTTCTTGATAAAAACTAACCAATGGGAACACAGTATTTAAGAAGTAACATTCTTTACAAATGGAAGAATGTATGCTCTGTGTGAACTGCAGCCACAACATGCAAATACATATTGGTGTAGGGAGAAAAAGACAAAACAACCTTTGGGAAATTTAAAAACTGGAACTGAAGTTGTGGGATTTCTAAAGTCCTTAATTTTGATGTCCTATTGATTTTATTTTTTTAGTTAAAGATATAGAAAAGGAAGAAAGAAAAAACCCCAAAACGGCTGATTGTGAAAAGGAAGGAGAGAGTGGCTGCATGCAGAGAAGTGACTGCAGAGTCCAAAGCTCAGAATCAGCCCTGCTGGATTAAGTGTTCAGGCATCTGCTGGACAGCCCGACAGATCTGCACTGAAATCTGCTGTGTGACTATGGGCGCATCACCATACCTCTCTGAGCTCCTTTATTTGCTGAATGACAGCAGCACCCAGGGAAGCATCCAGCCATGCTTGGCACATTGCAGGAACTCAGTAACGGCATCTGAATTAATGAATACTTGCTAGAATCTATGCAGACCACAAGGCTAGTCAGCTACAGAGCCTGGATTTGAATCCAGGTCTCTAAGTTCATTTTGCTAGCCAGCACCTGTTTCTTTGCCATTTTAAAAGGAAGGAGAACATGCCTTCTCCAGTCTCACCAAAACTGGGTGGCAAAGAGCCACAGGAATGAAACCAAGTTGCTGACACTGAGATACACTGCCACCTGGTGGCAGCATACCTGAAGTATTGGGGGGAGGGTAGGAGGGGGGGGAGCAGGGGCAACTGTCAAAGGGAACAACCAGTATCTTACACATGCCCAAGACACAGTCAGACGCGTACACAGCGAGAATAGAAGTCATCGTCTACCACCACCTGGCAGGAGGGGCCACACTGCCAGGTGCTTGCTGGTTCCTTGACACCTGACTTGGGTTTCCTGGATACTTTCTTTCTTCTTCTTTTTTTAAAAAAAAATAAATTTAACTGATTAAACTTAATAACCATAAATAAACCAAACACCACCAACTGAGCGCAGACCTTCACGGGCACTGCTAGAAGCCTGTACTGGTTCAATCGATTATCTGAACCTCACGTGCCATCCTTGACGTTTGAATGTGTCCATTTCAAGCTGCCGCTTTCAGATCATCTTTCTAGCCTGTCAGCCTCCTGAAATCCGGCTGTCTGTGCCCACCACCTCATTCATCTCTGGCAGCTGCGTAACATTCACAAATTCCACAAGCTCTGCCCTTCAGATGTTGGCATAAATCACTGTTGAAAAATATGCTGAGTAGGGCAGGGCAGAAAGCAGAGCTCTGTGGAACACACTAAAGACAGCCTCTCCCTCAACATTGATCTTGGCCACCTTTTCAATGAGGCATTTTCCCAGCCTGTCAGGCAGGCTGTCTGTCTCTAAGTACTCTCTGCCCTGTCCTGAGCTAACAAAAAGCAAGGCAATCACTCGGTGAGTGCTCACATGGAAAACACGCATAGAGAATAAAGAGGGGAGACCGGCCATTAAATGGCCTCCTCCTTCAGGGAACCCCGCACACCCCCGACCACCACCACCTTCTCTCCCTCTCACCTGTTCTGGCAATGAACTCCCATGGCCCCCATAGGTCCTGAAGCCTGCCCTGCCTGTCCTGGGACACAGCCGTGGAGAGCCAGGCCTTAGGGACACTCTCCCCGGGAAGTCGAGCTCTCAGCAGTACCTGCTGCCTCTGTGAGCAGGCATGCACCACCTTTCCTTTTCAGCCGCCGCCCAGTGCTTCCCACCTACATTCAGACACTTCCAGGTATGGGGGAAATGTAGGCTGGAGCCCTGCCTCACGGCCTCTATGGGAGCTGGGCCCCAGTCTAGCCTCACCTTTCCCATACATGAAATGGGAGCAGTGATAGTAGCCAGCCGTATAAGGCTGAGGCCAGGGTGAAATGGACAGGCTGGGCTTAGCTGCAAGTTCCTGGCACACAGTTGGTGCTCAATAAATGGCAGTCCTTTCCCTAAGCAGCCCCAACGTGGAGACATGCTCAGCCTCTGAGACTGCCCTATAGGCAACCGGGCGAGAGGACCTGCAGCTGTCCGGGCAACGGAGAGGAGGGGCCCTCTTTGGGAGCAGGAATGTAATTTTCCGGGGTTGTGTTTCCGTCCTCCGCCTGGCTGTGACGACAGCCCCTCCAGAGGCACGAGAGGAATTCTGAGTGTTCCCTTGGTCATTCCAAGATGGCACATGGCCTTCAACCCTGCACCAGGCCAGTCACTCACCCTCGTGGCTCTCCAGCTTACAGTACAACTGAAGCTCAGGCCATGCGCCGGTCATTCCAGCCATTCCCTGCTGCCTCCGCCCTTGTGGCCATCACAGCTTGTTCTAAACTAAAAGATCAGAAGACGGGAGGGCCAGGGAGGTGGGGAATGAGGGGAAGCTGCCTGAGCCAACGCAGGACAGCAGGATGTGGACTCCCCAGAGGGTTGGGAGGACCCTCCTCAGCAGCTCAGGTCCCTGGGTCTTGAAAGTGACCAGGAGAGGAGGAACTTCCCTTATGTGCTGGAAGGTTCTGGGCCACCCTAAGCAGAGCTCGAACTGGGAAATCAGGCCAAAGAACCAGGCAACTGAAGTGAAGAATTCCTTATGGAAACGCACCTGGGCTTCTGAATGTCTGATAAATTTTGCTTTGGTGCCACTTTTGGAAGTTCTTTCAAGACAGAATCTCGAGCCTGGAAGTCCTGCCTTCCCCAGCCCTGTTCTGAGAGCAAGAGGCCTGCATCCCTTTGTAAGGCAATGAGCAAAGCCCAGGGCCCACGGGGCAGGGGAGAGCAAGAGATCTCCACCTTCATGCCTCTGGGTACGGACCAACGCTGAGCCGTGCCCAGAACAGAGGTGGCCGCCTCGAACGAGCAGCCGCGTCAGGACTTACCTTCCACTGCAGGGAATGGAACCACTGGTCCCGCAGGTAGCTGTTGGCAGCCTGCAACGACAAGAACAGGACAGCAAGGTCCGGTCACACACTTGTAGCATTTCAGAGAGTTTTACAGGCCAGTAAATGAGCCCAGCCTGTCTGTCCAACAGGGTCTGCTCTGTGGTCCTAACACCTTTAGAGGGACTCACCAAGCTGAGCCCTTCGGGTACAAAACCACAATAGAAGTGATAAGCAGGGTGACTTTTCTGAAATAAGACCTCACTGCCATTGTATGCTATTTTACTGGGTAGGAGTGACCTCAGACACTGGTGGCTGGGAGAGCTTTAACTGCACCTGTATCCTGACCTATTTAGGATCACGGGAGGGGCCCAGATGAAGGGGAAAGCAGCATGGTCGTGGGATGATGGTGGTGGAAGCTGTTTGGGTACGTCCTTTGTATCAAGCACCTGGCAGTTATTACCCACATATTCCGTCCTCAGCCTGCACAACAGCTCTGCGAGGTGAGTGACACATGCCCATTTCACAGAGGGAAAACTGAGACCCTAAGATTTTACATCAACTAAGCAGCTTGTCTTCCAAGCCTGTGGGTTGAACCACTGTATCTGCTGCCAACTGTAGAAAGTCACAGGAGAAAGCAGCCGGCCAGCTTTGAACTCGGGCAGACCTGAGTTAGAAATGACTGTGTGGAGAGCAAAACCTTCTTTTATCCACACCACCCTAGTCCAGAGGCCCTAGGCAGCTCAGCCTCGATTTTCTCATCTGTAAAGATCCACACACCCACAGAAATGTCAGGAGGTCTGAGACGGATTCCTGTAAAGCATCCAGAAGCACGCTGGGCACACAGCTGGTGGTCAAACAGAAATGCACCCACTGTTATTATTATCATCACCATCATAGACTCCTCTCAAATTAAATGTGGCCTGAAGATGGCCCTGTGGACTCTAGGACGTGTTGCTGCTGCTCTCACCCTGTTTCCAGCAGGTTTGCTGATGGTGAAAGCAGCATTTGTAGCATAGTTAACACACGCCAGACCTAGATAAGCCCTATGTGTGGACTGGCTCATTCAGTTCTTGCAAGTCTATCCCGAGAAACTGGTACTGTCAGCAGCTCATTCCTATGGTACAGATGAGGAGACTGAGGCTCGGAAGCCTACAGACTCTCCCATGGGCTCACAGGCAGCCAGTGTGGGGCCAGGACTAGAAGTCAGGTGGTTGGATTCACGCTGTGAATCACAATATTATGGCAGTCCAAGTTCTCCACTGACCACCCCTAAGGGAAGAAATGCAGCATCCAGTCCCACGTGACCCCACAGCTCTGCACCAAGTGACCCTGATGGTTAAGGGACTCTCACAAAGGCCAGGGCCTCCTTCTAAACATGAAAGTCCACCTTTTGCCCATCCCACTCCCGGGTGCATGCACAGCATGTAAACTTTGGGTCTCTCTCTGTCAAGGAGATCCAGGTCTCCTCACCTCCTCACTCTAATCACCATGGAAACATCAGCTCTGTCAGGGCAGAATTTGGGGAAGTCTCTGGGCTTGAATAAATGAACCAGTGCAGTGGGGAATCAGGCTCAGAGACTGGTTCATACCACACCTGGAGGCAAGGTGAGTTGAATCTGCCCTGCATGGGGAGCAGACTGGGGTCCACCTGTGTGATGCAGGGACTTCTGTGGTAGCTGAGTCTCCAACAGACCTGGGTCAAGTCTGGGCTCTACCAGGTCTGATGGTGTGACTGGAGCAAGTCCCCTGATGACACAAAGGCTGTGACAAAGGCGAGTCTGCTGCAGGGACCAGCAGTATCCCGAAGAGTCTGCGCTGGGTCACCTGTCAGTGCTGACCCAGCTCTGTGGTCTCATGACAACGCTTGTTCATTAGGATGATGGACTACATCCCACGCTCAGGGACAGCGGCGCCAAGATCCCAAGCACGAGAAAATCTATGTAAAACACTTACTGAGTGCAGTGCCCAGCATGTGCAAACACTCTACAGAGAGCAGCGATCACTATCAGTGACAGCTGTGGCCAGTGGTACGCTGATAAATGTGTAACAACAGGCTCCCCAGGATAAAAAAAAAAACACAACACACCACAGTGATCACAGCATCTGCTGACTTCCATGCCGTGAGTGATGCCACCGTGGCTGATTCTGTCCCTAGACCACAACTGAAAAGAGAGGCACAAGATCGGCTCTCAGGAGCCGGTATCAGATGGTACGAGTGGTTCCAGCATGCTCCTGGACCACAGCCATTTCTCTGCCTTTTAACACACTGTAGTGGCCAAAGGGAGCAGAGAAGGTGAGGTAGGCCAAATAAAGAACCCCAAAGACTGTCTGCATCCTAATCCCCTATGCATATGACATCTTAGGGGGCCAAGGAGCTTTGCAAATGTGATTTAGTTAAGGATCTTGAGGTGGGGAGGCCATTCTGGATTATGAGTGAGCCACAAGGGTCCTTATGAGAGAGAGGCGGAAGGTCAGGGAGTCACAGATGGAAGTAGAGGTTGGAGTGATGTGGCCACGAACCAAGGGATGTGGGTGGCCGCTAGAAGCTGGAAATGGCAAAGGAACTGATTCTCCTCTAGAGCTTCCAGAAGGAACCAGCCCTGCCAACACCTTGATTTTAGCCCCGTGGGACACATGTTGGACTTCTGGCCTCCAGAACGGTGGGCAATAAATTTGTGTTGCTTTATCTACTAAATGTGTGGTCATCTGTCACAGCAGCAGTAGGAAATGAACCTGGGAGGTATGGCCAAGTTGGTTTAGTGTTGATGTGGGTCATTCATTGGTTCTAAGGGTCCACAGAAGGCCAGGGCAATGCCCAAAAGGTATTGCTGGCTGGACTAAATGACCAAGTGAAGACAAAAAGAGAGAATTAGAGAGGAAGATGGAGGAGAGGGAGAAGGAAAGGGACCCTCACCCTTCCCTCTTCTGTGCCACTGGCCCCACCATCTACCACCTGCCACTGCCTGCACTGTGCTCTTGTTTGTTACACGGTTTGTGTGCAACCAGCCTTGATGGTACCTGGTACTGCTAATCAGTGCTGGAAACTGGGGAGCTCATAGTCCACTCATCAGTCATTCATTCAGCAGGTCTCGCTTGGTCACCTGATAACCAGATGGTGTGAGCTCTACCAGCCAAGCTTCCAGCTGACACACCATGAACAGGCAGCATGAGTGAGAAATAATCCTTTGCTGTCTTAAGCCACTTAGAATTTGGGGCTGCTTGTCCCTGTAGCATAACCTGGCTTGTTTTGTTTTGTTGTATGGCTTTTACATAGAATGTACACCCCACCACCATTCTGCCCTCACCCCTTCCTCACTGCCTCCTGAATTACTTACACTTCAGGTCTCAACTGAAATGCCATTCTCCAGAATGCCTGTCTTCATGGTGACTTGCCCCTCCCCATTCTTGACCCATCAGGTGATGGAACCTCATCTAACATATCGCACTATCCTGCGGTTGCTTGTTTCTTTGTTCTTCTTCCTCTCCAGGCTGTGGGCTCTGTGAGGTCAAGGACCATGTCTGACTTATTCACCACTATGTCCACAAAACTCAGAGAAATCTTTGTTAAATGAAAGGATGGTTAGATAGATAGATAGATAGACAGATAGATAGATACATGGGTGGGTGGATGAGTGGATAGATGGATGGATGAATAAATGGATGGTGGGTAGATGGATGGATGAATGGATGGACAAATAAATGGATGGGTGGGTGGATGGATGAATGAATGGATAAATCACCACTATACCCATTCTGCTCATTAAGAAAATGTCATATGTAATAGAATTTCAAACAAACTATTCAGCCTTGATATCCCAAGCCAAATTTGACTAAGGCTCTAGAAATAATCATGGCAGCCTTTTTCCTGCACACCTACTGTGTATCAGGTACAGTGCTAAGTATTTCACATGTAATATTGAGAATCCTTATGACATCCAGGGTCTAGTTCACAGACAAGGTAACACAGGTAGAGCATGTAGAGGTGGGCTGGGACTCAGGTCTGTCTGACCCCATAGCCCACTTTCCCTACTGTTCACTCCAACATGAGAGAGAGTGCCACACCTTGGCTCCATTGGGCTCTAGGAATTGGGCTGAGAAATCTGAATCTATTATGCTGATGAATCTATCTATCTAGTGGACCAAGGAGGAAGAAGGATTTGGCACCTGTTCCAATCAACAGGAGGCCCCACCTGGCAAACAAGAGGGTGGGGCCATAACTTTCCTCCAGACGGTAGAGTGGGGTGCAGCCACAGCCTCCTCACACTACTTCCCCTCTCGCTGAAGGAGTCAGAGGTTGCAACAAGGGTGGGCTGTGAACTGCTTTTTCCTGCGGTTGCCTAGTGTTAAAGAGACAGAGGCTGCTGGGGGACGTCCTGAACTGCTGTGCAGGCATCTCTAAGTGCCTGCCAGGGGCAGGGAGAGAGGACTGGGCTGTGCCTGGCCTGGAGGAGAGGGCGAGTTTCTGCCCAGAGTCCCAATACTGCAGTGGGGCGGGTGAGCTGGGATGATCCAGGCCTCTGGGACCTGAGGCTCAGCTCAGAGTCCTGAGGGTCACTCAGAGGAGACCGATTCAGGCATGGGAAGGAGGTCCTAGGAGAGGCAGGCCTGCTCAGGCCAGTGCCAACTGCTCCCAGTGATAAATCTCTCGAATACTGAAAGGCCCCGTTCCAGGCAAATTTTGCTTAATTTCCTCTTCGAAAGTTGCCAAGTTCTCTCTCATTGTTGCATTGTCTCAAGAGGTGAGAAAAACAGCCAAGGGTGCGCTGGGGTGGCTGTTCCCAAGTCCTCCTTCCCCGGCCCAACTTCTTAGGGAAAAAACAGCACGTGATCGCCAGACCGGAAAGGTCTTTCTCTCCAGCTTCCAGTAAGAAGGGAACCGCCCTGCCCCTGCCCCTGCTCCTGCCCCTGCCCCTGCTGCCAGTGTTTGGGGTAAACAGTTGCCCGGCCTCCTGGGGACTTTCCGGAAAGTCTGTGAGAGGAGCAGGTCTCGGAAACCCTTCGGGAAGGAAGCCGACACTCTCGGGGAAGAAGGTTCTCCTTGGCCTTGGCCGCCCCAGCCTTGTTCTCAGAGCAGCGGGCCCTGGCCACTTCTCACGGATACGCGGAAACCCAGCTGCGAGGCAGAAATCCCCAAAGATGGTCTGCCCCACCCGCTCTCCAACGCCACCCCGCCCCGTGGGCCGCACCCCTTGGGTGCTGTCAGGGCACCGGTTATGTGCTTCAGCAGCTCCCTTCTCACAGTGGAAAGCAGCAGAAAGGGCACTGCGGAGAGAAGATAAACAGGTCCCTTCTGCACCATGGATCCTAATGACATGGCATTAGGGAGCTCACGCTGAAAATCACAGAGCACCCAGAAACACACCGACTGGGCCCAGGCGGGAAGGCTGGCGCCTCTGTGTGGGACGCAGCCTGCTGCTGGCAGACTGCTTGGCATCTCCGAGCCGGGGAGGAGGCACATTTGCCTAAGAGCGTCTCTTAACCTTCCTTGAACTCAGATAGGTCAGCTCCCCGAGGTCTGAGTGAGACACGGATTCAAATTCCGACAAATCAGCTTTGTAAGGAGGTCCCATGGGAGAGGGACAGAGAGCAGAGGGAGGAATAGAGAGAGGAGAGAGATACAAAGAGAGTTAAGTCAAGATGCCCAGAGAGAAGGGCTGGGGTAGAGAGAGGCGCCTGGGGAAAGATACCAGAAAAAAAGAAACTGCAAGGTGGTGAAATGGAGCAAGTGATAAAGAAAGAGAAAAGGGGTAGGGAGGGAGACATGGAGAAAAGTATCAGAGAGACAGACAGAGGAAAAACGGACACACATGGATACGGAGAGCCTGAGAAAGGGGAGGGGGGAAGAGACACCAGGCAGGCGAGGGTATGGACCCTGACATCGCCACTATGCAGAGCTTCATGCCACATGCAGCAGGAGGGACCCTGCGACACTGCAGACCCGCCTGCACGCTGAGGCTAGTCCCCCTGGGAGCAGCCCAGTGCATGGAGCATGAGTCCAAAGGAAAAGTTCTATGGTCCAGCCTGTCACCAAAACTGTGGCTGGTGACGGCAATGTTCTTGATCTGCCCTGTCCAATACAGTAGCCACTGACTCCATGTGGCTATTGAGTACTCGAAATGTGTCTAGTGGACCAAGGAGCTGCATTCTTACTTTAATTAAATTTAAATGCAGAGGATCCTGTGTGGTGAGTGGCATCTGAAGGGACAGCGCCGCTCAAGGCATTGTCACCCTCTGATGACCCAAGCACCCATGAAGCTCTCCAGGCCAGCCTTGCCCTGAGCACCCCTGGCTGCTTCTGGGCGTCCCTTCCACCTGGAGCAGGGAAGACTGCTTGGTCACACCGTGGCTCTGGGCCCTGTCACCTAAACGGACCCACTGACGCAGGTGAGGAGGGTCCTGCCCTGGGGCTCCAGAGTTCCCAGGCTCCCCGTAACCACTTGGACCCCTCCACCGGAAGCCTATCTTCAAGATGACTCAGAACCCATTTATATAACATGACGGCCACACACCATCATGAATCATGGAAGGGAGGGCAGGAGGGTGACAATAACAAGGAAGCAAGGTAGCAGCCGATAGAAATGACAGTGAGAGAGACCAAGGCAGGCAAAGGCGAGGTGCACCCACCTGGGCTCCCCTGGGTGACAGAGTGGAGGCTGTGCCTGCTTCCCCGTCCTAGCCGAGTCCAGCTCTGGATCCCAGGAGCTGCTGGCTTCCTCCTTCTCCTCCCACTGCTCTCCTGCTCCAGCCTCTGGCCACTGGGCTGCGCGGACTGTTCTGTCCACTGCAGCAGGGGGCAGTGAGCAAGGAGGATGCGGGAGCAGCCACAGGCCCGCCCGTCTGTCAGCACAGTGGGAGAGCTCTGCGTGAGGCCACTGCCGGGTGCAGCCTCAGCCAGGCAAGTCATCATAGCCGGCCTGCAGCCACGACCTCAGTTAAAGGGATATTCCAGGCACTGCACAGTGACCCACACTCCTCCAGACCTCACTGCCCCTCTACGCCCAGGGCAAGTGACACTCAGGGGCTTCCTTGGGGGGTACTGTTGCCCCCTGCTGCTCCAGAAGCGATGATGCCCCCTGCTGCTCCACTACACCCAGGGCGCTGGGGTTCAGAGCCTCCTTTCTCTAGCTGGACTATTTAAAGGTTTTCCCCTTCCCAGCCTCCCCCTTACACTCACATATCCAGCCCCCTCTGCCATGCAATGGGACTGAGCCCTCTATTGGCCCCCCCTTACTCCTTAGGAGCTTGCAATGGCTCCCTATTGCCCCCAGAATATAGCCACAGCTTCTTCACTCAGTAAGTCATATATGGTCTGGCTGTGGCCAAACAGCTGTAGACGCATCCATAGGGCTCTGAATCCTACTCCTCCACTTTCTTGCAAGGCAGCTAATAGCCCCGTGCCCTAAATTCATGTTTTGCTGAGTTCCCTCTGCCCAGTGAGCATGCCCCCATCCTGGCACACTCCTACTGATCCCTCAGTGCCCAGCTCTAATGTCACCATCCAGGAAGCTTTCTCTGATGCCTCTAGGCTGAGTGAGTCACTCCCTGCTCAGGGATCCTAGGCCTCCGGGAAGTGCCTCTATTTTAGCTATTATCTCTACAGTCATTTGTTTATGGCTCTGTCTCCCCAGAGGGCCTCTGAGTTCTTCAAGGATGGGGCCAAGAGGCTTACTGGCCTTCCTCTCCCTCCCCTAGCCCGTGGGACAGGCCAGCTCAGCGCTCTGTGACTCAAATGGGATTTCCAGCCCCCATGTTCTCCCAGCTTTCCACGGAACCCTGCTATGGCCTCCCTCCTCTTCCACTGCTGCCCTTCCCAGCCAAGGGGGCTTGACCCCCTCTTTCCTAGACGCAACAGAAAGGCAGGCCTGGCTTTGGCATCCTCTAAGAGATAATAGTAAAGAACAGAATTTTTCTAAGGATGTTCAACTGTTAACTCATCTGATTGAGCTCAGCATTCCTCAGGGGCCTAACTGCGTAGTGCCTTTTGGCCCCACTATTGTTACGCAACCCAGTGGCCACTGATGAATTGGGTTTTAGGGAGCATCTCTTTAGGCTCAGAGCTGGTCTCACTGGAGTGACAGAGTTAGAAAGAAAATGCCCCTAAAAGAAAGGCCGAGGCAGACTGTTCTCCCAAAGAAGAGAGTGCACTCCCTAAATGAGGGCTGCTGACTTGGAAACTGGGTTTAGCTCTCTCTGAAATGATAGAAAACACGTCACATGTATGTCACGGGTACGTACGGCAGCAGCCATGTTATCTTTTTTCTGCCACAATTTCTTTTTTGGTGGACCCATCTTTCCCGGTCCACAAGATCCTGTAGGGCTATTAGAGTACACAGCTGGGTGGGTGTGTAATCCAAGCAGGGCATTCCCTGAGGAACATGGGGCTATAGCAGAACCAATCAGAACCATCCCTGAGCTTTAACAGAAAGATGCTGGAGGGAAATGGGCTTTCACATTTTTAAGGATGACAAGCTCCAAGAATGTAACTTGAGGCTGCCAGAATTCCACTTTTCCCAATACATGGAGAGACACTGCCTGACAATGAAGCCAACAGAATGAAGCAGAGCCAAGAGATGGACAGATGGAGACAGAGAATTAATGATATCATTTAACTCCTGGATGCAGCTATGCCTGAAGTCCTCTCTTAGATGTCCCAGTTACTTTAAAACAGTTACAGCAACATCAACTTCTCTTTTCCCTCAGATAGTTTGAATATGGTTTGCAACATTTCCAACAAACAGTCCTGACCAACACATACAAAATGCTCATTTTTCCAAGGGCGCAGCTCATACTTCTATCAGAGTCTCAAAATATTTAGATCAACAAGAAACAAGAAACCACCTCAAAGTAGAACAAAAGGTAACATCTGCTGCTTACTTGCTTCTTACAGCCTTTTAAGGCCTAACAATGGCCTGTGTGCCTCCATTTCCTCATCTGTGAAATGGAGAGCAGCAAACCTATTTTTCAGGTTTGTTAAGAGAAATAAAAGTACAATGCATAAAGCTCCTAGACTGTGGCAAGCGTGAAGTTGGAGCTCAAACTGCGTGCATTCCCTCTCTCACCCCCCTCCCTCCCCCCCAGTAAGCCCTGGTTTGTAATTTTCTTGTACTTGGAGAAAAAAACGCCTTAAGTTAAACAACCTTCCCTTCTGATAGTTGGCCGTCTCCCTCCAAGGGAAAAGAGGAGGGTGAGTGAGTGGGGCTGGGAGAGGAAACTGCTTGTTCATGTTTATTTCTCCTACCTGCAGTAAGACAGTTCCCCCAGGAATTGTGAGCTGTAAACAGTACTTCGGGGCATTCTCCCAGGACAGCAGCTGAACGTCTTCAATAGCGCTGTAGGAGACGGAGTTTTCCATGTACCCAGTTGGCTGCAGCAAAAACAAAAGAGAAAGACATGCATTGGTTACAAGATCAGGCACAACGTCTGCGGCTCAGGAGAAGGTTCTGGAAAATATCCCCACGGTGGCAACAAGCAAACCTAGCTGGTACAGACACCTGGGACCTCTAGGGACAAAGGAACTCCGTCTTTGGGCGGGAGCCATAGGGGAAACTCGCCCATGTGTTTGTCTGGGTGTAGCTGGGACTAGACTGGGGGCACCTTGAGGGCAAGGCCTGTGCATTGTTCCTCTTGGCACAGCGGAGCCACCACCCTCTCCTGCCCAGAGAGCAGTCACAGCCCACCACTGGTCTCCCTGCCTCCTCTTTTCCCACAGATGTGCCTTCTCCACTCAGTACCCAGGGCCATGTGCCACGTGGGCAAATCAATCCCCCTACTCTCCTGCTCAGCATCCTTCCTCGGCTCCCAGTGGTCAGACCAGGAAACCAATGTTCCCATCCTCCACTGACAAGCCCGCAGGTCTGGTCTCACTTCCTCCTCCAGACCTACCATGCGTCTTCTCTCCCTTTCCTGGCTCCCACAGAGGCCTGCTGCCAGCACCACACTCTTACCCGCTCTTTGTCCCAGAAAGGCTGCGACCCCATCCTGTCACCCTCCTCTTCTACTCGCCAGGCCTCAGCTCAACAGGCTTCTGGGGAGAGCCTGCGATCCTCCGGACCCCAGAGCCGACCCGATCACACCTGGCCTGAGCCCTCCATGCTCACCACACCCGGGTTAACTACTGTGGACTGATATCGTCTGTTATCTAGTTGATGTCTGCCTCCTGGCCAGGCGGCAGTTCGGGCCCGAGTCTGTCTTGGTGCCTGCTCTCTCTCCCCAGTGCCTGGCACACAGCAAGCATGCAACAACTTGTGTTTATAGATAGAATGATAAAGGGCATCATCAGTCAACACTGGAATGAGGGTGGGACAAGAGACAGTCACAGTGGCTCACTGCTCTCTGAGTGAGCTGTGCTATCACAGAGAGAAGGCCCCCGGGTCAGGTGGATGAACTAGCACTGGGTACTCGCTAGTACTTGTCCCTCTGGCCCCTAGGAAGCCAGACTTCAGCACAGTCAGAGGTGAATATAGCACAGCGGAGAATAACAGCCCACATCTCCCAAACGCTGACATGCACCAAGCACTCCTGGGCACATGGCAAATGCTGTCTCCTTTAATCCTCACCATGGTCCCATGGAGCAGGTGCAGGGCCATCCCCATTGCACAGATGAGAAAGCTGAGGCTGAGGCAGACACATGACTTGCCAAAGGCCACCCAGCTGGGGAGGGGTGTGGCCAGCATTGAACTAAGCTGCCGACTTGGAACTGGCACCCTGCCTACTAAGCCATACTGCAACCAAGGGTCAGGTGCAATTTAAAATGTGTGACTTAACAAATTAATTTTACCAGGAGGATTAAGGACCTCCATGAGGTTTTTAAATTTCAATTTCTGTCTGACAAAGTTGACATATGATGGTGGTGGTGAAGGCGGAGAAGGTTGAAGGCTCAAGCTGCCTCAAATCTCTCCGATTATCAGTCACCAGGCTCTGGAAGTAAGAGTGATTGGTCAGTTGATTTGTTCATTCATTTGTTCACTCATCCATTCGTTCGTTCATCTGACAGATATTGAGCACCTATGATGTTCCAGGCCCCATACTGGGTGCTGGGAATACAGCAGTGAATGAGACAGGAGCCCAGTGGGGCAAAGAGACAACAAACAAACACAATTCCCAAATAAACAAACTATTGAAGAGCAACAGTGCTGCACCAAGAATCAAAAGAGGGTACGGTGAGAACTGGAGCACTGTGGAAAGATGGAGGGAAAGTATATCTCAGAGCCCAGGGCCAGTACAAAGGGCCCAGAGGCAGCCACAGGCTGGGAGAGCTCGGGGCGGGGGGGGGGGGGGGGGGGGTGCAAAAGGCAAAGGGAGGGAGGGCTCGGTAAGAAGTGCCCTGGAGAGATGGCCGGCCACTGCAGGAGGCCTGGAAAGCGAAGCGGGGGTCCGGGATCGCTCCCCTGGAGTGGAGCGCTGCAGGCGCTTTAGGCACGGCTCATAGCATCAGAGCATCACTGGGACTGCTGCAGAAGAACAGCCGCAGGAGCAGTGGGCGGAAGCAGGGAGGAACCGCCTGGAGGCTGCTGCACAGGCCCAGGTGAGTGTCTGGGCTGCTCAGACCCCACGGGGAGACGGCCAAGTTCACCCTGCGGTTCTCACCAGCACATGGCCCACCCTGGGGCAGCAATCCGGGGGCCACCCTGGCTGCGTACCCCAAAGGCAAAGCTGGGATCCCCCCTCACCCTCGGCCCTATTCCAGCATTTCCTGCATGATGATGTTTTCAATATTCTGCAGTAAATGATTCAGCCCACAGCACATCTTGTCCCGACAGTATCAGTGAAACCAGGGTGTGGGGTTGGCTACATGCTCATTTCCAAACCCACATTCCAATATTTATTGCTTGTTGCTGTCTGCCCCCCGCCAGTGTTTCAGCACCACGAGAGCAGGAATTCTCACCTGTCCCAGGTACCTACACAGAGCCTGGCACTGAGGAGGTGATTACTTTCTTAATAAATGAATGAATAGTTTCCTAAATAAAAAGTTCATCCAAGTATTACTTACAATCACTACACATAACACACTTGGGAAGATGCTTTTTTGGTTATTATTTTTTTAAATTAAAAATAATTAATAATCTTTTTAAAAATCAGCTTTAGGAAGCCATGACACCTGTGTGCCCGGATGCGCCAAAGGCCTTTCCACCTCCCTCCCATCTCCACGTCTCTCCCTCTTCAAGGTCCAGTCGGCCTTCAAAACCTGCCCACTGACCCCTCGATACGCACAGAGGCCAGAGGACATGGGCTAAGACGTGGCCCTAGTGCATCTGGAAAACTGCTGCACCACATCGAACAACACAGAGAAATAAAAACCCACTCCGAAATCCCAGCAAGGGGACAGCGTGATCATACCGAGTTGGACTTGATTATCCAAACCAAGTGAATGGCCAGCCTCGTTTCTTCAGAATCCCACCTTGGACACTAAGCAAAAGGCCTGGAGACTTCTATTTCCCACCACAGTCTCCTCAGAGACCCTGAGGCACGAGGGCCCACCCCACACCCGTGGCAACACACTCCGGATGACCACTACTGACACGTGTGATCTTAGATGAGGGAGGGCTTACTAACCGCCTCTGTCTGCCTTTCCCATGACCCTGCTTAGCTGTCTCAACGTGGCCTTGATTTGAAGTTGCAACACAGGCAGGTTCTAGGGGGAAAGGTTGGGTATAAATAAATACATACTGTTTTTTAAGAGATGTATTGTTTTCCCATTGTTTGAAGCAATGTTGGCTAAAAGCAAGATTTGCATAATCAACGAGACCTACTTTTGAGCCACTTACTGTGTGTCTTTACATAAGTTACTGTACCTCTCTGAGCCTGTTTCCTATAATGGTAAAATGGGAATTTAATAGAATTATGAGGAGCCTTAAAGGAGATCCAATTTATCAAGGGCTTAGCATAGCATATGGAACATACAGAAAATCTCAATAAAATCAACTATTATGAGAAAGACTACATTTTATCTCTTGGGGTCTTTCTCCTCAAACCCATAATTCTGATTTAGCCATTAGAAAAACATCAGACAAAACCCAAATGAGGGACATTCCTCAAAACACCTGACCAGTACTCATCCAACACAAGGAAAGTCTGAGCAACTTTTCCAGCCAAGAAAAGTACACAGAGACCCAATGACTAAGTGTACGGAGGGATCCCGGATGGGATCTTGGGACAGAAATAGAACATTAGGTAAAAACGAAGGAAACAGAATAAAATATAAGGGTTCATAATAGCATATGAAAACTGCTTCATTAGTTGTGACCAATGTTTCATGCTATTGTAAGATGTTCACAACAGGGAAAACAGGGTGTAGGTATATATGGGAACTCTCTGTACTGTCTTTGTAACATTTCTATATATTTTAAACTGTTCTAAAATAAAATGCTTAGTAAGAAAAATTAACTGCTGTCACTACCTCTGTTGTCACTATCACCATCATCGACAGAGCCTAGACAGCCCACGAGGTCTGCCATGGCAATGGGACACACGTGGCTCTCTGGTGGAGGCACGAGGTGCTGCTGGCCAATGACACCCTTCAGCGGAGGTACTTTCACACTCTTAGGAGGACTTTACAGGTAACTGGTAATTCCCTGGTAATCTGAACACGGCCGTCTGAGCCACAGTGGCCCGGATTCCTGTGCGGGGGGCCAAGGCTGAGTTAGACAAAAAAAAAAAAGGAAAAAAAAAAAAGATCAATTCTCTTGGGGAAGCTGGGAAATGCAGTACTAAGAGGTACTTTGAGGAGAACAATAAGCAGATTAAAAGTTATTTCTACATGTAAAAACAATGCGAGATATACTGGGGTTCCGTTAAAGGACATCCCAGAATTAGCAACACTACAGGATGGAAATCAAACCCGCCAGTGGACAGTGGAGGAGACTTTACAGAGGAGCATGAGGTCATGTTTGGGGGCGATTGAAATATTCTAGATCTCAACTGTGGTGGTTACTTGACGGTATATGTCTGTCAAAACTCACAGATCCGCGCACTAAAATGGTAAATTTCCCTGAATGTAAATTACAACTAAGAAAGGCAATGAGTGAATATTCAAGATAACTTGTGAGATGATGAATAGAATGAAATCTTTCAGATCAAATCTTACTAAAATCACACATTAGCACTTTGGTATATTACCTTCCTGGTTATTTTTCATACATAATTTTTTTACAGAGCCCAAGTCATGCAGTATATATAATTTTGCACCTCCCATATTCTGAATAATCTCCAGAACCGTCATCTTAGTTGCTATAAAATATTCGGCCACCATTTATCACCACTCCCCCTCCTCCCTATGGGAAGTGCGGTGGTTTCATTTTCTGCTACTCTAAACAACTCCACAGTGAACATCCTTATGAAACATGTTTTTCAACCCTATATTTAGGAATTTTTTTTTTAAGGCCAGATTCCCAGAAATGGAATTAATGGGACAAAGGGTAAGAGCATACTTTAGATCATTGCCAAATTGCTCTCATTAAAGAGATATTAACGAGAACTGGGAGCCCTGGCGAAGACTGGGGGCTTCATCCTGAGCCCCCAGCTTGAGTGGGCCCTGCTAGCACTATGCCTTGACCGGCAGCGTTCAGTGTGACCACCTGGTAGCTGAGTGCCTGCAACATGACCACACCGCCAGGGTGCTGGAGTGGCAGAACTCTGCAAGTCAGGGTCCTGTCTCCTGGAGACACTGCTCTCCCACAGGAGCCAGGAACAGGTAGGGGGGGGGGGGCGGGGGCTGGCTTTGTCCTTTTGCTCTCAGGAACTGATGAGGGGCATTTTGGGGGTATTGATAACTGTCAGACCAGGAAGAGAATACTCCCTCTGCTTTTGTTTCTGAGATGAGCTTCTTCCTTGGTATCCCCTCAACCACTGGATCTGGGCTACAGAAAGCAAGACCTAGAGAGGCCTCATCAGGTCCCCCCAAGACCCACAAAGCCTTCAGAGTTGACATTCCGAACCGGATACCTACTTGGATTTCCCAAGAGTCAGATGGACATGGAGTGGGGTCACCAAATGCCCCTGAAACTGCCCCCTCCCCAGTCTTCACTTCCCCTGCCTTTCAGGGGAGCCAGCTCCTCCTGTCCAAACCCGCCTGCTGGTTTCCATGGGGATTTCTCTAAAAGTGAATATGAATCATGACGTCAGAGGCCCCCAAGCCGAGGCTTCAAGGCGCATGCAAACAAGATGCTGGCACGCGTCCTAGGGAGGAGGCTCTGGACCCCAAAAGGGAAAGCTGGTCTGGAAACACCCTCGAAGCGCTCGCTCTGGGGCGGGAGGCTGGGAAACGTTGGTCAGCTGGGGACCTGGGCTGAGACCAGCGAGCTGTGTGTCACGGGAGGGATGCCACCCCAGCAGCCTGCTGAGTGTGCCTCACTGTGGGCGCGTCTGCTCTCTCCACAAGTGGAAGTCACCTGAGTCATCATGCAGGGGGACCCACACACACGGCCTGATTCCATGGTGCCCGGCCCCACGTGCATGAGAAAGGATGTGCTCCTGGCCCCCCACACGTGAACCCCAGCCAGCCCCACCTTGGACAGTCAATAGCAGCAATGACAGAAATAACGGCGAGGCCATGACCTCGGTGATGGTACAAGGGTGGGCTCGTGCTGGGGGAGTGGGCTTCAGTCCTCACCTCCTCCTGTTGCTTTTTAAAAAACTGAGATACAATTCATTGGACATAAAATTAAACATTAACCATTTGAAAATTCAGAGGCATTTAGTGCATTCACAATGCTGTGCAACCTTTGCCTCAATTTAGTTCTCAGACACTTTCATCACCCCAAAAGGAAACCCGTATCCATGAAGGGATCTCCCCCTGTGACCCAGTCCCTGGTGGCCACAGTCCGCTGTCTGTCTCTATGGATTTGCCTGTTCTGGAGGTTTCCTCTCTATGAAATCACTCACAGTGTGGTCCTTTCTATCTGACGCCTTTCACTCAGTGTTTTCAAGATTCATCTGCATGGCCACATGTATCAGTACTTCGTTCCTTTTCAGGGCTGAGTAATGTCCGCTGAGCGGCCATCATGCCATGTTTTATTTACTAATCCATCAGTGGGTGGACATTTGGGTTGTTTCTACCCTTTGGTGATTGTGAATAGCCTGCTGCTTATTTTTTTCAATGACAAGGAAGGACAGGGCTCTTCAAACAACCTTCATGAAGCCCCTCCCACACAGAAAGGCACAGGTGCCCCTGGTTAACATTTACCAAGCAGTTACCATGTGGGCAGCAACACGCTGAGGGACTGTAGTATTACCTCATTTAACTGTACAACGTGCTGGGGGGCACTGTATTTACTCGTCTACTCACATGCTACAGAAGAAAACATGGCACCACAGAGGTGCTGACATGTCACAGGCCCTGCTTTTTAGATAGACCTGGGGTTCAATCTGACAACCCTGAGCCTGGGATCTCCATCCCCTCGTTCTGCCAAACTCCAACGTGCGTACCTGTGCGCCTGCACATCAGAAGTGCATTGTGGGCAACAGAGGAGCCAGGACCAGAGAGCCAGACCTGGCACAGTGTGGGAGCGGGCGGTCCTCAGAATCTGCCTGTCCACTGCCACTCAGCCATGGGTGACCCCAGGCCACCTAGGACTCCACTCGGCCTCAAGGGCAGAAACCCACACATGCTCATTTGGGAAAGGCCTGTCAAAATACTTGGATGTTCTCTTTAATCCCCCAAAAGAAAGCCATAAGCAAAAGCAAGGTAGTAAGTAATCTGCTGTGAGATGGGCCCGTCTGGGCCCAGTCGCAGAGCAAATCTCCTCAGATGCCTTTCACATTCTTCTTCCCTTCATTCCGTGAGCCAAAGACACCGAGCACAAGTTCACCTTTGCTGGTTGCCTCAGGGCCCTGGTTGTCATTGCCACCCTCCGCTGGTGAGTGGTGCAGCCCAGCAGTGCTCCTAGTGCCGCCGGGATAGAGAGCTGCTCGCTGCTGCACTTACTGGTCTCGGTGAGGAGACTGTGCTGTACGCGTCTCCAATCATTCTCTTGATGCCAAGTGGCTGCTCCCTATGCTGCCAACGCACCTTCCCCCCAAAAGGTCACTGCTCCCTGTTGTGGCCTGTGACACCAGAGTGCCACACTTGTGAGAATTATGTGGCAAGTAAAAGTAACTTGGGTTTTGAGCAAGAAAAACCTCTTCTGATAAAAATACAAGGTTCTTGCGTTTTACGTTTGGTTTGAGCTTATCCTGGTGGTGGGGTGATTACTCTACGTTCTTCATAGCATAAATAAGTCTCAGGAACCCACAGGCAGCTACTGAGCACTTGACAGGTGGCTAGTGCAACGGTCCCTCGGGACTGAATTCATGCAGTCACTCAACAAGAGGAACCTGTCCCATGTGCAGCCATGGCCTAGGGACAAGGCAGGGAAGGGGAGGGACACGTCTCTATAGTGTCCCTCTAACTGCCCTCTTTTGGAGTCCAGCCGGTGTTGCTCAGTGGTTGAGCATCAACCTATGAACCAGGAGGTCACAGTTCGATTCCAGTCAGGGCACATGCCCAGGTTGCGAGCCCCATGCCCAATAGATGATTCTCTCATTATTGATGTTTCTCTCTCTCTCTCTCCCTCTTCCTTCCTCTCTGAAATCAATAAAAATATATTTAAAAAAAAACAACTTTACATCATCATTAAAAAATAAATTGGAATCCTATACACTGCTGGTGGGAATGTGAAATGCAACCACTTGGGAAGACAGTCTGGCAGTTCTTCAACAAGTCAAGCAGTTTCCATATGACCCACGTGGGGAATTTTACAGTATGTGAATTATATGCAATAAAAAAAAGGTAACAGCATACCTATCTTAAGCGTGTTTGTGGAGCGTACTTAAGTATGTAAGGCTCAGCACCTCGTAAGAACTTGATAACAAGTAACTACTCCTATGCTGTCACCCCAAGAGAGTGGGTGGCCTGAAAGAAGGTCAGGAGGGGGCTGCCTCTGGGCAGGGACGCGATGCAAGAGTTCAAATCCCAGCACGAAGCCAGGTGCTAAGGAGCTCATTATACGGAGGTGATTATTTTGAAAAAGCCACAAGAAGGAAGAAGGGGCTTTACACGCGCTCTCAATGTCCCTCCATCACCCACAGATTACTCGGAAAAGTCAGGACAGAGAGGACTGCACTGGCTCGGAGCAATCCCAGGAGGTGATCACCCAGCTCTGGATGGCCGATGACAAGCAGGTGTAGGGTCAAGCATTCTAGGAGCTTGGGGCCACACAGCACTGCCTGCTCCGGCTTTCCCACCTCCTCTTGTCCGTCTCAACCAAGCCCTGCCACAGTCCAGCTGGGCCATGAGGTTAGGGCCAGTGTCTGGGGCAGGCCAAGGCTGTTCTGAGATAGTCAGGAGGCAAGTTCTGGCTCATTAATCATGAGTCCAGCCATGGCAGCTGCCCCCTTTTATGGCCAAATGGCTCAAGAGGTTTAATAATAGAGCGAAGGGCTGATATTTCCACATGGAGACCCTTCCAACCCCAGTCTTCATAAGGATCCAGGAGGCCGGAACTAGCAGAGGAAGAAAGGGAGGCTCGGGGCAGCTAAACAGTGAGTCCAGCTATAGCTGGTCAGCAGAAAGACCATGTCATTGACTTAGAAGCCAGGTCCGTATCCACTGCACCCTGTCCCCGACCTGCTCTCTAAGACACTGGCCTGGGAGCCCCAAGATGACCAGGACCTCAGGGGCCAGTGTGGGCCTGGCCGGGGGTGGGGACAGAAACTTACAAATGAAAAGACATCATGATGTAACACTGAGGTGTGGGTACAAAGGGCAATGAGGGAAAGGAGAGGAAAACACTCTGGTATATTGTGAAAGGCCTCCCAGAAGCCACCTTTGACCTGGGTCTTCAGGGGATAGGGGAGTGCCCGGCATTCCCAGGGCAGGAAAGGGAAAGCACAGTGTGTAGGACCCTGGTCTGAGAACAGGGCGTTGCTGGATGAGACTGGGGTGCAAAGACTCTCCAGGAAGGCCTCAGACCTGGGAAAAGCCCTCAACTGCCCACCTTCTCCAATTCTTGGATTCTCTCTCTCTCCTTTCCTATCTTTTTTTTCTAAATTAAGGTATACTATATAAACAGTACGGTACATAACACGCAGACGTCTTAAGTGTTCAGCTGGATTTATCTTTGCATACGCACAGCCCTGTGTAGCCACTACCCAGGTCAAGAGTGGACCATCTCCAACACCATAGAAGGCTCCCTCGTGCCCCTCCCCAGTCCGTGCTGCCCGGAGGTGCCTGCTGTTCCTGCTGTTCCGACGTCCACCACTACGGGTTGGTTCTTGACCTCTTTAAAGTGGAAGCACCGCAGACATGCCTTTGTGTCTGGCTCTTTTGTTCGGCATAATGTCTGCGAGGTGCCTATGTCTGTAGCTCGTTCTTCTTTAAATTTTAGAGCAGTGCTCCTTCCGATCTACCACTGTTGTTTATGGGCCTTTGGCTGCTTCCAGTTTGGGGCCATTGTGTATAAAGCTGCTGTGAACATTTTTGTACTTATTTTGGGGGAGGGAGGACCAAGTACTCTTTTGTTAAGTACCCAGGAGTGGGATTTTCCTGGGCCACAGGGTGAAATGCTTACATTTAAGCCCAAGAGCACATATTTGTAAGACATTCCAGGGAACTTTTATATAAAAATGAGCTCCTTTGTAGGGCCCACTCTTTCTCAGATACTTATGTCTTTGGGAGAGCAAGGATTTCTGAGTTTGGGGGAAGGAATTGGGCCGCGGTAGAGCTCAATTTTCTCAAAAGGTGGGGTGCATCTTTCACACGGGGTGTCTGAGACCCACAGGAGAGGCAGCACCATTCTCAAAACTGGACTCAGAGAAGAGGTGGTGGCAAAACAGAAACTTTTTTCTTGGCTAATGTGGCAGAAAGGGACATCTCTGCTCCCTTCATGTTCAGCCTCCTTGCCATGCTCAGTACAGACGCTTCTACAAAAGGAAAGGGCATGTTTGCTCAAGATCAGAGCTCCGAGTTAAAGGCTGGGAACAGCAACTATATTTTTATTAATATCAGTACTAATTTAACTCCAAGATCACATGCCAATGTCATGCGGGCCTGCATCCATTTGGCGTTCCAGACATGAGGACACCAGCAGGGATCTAATGGCACATTTTCAGATCTTCAAAAACAGATGCTAGTAGCATCTGGGGAAAACTGTGGTCTATGACAGCCTGCAAACAGGGGCACCTGCCTCTGGGGGCCTCACAGGTCAAGGTACACCTCAACCCTGTACCTTCCCAGGCACTGTTGTCAGCTGCCTGTGTGCCATGAACTCCTGAAACAGGGACTGTGTGTTTTAGTCTACAACCTTAGCCCATGTCCAGAGTACCTGTCATTTTTTTAAATCCTCACCCGAGGATATCTTTCCATTGATTTTTTAGAGAGAGTGGGAGAGGGAAAGACAGAGAGAAATATCAATGTGAGAGAAACACATCGATTGGTTGCCTCCTGCAGGTGCCCCCGACCAGGGCCTGGGCCGGGAAGGAGCCTGCAACTGAGGTATGTGCCCTTGACTGGAATCGAACCCAGGACCCTTCAGTCCGCAGGCTGACACCCTATCCACTGAGCCAAATGAGCTAGGGCCAGAGTGCCTGTCTTGATCAAGGTCCATCCATGTGGTCTTGATCAAGGCCCATTCATGTGCCTCTAATTAGGATCAACTGCTTGCAGACATCTTCCCATTGACTCACTAGAACAGTGATGGCGAACCTTTTGAGCTCGGCGTGTCAGCATTTTGAAAAACCCTAACTTTACTCTGGTGCCGTGTCACATATAGAAGTTTTTTGATATTTGCAACCATAGTAAAACAAAGACTTATATTTTTGATATTTATTTTTATATTTAAATGCCATTTAACAAAGAAAAATCAACCAAAAAAGAGTTCGCGTGTCACCTCTGACACATGTGTCTTAGGTTCGCCATCACTGCCCTAGAATGACCCATGAGATGGATGCCACTGTGATTCTATTTTACAGATGAGAAAACTAAGGCCCAGGCAAGAAAAATAACTTACCCTAAATCACACTCCCTGTTATTAATGAAGCCAGGATTGGAATGCTAGCCCTTTGATCAAAACCAGAGGTTAGCAAACATTTTCTGTAAAGGGCCAGATAGTAAATCCTTTAGGCCTTATGATCACATGGTCTCTGTCATAATTCAACAGCGGTGTTGTGGTGTGAAAGCAGCCACAGACACACAAGTAACCCTGGCTGTGTTCCAATAAAACTTTATTTACAAAGACAGGCAGCAGACTGGGTTTGGCCTGGGGGCCATAGCTTTCCAACTGCTGATTTAAACGATTCAAGAGGAATATAAATATGTGATGGATGAATGGATGAACAGATGGATGAGAAAAAATAAGTGGACTGTTTCCTTGTTTTCTTTCTAAGGAGTTATTAGCATAGAGCATTCAAAAGAAGTTTCAATGGGTGGGTAGGTGAATGGATAAATTTGCTACTGTGTCCACCAGGAGTGGGTTCTACTTAGACGCCCTGAGATTGGCTCCATCAGTGTCCCCTCTAAGGACTGACCTTAGCCCTAACCCTAAATTCTGTGGACCCATCAGACAGGTCCCGCAGAATTTTCCCAGAAATTTGGTGAGAAACCCTTGGAGTCATCCTTGAATGACAGCAACCTACCCAGAAGCCAGGAGAGGTGGGTATTCTCTCCCAGAACAACCCCCGCCCACTGGGGACATAAGGCTGCTGGAGATGACGGGAAGTGAGCTTCCAAAACTCAGGCAGGGCAACTCCCCTCTTGCTCTTGTTCCTGAAACAATGGGAGTAAGACAGGCTGCAGGACTGGAGTCTCATTCAGAGAACCTCTGGCAGTGTAAAGAAAGCTGGGGACAGTGCCTTGCATCAACACGGCCTTCTAGGAAATACCAGGAGAAGGAGGGAGGGAGGGGAATACCAGGCAGGGAGGAAAAGCATGAGAACGCTGTTTCGGTCCAAATCGCATAAGGAAACAGATTCAGAGAGGCGTGGTGACTCCCCAAGGTCACCCAGCTAGGTGTGGCAGACAGGAGATGGGCCCCAGAACTCTGAGATCGGAAGCCCAGCTGTAATCCTTCCGGAGGCGGGAACTAGACCTCAGGGTGACAGGATTGCTGGTGGTGAATAAACAAGAGCTTCGGACTAACCACTCACCAGGCCCTGTGCTCCAAGGATGCGCTCTGCAACCGTCCCTCCGTGTCCATCCAGCCTTCACCAACCACTTCTCCCCGCAGCCCCAAGTAGGATTCAGCACCTCATGAGATCACAGAAGACCCAGGCAAATGCCTACCTATCACATAAGCCGTCACACGTGGCAATTGTCTTTTCACTTACATTTTGCATTGAATAGATTCACTCGGTGCCTGGAGTTCACTCCACTCTCCACGACAGACTGAGGGAGGAAAGGAGGAAGGGAGAAGCGCTATCTTCATGAAGCCCAAATAAGCGTCAGTTCCTCTTCATTAGAACACGCTAAGGTGTGCAGCACTGTTCTTCCCATTTTACAGATGAGCCGATGAGGCACGGAGGAGCACAGTCACTTACAAAGAAGCAGGGGAGCCCAGCCTGGACTCCTGATCCTCCGACTCCCATTCTTATGCTAAACCTGCAGTGATGGTAACAACAGTGCTGGCAACAACGAAAACCACTGAGCAAGCACTTGGCTGCGGAAAAGGGAAGAAGGAGGAAGAACGCAGAAAGGGGAAGGAGAGCCTCGGGGAATGCAGAGTGCAAGGCGTCACCAGGTTTTCCTGTCCCGGAACCAGCCTCTGGCATTGGCCAGGTCGGCCCAGAGCCCACTCGGGAATCTGCTGAGGCCGCCCAGAGTCTGCGTCTGTCAGCACAATGAACAAGTAGACGAACAAAAAATCCCTAATTAAAAACGAAGTCAGTACACAGTAAAAATGCGTGGCTGGCTGCTGGCCTGAACACGCTGCGAGACCAAAGTGGCCACAGACAACGCTGTGCCGGGAGCATGAACCCTGCGGCACAGGCCTGGCCCAGCCCAGACACAGGTCCAGCACTGTTGAGCCCTCCTCTCCTGTTGATTCATTATTTCCAGAAGGTGCCGCCCTGCACTAATTACACCAAATGGATGTGGCCATATATGGTCAGAGCTTCAAGGCTGGCCTTTCATAAGCCACTTAGGAGGGGATGTGGTCAGTCCAAGGCTGCAGGGGCCACGTGGAGGTCACAGACAGCAGCAGTTTGTGCCCTGAACCTGTTTTTCGGCTACTGCCATCTCTTCCATGAGACACAGAATTGGGGGTTCTGAGCTGATACGGGGACAAGAACTTGGGAATGTGAACTTTCGTCTTGCAAAGAAAGACCGGTGTCCCTGTAGGCATAGGGCTGTAGTCTGTGCCAGCCTCTGTCGAGGCAGGTCTATGTCTTAAGTTTCCACAATCCAAGTATGTCCTTTCTCCTCCAGAATCCCCATCCACGGCTGTCACTCCCACCAGTAACTTAATTCAACTCAACAAGCATGTACTGAGCGCCTACTGTGTACTAGCAGCACCACAATGATTAGAAGACACACCGCTGGGGACCCATTCTCACCTACAGCCTAGATAAAAGAGCCAATATCTAGGGCAGATATCCAGACAAACTCACTAAAACTGCATTCTTCTGAAGTCCAATTAAAACCATCATGTAATCAATGTCAGAATGACTTAAAAACATAAAGATAAATGTATATATTAAATCAACACCTTACACACATCAGGGTAGCCACAATTAGAACAAAAACAAAGGTCACAAAGTAACAAGGAATGAAGAATTTGGGACCCTTGTGCACTGTTGGTCAGAATAAAAATGTTGCAACTGCTATGGAAAACGGATGGAGGCGCCTCAATAAATTAAATATAGAACTGCCATCTGATCCAGCAATTCCACTTCTCGGTATATATCCCAAGGAATGGAAAGTGGTGACTTGTGCAGATATCTGTACATCTGTGTTCATAGTAGCATCATTCATAATAGCCAAAAGGTGGAAACAACCCAAGTATCCATCAATGGGTGAATGAATAAACAAAATGTGGCACATACAGACAGTGGAGTATTATTCAGTCATAAAAAAGAAGGAAATT
Organism: Myotis daubentonii; assembly: GCF_963259705.1. NCBI lineage: Eukaryota > Metazoa > Chordata > Mammalia > Chiroptera > Vespertilionidae > Myotis > Myotis daubentonii. The sequence continues at coordinate 35,579,448 of NC_081854.1, forward strand.
CTGATACATGCTGCAAAATGGGTGAACCTTCAGGACATCATGCTAAGTGAAGTTAAAAAAGGCAAATACTGTATGATTCCATTGATAGGAGGTACTTAGAGTAGTCAGATTCATAAAGACAAAGTAGAATGGTGGGTGCCAGGGGCTGGAAGGAATGGAGGGAAGGGGGAGTTATTCCTTAATGGGGACAGTTTCTTTTTGGAAGATGAAAAGAGCTCTGGAGATGGATGGCTGATGATGGTTGCACAATAATGTGTAGTACTTAATGCCACTGAACTGTTCATTAAAATTATGAAAATGGTAAATTCTATGCTATGTGTATTTTACCACAATAAAAAAAACATTGGAGAAAAAAAAAAGCAGTATCCAGTGGTGCGCAGATATGGAGAAAGCCAAGCGCTCCTGCACTGCTAGCGGGAGCGGACCGGTGCAGCCCTAGGCAAAGTGACCCAGGCAGCACCTGCTGAAGCCGACTCCGTCCCTGCCCTCTACAACCCAGCATCTCCACTGCTAGACGTCCCCAACAGGAATGTGTACACTTAGTCACCACGTCCCAAGATTCACAGCAGACTCCACACTGCCCACTGATAGTAAAATGCATAAACTAGGGTGCATTCACCCAATGGGAAACTAGATAGCAGGGAGAGTGAACAAACTACAAGTCTACATAGCAATATGATGAGTTTCACTGACAAAAGAGTGCATACTCATGGGTTTACTTATTTATTTAATAATTTTGTTGTTGTTAATCCTCATCCGAGGATTTTTTTAAAATATATTTTTATTGATTTCAGAGAAGAAGGAAGAGGGAGAGAGAGAGAGAGAAGCATCCATGATGAGAGAGAATCATGGGCTACCGCCTGCAAGTCCCCCACTGGGGATCGAGCCCACAACCCGGGCATGTGCCCTTGACTGGGAATTGAACCTGCGACTTTTCAGTTCGCAGGCTGACGCTCTATCCACTGAGCAAAACTGGCTAGGGCCGAGGATATTTCTTTCCCATTGATTTTTTAGAGAGTGGAAGGGAGGGGGGATGAGAGGAGAGAGAGAAACATCAATGTGAGAGAGACATATTGTACCCTGACTGGGGCCAGGGACCGAACCTGCAACCCAGGTGAAGTGGTGGCTGGAAGGGGACCAAGGAGGTTCTTAGGGTATTAGTCTGGGTAAAGGTTACAAGGACATATTCAATTTGTGCAAATTCACTGAAGGATATACTTAGGATGTGTGCATTTCTGTATGTGTTTTATTTAATTCAACAAAGTTTTCTTTGAAAAGATGACATTCCTCAGGATCAATGGTCACAGATCTACAGACACAGACCATGGTGGGTGCTTGCAGAATTATGCAGTGATTTTTTTGCACCTTGCATGCCTGCGTCATCCAATAGAGCTCACATGTGCCAGGCACAGGCCAGGCTGTGGGGATGCCAGGGTGTGTGAGACCCATCCCTGCCCACAAGCACAGCCTGTAAATGGAAAATACAGAATGTCGGTATATACATGTACATACATGTAGGAAGATGCTATTGCTATGAATATAAATTTGTTGAAAAGCAAGACTGAGTTCAGAATATCTTTATGGCATTTTACATATTTCTCAAAGTGTCATGGTAAAAAACCCAGGCTTGGGGGTCAGAAACCCTGAATTCATACCCTAGCTCTGCTTCTTATAGGCTATGGGCCCCAGGCTAGACAGCAAGTTAGGCTTCTGGAACCTCAGTTTCTCATCTGTGAAATGGGAATGGTAACAGAACCCAGCTGATGGGGTCACTCTGACAATGGAATGAGAGGATGCGTATAGTTCACTCAGTATATTGTCTAGCACATGGTGACTAATGTCAGTACATGCAGCACTGAGGACCTACTGTGTGCCATGAATGAACAACATCCCCGCTTCCCATGGAATTTCCTTTGTAGTGAGGGAGACAAACAGAAAACAGGATAAATAAGAAAAATACATAGAAAGTGAAATGGTAAGTGCAAGGAAAAATAAGTAAGAGGGGATAGAGCAAAGGGATGTTGGGTTTTGGTATGGCCCTGTAACTTCATGGGAAAGTGGAGTATAATTTAACCATCACACAGAGCTAATACTGGGGAAATATAGGTGATACTCCCCAAGGTAAATTACCCGTGGCCTGAAATGAGACCAGCGGTGGTGACATAATGGGAACAAGTTAACAAGCCCCTCACAGCAAAGGATCTGTAATCACAGAGGCAGCTGTGATTGACATCTCTACCTAAAATCTCTTAAAGAGGTTTAATCCGGAGTGAGGAAGAAGAGGGAGAGAAGAAAGGCAGGGGCAGGAAGAGATCTATCCTGAAAGATAAACGTATGTGCTTTTCCTGGTCAGAAAACAAACACCATGCAAACTGTGTTTCCCTCCCGCTTTCTTCAGAGAGCTCTGAGCCTCCAAACAAAGCCTAGGGTATACGCCCATCTCTGGGGACCCAGAGGGGCTGCTCCGTGAGAGCCTAATCGCCTCATTCCACAGGGTATCTCGGCTCTGAGAAGCGGCAGTCCTCTTGGAGGCAGGCGGGGTATAATCTTAGACAAATAAACACAATAGTTCTTGGGAAGCAAGTGCTGGCAGCCATCACCAGGGCCTTTCAAATAAGAAGTAGGAAATCCCTGACTGTTCTTGGCTCAGATCTTGCCTGGGGGCTGTAGGCTTCCACGGAGAGTTCCAGAACAAGGGAATTCTTACACGCTGGCTGCTCACGCACAGACCACAGGCCTGGTGATCTTTCTCCGAGGACCTGGGCTGCAGGACCAGAACCATCCCTAAGGCCAAGCTCTCGCTCACCATCCAGAGGCAGAACACCTAGAATCGCCATTAAAAAATCTGCTCCTAAAAAAAAAAAAAAAAAAGAAAAAAAAAATCTGCTCCTGAAAACACTCCACTGGAGAAACCTTAAAATCATATTACTAAGCAAAGGAGCCAATCGGAAAAGGCTGCTGTGTGATTCACACTATGACATTCTGAGAAAGGCAAACCTATGGAGACGGCAACAGCAATGGTTGCCAGGGGTTAGAGGGTGGGAGGGATGAACAGGTGGAGCACAGGGGTTTTCAGGCAGTGAAACTAGTCTGAACGTTACTATCATGGTGGATACGTGTCATCATACATTTGCCCAAACGTATGGGATGTCCAGTACCAAGAGTGAAGCCTCAGGTAAGCGGTGGGCGTTGGAGATAAGGATGCATCCTCGTCGTTCATCAATTGTATCGATTGTAACAAATGTGCCGCATGCTTGACGAGGAGGTTGTTATGGGAGCGGCTATGAATGGGTGGGGATAAAGGGTATATGGAAAGCTCTGTGCCTTCCCCTCAATTTTGATGTGAACCTAAAACTGCTCTAAAAAAATAAAGTTAACAAAAACAAACATCTGCTCCCCCAAGGCAGGAGAGGAGGCACACAGGCTCGATCACTTCAGGAAGCCAGGCAGGATAGAGGAAAGTCTGGAATGTCCCAGCTCTGTGCCTCACTAATCAGTCAGCCGTGGGCGGCTGCCCCACCTCTGGGCGCCTCAGTTTTGTCACTGGTAAAACAGACGATAATTGTGACGGCTATGACAATCTTTGTGAAGTTTGGTTGGGAAGCCAAGGACTTTCTAAGCAGTGGCTCTGGGCACCCAGAGGCAAAGCGAGCCTCTGTGTCCCGGTGCCCACGTGTGCATACGTGACAGATTAACCACCTCACTGCTCCTACCCACAGGCCTCCCACTTTTTGAAATTCTGCCTACCAAACAAAATCTACCCATGACGTAATAAGTAGAAGTGAGAGTAAAAATATTCAAAATCTAATACAGCCTAGGAGCAGACAGATCAGAATGGACGCCCGTTGTACAGAGCTGGTCCAACCCTCCAGGTGCATCCCACAGGGCCCTGCTCATGGCAACGAGTCATGCACGTCCCCTTTTCCATGAACAAAAGACTCTCTGTCCCTGTCCACCAGCATTCCAGATCAGCGCCACGTAAATGGTATTGCCAAACTGAACTGACTAGATCGCACTGAAAAATAAAAACCAACCAACCAACCCTACAGAATTTATCTCACGCAGCCTGTTCTGTACACTTTTCAAAATTAGGAAAATAGCTCATGGGTCCTGGTAGTTTTATGTGAAACCAAAGAATTCTGGAAACCCCTAGATTTGAATCCAGAGATGTCTCCTCTTAGAGTTCTCTACCAGCTTTCCTCCTTTATCCAGCTTTACATACCCACACAGATATCTCCTCACTCACTTGTCAAGCATGTGATCTAAGAAAAAACATAGTCCAGAATCTCTTCCCTAAAGGACCTGGTAGTTAGTGGGGGAGTCAGACATGTCTATAGAAATGTTAGAATTTCAAGTGTGTGATTCCTACAGATGTGGAGACAGGGAAGCCCTGGGGAAGGTGGGCTGCTGTTGGGTCATTCGGGAAGCTTTCAGAGAGTAGGTGATGATTGAGTTGGGTTTTGAAGGGTGAATAGGAATTTACCAAGCAGAGAGACAGAGGTTGAGGGAGATTAATCAGAAAAACTGTTTAGGTCCAGATAATGGAGAACCTTCAGTGCAAAGCTGTCATCTTAGATTTCCATTGGATAACTGAGGACAGTGGGGGCTCACAGGGATTCAGTTCCCCCAGTACACAAGACATCATGAGTATGCCAATGTGTGTGAGCAGGCCTTATAAGAGTGACTCGGGGACTGCCCCCAAGGGTCACTGTTGCTATGCGTCTCAACAACGAGGGAGCCTAGAACAACCATCCCTTTCCGTTATCAATAAGCTATCATCATACACACAACAAGCCATCATCTCAAGCAAGGAAAAGCCACACTACCGCTCCATTGGGTCTTACTTCTCAGGGACACTGGCCACAGCGTGATTTCTGCCGTGTCCTTAGCAAGCATTTCTAAACCTTGTGTTATCAAAATGGAGGTATAAACGTTGCTTTTTCCACTTCAGCATCCCATTTATCCAGTGGGCTCCAAAATCCCCCTCTAAGCAAGCCTGGCTGAGTTAGGACCTGAAGCTGGAAGGCTGGGTGTGAGGCGACACCATTCTCTACAAGTAGCTGTTCAGATCCAAACACAACCAAATCCCTTCTGGGAAAAAGATAGGAGCACCCATAATGACATCATGACAAAGCACAGTAGGCCGGCAGGAGGAAGCAATCAAATCTGAGTGTGAGAATGCCACTCGTTTATTCAGTGGATCACTTATTCACTCAACACTCACTCACTGGCAGTGCCCTGTACTCTGTCCTCCAGTCTCTCATGGAGAATGGGGGACATGGTTGGCCCGAGACAAGGCGAAGGGCTGCAAGAGGAATACTGGCTCTCTCCTGGGGATAAAGAAGAGAAACACTGATTCTGCTCAAAATGGGTTCTGGAGAAATGGGTAGGAATTTGCTGGGCCAAGGAAATGGAAAGGCATCCAGGGCAAGAGGAAAAACATGTTTGGGGAATGGTGGGAAGTGGGTGTGCACAGGGGAGAAGGCTGGGCGATGAGATCAGAGGGCTAGACTGGTTTGGGAAGAGCTGGGAAGGCCAAACTACAGGTGTGGGTTTTATCCTGTGGCTTTGGTCAGGCCGAGGGCAAGCTGGGATCTGGGCACAGGAAGAGGACGGGTGGGGTGCTCCTCCAGCCAGGGCCTTGCAAAGGAACTGCCAAAGTCCAAGGGAGAAGACTGAGAGGTGCTATGTCATGGGGCGACCACAGATTCTGTGGTTTGACTTCTCTGAAAACTGGGATGAATTTGTACTGAACATGCTACAACATGGATGAACCTCAAAAACACGCCAGACACAAAGGACTTCACATTGTCTGATTCCATTTACATGAATATCCAGAATAGGTAAGTGCATAGGAACAGAAAGCAGATTAGTGGGCTGGGCACAGGGACAGGGAATGACTGTTAATGGGCATGGGGTGGTCCCTTGGAGGTAATGAGAATATCTTGCAACTAGGGGTCACGGTTGTACAACTCTGTAAAAGTACTAAAGTATACTAATTGTAGACTTTAAAATGGCTAAGTCTCCATTAGGCGAATTTCATCTCAAAGAAAAAATTCAAAATAAATGTAATGAATTCTTTGGGGGAAAAGGAGACATCTGTAAAACTTTAGACAATAAAAAAAATAAAAATAAAAATAAATGTAAAGAATTCTGAGAATTTCACAGACTCGAGGACGATGGTAGATGGAGTGGCTGGCTTGAAGTGTCTGTTCTTCCTTAACCAGGGGCCGGGGCTATCAGGGATCACCCTCCCGTGCAGTGTCCAGGCCCAGCAAGACTCCACCACAGCCAGCAAATGGCAGCATCCCTTCCCTGGACAGGGCGGGAGAGAGGAACCAGTGTCTCAGGGGACTCCTTCAGAGGCCATTTCAAGAGCTAAAAATCATCTCCTGGCATCTGGTCATGTGTTGATAAATCAGATGATGGATGATACTGGGCTGGTCTGTACAGAATGCAACGGTTTATTTCAAAGATCACTGGGCACCCCTGTAGGATAAACCATGCCATTGTGTGTTGATGCAATCAATTGATGTCAACATGCTCTTAACACCTGATCTATGGCCTCATCAATTTCCATGGAAAACTCTATGACCACTTCAGGTAAAAACAGGGTCATTCTTCTGGCAGAGAGAAGGATGATTTTACACACACACACACACACACACACACACACACACACATCCTGGTACTCAGCTTGAAATAAATAATCTAAAACCTAGATTAAGAGTCTGTTTCCTGAGCTTCAAAACTCAGAGTTTATTCATTTATCAAATATTTATTGAGCGCTTCCTGTACACTATGAAAGGGCTCCCAGTGTGTCCTAGGTGTTGGGGACACGTCATCAAACAAAACAAAGCTCCTCTGCCTTCATGGAGGGCTTACACTCTGGTGACTGCCTGCTGGGCACCACCACCTTGATGCCCTCCAGGTTCCTCAGGTCACCACCCCAGCTGAACCCACCTAATGGGTTCTCCCTGCTGTCTTCCCAAGTCTGGTTTGTGGCCACCACATCTACCAGTTGGCTGCACGCAGAGTCTCAATGTTTAGTCGTATTCAATGGCCTCAACACCTGATTTCAGTTAGTCACTAGGGTCAGATCCAGTTGCTACTTGCCTCTTCAATGCACCCATGCTTTGCTACGCCCTCTGTTCTAGTTTCAACTCTTCTCATTTTCCTTCTAGAATATTGCAGAGGCCTCCTGTCAGGATTTCCTGCTTCCAGTCTTACTCTCTTCCCCTCTCTCTTAACCAAAACACTTCCATCAGAGTTTTCTTCCTGGAAGACAACTCACTTGTCTAGTTCCTCTGCCCAATGACTGGATAGCCCTGCTTTGCCTTCAGAGGAAAATCCAGCCCCTGTGCCCTGTATTTAGGGCTTCCATGAGGGCACTAGAGGCTCTGGTCTTTTCCGGAGCCCATGTGGGAATGGTGCACCCTGAACTATCTGTGCAAAGATAGAGGGAGAGAGGAGCTTGGGTCCAAAGAAGAAGTAGCCCCCACCGTAAGCTTAAATTGGGGGTAACAGTGAAAAGAAGGGATGCTGAGACAATGGGCCTTCTCTGGGGACTCTACTGCTCCTCTCCATATCTCTGACCCAACTGGCAAGCTCTCCTGACAACTTTCATTGAGTGCCCAACCCTCTCTCTGCCCAGAGACAAGTATTCCCAATGATTTATTTTTAAAAAGCAAAATTGGGCACTGATTGAGAAAGAATTCAGATTTAGCTCAGGACAGTTGCTCCACAAACAACAAGAATAGACTGGTGGCCGATCGCAGTCAGGGTCAAAGAACAGAGCCTCCTTTGCTGCCCGTCTGGGACCACAGCTGTATGAGAGGCCCACAGCCCGACCTCGGGTCTGTACTCGTGACATGGGGGGGGACATTCACACAGACATGAGGCCCAGGACTCTCCCAATGCTGCCCGCCGTCAGTGGGGAGACAAAAGAGCCAGGCAGCCCAGATGTTGGCAGGATCCCATTTGCAGCCCCAGCAACAATCCCCTCTTTCACTGCCTGGTCAGGCAGCCAAGGTCAGAGGCAATGCCAGCCAGAGCTTACCCTCTGAGAGCCAAGACCCTTTAGAAAAATTTTAATAATTTAAGATAGAAATGTCTCCTTTTCCCTTGCTTTAAACAGACCATTCAGAATATCTCTGCCTTTTTCTGGATGACACAATCATCATTCGGAGCATCCGTTACTGCACACTGCCACCATCAGGAGCTCCTGTGGCAGTGGCAAGCCACTGGCCCTGCAAGGAATCGTCCCCAACGGCTGTGCATTTCTATCTTTACTTCCTTTCCATCATTTCCCCCTCTTCCCCTTCAGGCTGCCAGGCGTTCCTGCTCACCAAGGAGAGCATGTCAGTCCAGGAAAGCCCCCTCCCTTTTCCTGATGTGCTGTTCCTAATTCCCTGGTCTTGGAAACCCAAGCAGCACACCTGCCAGGGCTGTGCCCAGGTGCAAATGAATAAAACCAGGGAGCTTAGTGTGTGGCAGCTGCCACCTCTCAGAACGCCTCCTCCTGGGGTTCTGGGCTGTTTGGGATCGGTTGGAAAGTGGCCTCGAAGTAAGTGGGGTATCCTGTTTACCGGCAACAAGGTCCACCACGAGCAGAGGCCCCTGCAACTGACAAGCACTCCCCTTGGATGCCAGGGCAAGCCTTTGATTCTAAGAGGAACACTTTTTGGTCCCCAGCCCTCTGGCCCAGCCTGCCCTTCTCAAGTCCAGTCTGATAAGTGTCCTTATTTTTCATTATTATTTTTAATCCTCCCCTAAGGATATGTTTTATTGATTTGAGAGAGAGCAAGAGAGAGAGCGAGAGAGAGAGAGAGAGAGAGAGAGAGAGAGAGAGAGAGGAAAGGAGAGTGAGACAGAGAGATTTGAGAGAGAAACTGATCAGTTGCGCGCCCCCCCCCCCCCCCCCCAGAAAACCTGGGATCTAATTTGCAACCTAGGCATGTGCTCTGATCAGGAATCGAATCCACAACCTTTTGGTGTTTGGGACAACATTGCAACCAACTAAGTGACCTGGCCAGAGATGATCAGTGACTTTTCAAAGAATCGCCCTGGCCCCGTCAGGCTCACAGAGATGGGGCTGAGCTAGAAAGCTGGCAAACAAACGTCCAGGAAGGACTCTGAGGGCACTGCGCCGAGTGCTCCACATGCTCACCGTGGGGAACGGCCCCTCGGTTTCCAGGCCCTCTGGGGAGGAGGCAGAGAACTGGAGCGAAAGGCCCTGGGCTGTGGTGACCAGATTTCCTGGGTTCAAACCCAGCTACGCCACTTTGGAGCTGCTTGATGTGAGGCAAGTGGTTCCATCACTCTATGCCTCAGTTTCCCCATCTGTATCTACTTCAGGGTGTTATTGTGAGGATTAAAGAAGACACTTCCTAAAAATGCTAAGCTCGGCAATTCCCCTGCTAGGTATTTAGGGAAAAAAAAAATTGGAAACAGAGATTCAAACATAAACGTTCAGAGCAGCTTACTCACAGCGGTCAAAAGGTGGAAACAACCTAAACATCCATCGATAAGACACCCAATGTGGTCTAGCCATTCTCCAGCCATAAAAAGGAATGAGGCACTGACACACGCTACAACACAGACGAATCCTGAAGACACGCTGAGTAAAAGCAGCAGTCACAAAGGCCACACAGTGTGGGACTCCATCTGTATGAAGTGTCATGAATAGGTAACATCACTGGGACAGAGCACAGACTGGTGGACACGGACTGGCTGGAGGCAGGGAACAAGGGAAAATGAAGAGCGGCTGCTAATAGACACCAATTTCCTTTCAGGGTGGGTGAAAATGTTCCGGAACTAGATAGAGGTGGTGGTTGCCCAAGATTGTGAATATATTAAATACCATTGAAATCTTCACTTAACATGGTTAATTTCTTATGTGAATTTTATCTGCATTTGTGGCCAGTGTGCTCAATGGTTAGAGCACTGGCCTGCATACCTGGGTTGCACGTTCTATTCCCAGCTCCGATCGGACACCTATGGGAGACAACCAATTGATGTATCTCTCTCACATCAATGTTCCTCTCTCTCTCCCCCTCCCTCCCTCCCATCCACTCTTTCTAGAGGAAAACTCAATGGAAAAAAATATCCTCAGGCGAGCATTAAAAACAAAAGGCCTTAGCTCAGTACCCAGCACATAGACTCTGATGCCAGGAAACCTGGGCGCCTCCCTTCGTTGAGCCCGATTCCTCATCTGTGCATGAATGGGTCTGATGATGGCCATGCCCTCATGGGGTTGCTGAGGTGATGAAATGCATATGCTTAACACAATGTCTGGGGCGTGAGGTAAAAATTCTCAGTGCATGATGGTGAGGGTAGAGACGAGAACCCCCACCTGCTAGTGGGTCTGGACAGGTGGGAGGGGGTGGAGAGAGGTGCAGCAGCTGCAAAGACTGGGTGTGGAAGCTGAAAAAGCAGGTAGTCTGGAGACAGGTGAGGAGGCCCCTCCCGGGTCCCCACCCTTCCTTGATTTACAAGGATCCTAAGAAAAGGAACTCTTTGGAGCTCAGACACTGGTTCGCTTTTACGGGAAACATCTGTTCCTCAGCAAGACACCTGGGCACAGCTACGCTAACTTAGTGCTCTGCAAACCTGTCGTATCTGTTTTCTTTTTTTTTAAGTGGCAAAACACTTTTTTTCAAATGAAATCTTTGTTCGGAGTCCCAACAGATAAAACCTAAGGCGGGTGCCACTCAGGGAGAAGTAGTGCTTAGGAGGGCCTGGGCCAAGACCCTTGACCTCTCCCCGCCCTGTTCTGGTTCAGGGACAATTTCCTTCCATCTTCCTCATGAGACCCAAGAACTGGCAGGTTTCTGCTGATTGCTCTAAGTAGGAGACTCCAGGTGAATCATTTTCACTAAGGGACAGACTTGCTTTTGAGTTAGAAACTGCCTTCCAACGACTAGAGGGCTGCTGGGGGGCAAGGAGCAGGGAAGAGATCAGTGGGTGGCTCAAGTGAGCAAACGAGGTAGAGGGTGGATGTGAAGGTCTCTGAGCCCCTGAGAGCTGCCTGATGGGCAAGGAGGCCGAGCCACTGCCCTCATCTCGTTTGCCCTCCACCAGCCCTTCATCCTTGTTAAGAGGTGACCCTCGCCCTAACCGGTTTGGATCAGTGGATAGAGCGTCGGCCTGCGGACTGAAAGGTCCCAGGTTCGATTCCGGTCAAGGGCATGTACCTTGGTTGTGGGCGCATCCCCAGTGGGGGGTGTGCAGGAGGCAGCTGATCGATGTATCTCTCTCATCGGTGTTTCTAACTCTCTATCCCTCTCCCTTCCTCTCTGTAAAAAATCAATAAATATATATAAAAAATAAAAAAACAAAGAGGTGACCCTGCAATAGCCAGCCGTATGAGACAGGTGGTACCATCCCCATTTCCCGGCAGAGAAAATGGAGGCACAGAGAGGAGAGAGTGCTTGCCCCATGGCCAGCTACAATTCCTAGATAGGGAAAAACAGGCTCAGGAAAGGGATGTCGCTTTCCTGAGGTGATGGGGCTGAGCAAATCCGGAACAGTTGTCTACTAACTCTTAACCAAGAACTCCTTCTACCCTATCCCACCATCAAGCACAGAGGAGAGAAAGACCCAGCTGCAGAGGTCAGCTGACACCAAGTGATGGGGCCTCGCAGGCCAGGGCAAGCGTGGATGACTCCAGGGCAGCTTGCCTCGGCCATCATCCCTCCCTGAGGACCAGTGGGGAGGGAGGTCTGGCTTGCATGCAATGGCACCTCCCTGCAGCCAGTACAGGCAAGGAGCAGGTGTTGCTGCTTCCAGGTCATGGTCCCCAGGGATGACAACCAACCATGCCTGCACGCAGCCTTTTGTGACGTCTCCCACATGGGAAAGCCCAAGGTGTCCACATCCAACTGGTCAGGAAAAATACCCGAACATCAGCCCATCCTTGAAGATTTCATACCTTCTGGGCTAAAGGGATCAGGAGAAGGAAGCGGGAAATCCACAAGATCTAATGTGGGTTCCAAGATGAGATCATTTTTTGGACAAAAGAAGAAGGAAGAGAGGAAAGCAGGAGGTAAGGAAGGAAGGAAGAAGGGGTAGAAAAATACATTTGGAGAGCTGTCTCTCTGTTATTCCCCTCACTGAGGTTTACAATTCACAGTAATATATTAGAGGCATTGAAAAATCCTGCAACCAAGAAACCTACCTCTACCTTTTCTACATCTACATCACAGAACCGCTGGTTTTTGTCTTGTCATTGTGAATGTTGTTCTTCCTTTTTGCTAGTATACCTACTAACAGAAAAACTCATTTTAGGAAACGCTAGGCTAAGACATTTCTGGCACCACCAGGAAGGCAGAGGCTGGAGATGAGTGTGGCAAGTTTCTTTATTTGGGAAGAAGGCCTTCTCCACTGCAAGGAAAAGATCACTGCCTCACTGCCCCCCTCTTAAGGAATTCTGGCGACGGCACCTTAGTTCTTGGGAAAAGTCCGAATCCCTCAGGGTGGCATCGAGGCTCTCAACAACTGGGTGCTGGGCTCCCTTTCAATCTCACCTCCTGCGGCTCTCCTCTCCCTTCACAGGGGAGGACTTGACTGGTCTCTTGGCACTCCAAGCTCGGGATCCACCGTGCCTTTCACATCCCTTCAGAAAAAGCCCTGGTAACAATCATCTAAGCTCACCAGGCAGGGGAAAGTTTTCAGAGAAGAAAAATCACACATTTATTTCCCCAAAAGTGTACAAGAAAGAGGAGGTGCGCTGAAGGAGGGAGGACGGCATGGGAATGGTGAGTTCAGGGTCATGGTGCCCAGTTCACAAATGGAAAGCAGAGGCTGAGACCCCGTCTCAGAATTCTCTGAAGCTGTCCTGGACCATGAAGGGAACCCACAAGCTTGTTGTCAGGTCGGACTGAAGGCGCTCTGAAAAGAGTCCATCGAGTGGCTTCTCCTGCTCCTTCTCGGCACTCACGGAACTCTATAAACACTCTCGTTTTCTGAATAAAAGTTTATGGCCTGTTATTCCCAGCATGGGGGTGGAGCACTTAAAATCGTCCCCTCCTTTCAATTCTGCAGACTGGTATGACCACGGCATTGTGTGGACTATGTGAAGGCTACATGCTAAGGAAGACCCAGAACTCATAGGACTCAGAGCTGAGATAGTCACTGAAGAGATGGGACTCAAGCAAGCTGTACCCACTGTGACAGAGTCCCCAGGGAGAGCAGGGAAAAGACCTTACCAGTGATGTCTTTCACTCTGAATGAAGTGGTGGTGGTGGTGGTGAGGGTGGTGATGGTGATGGGGTGGTGATGGTGACAGTAGTGATGAGGAGGTGATGATGGTGGTGATAATGATGGTGCTGATGATGGCAGTAGTGATGATGGTAGTGTTGGTGATGGTGGTGATGATGACGGTGGTATGATGGTAGTGATAATGATGGTGGCAGTGGTGATAATGTGGTGGTGGTGATGATGGTAATGTGATGATGGTCGTGGTGATGGTGGTGATGTTGATCACAGCCTCAGTGGAGAACAGCCTCCACTGTGGCCAAGTGCTTCTTAAACTTCACCAAACTTAACCCCTGCTATGACCTTTCCATTTTACAACTGAGAATGCCAAAGCCCAGAGGTACTGGGACATTTCAAAGCCCATGGCTAGTAAGTCATGGGAGTGGGATCCACAACTTGATCTGTTTAAATATACACCTGTGCTCTTACCCACTGTTCCACACTAGGCTTAGTTCACATGACTCTACAACACACTGCACTGGCTATGACATCAGGCTCTGGCAACAGGCTGCTAGAGTTTGAATCCTGCCTCTGCCTCTCACTGGCTGTGTGTCCCTGAGCAAGTTACTGAACTTCTACTGAACTTCTCATCCAGAATGAGCCTAGTAATACTGCATTTCATCAATTCAAAGATGCACAGTTCAACCTCTCTTACAGTTTATTAGGATAATAAACCTCTGGCCACATTCTTTTCTCTCTAGAGCAGTGGTTCTCAACCTTGGCTGCACATTAGAATCACCTGGGAATCTTTTTTTAAAATCCTGATTTCTGGGCCTCATCCTCTGGAAATTCTGTTTCTTTGTTATGGGGTGAGGCCACAACATTAGTAACAAAGAAACAGAATTTCTGGAGGATGAGGCCCAGAAATCAGGATTTAAAAACCATTCCCAGGTGATTCTAATGCGCAGCCAAGGTTGAGAACCACTGCTCTAGAGGTAATAAGAAAATGGAGTATCTTACAAGCAATGGGGTCTCAGATCTGATGAAAGACGGTAGGGTTGTTATGGAGACTAGGTGAGATAATATATACAGAGTGCTGAAAACAGTCCCAGGCATGAAGTAGGCTTTTATAAGCATTTCTTCTTATTTCAAAACATTTTAGAGTTTAGCCAGTCCACAAAATTTATGCAAGTGTTCATTAATGGATCAAAACGTTCAAACCTTGAACCAGACCTTGTGCCAGAAACACACCCCTCCCCTGAGAGACCATTACAGACCTCTGCCTACACACATCCCTGTGAGAACCCAAGCTCACATGGCTAGGAAGGGCCAGAGGCAAGGCTTCAGCTCAGAACTGCTAACTGCCTTCAACACAGCTCCAAACACGCTCTCATGCTGGCAGCAATTCAAGTATCCCAGGGGGGCAGGGAAGTAAAGGAGGGAGCAGGGTGGCATGTGCCGGCCCAGGCTGCAGCCTCCAGGGTGTCATCCCGGTGTTTACTCTGCACTAATGGATGAAGTCAGCCTCCGCGTGGGACCTTCCTTCCTGGGGCCCAGATCATCACTCTAGAGACCAGCTGGCTTGACTAGGGGAGAGTTTTCTGTTCCCGGCAGCCTTGCATTGCCCCTCTCTAAGCCTCCTAGAGTAGCTGGGCCAGCAATAGCTTTGGGTGAGGGCAAGGGAGTCAGTGCCAGGGTCAACTCAGTCCAAACTGGCTTCTCAGGAATGTCCTGAGCCTGGCACAGCTTCAGAGGTGGCCTGGAGATCCCCGTTCCATCACTGTACAACTTGGGCTCAACTGCCTAAATTTTCTGTGCCTGAGTTTCCTCTTCTATAAAATGGGATGATATAACAGGCCTCTCTGTATCTTTGTTGTGAAGGTTAAATGAGATAATCAGGGTAAAGTGTTTAGCAAGTGGCTGGCATGTAATAAGTGCTCAGTTAGTCTTAGTTATTATACTAGAGAACCAGTGCATGAATTCGTGCAACAGTGGGGTCCCTCAGCCTGGCCTGTGGGATTGGGCTGAAACTGGCTCTCCAACATGCCCCGAGGGGTTCTGGATTGTGAGAGGGAGCAGGCCCGGAGGAGAGACCCCACCAGTGCATAATCGGGGCAGGGGAGGGACTCGGGAAGTTAGCCAGCCGGGGAAGGATCGCGGGAGGGCTCCAGGGTGTGTCCGCCCATCTAGCTCAGTCCCAATCGGTGGGACCCCAGCAGCAAACTAACCTATCGGTCGAAGCATCCCCCCCTGGTGGTCAGTGCATGTTATAGCGACTGGTTGACTGGTCGATTGTCTGCCCCCTGGTGGTCAGTGTACATCATAGCAAGAGGTTGAGCGGCCTTAGGATATCATTAGCATATTACGCTTTGATTGGTTGAATGGACAACCGGAAACTTAGCATATTAGGCTGTTATTATATAGGATTATAAACAATTCTTCTCCAGTACATTCCAGAAGCAGCAGGATAAGACTCTTTGAACTCCATAAAATGGGGACTATGAATACACCTCTCTAAGGACAAAATGAGACAGAAATGGGAAACATGCCAGAGATGACAACACCCTATACAAATGTTCCTCCAGCAATCACTTAATGAACACCTACTGTGTGCTGGGCCCTGGGGACAACCAGGGCACAACACAGTCCTTGCCCACATGATCTCACATTTGGTCCTTTCTAATACTCAGTATTGGTGACCTAATCACCACTGAAGTGTGACTGTTTACTCATGTGTCTGTCTCTCCCCTGGGTCTATGAACCCCTGAGAGCAGGGACGGTGACCTGTCCCCAGAGGTCACCCATGTACCCCTGGCACAAAGCACAGCCTCTGGCATATCAAACTCATTTGCAGATGGGAGAAAAAAAATGAGCAAAGGTGAGGGACTATTTCAGGTCAAAATCAAAGCCTCTTTCTTACAGAACCACCACAGTCTTTCCCTGCCCCTACATTTTAGTGACTGAGAGTTTCCCAATTTGTCCCATTCGAAAGTCTCCAGCGGCTTCGCAGTTTTTGCCAAACCACCACCTTTTCCTGATGGATTACGCAGACACCATGAGCCCAGGACAGGGCCCACCCAGTCCATCTGGGTCAGCAGTAGCTGGGGCCAAGCCTGGCACCCCCCCCCCCCCCCGCCCCCAGGTCCTCCTGCTGCCAGTGTGAAGACTCAGGAGCTGGGAAGGTTGTCGGGGCCAGGTGATGGGCAGCCTGGGATGGGACAGATGGTGACAGGCTGGGGTGGAGAGGGTATCTAGGGGGCAGCTGGCGGTCTGGACAAAGGGGTTGAGAGGTTACCAGAAGACCTGCAGACGAAGGAAGATTTGCAGCCTGCAGCAGGACACTGAGCAGGGGAAGTAAGGCAGGTGGGCTCCCCGGGCTCTCGGCTGGGCAGCCCGGTGGTGTCAACCCTCTAGGCCAGCGGGGTCTGACTGACCTTTCTGTGATGATAGAAATGTTTTCTACCTGCGCCATCCAATACACAGGCCCCATGTGGCTACTCAGCACTTGAAATGTAGCTATGACTGAGGAGATGCATTTTTAAGTTGACTTAATTTTCATATAAAATAGCCACATGTGGCTAGTAACTACTGTACTGGACAGCACCGATGTAGACCCTAGAGGTCAAACCTAGGATGTGGGGGTGAAGCTGCAGCCAGGGAATTAGCAGAAAATGGAGGGAGAAGAAGAAAAGCATGTCAGGGTCCTGCTCTCAGACACATGGTCTCCTGTTTTCTCAAGAGGCTCAGAACACGGCTCGATTCACAACCCTGAACTCTGGGCCAAGCACTACATCAAGTGCTTTACTTACATTAACGCCCTTTAGCGGGCACAACCCCCAGGGAGGTGAGCACGATTAGAGTGCCAACTTTACAGAAGAAGAGACTGAGTTTGTGTTGCTTGAGGGGCACAGGATTTGAACTTAGGCCTGAGTATTTCAGAGCTTCAACCACTACCTTGTATTGCCCCAGTCTCTGCCCCCAGCACCACCATCAGAGTCACACACCCACTTCCGGGGCGGGGCTGCTTGCCTCCCTCCTACAGCAGGAGGGGTGGGCAAGTTCCTGTCTATGCATCTGAAAAATGGGGTGCAGAGTAATTTGGGGCACAGGGCTGGGTGGTGAAGGCCTCTGGGGGTATCCACAGTTCGTCTCGAATAGCTCATTAGCTGCAGGAAAAGAAAGGCTTTGCCAAAACAGGAGAGAAATTTCATCCGCAATATGCTTCCTTCAACTTGAAGTGAATTTCTGATTCCTCATCTCCCCGCCTAGTCCTCACTCCTGCCAGGCGAAGAAAGCCTCGGCCTCCTGTTGGGTGTGGGCTGCAGGTCTGTTTCTCTGACTTCTGGGAGCTGACCCCACTGAACCTCTTCATCTCCCTCCTCCCACTCCTGGAGCTCCCAAGCCACAAAGCTATTTTCAATAAAATTAACAAATATATTATTCTTGCTTAAAGAAACACACCCTCTTTTCAATTATGAAATCTGAGCCCTGGCATCCCCATTCAGCCGCCTAAGCCAACACTCAGATTCCTCACTGCTGCTTCTCCGCACCTGGGAGGAGGAAGTGGCAGGTGCAGCTTCCCAAAGAAGGCGCTTGCCCTGTGGCTTCATTCTGAATCCTGGCTGTTCTCAGGGAGCGAAAAGACACTTTTTTTACTTCTCTTTACAGCTCTGACATAAGGACAAGAGGGCATTTCATTTTATTATTTTATATGCATTTTTTGACTCTTGAAACTTGGATGGGAGGTGGGGTCACTGGCCATGCTGGTTTGTCCAGGACTTGGGGCTTTCCAGAGAGAAAGCCTCCCGGTGCTGGAAGAGGGGAGTCCCAGGCAGATGAGGACAAGCTGGTCACCAACCTCCACCAATGGTGAGAAACCAGGTCGATTTCACAACCACCACCAGGGATCTTGGGCACCTCTGGCTGTGGGATTGTTAACCACCAGGCAAGCAAGGGCCACCAAGGAAGACGTGTGGATCTGAAATCAGACAGAAGCGGGTTCGAGATACCAACCTGAACACTGTGCGCTGGCACCCTGAGCAAGTTTATTCTTGGAGCCTCAGTTTCCCTATCTTGCCTCAGTGGCAAGACTCCCCTCCCAAGGCTGTTGTGGGGAGAACAAAGAAGTAAAAATGCCTGCACACAGTAGGTGCTCAACCAGCACTGGCTCCTGCCTCTTCTTTGCTGCCACTATTAAAGGCCCTGAAGATCAAGCAACTGTTCTGAATAATCCCAAGAAAGAACTCAAAATGTCTTTTAATTAACATTCCACACTTTCACCCCACCCCATGAAACTTGGTGGGGGGTGAGGGGGCTCTTCCAGGACTGGCCTCCCAAATCCCATCTTGAAATGGGGGTTCATCCCATGGCCCAACATCCACAGGAAGAGTGGATGGGGGCTGCGTGCTGCTCCAAGCAGGGTCAGGGCAGACACCGCAGCCCAGTGAGAGGCCGATTTGATGGACAGAAATGGGAAGTTCAAATGGAGAGCTCAAGGTCTATGGAGCCTTGGGAAGAACATGCAATAAAGCCCCGGGCAGAGAAGGAGAACTGGCCCAAGGACTGGCCAGAGCACTACATCAAAGTGTCCTGGGCTGGTGCCCAGGGTCAGGGCCAAGGACGTCCTGGTGAGTGAGTCCACCAAGGGTCTGATGGTGGAATGCTCTTCCCAACACCCTTCCTCCCACAAGATGAAGGCTGAGGGGGACTGGGGCGCAGAGTACCAGAGAAGAGGTCTTCCAAGTTCAGGTGCACCTGCTGGCACAAGAAGAGGCTGGGGATTTCCCTGGGCATCGAGGGAAGGCTCAAGCTTGGGAAGTACTCCTGGCTTTGGGGGGGGAGGAGGAGGGGCGGGGTGGTGCAGGGCCGCCATGCAGTCACCAGTGGAGGCAGGGTGTCACCAGCCAAGGCGACGAATGGGGCCCATGCCAGCCTATGTTCTGCTCACTAAGTTCTGCGCTGTGGTTTTCCAAGGAGGGGCCTAGGTGAGCCCACACCTCTCTGGATGGCTTTTTTTTTTTTCTTTAATGGATCTTATTTTATAGAACAGTTTCAGATTTACAGGAAAATGGGGATGATAGCACAGAGTTCCCATTGACCCCACACTCAGTTTCCTCAATTTACATTAGTGTGGTCATTTATTATAGCTAATGAAATAATATTGATATGCTATTATAACCAACACCCATGCTTTGTTCTGATTGCTCTAGTTTTTACCTGATGTTCCTTTTCTGCACCAGGATCCCACCCAGGATCCCACAGTACATTTAGCCATCGTGTCTCGTTAGGCTGCCTCTGACTCTGAATTTCCCAGGCATTCCTTGTACCTGAAGACCTTGACAGTGTTGAGCAGTGCTGTCTGCTGTCTGTCTCACGTTTTTCTCATGATTAGACGGGGGTCATGGGTTTTGGGAGGAAGACCCCGAAGCTAAAGCGCCCTTCTCATCCCATCATATCAAGGGCACATGCCTTCGCCCTGACTTACGTTGGTTTTGGCCTTGATCACCTGGCAGAGATGTCTGTCAGGTCTCTCCACTGTAGTTACTCCTTTCCTTTCCATACTGTGCTCCGTGACAGGAGGCCACTACCAGAGGCCTCTTAAGGTTGGGGCAATACCGTCCCTAGCTCTTTACCAAACAAACTGCACCAAAGCTGGGCTAAAAGGTGGGGGGAGGTGAGGGGAACTCAGCATCTGGTTCAACCAAGTCCCTGTAAGCAGGAGTGACCTCATCATGTGAACTCTGCTGCCATGCCCAAGACAGGAAACCATTATAAGCTTGTTTTCTCATCTGAAAAATACAACAATAAGAACCTGCAAAGTGGTTGCAGGCCAGCAGGGACCAGCAGTCTCACCTAAGCACCTGGCCCAGGGTAGGGCTCAGGAAACGTGTCCTGATTGCTGCGGCTGTGGTGGGGGCTGATGACCAAAGGCCTGAAAGTGGGTGCAAGGGGACTGAACCCAGGGACATCCAGGAACAGAGAGATGTGTTCTTCCTGCACCACATTCAGAGGACCCAGTTCAAACAGGTATTTTCCCCAGGGAAAGCCCTTCCCTCATCCCTCCTCGCTTCTCCTCCCAGGCCTGCTGGAGCCTAAAGGAAGAAGGGGGTCCAGCTAGAGACTCTCAAAGTCCCCTGCACAGGGCCCAGTGCCTGGCCAGCCCAGGCCCGAGGCAGCAGTTTGGCTGAATCCCTGAGAACACAACAAACCATGAAAAAAATTTCAGCCCATTGGCCCCTTTAACACCCCCAATTTCAGATGAGGAAACTGAGGCTCAGATCAGGCATCACCAGCAAGTAGCCAGGTTGGGCTCAAGCCCAAGCTCTCACACCACACTTGCCCAAACAACAGTCACACCTGAAGCACGAAGCCATGTCCTCTGACCAACAGTGTGAGACTAAGATCGGCTGTTGGAATGTAGGAGGCTCGGTGACACACCTGGGCATCATGGGCCTTCTCAAACCCATCAGCCACCAGGTCAGGTGGCCACACAAACAGATTCCCAACCAGGTGAAAAACCTGGCTGCCCTTGCCTCAAGTCATAGCAAATGAGGGTCAGGCCAAGCCCCTCTGCAGAAGGGGCTCAGTTCCCTCCCCTATCTCACCCTCCGCTGATTCTCAATGGAAGATTCCAGCACAGGCCTGGGACACAGCAGGCCCTCCGAGAGCAGATACTGATGGACCGAAGGACTGAGTGACTGAAAGCTGAATGAACGAAATGTTGTGTGCACACAATACACTTTACAGCACCAACTAAGTGCAGGCACCACACCAAGCACTTTACATGTATTCACCCATTTACTCCTCACAGCAACCCTATAAAGTGATATTATTCCCATTTCACAGATGAGGACACTGAGTCTGACAGAGATCAAGTGATTTGACCAAGGTCACCCACCTGGGACATGGTGGAGCTGCGGTGTGTGGTGGGGTCAGCTCCCCTGGCTCATAGGAGTCAACTGTGCACATCTCTTCCCAATCTGCCCTTGGTGGTCTTGCTTTGGCCACAGTGAGAGAATTTACACTGCAGAAATTGGCAAACACTACAAATCAAGGCTTCCCCCAAGAAAATTCACCACTCACCAGAAAGCAGATTCACGTGCATATACTGATTCTAACCCAGGTAGTCTGACTTTTATCCAGGTTCTCCACTACCAGGCCATACTGCTCTCTCTGAGTGTATACGGGGTGTGTGTGTGTGTGTGTGTGTGTGTGTGTGTGTGTGTGTGTGTTTATAATGCAGGGCTCCCAGGCTTCGAGAGAAGCCCACACTCCCACACTGAGGACTTAGATATTTATGGGATTATTTTTGTCCTAATAAGCAAAACACCAACCACCACCTGGCCAAGATATGGATACACTTCTGTAACCCACTGGCCTACTTGGCAGGACTGTCCTGTCCAATCAGCCCATGTAGACCACAGCTGCTGAAGGTCAATGTGAAGACTGGAGATGCCAGGACCACCTGGGACCCTGCCAGTGTCGTCTCCCTCAGAGAGCCGGCGAACAGTGGCCATAAGGGAGGTAGAAAGGTGGGGAGTATGCTCTTTGGGACTAGTTACCTCTGGTTCAAACTCCAGCTCTACTACCCACTATGGGACCTCACCTAAGTCACTTAACCATTATGAGCCTGTTTTCTCATCTGCAAAATAGAGCAATAAGCCATCCCACATAGTTTATCCAGATGAGACAATATGTGCAAAATGCCTGATACGCAGTAGGTGCTCTTAAGTGGTGGCGACCACCATTCTCAGTGGATAGAGTACGAGGTCGGGAGATCACAGAATGCGGTCACCCAAAGAGTAACAATTTAGGGGAGGGGGATATAGGCCCAGAAAGAGAGGGGCCACAGCAGTGCTGCAGGCACACCTCTTTCTTGGAAAATGAATAATCTAAATCTTCACTAGTTTTCCGGGTGACAAATTGTATGACGTGTTGTGAATTTGTCTCCTTTTGATAACTGGGAGGTTGGGGTGCTTTTCATACCGTTATTGACCATTGCACTTTCCCTTTTGTTCTTTGTACATTTCCCCCCTGAGGTGGTTTCAGTTTCTTATGGATTTACATACACTTTTTGCATATTAACATTACTTAGCCCTTTGTCAAATATGTTGCCACTGCATTTTTCCAGATCATCCTTTGCCTTTCAAATTGGTTTAAGGTGAAGCTGATTTGTTTGTCTATTTTTCCACGCTTGAGGGTCACATTTTATGTAGCCAAATCCAGTTCTCCTTTTCCTTTGTGGTTTCTCGAACAGAAAGAGCCAAAGTTCAGGGCTGCTGTTGATCCCCACTAACTGGCTTGAAAGCAAGAAACAAATGTAAAAGTTTCCACTCTCCGCCCTCCTGCCCCAGGAAGCCAAGGGCTGTGCCCAGGCCTCCACTCTGTGGGGTCACTCCCCTGTCCCCTAGAGCTCCTTGCCTGGCACGGAGAGAGAATGACTCACTCTCAAGGCACGGTGCCCTCACCCGGGGACGCAGCTGTGCCAAGACAGGAGACATGTGGCCCACATGCTACAGAGTTTTCACTAAGCAGCCCCTCACACTGAGGGTGGGGGCATAGCTTCCTTTAAATACCCCCCCCCCCGCCCCATCGCTTCTCGGCCTTTTGGCTAAGATCAAGTGTAGTATCTGTTCTTATCAGTTTAAATACCCCCACTTCCAGTGGGCAGACATGTGGCCAGAGGCAGTGGGGGAGAAGGAGCTGGAATTCAGAGAGAAAGGCAGAGTCGACAGACCATGCCATGGCCCATGGTTAATGCCAAGGGGTGAGTCCAGAGGTCTCCTCTTCCCTCCCCTCGCTAACGCTGCCCTCCTGGGCCTCAGTCTTCATACCTGCAAAATGGGCCTCCTTACTTATATGGTTACTTCCAGCTTAAAATCAAAATCTAATCTAACACTAAACAATCCAGTCTGTTCAGCTATAAGCTTCCAGCATCCCTGGGTTAGTATATTGAGGTGTTATAGCCTCAATTTCACACCAAAGAAAGCCTGGGACATGAAAAGAGCGAACCTTCTAACAACTCAGTGCCAAACTAACAACTACTTACTAAGCACCTACTATGTTCCAAGGGCTGGGGTTACAGTAGTGAACAAAACAGCAAATATCCCTGACTTCAGGGAGCAGATAGGAAGCAATAAGTGAATCAAACAAACATCCTTTAGACAGTGATAGATTCTGTGGAGGAAACAAACAGAGAAAGGGTGGGTCGTGGTGTGGCAGAGAAGGAAGGCCCTAATGGCCAAGTGGCAGTGGAGCAAGAAAGAGAATTACAAGCCAAGCAAGGGGCTGTCCCTCCACACAGTTGTCTACTGAGCGATTTTCACATATCTCTTCAGAGCCCTTGTTCACAGCACTAACAGGCCCAGAGAGGTGACAGCCCTTGCCCAAATTTGCACCGTGAGATTTCCAATGCAAGTCTGTCTCCCTCCTCCAACCACAGGGCTAGGACTTCAGTGTAAGTAAATGATCCTGAGGCCATGCTGTTTTCTTGACGTGAATGCCACATGCAAGTATGGAAAGAAGGGGGTCCCACGCTGCACCAACAGTGCCCCCCACACTGGGCACAACACACTGCAAGGACCATTAAGTCCCTCAAGGGACTGCAACTACAAGTTCAGCACAGCTTCCACGGGCACTTCTTTGGGGGGTTCTCCCACCAGGCGACAAAGCCCAGGGCTCCCTCCCAGTAAGCATCCACAGCAGGATCCTTCCCTCGGGGGCGGGGCGGGGGGGGGGGGGCGGCGCAGGGCGGTCAGAGGTGTTACTTTCATATGGTCACGTGCACTGATGGCGCGCGCAAGCCTGATGAATGTTCATGTATAGACACACTCATGTGACCACCATCCAGCAACCAGAAGGCTCCCTCATGCCCCTTCTGACCTGTCACTACTGGCTAGTCTGCCCTTGCACTACATATGACTGGAACCATGCAGTATGTACTCATCTATGTCTGGCTGTTCAAGCAGTGTCTGCAAGATTCATCTGTGGCGATTGTCATTCTTCATTGCTGTATAGTATTCCATTGTGTGAGTAATTATACCAAAATTTATTTATCCATTTTACTGTTGATGGATACTTGGGTTGTTTCTAATTTTTAGGTTATTATTATGACTAAGGCTGCTCTAATCACTCTTGTTCGTGTCTTTTGGTGGACTGAGCACTGAATTCTTTTGAGAGAAAAAAAATGGGAGTAGAATTGCTAGGTTCTAGAACAGCCGTGGGCAAACTACGGCCCGTTTGAAATGAATAAAACTAAAAAAAAAAAGACCGTACCCTTTTATATAATGATGTTTACTTTGAATTTCTATTAGTTCACACAAACACTCCATCCATGCTTTTGTTCCGGCCCTCCGGTCCAGTTTAAGAACCCATTGTGGCCCTCGAGTCAAAAAGTTTGCCCACCCCTGTTCTAGAAGCAGGAATGAATACATTAGAGCTTCATCAAGACCTGGTAGGCAGGCAATATGAGCCTCATTGTATGCATGAGGAAACAGAGAGGTCAAATAAGTGCCCAGAGGTCAAATAAAGGACACAGCTAGAGGGTAACAGAGCCAGGACACAAACCCAGCGGTGCGGGACTCCAGCTCCACGCCACCTCTCCCAGCCTCGCCTCGGTGGGCACCCTGCGTAGGACCTGCAGGATAATGAGATGATGGAGAAAAGGAGCTCAGAGGAGGATAATGCTCCTTCACTCCCTGGAAGAACAGTAAGGCCCCGATCTGTCCCCAGGAGGCTGGGAGACCAGGTACGGGGCCTGGCAGGCTGAGCAAACAGAGACGCATGAATGAGGCCTAAGTCCACCCAAACCCCAAGCACATAATTTCATCTGGAAGCCAACGCGTCCAGCCACCCCGGCGCGCCCTCCTTCTTGGGAAGAGGGCAGCCTCCGATCTGAAGCACCTTTGTCTCCTCTGCAGTGTCCGAGACAGAGTGGCAGAAGCCTCGCTTGTCCAAACAAATGACAGTCAACGGTCCCCCGTGTCCCCCGCTGCCCAGTTTCAGCCTCAAAGGGCTAACTATTTCCCCAGCTTCTCAAGTTTCTCGCCTGCAGTTTCTTTCCTATTGGCAGTGAGTGCCCAGAGAGGGCAAACTCTGGTCCTAGTCCTGAAACCTGCAGGGGGGAGGGGGTGGCACGTACTCCTGTGTGGCATCTGTGTATGAGCCCCAATACAGGGCTAGGAGAGACGATGGGGCCAGCGCATCCTGAAGGAGCTCACAGTCTCCGAGGAGATAAACATAACAGATAAGTGTATGTTTAACGCTACCCTCCCATGGGCAGAATGGAGGGCTGAGGAATAAGATTCTGAAGGAGGCAACTGAACTAACTCTTCCTGGGGTGAGGCCTGGGCAACACAGCTACTGTCTCTGTCCCTCTGCCCTCTTTAGAAAACTAAATTTCCCCTCAGAATGTCCTGCCCCCATTGGCTGTGGGGCTACCATAGGAAGCTGCCATGTGTACACTATGACCCCCGCCCCTGGCCTGGTACCAATGGTGACTGGTCCAGAGAATCCCTAAGTCTGACTGTATGGGGTCCTTTCTTGGGAACCTGGAGACTAGAAGTGAGAAAGAGCAGGCAGTCTCCTTGCCAATGTGGAGCCTCGAAGGCTGAGCTGGGCACATTGAAGGCCATGTTTTAGTGGGAGGGGTGCAGAAGGAAGCAGCAGAAATGCACAGAGAAATGGAGGTAAGGGTGCTGGGGCATCCAGTCCCCGCCCCAACTGCTTTCTCATGATTTCTTGAGCTGTGATGCAACTGGAATGGGAAGGTTATCTGGAGGTGGCATATTTCAGTGGGTCTTGGAGGATGCACAGGAGTTTATAGAGTGAAGACTAGGGAGAAAGGCTCCTCTTCTCTGAATAAGTCAATTGGCCCCCAGAGGGGCAAACGTCTCTTTGGGGGTGGGGGGTCAGCCATGTAGCCAAAGGCTGGGGTGCAGATTGTGGGCTAAAGTTCACAGTACTGCCCTGACCTTGTCCAAGTAGGCATTCTCCGCAGATTCCATGGTAACCATCCCATTTCTGCTTCGCTCCTAGAACTGAGCCTGTGAACAGCCAAAATGCCTTGAGCACCCTGGCCCTCGCAAGGCATGCCCAAGCACCACCCCTTCATCTACTCACTCTACAGGCCCCTGTCCACCCCTGCTGTCCTGCACCCCAACACATATACATGCGCCCGGCACACATGCATGTGCTGCTTCGAGATGCTCTCCCTTGTCGCACTCTCAGTTGCCAGCTCATTCTCAGCACATCCACCCATTAGCTTGTGCATGTTTTATTCATTTCCTCATATAAGTCTCTACTCATCAAATATTTATTGAGAACCTGTTACGTGCCTGACTTGCTGATTCTTTCCCTGGTACCCACTCTCTAACAGTGTGATCGCAGGGCCCCCGGCACCAGAGTCCCCAGGCTTGCCTGTTCAAAATAAAGAGCAGCCCAACCCTCTGCCACCATCACCCAAGGACTATGCCCTGGAACAGCCTCTGCGCTGCCAGTGCACCTGAGTTTGAGAACTGCTGGCCTCGGGGTGCTGCAGAGCCAGCGTTGCTCCTTCTCCTTGTCCTCATTATTCATGCCTGCCCCCATCGACCCTCAGAGATTCCAGGAAGGAGCTCAGAACCACATTACATGGAGCCTGGATTCCTCTCTTAATAGCTTTGTGGTCTTATTTCTGCTCTGAGAGCATTAAATATATAATACACACTAAGATAGATAGATAGATAGATAGATAGATAGATAGATAGATAGATAGATAGATAGATAGAGATAGATGATTGATAGATGTAATACACACACACACACACACACACACACGCACTTTTTACATCGAGTCTCTGAAGGTCTTCATGAGCACTACTTAGAAAAGCTGCCCCAAGAAAGCGGACTTAAGCGGGGGTGCACAGGGCAATGCTGATGAAGGTCCCAGTGCAAACTAATCTGTATTCCCAGCCCCTCCTGGGCCACTTGACTCCCTTGTCTGTGTGAGGGCTGCATTCTTTTCTCCTCTGGGAGATTTATTTGGCCAATTAAAACCTGGGCTCCACAGTGACGTAACGGCCGCCTGCTTCTCTCCCACCCACCCGGGGCTATCTCAGACCACACTGATCAGTCCTAAAACTGCAGGGTAAGAGGAAGAATGGCTGAGCGGCCAGCCTCTGGGCCCCGGTCTGGGATCCTGCGGCTCTTTTGGCCTCATGACGCCGGGCTCTGCTTTGAAGGCCAGGCTCAGACACTACCCACTGGAGCCTGAGCACACTGGTCCCAGCTTGCAGTCTGTGCTGGAAGTTTGGCTCTTCAAGGCTCCGTAAATAGCCGGATAGCACTGACCCGCAGCAGGAGCAGGGCCAAAGGCAGATGCTTTTCTAGGTATTGATCTGTTTTCCAAGGCTTCTCATCTCTGCACCATGAATCACCAAATATGAGAAGGGCGGCCCGACCACACAGCTAATGAGAAGAGAGAGCATGCCGACCAAGAGCAGCCTACTGCTGGTGCTCAGAGGTACCTGGATTAACTTGAACTTCTCGCTTTAATGTGCACACGGAACTCCTGGGGAGTTTTGTGAAAATCAGATTACAATGCAGTAGGTTGGGTGGGGTCTGGGAGTCTGCATTTCTAACAACCTTCCAGGTGAGGCTGGTGCCGCTGGCCCATGGAGCTCAACTTGGATGGAAAGGGGCTACCCTACTGGAAGGAGGAACTTATCACTCCCATTTTCACAACAAAGAGAAACTGCAGCTGATGGAATTCACAACCTGCAAGGAGTCACGGAGGCAGAGCGAGGGTTTGTAGGGTTTGTACTCGGACTATGGGCTCCAAGGCAAGAGCTCATGACCACGGAGCCAAGATGCCTGTCCCCGTCACCCTCCAGGCCTTGCCACAGTCTCGCTGTTTCTCTGTGTCTGCCATCACAGGTGCCAGCTGGACTGTGGGAAGAGAAAATGAACCCCCGTCTTAGCCAATGCAGGCCAGTGCCTGGCGAGCGGGGGAGCCTTTGTGCAAAGAACAAGATGCCCTTTCCCCGGGTGGGTCAGCGCCTCGCCAGGGCACATGGGATTCCAGCCCACTCAACCCTTGACCATGATGATGCCTGAAATTAAAACTGGACAGTCCTCCACGGGAGGCCCTGCTCCCCAGCGCTTCAGCAGGATGTGGCGGATCCTAGAGTGAAGAGCAAGGACTTTAGATTCAAACAGACCTGAGTTTAAATTACCACTTAGTGGTGACCTCGAAGCAAGTGACTACACCTCTCTAAGCCTATATCCACATTTGGAAAATGGGGAAATGCCCACCTGCCTCACAGAATTGCTGTGAAATATGGACTCAGAGCCCTTCAATACTGGCAGATTGAGCACTGGATAGATGAGCAAGCCCGCAGGGGGCTCAGGAGCCCGGCTGGGGCAGTCTGCCCGTCATGGGAGGGTGGGATTGAGAAGGGAGGGGAGGACATCCAAATAGCCCTGCTTTGCCTCATGACCCACTCTCACGGGCTCAGCCCAGTGAGCACTGCCCTGGCCCACGAGGCCCGCACCAGGTGCCTGCCAAGCAGCCAGCACTACAGGTTGGTCCCAAACGGATTCGCTTGGGGGCAGAAGGGTCTGGTAGCTCAAAGATGGTTTCTGGGGTGAGAGAACTGACAATAAGGTCTTCCTTGTGGGCAGCATTAGAGCCCAAAAGGGCATTAGAGCCCAAAAGACCCAAGTTTGAATCCTGGTGCTCTGAGCCCTGAGCTGGGTGGCCTGGCCGGCCATGTCCCTTCTGGAGCCTCACTTGTCATGAGGCTACTAAATGGGGCTGCCGTGATTCCGGGAGCCCTGGGCATGGCACTCAATCTGTGCCTGGCACAGACCATGTGCTCAGTGCAGAGCGAGTAACTACCATCTGCACCTGTATCTCACCAATGGCCTTTCCACCCAACCAATGAGCTGCCCTCGCTTGCCTCTCCCACACATCTACATCCAACCCATTAGCAAGTCCTGTCCTCTTGACCTTCAAATAGGTCCTGAGTCAGACCAACGCTACCAAGTGGCCAAGGGTTAGCATCATCTCCCCTGGATCATAACCACAGCCCCCAGCAGACGCCCAGCGTGCACCCACTTAGACAGCACTGGCCAAGGGAATGTTCTGTGATGGTGGAAATATTCTGCATCTGCGCTGGCTAGTGAGTGCTTGAAATGTGACTATAGTGGCCTACATTTTCAACGTTATTTCTTTGTAATTAATTTGTTTAAATGGTCACATACGGCTAGTGGCTATCAGATTGGAGGTTTAGACTATTCTCCGTCCAGCAGCTGAGGCACGCTTTTAAAGCCAAAGTCAGATTGTGTCCCTGTTTGCTCACAAGCCTCCAATGGGTCTCTTCTCGCTCAGAAGAGAGTCGAGAGCCCTGGCCATGGCCTGAAAGCCCGCCCCCAGCCTGTGACCTGCGGCCTCCACTCTCTCCAGCCTTAGCTCCTACCACCGTCTTCCTTGCTCGCTCTGATCCAGCCCCACTGGCTTCTTTATAGGTGCTCAACCTGACAATCCCATCCTGCACAGGGCTGGACATGTGCTGTCCCCAACACACAAACTTTCCCTAAATATCTTGTCGGTTCCCCTAATTTAAGACTCTGTCCAAATGTCTTCCTTGACCCCAGGAAATGACACTTTAGTCCCCTGTGCCTCACCTCCCCATGCCTGGTTTCTCCAAAACACCCATGGCCACCTGAAGTCTCATGTATGTGTTACATGTTTATTCTCGCGTTCCTTACCAGAATGCAGGACTCATGGGAACAAAGAACAAAGACTTTGCCTGTCACACTCACCACTGCATCTTCTCGATAAAGACAAATGAAAGACTCATGGGTAAGATGCCCAGTGCCCAGCAGGTGCTCAATAAACAACCATGTGGCTGCTGTAATAACCAGTTTTCATCATTATTCCTGTCTCAGCCCCAACCAGTCCAAGTCCAGAGCCTGATATCACATTGCCTGGCCCACACGGCCAGGCCTGGTGTTCTCTTTAAATAAAAAAACAACAAAGGAACAACCCCCTCTCCTCCGCCTAGCATGCCCTGCCCCCGGGTGCCAGGAAGGTGGAAGTCCCACACCAAAGAAGGAAGTCCTGGTGGCAGCTGGGCAGCAGGTGGGACTCACAGGCCTGGTTGCCGGGTAACCCCACCCCATCACTCACAAACATGGACAGCAAGGTTCCGCCGGGAAGGGCTGTGTGTTCTACATGGCCATCTTATCTGCTGGCCTGACCGCTGAGTCTGTGCCTTGCTTTCAAAGGGACAAAGCACTGGAGGTGCAAAGCCGATGGGGATCAGTCACGATCCACAGGTCTGGCACCTGCAGGGGGGAGGGACAGCGAGCTCAGGTTCCTGAGGCCCATTGTGCATGGCCTACTGGCAGCAAGCTCTGGGCCACCTTGTGGTGGAGTGGGTTTAAATGAGATAATGCAAGAGAGGGCGCTTCCTGTGGCGCCTGGCACCCTGAGAAGCACTCAGTAAACATTAGCTGCTGCTGTGGTTATTATTTCGATTCTTCTGGGATATGCTTGTCACAATTTCCAGGGCAGCCTGCCTGGCTGGCCCTGCCTCCACCTCTACAACCTCATTCCCAGTCTTTCCCTCCCTCCCTCCCTCCCTCCCTCCTTCCCTCAAATCCAGGTTTCCCAGCCTCGGCACTGTTGGCATTCGGGGCCGGATCGTTCTTAGTGGGGATGGTCCTGTGCATGGACGGCTGAGCAGCATCCCTGGCCTCCGCCCGCTGTTGCTGCCTCTGCCCATGCTTGCCCACTCCCCTCCATATAAGGCTGGCCTCACCCCATCCTCAAGTCTCCACTCAGAAATAACTTCCTGGGGAGATGCTCACCTCAGTGCACAAAGCAGAGCCCACACAACCCGGAGCCCTAGAAAGTTCCCCGGGTTTTAGCACAATGAGGATTATTCAGAAAGATGACAAATCTTCGAGGGATAAAAGGAAAGGCTAAGGATGAAAAAGTGTGAAAGAATATACCACCCCTCAAAAAAAATTACATATATATTGATCTTTGAGAGAGAAGGAGGAAAGGAGAGAGGGAGGAAAGGAGGAAGGGGGGGGGGAGAGAGAGAGAGAGAGAGAGAGAGAGAGAGAGAGAGAGAGAGACCTGCACAGAGCCCTAACCGAGGATCAAACCTGCAACCTAGGCGTGTGCCCTGACCAGAAGTCCAACCCATGGCCTTTGGTGTATGAGATGACGCTCCAACGAACTGAGCCGCACCAGCCAGGGCTATATCCAAAAATACTGACAGTACCATCTCTGGATTGTGGAATTCCAAGTGATTCTTGTTTACTTTGTTTTTGCTTTATCTCCTATAAACAGGTATTTTGTTTACTTGTTTTTGCTGCAAAAGTTAAATTAAAAAAACCCACAAAAACAAATAAAGGCATTTCACACAGAAAGAAAAACGCTATTATTAGTAGTATTATTAGTATTATTATCAGTATTATTATTAAGAGCCCAGTAAAGTAAAAATCTGCTTTAAAAAAAAACAAAAACAAGCTCCCAGTGAAGGCAGTGGGGATTGAGATCTTTCAGGATCTTAAGTGTGCCAAGACTGTACAGAACTCTGAGCCATCTTAGGTGCTGTTCCTTCTGCCCACACACTTCCCTCCCAGCAGGCCCTGACTTGCCTCAAGCCTCAAATTAGCTAGCACTTCCTCCTGGAAGCCCTCCCTTGACCACTCCCACCCAGACCAGACATTTCCCCCCTTGTAAAAACTCTTTAATTTAAAAATCACTTTAGATTTACAGAAAAGTTGCAAAGATAGTACAGGGAATTCCAGTGAATTCTGGTATACGTCTCACTCAATTTCCCCTAATGTTAGCATCTTCACAGCCATGGAACATTGGTCACAACCTAGAAACCAGCGCTGAAACGTGACTGTTCGCTGAAGTCCACACTTCATTTGTCCTCCACTACCTCCCCACAACACCTCAGTGCCCCACGTTACACTGGCTGTCATACCACCCTCCCCTCCTCTGGTCGGGAAAAGCTGCTCGCACTTTCCTTGCCCTTAAAGATCTAGCCAGTTTTGAGGAGCACTGCTCAGGTGTTTTACAGAATGTCCTTCAATTTGCGTTTCTCTAATATGACACCTCCTTTAAAAAAAACCTGTGATAAAATATATATAACAGAATGTATGAATTTAACTATTTTAAGTGCACAGTTCAGCATTAAACTCATCCACACTGTTGTGCAACCATCACCACCATTTGTCTCTAGAACTTTTTCATCTTCCTCAACTGTCCCATTAAACACTAACTTCCCATTCACCACTCCCCTCCCCCAGGTAACCACTATTCTACCTTCTGTTTCTATGAATGCAAATCAAAACCACAACTAGACGCCACGCCACAGTTAAACCATTAGAATGGCAATTATCAAAACAACAGAAAACAGCAAGTGCTGGTGAGGGTGTGGAGGGACAGGAGCCAGGCACTGCTGGTGGGGATGGAAAACGGTGCAGCTGCTGTGGAAGACAGTTTGGCTGTTCCAGAAAAATTACACACAGAATTACCACAGGACCCCGAAACTCCATTCCTCTGCACATACACAGAGGAATCGACAGCGGGGGCCTTGAACGAGTATCTGTACAGCCATGTTCAGAGCAGCATTATTCAGAATAGCCAAAAGGTGGGAGTAACCCAAGTGCACAGATACCGCCTTTTAAAATAGGCATCCCCTTGAAACAACCAGTTCAACATCTGTCTCCCCCCACCCCCAGGGCTGGGTCTCCTTGCTCCTTGGGGCACCCCAGTCTCACAGGTGTTCAGCATGTAGAATGAGCCCCAGGACGAGACCTGTGGCCACGGGGGAGCCTGCTCCACTCTTGAAGCCCCTGGCCTAGGTTGCATCAGAAGGCAGTGCCATGTGGAAAATGCCAAGCAGGGCATTCCTGCCCCAGGGCAGCGGCTGCCTCCTTGGAAGCCATGACTCGGTAGCTGCCCTGGACTGGGCCCGCACCTTCCTGACCCTCTGGGCTGCCTCAAAGGCTCTGGTGGCTCTGGGGAAAAGGAGCCCTTGGAGCAAAGGTGGAAAAGGGAGGCTCCCTTCCTGGAGGAGAGCTCTGGCAAGCAGCCCCGCCCTCCCCAGTGTGAGCACACACCTGGAAAGTAGCAACATCACCCACCCAGACAGCAGGGATAACCCGCTAACAGTGGTCCTCACTGGGTACCCACAGTGCGCTGGGCGCTGGGCTACATAAACACTTGAGACGGTTTCTGTCAGACTTGGAAACAAACTGCAAGACTGATATTCTAATCCCCCATTCTACTGCAGGGAAACGGGCTTCGGCAAGGGACTCAAGGTCACACAGGTATCAGTATCAACCTGGTCAGCATGGCTCTGGACCCCAAGTCTGACTCCAGTGCAATGCCCCTCCCCCGCTGGGGGCATCAGGAGTTAAAGGAGCCCACTGGGCACAACTTCCAGCTCATCACTGGGTCTGCATTTTCAGGGGAACAAAGGCTAAAGACAGGGAAGTTGGTGATTCGACCTAGCCGGGGAACGGTACTCAAGTTTTAAGAGAAGTGAATGACAACCACAAGGAAGTCCCTATTACTTACAACAAGGTTTACCTAGTTGTCATCCTCACAGCTCCAACTGGTAGGCATTATTACTGACCCATTTTAGAGATGAGGAAACTAAGGTTCGGGGAGAACAATCACTTGCCAGGAAGCTGACTCCCTCAGTGAGGGTAGACTGTGAACAGCCCAATGGCAATAAATGACACCGGGAGTTCTTCCTCTGTAGTTCATGGTCAGAAGTATTAGTGCACAAGGGGGTTGAGGGTGTCATGGGGTCTTTGAGGTGGAGACAGCCATTCTAAGGCCCTGGGGATGGAGGGAACGGCCAGAAAAGCAGCCCTTCTTTTAGCACTGATCCACATCAAAACTCCCTCCTGGATTTCACATTTCTTGTCTCTTATTTTTTGTTTCTTCCCTACCACCAGTTTTATTTACTCATCCATGGAAAGTTCCAGCAACAGTCCAACATGTGCGTCAAGGAGGCAACACAGCCCCACTGTACACGCACCAGAACTGGAGGTGCTGTGTGACCTTGGGCAAATTGCTTCACCCCTCTGAGCGTCAGTCTCAGTAATGTAGGGTGGAAGGCATCGTATGCGCTGCCAGGGTCACTGTGTTTCTTAAATGAAATCGTGGCTTGGGAGCACCTAGAGCAAAGGCAGGCATGAGTGGCTATGTGGAAAGCTGGGGGAATCTGAACCAGGGGGAAAATCAGAGGGGAGGCTCATGCTCCCAACAGGGGGCAAGGAAGATGAAGCACACCTGTCCAGTTATCACACCCAGGAAGCTATACACATGGCAGCATGAACCACAGAAGGGCCCAGGCCTTGTTCCCAGCTCGGTGCCCTGTCCACGCTCCCTGTCTGGCAGGCCCTTTCCATTCAGGGGATCTGGGGCCTGCAGGGTCCCACTCAGATCTACCTGGGACCATTACACCCGGGAGGTCTGGCCGCAATGTTAGTTAAGTCTGTGGGGTCACCATCTCCGTGTGTCTCCCACCAGAGTGGAGGTCTGTTCCCCAAAGCTAAATCAGGAAGGAAAAAGTGCTCTCACCTAGGCCCAGGGGAACCTTGCTTTCCGCTGAGCTGCTCTGACCACTCTGGAGAAAAGGGAACCGCGGGTGGTTGGTTTTTTTTTCCGTGTTGCTCCATCACGTTTTCCCCTCCCTGGGTGATGCCTGCTGCTTATTATAACTGTGATAACATGGAAAATATCTCTTGTGGATTTCTACAAGAGGCGAAATGACAGGCTCTCTCCTTCCCTGTATGGAACGCTGCAGACCTGAGATGAGGTCTTTCTGTGTGGGTGGATCCCTGGGGCTGGGAAGCAGGAATGCAGGGGTGAGGCACCCTCCCGCTGCAGCAGTGTGCTGAGGAGGGCTCCTCAGAGATGGGGGCATGCCCAATGCTGCCTGCTGTTGGGGCTTCAATCTTTTGAGGGTTTAGGGGAAATGCAAATGTATTTTTAAACTCCTCTCATTTTGTGAGTGCCCAGTAGGCGCTAACAGCTGTGCTAAGTGCTCTATGCTTTGGTTGGGTCTCTCAGAGTCTTGCCACATATTACAATTATCTCCATTCTGCAGACAAGGAACTAAGTAAGGCCTTGAGAAATATAAAGTGTCCTGACCAGGGTCAAGCGGCCACAGGAAGAAAGATACCTGTAGGTGATGGTGACTGAAGTAAATGAGAATGTGCAGTGACCACCCTGAGTCAGAGAGCCGACATTTGGAGGTCAGGGTGAGATGAATTAGATCAGATGGAGCTATTTGCAAACCGTGTCTCAAGCACCTGGAAGTGTGTGGTGAAGAATTCTGCAGCTGCATCTGGGCTCGACAGGAAAGAGTGGTGACTGATTACTGATGTCTGTCCTGAACACAGTAGTGGAAGTGGTAGAACAGATGCCACATTTATCATCTCTCATCTACCGTGCATCCTCCTGCCGCAGGATGTTTCTGCGCATCTTCCTGCTCCTTAGCTTCCCCTTGCATTAAGTGAGCTCCGATGTAGAATAATAGGTAGAAGTGCCTTTTAAAGAGGAAGATATTTTCTCTGAATGTTAAGCTAGTTAGTGGCATTTGTTAATTCAGAGGTAAATCTTAATTCTTATAGGAAAGTTAGTTTCATTAACCTATACTTATTAGGCACTGATTGTCTCTGCTCTCACTTAGCAAGGGGACAATTAACTTAATAGTTATTTAATATGGCTGCTGGGAATGCACAGAGCGAAAAGTACAGGGGCCACATCACACCCGCCGGTAGGGCACTCTCTCTCCCTGGCGATCACTTGACTCTGACGTGGAAAATTACCTTCCTGTCCACAGCCCACTGGACACACTTGCACAGTGGCTCCGGTGCCCAGGAGGGTGCTGGGCGCTGAGGAATGTGGGCCTAAGACATAAAGGGGACTTTGGGAGGCTGCAGCACAGGAAGCCAAGGGTGGTCCCTCTGCCAGCGATTTGTCTCTCTTTGCTAATTAGAAGCTCATGCCTCATTCTTTGATTTTTCTACCCCAAAGAGGAATCTTGGCCATGCTGCCTATAGCTTTTGGCAAGGGGCGACAACACAGGAAAGAGAAGACGCAAATGGCATCTCCAGGGCTGAGAGGGAAGGTGTGTTTGAAGCCGACAGAGTGCGCCCAGCTTTTATCTCTAGGCTGTACTTAGAGGTCTCGCTCGCCCCTTGGGTGAGCAACCTCACCCACCGCCTTGGGGGGGCCCCGGCGTGTGACAGTCGCCTCCCCTGTCTGAGGCTGGCACCAGGACCTGCAGTGGGGTTTGTCTGGACTATATGTTCTTCATCAGGAGGAGTCGGAGACAATCTCCCTTTCTGGCCAGAGGAGGAGGAAGGCATCTCTGAGGCCAGCGCTTCCCCCAGTGCAAACAGCTGCACCCAGCCTGTCCAGCCCAGCTTTCAACTTTGTTGCTTTTGCAAATATGGTCCTGGGTCCTATTTCCCACATCCCTGCAGCCAAGTCCAGCCAGCCTCCTGGAGGCATGGCCGGCTCCGAGCCAGAAACCAGGGGAGACCAAGGTGAGGAGAAAGCTGATCCCTCCCACCTTCTAGAAAAGCAGCAGGCGAAGGGTGGGGAACAGAGAAGGTGCAATCAGGACAGACAAAGCGAGGAGTCACTGTCAGAAATAGAGGGAGCTCGGCCTGGGTGCTGGGACCAAGCGGCGAAGCAACCCATCTTTATAACTGATTCCCCAGTTCACTTCCCTAACACCTCCTCATTCCTCAGTCACAGCTGACAAGTCACTCCTTGTCTCCCCGAGGAGACTGGGCCACCTGGTAAATGTGCCCATGAAGCTCCTGTTGACCATTGGTCTCCCCTCTGGAATAGACTGGCAGCTCCATGAATACAGACGTCATCATCCCCAAACTCCACCCAACATCTGGCTGGAAACGAGGGACAATGGAGGTGAAAGCAGGGGTGGTGGGGGAGACAGAGAGATAGGAAGAGAGAGAGGGGAGAAGCGAAGTCACTTGGTTTCTCATATTAGGGCCGGTCGTTGCAGCCCCCCAAAATGTCATCATCCTCTTCCCAGGACCTGTGCATATGTGGCCTTACCTGGACGAAAGTCTTTGCAGATGTGATTAAGTTAAGGGCCTTGAGATGGGGAGATGATCCTGGTTACCCACGTGGCCCATGTCTTCACAAGGTCCTTATAAGAGGGAGGCAGGAGGGTCAGAGGCAGAGGAGGATGTGACCACAGGAGCAGAGGTCAGAGTGATGCCACCACAAGCCAAAGAATGCAAGTGCCTCAAGCTGCTGGAAAAGGCAATGGACCAGATTCTCCCCTGTAGCCTGCAGAGGAAACACAGCCCTGCCGACACCTTGATTTTAGCCCAGGGGACCCATTTTGGACTTCTGACCTCTAGAACTATGAGATGCTCAATCTGTGTGGTTTTAAGCCACCAATTTCGTGGGAATTCGTCACAGCAGCCATAGGAAACTAAAACACCCACGCACAACACTTGGTACCTCTAATCAGTGATTATCAGCCCCACTGAACCCATGTTCGTGATACGACAGACATTACTAATAGCCACGGGGCCCTGGTTTCATCAATTCCCAGTACATGACGGATGAAGGCTCCTGCCCCTTGAAGGCAAGCCATGGGTCCTTCTTGGGGACCCACAAGCCATCGACTGGTTCTGGCTGATCAAACGTGAGGCCAAAGGACTGCACTGCCAGCGCTGGGCTCCAGTCCTCCACCCCTGCCCCAGAGACCCCTGAAGCTTCGGGTGGAGGTGGCAGCATCACCAGGTGGGAGAACCTCCGCTGGCGGCCCCTTGCACACGGCCCGTGTAGAGCAGGTGCCTGCTGACCCTCCATGGACATGATAGACATGTCGACCAAGCAAGAGGAAACCTTCTAAGCCCCTGGGACTGGGGTCATTTTACGGCAGCACAACCTGCCCATCCTGATGAGGGACCCATCTAGGGAAGCAGCAGCTGCCACCCACACGCATGTGGTGGACACGACCACTTGAGGGGTCTCTGCATCTCTGGAAGCAGACGCCCCCTTGGCCACAGACCCCTGGAATGTTCCCAGGGGCCCCTGACAATTTCTACCTTGGACGGATGGGGGAAGTTCTCCTTAGTCATGGAATGACCATGAAGTGAAATCACTTCTCCCAGACAAACAGAAGGAAAGGGGAAGGTGGCGCAGCTTCCCAAACCTCCCACACATACCCACAGCCGCGCGTAGCCACCTGCCGGCATGCCCAGTGTGGCCTGGTCCTTTATGC
The DNA here is from genome assembly GCF_963259705.1 of Myotis daubentonii. Lineage (NCBI taxonomy): Eukaryota > Metazoa > Chordata > Mammalia > Chiroptera > Vespertilionidae > Myotis > Myotis daubentonii. The sequence continues at coordinate 35,617,946 of NC_081854.1, forward strand.
CTCCTTCCTGGGGACCCACAAATGTCTCCTCATCTCTCTGCGTCTCTGCCAGGCCCTCTGCCATGCCTGTGGCTGGGATTCCAGGAAGCCAATGGGTATTTTCAGAGCTTTATTGTCCCATTTGTCTCCTGCTAATTAGCTAGGAGTGACTAATCAGAAAACAGTGGGGAGGCAGAGAAAATACTTGCATTTTCTTGGCTTTTAGTTGCCTGTGGTTACTGAGAATGCTCTGGATTTATCTGATGGAGCTGGGGCGTGGGATTTTCTTTGTCCTGTCCTGGGCAAATATGGAGAACCCTGAGGGCTACCACTAGGGAAAAGGGCAGCAGCTTCACATAAGGATGACAGTGCTGTGGTCACCAGTGGGCAAACCAGGGTCTCCGGAATCCCTGACCTCAGCCTTCTAGTAATTTCTAACTCTGACCAGGCGAGCTGTGGAAGCACAAATAGCCCCAGTGGGTTCTGGCCTCTCCTGGCCCCGGAGGCCATGCCGAGAGCACGGATGGTGGTACAAGACCTGTCTCCGTGGTCCTACTCAAGGCTGCCAAGGTTTCAGAACCAAGAATGGGAGGGGCAACTAAAGTCCCCATTGCTCTCCCAAACCACCAATGGCAAGGCCATGTCTCCCCAAACCTGAAAGGACATGTCACCCACTAACTGCCCTTCTCCCAACCAAGCTCTCAGCCACACACACATCTGTTACTCATGATCCTCATCAAAACCCCTCAAAGGTCCTGTCTTTTTATTCTCCCACTTCACAGACGTGAACATTGAGGCATGACTAGCCTGGGGTCACACAACAAATAACTGGAAAAGCTGGTTGTCAAACCTAGGTCTCTCTGTATCCACCATGTGGGAAGGGGAGAAGAAGGGCTAACACTGGCATGTGCCAGGTGCCTGGCATGTATTATTTCTGTCCTACAACAACAGTGTGGAGTGAGGTACATACGTGTACAACACATATGCATGCCACAGGCATACATATAAACAGGCACACACACAGATACACATTTACACATGCACATATGTATACACACGTTTAAGTAGTCACATGGGCACATAGGCACAGACATGCATACACTTAAATGCACATGTGACCATGCATACACACAGGCAAATGCTAATATATACATGCATGAACACACATACATATGTAGACACATAGTTTCTCAACATGGAGGTGGATGAGGACACAGTCACCCTCAAGGGAGGCAGCCAGCACCCTGTGACCAGCTGGCGCACAGGCCCTGCTCCAGCGCCGTCGGCCCAGACCGCCAGGTTTAGCAAAGTCCTGTCCTTGCCACCTCTGCCCTTTGGGGGTAATTTCATCACTGACGGTGATTTCCAAAGATAATAAATAAACAAGGAGGCCTCAGTCCTGCCTCTCAGGGCCGCTTCTTCAGCACCCCTACCCCACCCGCACATACACACAAGTGTGTGTACACACACTCTGCAAAACCCAGCCCTGAAAGTCCCCCAGATGGGACAGTTTCTCGGGGGGAGGGGGGTGCGGGGGCACACAGCAGACCGGGGCTGGCAAGGGAAAGAGGGAGGAATCCACTTGAGAATAATTTCCCAAAGGCCCTCAGCATGGCTCCTGACCTCTCAGTAATAAAAGTCCGATGAAGAAAGAGCAGATGTGAAACAAACGGCCCGCGTTTGCAAGGCTGGCATTTTCCAGGGTAAAGTTCTGACTATTGAATGATTTACCAGCTCAGCCAGGTTAATCATTGCCTAAGAAGTACAAATGCCTCCCTCCAGCCCATTAGCTGGTGCCCTGGTGCTACTGCAGGTCAAGCATGTCAGGCACGTCAGGTACCAGCTGGGGGTCAGTGACCCTGCCCTCCCACCCTGTTTCCAGCAATGGAGGGTCTGGTTTGTGGACTGAATAGGCCCATGGTCAATCATCAAACCAGTCTTTTTCACTGACCATCTACTTTGCGCTCAGCCTTAGGCTGGGCCCTTTCCATCTAAGTCAATACTAACATCGAGTTAATGGCTGAGTGCCCAGGCCCAAGTAGACAGACCTGGGTTCAAATCCCAGCACTGATAGTGCAGCTCTGATACCAGTTGGTTCTTCATCTGTAAAATGGGTTGCTACTAGAACAAAATGAGATCATGTGTGTTAAACAGGGGTTCCCAGTTGCATGCATTTAGCAATGTCTGGAGACATTTCTGGTGGTCACAATATAGGCAGGAGCTATTAGCATCTAATAGGTCCAGGCCCAGGATGCTGCTAACATCCTACCATGCCCAGGACGGTCCCCACCACAGAGAACGATCGAGCCTCACATGTCTGTGCTGAGGGTGAGAGAGCCTGGTGTAAAGGATGAAACAGTGCCTGGCTCAAGGTAAGCCCTCGTTAACGTCAGCTGCTATACTTACCTCAAAACCATCCCACAGCCCTAGAGAGTCCTGACGCTGGACTGCAGAGTAGGAAGTTGGGATTAGAGAGGCTGCGATTTACTCAGGTGACAGGAAAGAGCAGAGCTGACCGGGCCGCCTAAATCCACCTAAATCCATTTGCCTTCCTTCTTTCCCATGACACTGGGAGCTGAGGCACAAGCTGGTCCCAGGCCTGAGGCCTTCTGTCCCATGGAGATGCAAATTCCCTTCCTGCCCCAGAATCACATGCCGGCCCCTCTGCTCCTCCTCCCTTCTGCAGTTCCACTAAGGGAAGAGGGCTGTTTCCTGAATTGTTTCCTTGGGCTCCGAATGGACGGACGCCTGTGTCTGGACCCTGCAAATAGCTCAAAGCAGATACTTTCTTCCCTTTCCCCCCTCTCTCACCCACTACCTATTACCCCCAGCTTTTGCCCAAGAAGGCAGTCTGTCTCCAAGGCCCACCTTGTCCCTAAGAGAAAGATGCCCACCCGGGCCCTGCAAATCAGATCCTCCTCTAAGCTGACTGTCCCTGGGTGTGGGACCCTCCACCCGCACACCCAGGGAGGGGTCTGTCTCGAGAGATGGCAAAGGATCCTACAAGAGCCTGTATGGCCTGGTCTCTGTCTACCTTCGGCACACACACTCCACTCACAGCCAAAACACACACACAAAGTCTGCGACCAGCCACACTGAACACCTTCTGTCTCTCCAGCCTCTTCTAGAGGTCAGGCCTTGACACATGCTCCTCCTCCTTCCCAGGGCGCTGTGCCCCTGCCCTCTGCCACATACCTCTTCATGCAACTGAGACTGCTGAAACATCCCTGCCTCTGGGGGCCAGGCTTGGCGGCCCTGCTTCTGTGTGCCCACATCTCAGAACACGTTGCCCAGTATGTGATAGAATACGCGCTGGTCTTCACCCATTACTGCGAGACAGTGGACTCCAAGGGCAGAGAGGCTTTCTGAGCACTTCGTGCTGCCAGCCTAGAGCAGCGCTATCCACAGAACCTTCCGCAATGACAGAAACGGTTTGCATCTGTGCTGTCGCACGGGAACCACTACCCACACGTGGCTATGGAGCATTTGAAATGTGGCTTGGGCGCTTGAAGAATTGAATTTTTCATTTTAATTAAATTTGAATCACCACATGTGGCTAGTTGCCATCGTATTGGACAGCAAAGGTCCAGAACAATGCCTAGGGCAGTGATGGCGAACCTATGACATGCGTGTCAGAGGTGACACGTGAACTCATTTTTTTGGTTGATTTTTCTTTGTTAAATGGCATTTAAATATATAAAATAAATATCAAAAATATAAATCTTTCTTTTACTATGGTTGCAAATATCAAAAAATTTCTATATGTGACACGGCACCAGAGTTAAGTTAGGGTTTTTCAAAATGCTGACATGCCGAGCTCACAAGGTTCGCCATCACTGCCCTAAGGCAAAGGGCTCACTACCCACTGGCTGAATAAATGAATAAATGAGTGAGTGGTGTTCATTTCCCAACTTTATTTCCCCACATTATAACCATCTGGTATCAATCATCTCCAGTAGGGTGAGCTTCCTGAGGGCAGGATGCAGTTCGTTTTTTATCATCGCTATATTCCCACTGTTTTATATGGTTCTGGGGAGAATAAATGCATGTAAAAGTCATTCTATGCCCTCAAAATAAATAAATACATGCATGCATGAATGAGTGAGTGAATGGTCTGCAACTTGGACTCTTTTTCCCTTGTCCATCAAGCCTAAGGAAAACTGTGACACAAAGGAAAGCAGTCCTGTTCTGGGCTGGTCTGTGAATATCTTTCCAGCCCATTTCCTCCTCGCTAAAGTGACCGAACGTCCCCCACATCCTGGATTCCGTCTCTCCTGGTGTCAGCACTGAGCCTCTGCTACTAGCAAAGGAGGCATCCTTTCTCCAGTGTGCTTCCCTCTCCCCCCATGCTGGGCAAGAAGCAGGGAGAGTCTGTTTGTTCTAGACTCAGAGGAAAGGATTGGGGCTCTTTATTCTTCTGGGGCTGCCATTCCCTGCCTCTCTGCTCAGGTGGCAGGGCCCCCAGGAGATTTCAGGAAAAATTATAACTCATAAGAATGAGGATGAATGTGAGATTCAATTATAAATCAAATGCCTTTCTTCCCTGACGCTGGCTGCGATGTTCTCTTAACATCGTTATTCACTGCAAGCGTCATCTGTGCTGCTCCCCCCTCCATTCGACCCACTTCCTTCCGATGTAGGTCACAGTGGAATCTCCCTGCGTTCCCCAGGTATGCCTCCAGTGAGGGGGGTGGCACCACTTAAAACAAAATTAGGAATTCTCTTACAAGTCTATAAGGACCCTGTGCTCTCTCGTGCAGCTGAGACCCAGACTTGCAACCGTATGTGGAAATCCTGTGCAAAGAACCTGGGGCACATTGGGTGGGGGGCAGGCAGGCAGGGTAGCTCCTGTGCCCAAGAAAGTCGGGCAGCTGGAGCTTGAAAGCCATCGTCGCATGGAAACACTGCCAAGGAGGGTTTGGTGTCCAGAACAGAAGCAAATCAGTCAAGTGGGAACTGGCCGTACTTTATGGTGAACATCCTGGGCCCACCACATAATAACTGTGTGTGACCTGGGGCAAGTTGCTTCTCCTCCCCGAGCCTCATTTTCCACCTCTAAATGAGGTGATAAAGCCAGCATCCACATCACAGAGTGGTGTGGATTAAATGCATTCATAGAGGAAAAGTGCTTAGCATGGGGCCTAGCACAGAAAAAGCACTCAATACACAAATATTATTATTGGTGTTCTTTGCCAGAGTCTCTTTTAGCCACACAACATAAGCATCTCACTATGAACCTGAGCTTCCCCTCCTTCATTCTGATGAGCACTGAGCATGGAGCCCGTCAGGCACTGGGCCAGGTGCTGGTGATAGGTCAGACTCTGCACCTACTCTCAGGGCCAGGACATTTGCTGGGATGATGGATGCATGAAATCAAACACAACAGTGCATGTGGGAAGTGTGTCTCGCAGGGGTAGGGAGGCTATGGAGCCCAGCGAAGGGAGGACTTGGTCTGGGCTGTCCTGGGAGGTTTCACACTGTGGGAGCTGGGCTGGGAAAGAGGAAAGAAAAGGGGTCCTGGCGGTGGGCCTGGCATCTTCAAAGGTCTAGAAGTGTATAAGATCATGGGCTTTTGGGGCAAGTACAGAAGGCTGTTTGTGGCTGGGGCAGAGGGTGCCTGGTAAGGAACTGGCAGGAGATGAAAATGAAAAGATTGAGTTGGGGCCAAATCTGGCCTTCTCTGCCAGGAAAATAAGGAGTTGAACTTTGTCCTGTGGATGACAGAGGGTTTTCAGTACCATTCATAAAGTTACTCAACTCTGGAGACAGAGACCACACCCCCTCCACACATACACAAATATACATGTACACACTCAGGGAGGCCTGGCTCCCTGCATTAAACCCAGAGCAGAAATGGGAGCCCTTAGGCTCCAAGATACAGCAGAGAGGATGTGTTCTGAGAGCCACGCAGAGGCCTGGGAGGCCAGTTTCAGGCTGTGGGAGGAGGAGATGTTTACATGCAAGAGGTTTCCTGTACATGCACGTGTGCGCATATACACAGAGACTCGCATGCACACATACCCTTGAGGACAGGATAGTGCTACAGGTAATCCTTTCAAAGCACTACCTTCTCAGGTCAGGTCTATCACATGTGCACCAAAGAGACTTGGAAATAAAAACCCAGCATGTTTCCCTTTCACAACTTCCCAGCCTGGGCCTTGATTCATAACGAAACTTCCTCCCCTCTCCATCACCCACATTTGAAAAGGAAGTGTGGGTCTGCCTCCAGGAACCAGAGCCACGGTGCAGGAGATGGAAGTGATCCGAGAACCCTGCGAAGGATGGCATCATCGGGGTGGGTGACTTCACATGGTGATGCCACACCTCTCTCTCCTTCCTCCCTCTGCTGAGCTGATGGGCTGCTTTTCGTTTGTTTGCTAATCCTCACCCGAGGTTATTTTTTCCATTGATTTTTAGAGAATGGAAAGGAGGGGAAGAAAGAAAGAGAAACATCGATGTGAGAGAGGATACATCGATTGGTTGCTTCCCACACATGCCCCAACCAGGGCCGGGATCAAACCTGCAACCCAGGTATGTGCACTAGACTGGGAATCGAACCTGCAACCGTTTGGTGTGCAGGCTGATATTCTAATCACTGACAAACACCAGCCAAGGCTGATGGGCTGTTTTCTAAGGAAAATGGTTACCCCAAGGAGGCTCTTTCACAATGATGTGTTATGACAGGTGGATGTAAATAAAAATCTGCTAAGTTGCAGTCCAAGTGAGAGAAACCTTTTCCCCTAAAATATGGTTCATACCAGCAATTAGTTCAGCAGAGCCTTTTCCTAGAGAGAAAGTAGAAGTTGAAATGTAAGGGACTTCGGGGGTCATAGCTGTACTGGAATAAGTCAATTTTTAAACAATGAATACAAACTTAGTTATTTCCTTGGAAGGAGAGACTGACTGAGCCAAATAAGGATTTCTCGTTGTCCCAGAGAATTAAACCCCATCTTCGTTAGGCCTGATATGGAAGTCAGTAACTGTTCTAAAATAATAGCTTGTTTTATCCTCACACTAATTCTAGATGGGGAAACTGAGGCACTGAGCAAAAGCAAGAATTTGAGCGCAGGCCATCTAGTTCCAAGGGTCAGACTCTTTCCCCACGGCCCCACCTCCCTCTCGGCACATTCAGCCCTGTCGCTGTGCTAAGACAAGGCAGGACCACACGCACACTCCGTAGGGCCCAGGACCTCGGCTGAGTCCTGAGCGGCCCTGAACTTTAACATGGAGATGGCTGGCCAACGCAATGTCTGAGCAGTAAGCAGCAATCTATGGGGGTGGATGTGATTGTTTCCAAATGTTCTCATGGGGCCAACCAAGAAGGCACTCCAGCTGTCGTGTGGCCTTGGCTATGATGGAGAAGGGGAGGGGAGGACATCAGGGCAAGATGGACACGGAGCTTGGCCTCAGGTGCCACTCGGTGCCATCTCAGAACAATACTGTCTTCAGACTCCCCAAGCCTGACCCAGCCATCTATAAGATGGGTACACTGAGGGCCAGAGAGGTGAAGCAACTTCTCCAAGGCCACACAGCAAGCAATACACAGAACCAGCAGTGATATATGGTCCCATGATGCCAGGCCTGTGTCTCCCCACCTTACAAATCCAAGTCAGTGGGGATCAGAAAAATACTCTATGGAATGACCCATGAATTTACCTTTCACTACACCTAGAACAGAAAATCCACCCCACCCCCAACCTCCCAAGAGCCAAGCCACAATCTGCCCTGTTGTAAAACACGCCTCCTCTGTTCTTCCACACTGGAGGGGGGGTGGTAGGACTGAATGTCTATGTGCACCCCACCTCCTCCCCCCCTGTTTATATGTTGAAACCCTAATCCCCAATGTGATGATATTGGGAAGTGGGGCCTTTCAGAAGCTGTTAGGTTTAGATGAAGTCATAAGGATGGGAGCCCCCATGATGGGATTAGTGCCCTTATAAGAGGAAGAGGGGAAAAGCTCACTCTCTCCACCACATGAGGACGCAGAAAGAAGGCAACCATCTGCAAGCCAGGAAAAGGGCCCTTCCCAGAAACCAGCCCTGCTGGCACTCCGCTCCTGGACTTCCAGCCTCCAGAACTGTGAGAAATAATGTCTGCCGTTTGTAAGTTTCCCAGTCTAGGGTATTTTGTTAATGGCAGCCCCAGCACACTGAGACAGATGGAGAATATTATCCTCAAACTAAGGCCCAGAAAACCACACTCATGCAGTCTGCTCTCCCAAATACGGAATAATTTTCCTGCTTCTCAAGGCCCAGGCACCCCATGCTGGGACTCTCCCACTCCCAGTGCCTACACGGCCCCTGGCACACAAGTGGGGCTTGAGAAATGCTTAGTGAGCAAACAGGCCTAAGCACTGAGTGAATATCTGTGCACTTATCATCTGGCCTCTGTGTAGCCCTCATTCACAGATAAAAGATTGTTCCTGCCTTCACGAAGCTCTGAGCCTGGAAGTCGCAACTCCAAAACCACCCAGCGCCAGCCTCCTTTAGAATGAATAATGCTCACACAAGTAATTCTGCATCTCAACATCTTCCCACAACTGATCTGTGCACAGGAATCTCAGATAAGGATCTGCTCCTGTGCTGTGTTTAAAAGTGAAAAACAAGAAATAACCTTCACATCCATCCTGCGCGGTGGGGTTTGGGGAAGAACCATTTTATGGAATCTGATGTAGCAACCACAGCAGGAGCTAGGTCCACAACTATCAGAACCACTGGTTGGGTGATGAACCCAAATGAGGCAATCATCATTACAAAATGAAACAGACATGTTATTTTTACTGAAAACATGTAAAACGAGTATCTATCTGCTCTTCATCTTTCATGGTTGGGTCAGGGCCTTTTCCTAGAAGATGACCCCCACCTCTGAAGTTTCCTCTGTCTTTCTCACATAAACCCCAAGCACCTCGCAAATGACAATTTATAACTCCAGTTTCTTTAAAGATCTTCACAGGATCTTTAAAGCCATCTGACCGTATGGCTTTCCCCCACTCCCTCACAGTTCTCTCACCACAACAGCTACCGTGTTCTGGCGGCACTCTACTGAGCCTTTCCTAAGCATTCCACTGGTTTTCATAAAAAGAACCACTCTCTTTTCACACGCATATTTCATAAGTTGACGTAATCTTCACGTAAACTATGTCATTACAGGAGCACCTGTACCCAGCACAGTCAGGCTTGGGAGCAGACACCACTGGCTCTTGGTAACACGCAACACAACCCGCCGGAAACACAGGGCAAAGGTTTCCTGGAGCAGCCTGGGCACCAGCCTGCGCCTCAGCCACAGTGACTGGCAGAGGGAGTGGAGAGCAGGGTGCAGTATCCTCGCCAATCCATTAAATAAGTCCGCCATTTACAGTTAGAGGAGTGCGTTCAGGTAGCACAATTTACAAGGTCTTCTGAACTAACATGGTCACATTTCCAAAAATTCTTAAGTGGAAAAAAAGGTAGATTACAGAAAGATAGATACACTATGATTCCTTTTATGTTTAAATAACTCTTATATAAAAGTATACACACACACACACACACACACATGCACACTTTCTATAGAACCATCTGTTTGAATATAAATATACAGAAAAAAGACTAGAAATATGGAAGGTGAGGTAGGAACAGGACTGGTGGTGGAGGAAGGAGAACTTGACACTTTTCTGTAAGGTATCATTTTTCACAAGAATATATGGATATATAAAGTATATAACTGTTTTATTTTTTAATTAACAAGACTTAGCTCAGCACATAAAACCAATAAACCCAGAGCCCGACAAGTATGCAGCTTTAAAAAAAAAAAATCAAAATAACACTGGAAATAAAAAACATGTAACTAGCTTCAAAGAAAGAGTTGTCTACCTCAGCCAGGGTTAGCAAGGCATTCATGGGCTGAAGATCTTCAATGGGCAGAACTGAAAACAGTCAGTGAATTCATCAAACCTGCATGTTCTGACCAGACACCAAGGTCAATGTACACACTAAGCTGCCACAGCAACCAACTGTTTTTGGACCTTGATTTGTTTCTCCATTTAGCCGGATATGCTGTTCCTCTGACAAATTCACCGAGAAGCAGCATGCAAAAGGAGCTTCCCAGGTGGCCGCGATTATTCTGTAAATTACACAACTACCTTCAGCCTCCTTCACTGCAAATGTTTGTTTCCATCATTCATTCACCAATGATTTAGTGGGTCCCCAGAACATTCTAGCTGCGGTGCTTAGCTGGAGACAGAGCTGTGAACTAGGAGCTGGTGACCTAGCATATTGGACACAAAACCACCAACAGAAAAATCATTATTTCATGTGAATTGTGTTTGTGCTAAAGCCCATAAAGAGAACTGCTATCCTATCCTAGGTGGGGAGGGTGGCAGGGAGGACAACGAAAAGTCCCCTGTGGAGGTGCCACTGAAGCTGAGAACTAACTGGAGGGGCATTAGGAGGGAGGGAGTGAAGGTGGGAGAGAAGGTTAGTCTTTGCAAGGAGAACCACGCGTCGGATGTGGTCAGAAGGCTGGCTGGGTGAGCAAAGGAAATGGACCCGCTGGTCGGAGCTGGTGGGGCCTGAAGAGGTGGGAGAGACGGGTTCATGTGGAATCATGCCTAGCCCTGGGGCTCAGGTCAAGAATTATGAGTGTCTCCTAAAAGCAATGAGGAACCATGACAGGATTCTTGAGAAGAGTGGGATTTCATTATGCACGTGCAATTCAAGCCCAGCTGAAAACATTGATTTTGCAGCATGTGCTTCCAAAATGGCTTTCATTTTCTTCCATCACTGTGGCCTCCAGAAACATTTGTGTGAGGCCCCCTAGAACAGCAGACACTCTGCAGCTGCCCCCACCCATTACCAACCCTCCCCCGACCCCCCACCCCCACCACCCTGGTTAGAAGCTTTTCACCATTCGGCACAAACCCTCAGAGTACCAGGCTTATGGAAACATTCCCAAAACGTTTTGTTCTGTGCAATCGAGATGCCTGCTTGGAAAATCCCGGCTGCAAGCATTTCTCTCCTCCAGGCAGCTACACCCAACTGTTTCTGCTGCAAGATTCTGCGTCACAAAAGGGATACCCCAGCTAACGCGATACTGGAACGAGCTGGAGGATCTGGGCTGCCTGCATTCAGGGCAATCACGTCCCATCAGTGTGTGTCCTTCCTCTGAGTTATCTAATCGAATTTCCTGAGTGCATGAATATAAACACTGTTGTTCTGACCCATGATGAACTTGTAAACAGACTGATTATATCAGCTTTCATAGATTAAGGTTTCCAAACAGATGGGCATCATTACTTTTATTTTAATTTAAAATGAACACAATTTCCACTGGCTACAGATAAAATTAATGACCTTAGAAGAAATCAACTTGTCTGTGAAAATAAAAATCAGATAATCACATCACTACCCGAGATGGTAGCACAGTCTTAGTCTGAGATGTCACATGCTGCTTCCACCTTCATGCCTCTTTCTGTTTTCTCAGAACGGGGCTATTGCAACACATTCTTTTGGGTGCACTGAACGTCAGTGCGACTTGGCTAAAATGGCAGGGGATAGATCATCACCCGAAATTACTGAGACCAAGAGAAAGCCACAGGATCAAGACCAGACCAAGAAAATCTTATAAAACGGTAATCAAATCAACTTCCTACCCAAGCCAGGCTCTTCTTAAATTGCAGATATCAACTTACTCAGCTTATGAAGTAAGAATATGGAGATATATGCCAACCTCAAGCAAATCCACTGAAAAAACTCCAGCTAACCCACAGTACATTCACTAATGATGATGAAACCAGTTTTCAGCGTGTTTCCACTTTGTTCCAACAACCCCATGTAGTCAGATATGGAAGCCTTTTCTCTGCGTTTATACTTCTCAGGCTCCTGGCAGCAGGAGACCCCATCGTTGGCTCCCTATTTCGTGGGTGTCTTGACTCCATAGTTCCCACGGAATTATGGGTGGACCATAGAGGGTAATGGACCATAGAAGGTAGTGGTTATGGGTGAAGTCCACCCATGGAACTATGGGTAGTGGTTATGGGTGAAGTTCTGAGAATGAGACTACTGAATCCCAACCTCCTGTCTCTAGACACGCAATCTAGGGTGAGTCATTTCACTGACTGAGCCTCAGTTTTACCATGTACAAGTGGGTACAATGGTGGTGCCTACTTCATAGGGTTCTGATAGGGACACAATGAGATATACAATGTGGGCACAATGTCCAGTGCAGGGTGAGCCCCTGACACGTGTCAATTATCACAGTGACTGTCTATCCAGAACACCTGCGCTCTTCCTTGGACTCACCCCGACTCCCACAGGCACCCTGCGCTCCCGCATGCCCAAGACTGCACCCAGGGTTCCTCTCTCTGAGAATCCTCACTCACCCCTTTGGCTGCCCTTGACTCTGCACTCCACCCAGTCATCTGTGACCACCAATGTCTCATTGTCCCTGAGAACACTGCAGGTCATTTCGCTGCTCCAAGAGAGTCACTCCTGAAACAGCCTAATTCCCCCACTGGACGTTCATGAAGCCCCTCCGGCCCTTGCCATCCAACTTGACTTCCCCAAGTCCCCACCACAGCCCAGGCCAGCTCAATTCTCATGTGCCCCTGAAAGGCAGGACAGGAGCCTGCATCCGGCTTCTGGCTCTGGGGGCTCCAGCAAGTTCTTTGCAAAGTCACATAAGCATCACGTCTGCAAAAGGCACCAAAAATCACACATGCTGAATGACTACACCTATGTGACACTCAGGGACAGGCAAGACCACAGGTGCAAACAGAAGTCAGAAGAGCAGTTACCCCTGGAGTGGGGGATGCGACCCAGAGGGCAGGAGGGCTGGTCATTATATTGTTTCTTGATTTGGGTGCTGGTTACTACATGTGTGTGTAATCGGCAAAAATTCACTGAGCTGGGTGCATGCTATGTTTCAACATTTACACACACACACACACACACACACACACACACACACACACACACACAAACAAAAGCAACAAAACTCTGTGCCTCAGTTTCAACATTTGTAAAGTGGGACCTACTGGGAAGCAATCATGCGTACTGCTAAGGTCTCTGTTCGTGCTGTTTCTCCCTCGGCCTCCTGCCCTAAATTCTATCCCCCTTCATTTAAAGGTCATGAACCAGGTCCCCATCCTGGGGTCGACTCCAGGACTTTGTTTAAGATGAACTATATAGAGTTCTGGAGATCGGCTGTACAACAATGAAGATACTTACCACTACTGAGCTATACACTTAAAAATGGTTATGATGGTAAATTTTACATTATGTGTACTTTACCATAATTGGAAAAAAAAAAAAAGGCAAACTACATGGGAATATTTTAACCATGGAGATCAATTTGAAATGCCCCAGAGTTAATGACTGGTGAGAAAGGCACCAACGTTGCCTTTGGGCTTGTATTTTTCAAATATCTTGCCTTCAGGCACAGAAAGATGAATAAATAGCAAAAGCTGTTAAAAGAGAACACAAAAGATAAAAATTTATGTATTTGGGAAAATACATTAAAATGTGCAGGGATTTAGATAAAGAAAAATAGTCACAAGTAACAGGATTTATTGTTCTAGATAGCAGAATTCCTAATGATTTTTCTTTTTCTATTTTTCTACACTGGTAATATTTTACATTCATATTTCCCAACCATAAAATTAAATGAGAAGCCGAAACCAGTTTGGCTCAGTGGATAGAGCGTCGGCCTGCGGACTGAAAGGTCCCAGGTTCGATTCCGGTCAAGGGCATGTACCTGGGTTTCAGGCACATCCCCAGTAAGAGATGTGCAGGAGGCAGCTGATCGATGTTTCGCTCTCATCGATGTTTCCAACTCTCTATCTCTCTCCCTTCCTCTCTGTAAAAAATCAATAAAATATATTTTTAAAAAATTAAATGAGAATAAGTAACTTTCATCTATGTTTCGTGATCTAGCTCCTCCCTTGTGTAAAGTGTCTTTTTAGCCCAGTTTTATTTTGTGTCTCTGTAGATGCCTATATGCTCTAGCTCAGAGACATCTCTGCCCCTCTCCTCCTGAAAATAGCTTTCAGCCCTCTTTCCTGCTGAGCTCAAATCCAGCCGCAGAATCTTTCTCAACACAGTGGTCCAGGCAGTCCCACCTGATGCTTTTTCTCTCTCCTCTTTTCTCTTATCATTTCCCAGCATTGTCCTAATCCCCCAATGCAAATGTAGGACCCTGGGGAACAGGGGCTGAGATTCATCCTTATTCTCCCCATCTCAGTTCTAAGCAGAGGCAGCAAGAAGCCCAACAATCACACCTGTGCTTGACTACCTCTCAGATAACACAACACCTCTGCCTAGTTCCAAATCAAGACCACCTATTTCCAAGTCAAGGAGGCATCAAGCATAGGCTTCCACAGAGCAGGACAAAGGATGGTTTCAACCTGATAGTTGATATGAACATGACCTGGGCTCGCCTCCCCACATTCAAGTTTCCAGGAATGCAGAGGGGACACTCCTCTGCCCTCGTGCCTGACATACACTGGCGATGTCTGGTTTCAGCAGCAAGCATGGAGGGCACTTCCAAGTGCCTTTGCTCTTCAGCCTCCAAATGGGTTCAAAGAACCCATGATTAGCTCTCACAGCAGCCAGCGCTCTCCTTGTGTAATTTTTAAGTAATTACAAGACATCTGATTTCAAGTTTTTAAAAGGAAGTTAACCTGTATGTTGGCCAGTTGTGGCGACCTGGCAGACCTGGGGCGGGGGTGCTTTGGGTCCCTGCTTATGAGCTTACACTGCATCTGGTTCAGCTGACTCGGAAGTGCACACATCACAGCCACTGCAGACACAAGGTCCCTCCTCACTGAGGTTCTCCAGGGCCTTGGGTGACACGACTGTCGGGGGAAGATCCAAGATGCTCTTACCACCTTGACGTTAGAGTGGACAATTTTCTCCAAAAGTCAAGGACATGTGAACTGACCTCACATCCTTGTAGCTCACAGGAATGTCCAAGTCTATAATTTTTTATTACTGTAATAGCTTGTCAGCCCTTTAGAGTTTGAGGCTCTCAGTAATTCATTGGGTGGAAGGAGAGGTGGGCAACACAGTCTAACAGCTGCCACTGGCAACATCCTGAAAATTGAAGGACATATGACTACAGTGAGGATGTACCTTACAGAAAGGCAATAACACGATAGAAATAATACCTGTATTATTATTAATAGATTAAAGGCTTTTATGTGCCATGCATGGCACTATGAAATTCACATGTATCAAATACTTATGACTAGCTAGCTCTTAGAGATAAAACGTACTAGGGCTGTTTAAAAAAAAAAAAAAAAAAAGCATCCATCCCAGTGACAGGTCATGAGCAAACATGATAATAATATAAGTAGAATAGGGAGGCATCATGAGACATGACCTATAAGAAGGTCAAATACACTGGAAATTATATATGTGTGAGGTTTGGAGACGCCATCTAGCTGTGTGACTTTGGGCAAGTTACTTGAACTCTCTATGCTTCTGTTCCTCCATCTTTAAAATGAAGAAGCTCAACTTTAAAACACTATGAGTCCAAAATAACTAAAACAACACAGTGCTGGAACACTGTGAAGCACAATAAATCAGTAGTAACAAACAAAAAGCCTATAAGAGACTTTAACACATGCTTGAAAATTTTAGAATATGGTAATAGTGACTTTTAAAAAAATGTATTTACATATATTGATTTCAGAGAGGAAGGGAGAGGGAAAGATAGAAACATCAAAGATGAGAGAGAATCATCTTCTGGGGATTGAACCAGAAACCCAAGCACATGCCCTGACTGAGAATCAAACCATGACCTCCTGGTTCATAGGTCGACACTCAACCACGGAGCCACACTGGCCAGACAGTAGTGATTATTTTAAAGCAGTGAAAAAGGGAGCATATTCAGTGAATAATACTCGACAATTAGTTAACTATTTGGAGGGAAAGAACAGTATTATGTCCCGCCTCATACCTTGTACCAAAAATTAATTCTAGATTAATTTTACAGCTATATGTTAAAAAAAAAAAACAATGGGAAACATCTGTTCAATTTTAAATTTGGAAGCACTTTTTAAACCACTAAGACATTATATTAACACTAGATTGCCCAAGGAAGTCATTTTGACTGCTTTTTAATTTCAATTAGAAAAACAATTATGTATATAAGGACACAATGTCTTAGAATTTTGTGACTTCTTGTACAACATATAAATGCGTTTATTAATAATTGTAGTTACCTCCCCCTCCTTCATTTCCGTTTATATATATATGTCTTATACCTATATTGCCCAAAAGCAGTCATTTT
The DNA here is from genome assembly GCF_963259705.1 of Myotis daubentonii. Classification (NCBI taxonomy): domain Eukaryota; kingdom Metazoa; phylum Chordata; class Mammalia; order Chiroptera; family Vespertilionidae; genus Myotis; species Myotis daubentonii. Next base: position 35,634,194 of record NC_081854.1, read on the forward strand.
GACTGCTTGGGAAATTTTAAATAATCAAATGACTCTTATTATTGAATTGAGTAAATTTCTTATATGACCAGTTCGGCTCTGTATTGAAATAACAGTTTTCATTTTTTTTCGATTACCGTCACATGATAACATACAAGTACATGATAAATTGTCGATACTTGATAAGTTGCAGTTGCTCAATAAGCTAAACTAGTACTTGTTATTCGAATCTTTATGCAGTGATACTTGTTCTAATAAGTTGTTTATTTTATTTCTTTTGCGCCCTAAATTCATGAAAGAAATGTCGAATAGAAGTGAGTTATTGGAAAAGCTAAGGAACATAAGTGAAGAGTGCTCCGATATTATTCTTTCACAATGCAGTCATTTTGACTGCTTTTGGGCAATATAGGTATATACTAAATTTCAGTCTTTCTAGTGTTAAGAAGACACTAATTAAGATGCTCAGATCCAACAAGAGAAAGATATAAAAATACTATCCTATATAATAAAAGCCTAATATGCAAATTGTTCAACTGGGAGTTTGACCGCTCACTATGACGTGCGTTGACCACCAGGGGGCGGCGCGGAACATGGCAGGTGTCGGCGATGCGGTGATGGCAGTGAAGGCGCTACTGGCCCCGATGGGCCCCGATGAGAGCAGGACCATGGTGGGATGGAGGAGCAGGTGAGCGGGCAGGGCCAGGCCAAGGCAGGTGTGAGAGGGGACCCGATTGCCCCAACGATCACCCCACAGATGATGGTGACCAGCAGCAGTGGCGGGGGGGCAGGCCACCACCCGGATGCCAGGCACTGAGGGAGCTGTGCGGGGGTGGGGTGGGGGGACCCTGATCAATCACCCCACCCCACCCCCCCACCCCCCCTGCAGGCAGGATGCTGGAGCAAGTGAGAGGGTGGCACCAGGCCACAGGTGGGGCTGCAGGGCTAGGAGCCTGGGAGTGTGAGCTGGGGCCCAATCCCTGCAGGCCACCCCAAGGGACCCTTACCTGTGCATGAATTCATGCACCAGGCCTCTAGTATATCAACAAATGCCCCACACAAAATTAAGAGGCTAGAGAATAAAAAAGTGGGAAGAGATAACAATTATTATATATATGATTTGAAAAGGAATTAATAATTTTTCTATGTTAAAGATAAAACCCTCACAAACTACTTTCCTAAGAAGGCACATACCCCAATTAAAAATAAAACGCACAAAAATTCTGAACAATATGCAAAAGAAATGCAAATAGTTAATGAACCCAGAAAGTGAGGGGAATAAATGGGATTTAGGATAACAAATCCTTACTGAGGGTACCATGCGAGTTTCACAGTGCTTCAAAGAGTTCAGAGTTCACTACAATTGGGCATGTGTGGCCTTCCTTGTGTGGTCAAAAGGGTATATTCCTGAAAGTCCTGCCCATGAGATGCAACCTGACCCCCAGGCTGTCCAGGACGTGTCCGAGTGCAGGAACCTCGACAGAGACAAGTGCCCCAGTCCCAGTGTGGTGGAGAGACACAAACCCAACACACGTGGCAGTGGAGCTGTAAGCAGGAATCAGGCAGCAGGAAAAAGAAAACTAATATTAATCTCCAGGATCTTCTCCATCTGAAGCCCCACTGGTTGCCCAAAGGATGCTCAAGGCTGATGGGCAGAGGAGGCCACGGAAGGGTGCTATCTGCTGCCTCCTTCAGACTAGCACTTTCCGCTACCCTGAACTGACTCTGGCCCTGCTCATTCTCTGGGGAACCTTCAGATGCAGCCCCTTGGTTTTAAAGATAAAGCATATAATAATAAAATAAATAATAACCAAAGTATCACTTAGTGAGTATCATTTAGTGAGTGTCTACTACACACTTAGCAGGCAGACTTCACTCCAATGAGCAAAGTGAGGCTCTATGAAGTTCAATACATTCATTTATTCATCATTCACTTACTCAAGAACTATTTATTGAGCATGCACATGTACCAGCCCTGTTGTAAATGCTGGGGATACAGAAGGGGACAGAAAACAACAAAAATCCCTGCCTTTCTAGCAGGAGGAAACAATCAACAAAATAAACATATAGTCTGTTAGACTATGGTAAGTGCAAGAAGAAAAATAAGCCAGGGAAAGAGAAATAAAACATTGGAGGAGGGGGAAATGTCAACATTGTAGATGGAATAGTCAAGGAAACTTCATTAGGTAACTTCTGAGTAAAGATAAAAAAAGAAGCGTGGGTGTGGGCAGTGTGGCCCTTTGGGCAGAGGCACCCTAGACAGAGAAGCCAGTCAGGGTAAAGGCCCTCAGGTGCAGCGTCAGGAATGTCCAAGCAGGCACCCCAGGCACACCATCTGTAAGCAAGCTGGTGACCTCCCGCTGAGCCACACTGCCTTTGTAGCAGGCCTAGGAGGCAATTCGGTTGCCCAGTCACACGGTTAATAATTGACAGCACCATGGGAAAAGGGCAGAGACCCACACTGGATGCCGAGCCTCTGGCCTCCTTTGGGGCTGGTGGAGAAAAGGCCTGGGTCCCGCTGATCCACTGCCAGGCATCGGGTCCCACAGCTCCACTTCTGGCCCCAGGAAGCTTCTCCTGAATCGGCCACTGGACAAGCCAAGGAGAAGACAGCCAGCCCCGGGCCCTGGGGAACCACAGACTATCTGCAGGATTTAAAAGGTACTTGAAGAGACTGCAAATAATCCCAGTGATTTATCTGTTGGGCTCAATTTATTGGCCTGGTGAGAGAGGTTGTTTAGGACATTTTTCAAAATTAGTGATAGTCATGGTTTTTGAAGTCAAGTTATACATATGCATAGGCCTCCTGCATAAGCATATGCACACGCATGCACGCGCACACGCACACACGCACGCACGCGCACACACACACACACATTCTTCTACCAAACACAAATCCAAACATGAACACTGTATTTGTTTTTCTCTGCCATCTAATTGTGAAACTGTTGGCAGCATGAACACTAGCAGAGATGACCAATCTTATGTCAAAAAAAACTGCAGTTTGAAAGCCAGTTTGCACACATATGAGCTGTGTGACCTTGGGCACCTAACTTCTTCAGCTGTCCTCAACCTCAGTTTCCTCATCTGTAAAATGGAGCCCCCACCAAATTACTGCAAAAACTACAGACAATGTAAGTCAAGCACCCTACTCAGTGCCTGACAGTCAGAGCACCATAAAATGGAAGCTATCAAATCACAACATGGTTTTAGAACTATTTGCAATGCAATCATTTCGTTTTAGAAGACAAACCAGACCCACGTAAGCAAATTTATGAGCCATTTCTAAATACAAATGGCAACACAGGTGAGATAATCAACAACTAGCCCCAACTAGTCATTTGCAACAGAAATGAATGTTTCTTAGGCAATAATATCTCTCTCTCTCTCTCTCGCTCTCTCTCTCCCTTTTTCCTGGCTGTGGCATGGTTTGAATCATCTAGTCTGGGAAAAGCCACAATACATGGTTTGACCTCTTGAAATCTAACCATAAATTGGAAGCCAAGGGAATGATTCTTGAACCCGATGAATCCAGTTCACCAAGCTAAGGTCATTCGGTAGATCTGGGTTTGACTACATCTGCCAAGATCCTATTTCTAAATAAGGTCACATTTCTAGGTACTGGAGGTTAGGACTTAAGCATATCTTTTGGGGGCACACAATTCAGCCCACAGTAGGGATCATCCCAGATAAGCTAGAAGGGAAGAGGGAATGGGTTAATGTGCTGGGTGCTAGGTTTAGCTTTTCCAATTATTAACCCTGGGATGTTAGGAGAAAAAGTGTTTCCAGTGCAGGGGTTGTCGTGATCAAATAAGATAATGTACTAAGGAAGAGCACAGTGCCTGTACGCTAGGCCGCTTAGGATGCCACCACCGTGGATAGTGTCTGGAGGAGGCGTACGGTTCCCTCACTTGGTGATATTTCCATTTCCCGGTGACACAGAAGCCGTGGAGGTAGCAGTCACACGGGCCCCCAGCTACGGGAGAGACGTGGGAGGGGGGCGGAGAGGCTCCACTCTGCTTTGCGGGAGGATGGGGAGCTGAATAATGAAGCAGGCTTTTGTGAGCAGGAGGCAGCAGATTCAAGTGAATTGTCAAGAGTGTCAGCTGCAGAGGGTGCTGGGTGAGTCGCTGAGTCAGACGGGCTACACCGATCCCATAAAAGACGAATACTCCCACCAGGAGAAATCTGTTTGACTTTAGAAAAGTACAGGTTACAGTGATACTCATTAAACACCCCACCTTCCCGCTCCACAGACGGGAGGAATGAGTAATGGGAAATCCATCAAGGTCCCTGAGGGATCTGCCATTATCCCTGGGATCCCCCCGCGCCCAAAAGAAGCAGGGCCTTTTTCACCTGATATTTGCCTGGGATGACATATCAGAATCCCCAGGTAAGAGGGCTCATTCGTCATCACACAGGGGACCCAGGTAAGAACGGAACAGGACTGGTGAGTTTCCTGATCCTACATGAGGTTAATGTCCCCTGGCCTTAATCGTAACAATTGATCTACATAGAAACCACTTATAGTTGCCTGATTGGAAAATGAACTCTCTAGGATGGTTTTCAAGTAATGGTGATGGTCTTACCATTCCTGACCAAAAGTTTCCACCCCCTTAACCCTGACCCTGTACAAAGGTTTGCTGGTGACTCTGCACTTAGCCAACATTTGTTTCCTAAGTCTGCTGTTAACAAATGACCACAACTTAGTGGCTTAAAACGACAAATTTATTCTCTTACAGGTCTGGAGATCAGAGGTCCAAAATGTGTCTCACATGTACTAACAAGGCCACAGTCCTTCTGGAGGCTCCTGTGCCTTGTCCAGCTCCTAGAGGCCTCCTGCATCCCTTGCCTTGTTGCCCTTTCCTCCATCTTCAAAGCCTGCAGTAGCATCACTGTCACCTCTGTCTCTCCTGCCTCCCCTTCCTCTTTTAAAGACACCTGTAACTACCTGGGACCCACCTGGATAAGCCAGGATCATCTTCCCATCTCAAGGTCCTTAATTCAACCACATCTACAGAGTCCCCTTTGCATGTCAGGTCACACATTCACAGGTTCTGGGAATTAGGATGTGGCACCTTTGGTGGGGCACTGGTCTGTACACCACACTCCATATAAAAGCCATCCCTGTGTCCCACAGCTTCACAGCCCACACTCTTTGGAAGGCCCACAGGCCGCACCTCATCTGCCCTGCTGACCTCGCCAGAGCCGTATCTCCCACCTGACCCCACACTCCACCCACCCACACTTGGTGAATGTCCCAGGCATTGCCCACCACTGGGTCTCCCTTCATCAGAGAAACCAGCTGCCACTCTAGACCTAACCCTCCCTCTCTGGGCTGTCCCAAGACATCCCTAAGACACAGCTTCACCATCATGCCCTCCAGGCCTGATCCTCCTAACCTGGCCTACATACCTCTTTTTCCTGATCCTCCTAATGTGGCCTAGATATCTCTTCCCCCAACCCCCTACCCTTACTTACCCCACTCTAAGTGTCACACTGTATTATGAATATCTACTTACTCATTTGTCTTCTCCAATAAGGGATATTGGGAAAACCTCAAAGGAATAAACCACTCACAGTTCATTCATCTGTGTTTATCTAGCCCAGGGGTGGGCAAACTTTTTGACTCGAGGGCCACAATGGGTTCTTAAACTGGACCGGAGGGCCGGAACAAAAGCATGGATGGAGTGTTTGTGTGAACTAATATAAATTCAAAGTAAACATCATTACATAAAAGGGTACAGTCTTTTTTTTTTTTTTAGTTTTATTCACTTCAAACGGGCCGGATACGCCTCGCGGGCCGTAGTTTGCCCACAGCTGATTTAGCCCAAGGCCTGATTTACAATGTGTGTTCAGTAAGTGCTGTGTGGGTGGGTGGGTGGGTGGGTGGGTGGGTGGATAGATGGATGGATGGAGCAACAGACAGAAGGAAAAGTGGAAGGGAAGAATGAGTGAGTGCCTGGCATAAAAGTGTATGTTCAATAAGTACTCATTGAATGAAGGGCATGAATTAGGGCCACCATCTATGCTGGGAGAACTCAGCTAAGCAGTGGCCAACCTAAGGAAAAAGCTCAAGACCTAAGCATCCTTTGTGCTATGTCAGAAAGGGAGGTCCTGGTGACTAGGTAGCCATGACCAGGAAGATGCCAGGAACAGGTATACAATCAACTAGAATTAGCCAACAGGCAATGAGCCATTTTAATTTCCCACTGACTCAAAAACACATCTCTCTGCGAAGCGCAGGTGTCAGGACTTCCTCCAGGTCAGAACCAGCTCTGAGCCCACCTCCACGTCATGATAACTTAATTGAGTGAGTTATCATGCCTCACTCAGGGCCCCAGGTTCTGTCTACACCCAACTTTTTAAACTTTATTCAGGGCTCATCAGCATGGGACTGTGGCAGAGGGGGAACCACAGGGTCACGGACATAGGGCTGGCCTTAGACCTGTCCATAGTGAAGAGGCCAGGGAAGTGCCAATTTTAACCATTTTCCTTTAAAATCTGAGTTTTCTATAAAGTCATTATGTGAGTGTGAGTGACATTTTTCAAAATGTTATTATGAGAATTTTCAAACATAAAGCTGAATACTGCTACACACTCATCAAAATAGCCAAAATTTTTTAAAAGATTAACATGAACAAATATTGGCACGGATGTGAAGCAATCAAAAATCTGCTCCTGGGCATGTAAGCTGGTACAACCACTTTGGAAAAGTGTCTGGAATTATCTACAAAAGCAGAATCAACGCATACCATGTGACTACCAACTCCTTCCTAACTCTAAGCCATAGCACTTCATGCACACACTCCCCAAGAGATGTAGGCAAGAGTTATTCATAGAAACCTAGCAGTATTTTTCATAGAAACCAAAAAAGAGATACAATCCAAATGCTCACCATCAGTAAAATGGGTATATTCTTAAGATAAAATGTTATCTAGTAAGAAAAATGAATAACCTTTAGTGATATACAAAATATGGACAAATCTCAGAAATGTAATACTGAGCCAAAGAACCCAGACATGAAAGAATACACGCTGTGTGATTTCCTTTCTATAAAGCAGAAATGGACAGAGTGTCAGCCTGTGGACCAAAGGATCACGTACCTTCGTTGCAGGCTCCTCCTCAGCCCAGGCCCAGGCACTGGTTGAGGCTTGTACAGGAGGCAACCAATCTATGTTTCTCTCACATAAATGTTTATCTCTGTCTTTCCCTCTCTCTTCCACTCTCCCTAAAAGTCAATGGAAAAATATCCTCGGGTGAGGATTAACAAACAAAGAGCAAAACAAAAAAAGGTAACAATATAAAGCAGAGACCTAGGAAAAACTAAAACATAGAAAGTTAACTTTCTATGGGGGGGAGCCAGAGGTGGTTAATAAAAGGGGCCTGAGGGTGGCTTCTGGGGATGCAAGCGATGTTCTAAGCGATGTTCTAATCCAGGGGTGGGCAAACTTTTTGACTCGAGGGCCACAATGGGTTCTTAAACTGGACCGGAGGGCCGGAACAAAAGCATGGATGGAGTGTTTGTGTGAACTAATATAAATTCAAAGTAAACATCATTACATAAAAGGGTACGGTCTTTTTTTTTTTTTTTTTAGTTTTATTCATTTCAAACAGGCCGGATCCGGCCCGCGGGCCGTAATTTGCTCACGGCTGTTCTAATTGGTGGCCTGCATCATAGGCAGATGAGATGTGAGAATTCATGGATTTAGTTGTGTACCTCTATAAGTAAGTGATGCGTCAATAAGAAGAAAGAAGAAAAAGTTGAAATGATCTTACGGTGGGTCCCATACACTCATCACCTAGAATCTACAAAGAACATTTTACGCTTCTTGCTTCTTCAGCTATCTATCTGTCCCTCAAGCATTATTATTATTATTATTATTATTATTATTATTATTAATGAGAAACAACATCTTGACATGCTGGCTATGAAGGCAGTTTCTTACACAACTTAGCCTGGCCTTCCCCAACCAGGGCTCTTTGCCACGCCCCAGACACCTTGCTCTCCGGCACCTGCTTCCCTGTCCCATCTGGGCAGAAGAGCTGGAGAGTGGAGATTTTCTGAAGTGGGTGAAAACCAAGAAAACACATTCCTCTTCGGGTTCAGACCTGTCTGGCCAAGCTGCAACTGTCTAAGCTGCAACATCACCCTACATGCTGCCTCTTCAGTGAGACCAGCCTGAAACTGCAAAGATCACGCCCCCGTGTGCTCACTCCTAGGAGCCCAGATGAACTCAAAACACATCAAAGCCATCCCCCAAACAGAGAAGATTCCTGGTAACTCAGTGAAATTTCTCTTATCTTTGCCGGCGGTGGGGGGGGGGGGGGGGGAGCGGCTGAAAAGGAGCAAAGGCCCAGAACCCCCTACTGCCCTCTGAAGAAACTGGTTCTCTCCTTGGGGCTGCCTGGAAGCAATGATGCAACCCTGCGCAGTGGCTGTTCCTGCACTGGCCCTCCAGGGGCACGCTGAGGAGACCGGCAGCCTGTCTGCACTTGAGAGGCGGGGGAAAGACGACGTGGTCTTCCTAACCTCTTTGGCCCTTGGAGTCCTAGGCTGTCTGGTGAAGAATCTGGATGCCTTCTTAGAGTATCTATAAAAGCATAAAATAAACTCATAGGATTGCAAAGGAAACCAATCATCTATAATAATAAAAGCGTAATATGCTAATTGGACCAGACATCCTTCCAGACGACCTTCTGGACGAAGCCGGGGCTACAAGGGAAGCCTGGGTCCTGGGTGCCAGAGGGAAGCTGGTGCCGGCAGCCAGGGGAAGGAAGGCCTACTCTTGCACGAATTCCGTGCATCAGGCCTCTAGTATAGAAATATTTTGTAAGATCTAGCTGTAGGTCTGAGAATTACCCTAACTTTGGAATAGTGACAAACGTTATGATATTCCAAGATATCTACAACGACAGGCACATCTGTGACTTCCACTGGTGACCGAGTCACAAGTACTGCTAATACCACTGCAGTACTGCCTACAGTCGTCATCAAAGGCAATGCCACATTGCAGGTATAGGTTAGTGACCCTAAAGATGCCATTTATGTTCTCACATCCAAGTTCACAAATGCCCTGAATTCTATCTATGGACCTGACAATGAAAACTCCTGGAAGTCTGGACCTTTCATTTTATTGCCTTTATCTTCTTCCTAGTGATAAAATGCTCCCTACACTTTCAGGGTAAATACCCAAATAATCTGAAAGTTGAAAGCAGAGGCTCAAATAGATACTTGTATACAAATGTACATAGCAGAACAATTCACAACAGCCAAAAAGCAGAAACAACCTGAATGCCCATCAGCAGTGAATGGACAAATAAAATGTACACACACACACACTAATATGGAATATTATCCAGCCATGTAAAGGAAGAAAAGTGTTGACACATGCTACAGCATGGATGAACCTTGAGGACATTATGCTAAGTGAAACAAGCCAATCACAAAAAGACAAATCCTATATGATTCCAGGGACCTAGAGTAGTCAATTTTAGAGAGACAGAAAGTAGGATGCTGGGTAGTGGGAAGTAGGGGGAGGGGAAATGGGGAGTTGGTGTTTAATGAGGACAGAAGGGAAAGTTCTGGAGATGATGGTGGAGATGGTTGCACAACAATATGAATGTACTTGACGCACTGAACTGTGCACTTAAAGATGGTTAAAATGGTAAACTTTATGTTAATATATTTGACTATGATAAAAATCAGTAAATAAAGCCATTCCTTGGAGAACACTGTCGCTGGTAAGAAGAGGGACAGACTCCCTTTGGCTGGGGGCAGATTTGCCTGCTGCCCCTAAGGTTGACTGGGATGCCACATAGCCTGGGCTTGAGAGCTACTGTACCATCACGGGCAGGGCACTTCACTTTTCTGGCCTCATTTCTTGCTCTATAAATGATGGCCATGGTCACAGCTGCAGCCACAGCACCCTGGGCAGGGCGATGAGCACGTTGTCTCGCTGAGATTTCCCAATAACCCTATGAGGTTAGCAGTATTGTGACTATGCTTTCCAGATGACTCAGTTCACTCAACCAGGCCACCCAGCTGGGACTGGCAGGCGGGCTGACGGAGGAGCCGGGGCAGCTCTGTGTGCATCTGTCTGTTTACTGTCGCTCTCCCACAAGCTGCAGGCTCCAGCATGACAGGCACCGTCTCTGTTTCATTTGCCACGCAATCCCCAGAGCAGGTCGAGCGGAAGGCTCCACAAACACTGCTCAGTGACTGAAAGAGCCAAGTTCTGTCTGATCTCAAACTGACTTCCCTCAGAAGCAAGGGGTGGTGGTATTGAGAGGGCCTAGTTTTTCAGGTGTCTATGCGATGTTGTGATAACCCCCAGGTCACAGGTCAGTGATCTCCAAAGGAGCCATTGACAGATGGGATGGGCGGGGGCCACAAAAAAATAAATCTACGCCACGGTGGAACGCCCACACTCCCACACCGTCACAGGTACACACACAAACACACCTGGTGAAAACACTGATGACTCAGGAACCAGTAGTGGCGAGTTTCTGCCAGTGAGCAGGAGGCTGGCTTTTGGTTCCAGAGGCCCCGATGCTGGGAGAAAGCCGACAGATGAGGTCAGCCTCACATTCAAGCTCTGGGTGAGGAAGCTGTGCCTGAGCTAACGTTGAAGGTTGCCTGATGTGACTCAGCTCAAGACAACTCGGGGTGCTCAGCTGAGTGACACTGGTGCCCAAAGCTGCTTTTCCAATCCTCCTCCCAAGGGCTCCAACCAGGAGCTGAGCATGGTCAGAGAAATGGGCACAGCACTCTCCTAACAAAAGCATTGGCATGTGTTTCCCTTCAGACAGAGTTCTAGGCCACAGTGCCCTTTGGGGGGAGGAGGGTTGGCAGTGGCCTGAATTAGGCAAACATGGCTAGGCTGGGTGACTCGGGAACCTGGACTCACCAGCTGGATTAGTCAGCTGTTTGGCCAGGGACCAGGCAGGCCTGAGGTGCCGTGAGGGATGCCCTGCCTCTGGAGTCCAACCAACATGGGGTGGTGTGGGGTAATGAACCCACCTTGCAGCTGAGTGACCATGAGCTCCAGATCGCCATCTGTAAGACGGGGTAAATCTGTCCCCCATCTGGGGCCAGCACCCTGACAGAACAAGACGCAGACACAAAGTAGTCTGCAGAGTGAACAAAAATGAACTAGCTCTTTACGAATCAACAGAAGCAGACCCCAAACACAGGAGCACACGATGCAGAGCAGAAAAGCTAGGTTGTAAGGGCATTTTAGAAACATACGTATCATTTATAGTTGTGTGTGTGTGTGTGTGTGTGTGTGTGTGTGTGTGTGTGTGTGTGTGTGTAGAGTGTGTAGGAGTGTTTAAAGTCTAATGGAAAGATCCATACCGAATTTATCTGAAAGGGAGCCTGGAAGCAGGTGGTGACTTGGAGGTGACTGTTAAGGTAATTATAACTTCTCCAACAATGTTTTATTCCTTTTACTTACAAAGGCAAAGCAAAGAGGACAAAATATTAACAATTGTGGGTACCAGGTGGTAGAAATGTGGGGTTTTGACATGAGTCTTTGCTGCCTTCCATTTGTCTATTGGCTAACCTGAATATCATCTTGCCATCTGTATGTGGCCAAGCACAAGCCCTACTGATCACCTATGTCTCCTAAAGTGTGTATTTATTTAATTTTTATTCTCAAAATTCAAAAAGGAAGTGTCTCTCCGAGAGTGCAGTGTTCACTCAAAGTGCATTCCTCGCCACAGGAATCTATAGTCTGGGCACCCCAGGGTTTTGCTAGAAGCCACTCCTCTGACCTCTGGCTGCTTCAGGTGCAAAAGAAAAGGCTGCGTGGCCCTGGGCCCTGCCACTGACAGGAGTTCTGTCTGTCCAGAGGGCTCTCCAGCCCGCCTGTTTCAGTCGAGGTCTGACTACCTGACTATGGCTCTGCTGGCAGGGCCCAGTCCACCAATCACATGCCAGGAAACCCAATGACGTCACCAACCACCAATCAGAGGGCCTGACCTGCATGAGCAAATCATGTTGCCACACTGGGTTGATAGGATTTCAGCTAGAGGCAAAAACAGTTGACATTTCCTCTCTTGGACAGCCTCAAGTCTAAACGTACACTTTATGGATGTCACTGCCCAACAGCAGCCCTATGTCTACTCACACAAAGCACCTAAATTTCAGATTTACGCTTAAATTTTAATGCCCCTTGAATCCTGCTTACACTTTCCCTCCCTCATTTCTACATAAAAAAGAAATAACATTCTGTACACTACATTTCACTGTATTATACACTTGCCTTTCTACTGAGAAATTTGATCTGTGTGATTTCAGATGCTTTCTACAGAGAAATTCAATCTGTTAAGATTTTGGATGCCAAAAAGGAAAAGAAACATTCAGGATACATTTTTCCTTTCCCTGATCTCAGCCAATCCCAAGCTGAAGAAAAACATCACATGCTTGAAAACCCAGGTAACCCTGCAAATGGTGCCATTCTGAAATCTGGATGCAAGGTATAAAAGAAGTTTTAAAAATCACTTGGTTCCTCTTATTAGTCCACCACCCCACATCTGCCTGCAAACAGAGGCGGACTTGGCTGAGAGAAAAATTCATTCCAGGGAGCCTGCGGGAGGGGCTTTTGGGGGAAGCTCCCACAGACCCTGCCTGCTGGATTCAGGGTCCACATAAATCCCAGCTGAGATGCTCCTGGAGACACTGAGGCCCCTCCCTCTCCCAGAAGCAGAACTGCCTCTGCATAGCCCAGTCTTTCCAAGAAGCAACAGTGGCATTTCGGGGAGGTGGCGACCTCAGTAGTCACCATTTTACAGAGCAGAGGAGCAGTGGGGGCAGCTTGTGTTGTGCTGTTCCTGGGGTGGGGGTGGAGGGGCTGGGGGGGGGGTGTGTGCAGCAAATGCAGAGCCACCAGATAACTAAAACCTCTGCTGTCTTCCTGCTGCTGCCGACCATCACCATAGGAACCACATCCTGCTGCTACCATGGCAACCGCACAGTACCATCCGTTCAGTTAGCAATGATGCAGAGGCCACTCAAGAAGGCTTGTTGCAAGGCCTTAGGGCTGACAGGGTCCTGCGGTCCACAGTTGCAGGGAACGTGAAGAGACAAAGAGAAGCCTTCCAAAGCAATTAATTTTTTTAGTTTAAAAGCCCTTTTCCTGCTCCTCAAGAATTAATTTACCCCAAAATTAAATCCTTTCTAAAGTACATTCCTGTTTCTAAACTGCAAAAATCTCCAGGGCAAAACACATCAGATAAGAGCCCAGGGGTACTTCTTTCAACACATGGCTACCACTCCAATGGAGAGGTCAGGAGGTGACCCCAAAGGGCTCCCACAGTAAAACCACAGCTCACTATGGCTGCCCCTACAGGGGCCAGGCACTGGGCGCAGTTTTTCCAGAAGCAGCATCTGATCTCCAGCCTCACAACCCTACTTACAATTCTAACTCCCCACTTCCTACCTACATTCTACAGAAAAATGAGGCTCAGAGAGGTTAAGTGACCTGTCCAAGGTCACACAGCACGCTGTTTGTCCCTCTGACCCTTGGACACCAAGAAATTCTGGTCAGCAGGCAAGAGGCAGACCTGGGGTTCAAACTTGGCCAGCTGGACTCCAGCTGGGCTCTTGGCCACCAACTATGCTGCTTCTCAACTACAAGAAACACAACCATTAGACCCTGGCCACCCAGCACAGCTTCCTAAGGCCTCCCACCCCTCTGGGCTGTGCTTGTCACTCCACAAGACTGTTGGAAATAATCCTGCTTGGCCACACGGGAGCATCTGCGTCAGCACCATGCCGTGTCCCTGCAGCTCTCGCCACACATCCGACAAATGACAGCCTTGGTTAATGGCTCCCTTCAGTGCAGACAGGACCTTCCAGGGAGGCACGATTTCAATGCTCCCTCTTCACACTGAGGCAGTGATTTCAGAACTCACTTCCTGTTCACCATAGTCCAGGACGACTGAGCCCTCAACACCGTGGGCTCGCGGGGAAGAGATGAGTCTAGTAGCCCAAGCAGCTCCTGAAGACATCTTCAGGGTGTATAGGTTTGGTGGAGCCACATGAAATTGCCATTTTGTAGGATAAAAGTGGTCAAATGCCAGTACTCTCACATGGTTTATCCTCCTGTGTGAGCGAAGAGAGGTTAAAAGACTGCCCAAGGTCACAGAGAGAGGAAGTAGAAGAACTGGAGCCAGGTCCGCTGGAGAAGGGGGTTCAAAGTCAAAGTCCGCCCCTCCACCATGCAGTGCTCTTTCCCGGCCGCCCTGGGAAACTCGGAACCCCCACCAGGGTGTGACTAAGTGGGAAACAGACCAGAGAAGCCACTTCCTGTGCTGCATGAGCTTCGAGTTAGGGGGCCAGGGACTAGGGCTCTCTCTGGGTATAGGCTTTGCTGTCCAATAAAAGCAGGCCTGGTATAGTGGTGGGACCAGTAATCACAGGGGTCTTGTTTTCTATTTTTAAATCAATACCAACAGACACAGAACACAGGATGAAGGTACATAGTTAATCAGTTTGAGCCCAGCTGGTGAGTATGTAAGGGAAGATGCTGACACCTCCTGCACGGGGCTGGCTGAGAAAACAACACAATTATGTGAGCTGAGGGCCCAGCACCATGCCTGGTACCTGGGCAGCCTCAGCATACATTACTTCCCTCGTCCACACCTGGTCTGGACCTTTCGCCAAGCTGAGGGTACAGCCCAGGCTCTGGTCCCTCCGGGGACTTCAGCAGAAAACCTCTCCTAGGCCTGTCCCCTCCTTCTTCCCCAGACAGGTCTGGGTTTCCTGTAGTCCAGCCAACATGAGATGGCCATTGTTTTTATTCACAATCCTGACACCTCTCTTCACTTCCCAACTCCATGGTATCAACAAACCCAGAGGACAGTCAGTGGGCCAGGTGAGCTGACCCCTTAGCAGATGGCAGGTCATGCTTTCAAAATCGTGACAGATTTTTCTGTGCTCAGCTATCTTTTGACCAAAGAGAGAGCCAAATAGGAAATGGAGCAATGAGATAATCCATAGGCTTTAGCCATGGTGGTTTCAAAGGTGATTCAGGAAATAGCATCTCATTGGCTCAAGCCCTCTAAAGAACTGAGAATCCTCAAATAGCTGCATTATACACTCTCTCCTATACTGTGTGCGAGTGCGCGCGCACGCGCGCGCAATTAACTATGGTGGGTAGGGGTGGGGATCACTCAAAGGGACTCCTTTTATTTACTTTGCCTGCAAAGAAATTCCATAAATCCACTGGTATCCATTTTCCTAGAAAATCCAAGAACTATATAAGGTTCCCATTGTTGTGGCAGGAGGTCAACGTTGAAAATAGATGTTTTAAGCACTGCCAACTTTGTGCCATGGCTGTGTCTTCCAAGCCTCCAGAGAATATCTAACTCCAAAAGTGGCGCTCCCAAAGGATGGGATCGTTTCCGACACATTCCCAAGAGAACCGCCACTGCTCTGTTTCTTCTGGAGAAAACATCCCAGCCTCTCTGGTGTTCTGAGGAGAGATTCCTAGGACACACTGGCTTAAATATGGGGGTTTTCTTTCCCTTGATAGACAATTATTTATTTAGCAATTGCACAGATAATACACGAATGAAGCATTGTCACAAAAACTGGAACAGAAAGACGAAGCTCAAAAAGCACCAGATTTCACCTGGATTCAGTCTCACTCACTTCCAAGGGGTGATCCCTTTTCCAGTTTGGGATGTTTCCTTGGAGTCATTCTTCTAGGCCAGTGGTTCTCAACCTTCTGGCCCTTTAAATACAGTTCCTCATGTTGTGACCCAATCATAAAATTATTTTTGTTGCTACTTCTTAACTGTAATGTTGCTACTGTTATGAATCGTAATGTAAATATCTGATATGCAGGATGGTCTTAGGCGACCCCCCAAAAGGGTGGTTTGACCACCAAATGGGTCGTGACCCACAGGTTGTGAACCGCTGTTCTAGGCCTTTATGTACACGTAAGGAAAAAAATTCTTGTTTTATAATTTTGCGTAAAAATGTGTCTCAAACAATAACGTCTTGAACATCTTTCCATAGCAATGCATTTTCTAATTACCTCATTATTTTCCACTAGGGGCCCGGTGCACGAAATTCGTGCACTGGGTGTGTGTGGGTGGGGGGAGTGTCCCTCAGCCCAGCCTGCCCCCTCTCACATACTGGGAGCCCTCAGGCGTTGACCCCCATCACCCTCCGATCGCCTGATCGGCCCCTTGCCCAGGCCTGACGCCTCCGCCAGAGGTGTCAGGCTTGGACAGAGGACCCCCATCTCCCCGCGATCACTGGCTCTGGCCCCCGCCCAGGCCTGAGGCCTCTGGCCCAGGAATCATGCCTGGGCAGGGGACCCCCATCTCCCTCTGATCGCTTGCTCCACCCCCCGCCCAAGCCTGACGCCTCTGACCCAGGCTTCAGGCCTGGGCAAGGGGACCATCATATCCCCCCAATCCCCGGCTCCGCCCCCCACCCAGGCCTGATGCCTCGGCCAGAGGAGTTGACCCTCATCACGCTCCGATCACCAATCACCGGATCAGCCCCTTGACCAGGCCTGAGGCCTCTGGCAGAGGTGTCAGGCCTGGGCAGGGGACCCCCAGCTCCCTGTGGTTGCAGGCTCCACCCCTGCCCAGGCCTAACACCTCTGTCCTAGGCATCCGGCCCGGGCAGCGGGGACCCGCAGCTGCAGCAGCCCCGCGATCGTGGGCTTCGCTTTAGGCCCAGGCAAGGGACCCCTAGCTCCCGGGACTGCCAGCTTCGACCGTGCCCAGCTCCCATCGCTGGCTCCACCCCTACTTCCTGCTATCACTGGCCAGGGCGGAAAAGGCACCTGATTCTCCGATCATGGCTGGGGAGCAGGGCAAAGGCGGCCCCAGGGCCGCCTTTGCCCTGCCCCCCAGCTCTTACCTCCCCCCTGGGTTTCCGATCACTGTCAGTGGCAGGGGGCTTCTTCCTGCTTTCCCTTTCGCCTCCCTGCATTGTGCCTACATATGCAAATTAACCGCCATCTTGTTGGCAGTTAACTGCCAATCTTAGTTGGCAGTTAATTTGCATATAGCCCTGATTAGCCAATTAAAAGGGTATCGTTGTACTCCAATTACCATTTTTCTCTTTTATTAGTGTAGATTGCTGTATTATATTCCACACAATAAATGTACTAAAATGTATTGACCTAGTCCTTCATTGATGAACTTGGACGCCATCTCTAGCTTTTACTCTGTTTCCTTATACATCTTTGGGCATGTCTCTAGGAACATGAGGGAGAATTTCTTTAGTTGCCTTGATATCTATTGTCAGGCCCCTGGACTCAGTGGTTATATAGCCAGACCCAGTTCCAGGCCCCATGGAGACATGAGCTCAAAGTGAGCACAGGGTGCCTGACCATGAGACACCCAGTCTAGGGGAGTGGCTGGCTTCCTCTAGTGGGAACATGTGAGCTGAGTCCTGAGACAGAGCTGGCCAAGATAGTAAAGTTGTTAGAGTGTCCAGGGTGGGGCACTGGGAAGAGATGCCAAGCCTAGCAAGGGCACATGCCTGCAAAAGGCAAGCGGTGAGCCAGGTGTGGTGCTTGGAGAAGAGAAAGCCATCCATGTAATGGAGACCCTGCTGGGAGGACAGTGGGAAAAGCAGGCTCAAAGCAGGGGAGATGGAGATGCAATTTGTACTCCATCAAGTGCCCAGGGGAACCAGCAGGAAGGAGAAACGGGCCAAGATGGTGAGGCCAGGGAGGGAGTCTCTATCCATGGAAAACTTCAAAGAAAAAAGAACTTACGGCCTTAACCTGAAGTCAAGTGATGGGACTGGAAATCATGCAGAACTTGGGACTGCAACAGTTTGAGTCTAACAAAGTCACAGAGGCACCTGGAGTGTAAGCACTGAGGGGCTCTAATGCAGGGCAATGGGTGCACAGGGATGGCAGAGGTGAGAAGCCAAATGAGGCGACCCAGAGTCCAGCACCAGCAGGAAACTGCTACCACCCTAGACCAGAGGGCTAGAGGGAGGGGTGGAGGTCCTGAAGACCAGGGGCGAGGGATAGCACACAGGCCACGGAGGAAGGCAGCTGCTGTCAGAGAGACCTCCGGAGTCAGGGATGGGGTGAAAACCTCCAGCCTCCTCCCAGCTCCTCCCACTGGCTGAACCCAGCAACATGAGCACCTGGTACACCCAGCCTGCAGGGGTCACTCCCCATCCTTCCCTACAGGGCAGAGCAGAAGGGCCCGTGCCCCGAGCCAAGCAGGCCCAGCTGTGGGAACAAACCTCTAGTACCTGGAATAGCGCCTGCACGTTTGCTAAAAGAATAAATAAAGCCAGGGATGGCTTAAGAGTCCTCCCAGGCCTACAATTGATTTCCTAAGAGCTATGGAGGCTGCTCTCAGACTGACGAAATGCACCTCTCATATCCCTGACCCTGGCCGTGCACTGCCAAGCACTCAATAGTAAATCAATACTGTGTTCTCTGACAGCGGCCAAGTGGTGCCCGCCTGCCGGCCCTCAAAGCCAGGGCGAGGCATGCTCCGCCCCTCATGTCCCCGCACATGTTGGCACCACCCAACCCAGGCTGATTTCCACATTTTAAAGCAGGAGGGACCCCAAAGGTTCATGGACAAAAACCAGTAGGCCAAGGGCTCTGTGCAGCTGTGAGTCACTTCGAGGCCTCCAAGCACAGGTGAGAGGATTTAGCCTCACCTGCCCAGTCAATCCTGAAATCCTGGTCAGGTTCTTTGGCATGTCCTGGCACAGAATAAAGGCTGGTGGCCAGTATGTTTCTCTCTACTAGACTCCAGCTTCGGTCCAGCTGGGAGAAGGCACAAAGAAAAGGCTGAGGACTCTGGGGCTGCCCGGCTCTGCCAGGAACGGGCCGTGGGTAGCCTCCAGATCTGAGAATAGAAAGGCTATTACCCTCCAGGGATGTTGGGAAATTTAGTAAGATAGGGCCTGGTCCTCACATGATGATGTTCTTGTGACTGTTCACTGAATTTCTGTCACTGGGGCAAAGGGCCCATTCTGAGTCCGTGGCAGCCACATAAAGATATTAATGTTACCTAGAGTGACAGTGCCTGGCACTGCCCCAGCACCTACAGTGTCAGGCATTATCCTAAGGATTTCACATCTATTAAGTCACTTAACCTTCTTAAACCTGGAAAGCAGGAAATGTTATTATGCCCATTTTACAGATGCAGAGTAACGCACAGAGAAATTTGGAAACTAACCCTTGGATGCAGTTAGTTTCTAAGTAATGGATCCAAAACTCACTTCCGGGCACTCAGGCTCTAGAGCCCACACCATGATCACTACACTAGTGCCCTCCATTGTGGTGTGCTCACCATGTGCCAGGAAGTATGCTAAGGGCTCTAGGTGGGCTTTCCCATTTAATCCCCACGCTATCCCCACTCTGTGAATGAAGACACGGAGGCTGAGTGAGGTCAAGCCACTTGTCCAAGGTCCCAGACCAACAAGTGGCTACCTGGGTTAGAACATAGGTGGTCACACTCCAGGCTCATACTTCTGACCCCCAGGGTCAGCCTTGTTTTAAAGTCGAGCTGAGTTGCCCCTTCCTCTCACCTTGTGCCATTTTTGGAAACTTCTTTCACCCTGATCCTCTGGGGGTGGTCACATGCCCCCCAAAGAGGAAGCTTTCTTGGTGACTCTCCTCCTCTCCACCTGCCCCACCCCCAACTGCAGGGGCTGGAACACCTGGCCTCCTCGAAACAGATCCAGACACAAATCCACCCCTCAAATAGACCAGGAGTGTCACCGGATTCTAGCCTCTTATAGAGTAAATACATGAAGTCATTCTCCATAAACAAACACATTATTTTGGGGATGAAGATTCTCTGGACATCAACAAAGCTGTTAGCGGTTTTTTTGTTTTGTTTTGTTTTTTAAACTAGCAGCAGCAGCCAGAACAGATGCCCCATGGTCCCTTTTGGGGCCAAATCATAAAGCCATCCTTTAGCCCACGATTGTGCTGGGCCATGGGCACAAGAATGGGCTCAAGGGAGCAAAGCAAATACTGTTGGAGCAAAGACAACAGGGCAAAGGCTGCAAGTAAGTGGAGGGAGAACCAAGCCGGAGGTTCCAACAGTTGGAATTTTAAAAATTCATACCCGGAAGGAATAGAGCTAATGAGTCAGGGGCCAGCTCAAGCTACTGTAGAGCAGCTCGGGCTGGGAAGCGGGTGGCTACTCTCTGGGAAGTGTCCAGATCCCACGCTCGCCCCCCTGCCTGTGCACCCAGCCAGGTAGGAGGACGGGCGCGCTCCCCCCAGCAGCACCCTCAGCATGACCCTGGAGGCTTAATCCCCGCTCCACACACACTCAGCCCTGGAAAGGTGTCCTGACGCTGCAGAGAATCAAAGGCCAGCTCTATTTGCAAGCTGGCGTCCCCGGAGAATCCCGGGGTGGAGAGGAACCCAATTGAGCCAGGTGGTGTGACAGATCAGCTTTCCGTCCCTTCATTCACCCGACAGCCATTTCCGGAACACCTACTATGCGTGGGGCCTGAGCCAGCAGTGCTGGACTCCAGCCTCTGGCTGGGACCTTGGCAATAAGTCCAGAGAGAAAGGTGGCACCTATGAATAGCCCATTGGCAGGAAGCCCCCACATCCTGGGTCTGGTGAGCATGATGAATGCAGGCAGGCCCCACTCTAAGAAGACTCCATCTAGAAGGGGGATCTCCCGACAGCTACAAAGAGGAAAGGACTTAGAGACTCACAAAGGTTTTAAGTGAGGAAACAAATCAGAGTAAAAGGCTACCACTGGCCAAAGGCAGGGCAATCTGAACATCAAAAAGAAGAGTAAGTGCCTGGGATTCACACTCATCAAATATAACTTTAAATCCATGAATTCATACTGAGTGAAATTTAAAAAAATAAACCTCTGGAAGATCCTACAAAATCAGCTCATTTCTCTAAAACTTGGGAAAAAGGGAAAGAATGAAGCTTTCCCCCCTGCCTTTCCTGTATATACTGCGCATCAGAACAACCAAGTAGCTGATAAAGTGAAGCCCTTTTTACAATAATCCCATCTAAGAAATGAAGATGGAAAGGTAAACTTAAAATGTCTTCACTTTGCATCCCTGATGAAAAAATGGACCTGGGCAATGATCGCTGATGACTAAAACAGCAGAAAAGCTGACGGATGGGTCAGGTCAGGTGGCCAGCACCTGAACCTGCTCATGAGTCACACCCAGGGACTGGAGCCCAGGTAAAAGGGGCCCCTAGAGTGAGGCAACAGGAAGTGCCCGGGGTCACATCGAAAGGATATATTTAACTCAATATATTCAACATATTATCATTCCAACATGCAATCGATATGACACATTATTAGTAAGACATTTTACATTCTTTTTTTTTTTTTCATTCTAAGTCTTCAAAATCCAGTATGTATTTTACACTCACAGCACATTTCATTTCAGACCAGTCACATTTCAAGTGCTCAGCGGCAGGAGCACAGGCACAGAGGAACATGCTCAATGCCACCACAAGAAAGCCATCAGCAGAACTGGGAGTAAGGAAAATTCCATAGGACCGATGATCCGATTCAAAAAGAGATTTAAAAACCCCTCTGGACATAATTAAACAAACACAATGCACAGACCATGTTTGGATTCTTATTTGAACAAATCAACAGAAGTTATTTAGAAGATAACTGGAGGAACATGAGAATGGCATTGCATTTATATTTCTTTTTTAGAGATACCTACTTCAGGAATGTCTAATAAAATGACAGGCTGCCAGGGATCTGCTTCCAGATAATTCAGTGGCTGGGGGGCCAGGGAATGGGTGGGGGCAGTTACACAACCAGACTGGCTGAGAATTGGTAACTGCTGAAGCTGGGTACACAGGGGTTCATTTTACTCTTCTCTGTTGTCAGTACACGTGTTCAAATTTCCCCAAATAAAAATGTGGCTTCTCTTTTTTTCTTTTTTTAAGAAAAAAGCCATCCAAAGTTTTATGCCGGTCTGACGCAGAGGCAGCGAATGGTGGTAGAGAAGTGTCGTATTGAAGAGAGCCAGCTCTGGAACCCCACGCCCAGGATTTAAATCCTGGCATTGTCTCTGGCTAGTTGTGTGACTGCCCGTGTCCCTTTGATTGTTAAACCTCTCTGCTAAGTGGAGCTAAGTGTGTCCTTACAGGACTGCTATGAAAATTAAATAAAATAATACAAGCTAAGTGCTTAACCATGGGTCCATCATGTTAGGTGGTAATACCGCTGTCATTACTGGTTTCATCATCATCTTTAGAAAGAACATTGGAGACAAGGTGTCCTTCATGGACATGTTTCCAAGCTCAGCTCTGGTGTCCTGATCCAGGGAAATGGAGACCCTGATACCTGGGCTGTGTAGCTCTCAGGCAGCAAAGTCTGTTAATACCGATCGTACCTTGAGAGCCATAAATCACAGGGGAAGGAGCAGATACGTGGTGGAAGGACCCTGATGACCACCAGAGACGCCATGACAGGGCCCTCATAGTAGGGCCTTGCCAAATGCTCCATCAGGGATACAAGAAAAGCATCCTCATCTGAAGTATAATAAAAATTGATTGAAAAACAAGGTTCCATTTGCCAGCCAGATCTGATCAGGCACAATTCCTCTGGGGCTTCTAGGCGGAGAAGAATGCCTGGCGTTCCAGACAAGGGCCCTCATCCCAGAGAGGACCCATCAAGTCATGCTCCCAATGGTTCCTGCTCACCTGGTTAGGGGAGACTGGAAGACAGCAGTCTGGGGGTCCTGGGTCCCAGGTGAGATCCAGCACATGGGCCCAAGAAATGGTTGGTCAGGCCATGCCCTCGGGTGGCCCAGACAGTATTCTGGAGCCACCCTGAAAGTTGCCTGTACCCTAACTCAAGGGAAGCGCTCAGAATGACCTGCTCAGGATGACCTGAGGGAGATGGACACACAGGGCAGGAGGGAAAGATGGCCAGACCATAACTCCCTGAGGTCCTATCCTATCGTGAATGCCATTCCCATTCTTAGCACTGAAAGACATCAGGCTCAGGAAGGCGCTGGAGGAGACACAGGCAGGAAGCAGAGGTGCCTCTATTTGAAACCCAGTGACTATTTCCAAAGCCCCGCTCCCTCCACTGCATGCTGCATGGCTCCTGGACAACAGAGATTAAACCCCGGAGGCAGCCAGGCATGCAGGCCAGGGACATGCACTCTGGGTGGTCCTGCCTGGGCACTCTTTGCTGAGGGCACTGGCTCCTCTCATAGGAGGCCGCCGTAGTGAGGATGACAACCGGAGATGCAGGAAGAGGACCTGCAGGTGGGAAGCACATTTCGCCTTCAGAGACTTGTCAAGAACCTACTCTTCACTGGGGTGCGCAGGCTTTTCTCCCTGAAGAGTGACCTTTATTTGAAAAACAATTTTTAAAAAAGATAAAAACAATAAATGATTCCCTTCAGGCTGAAGCAAAGTGAAAAGGAACTTGAATTTCATTCAAGAGTTCATTCCTGGGAGTCGGGGGACTGCACACTAAGCAAGAACAGGCTTTGCAGTTCAAATATCCAAATTCCACTTCTTTAGAATTAATGCATCGTGTGCTTAATTCTGCAAGTGGCTGGCCAGAAGGGCCAAAGGAGGCTAGCTCTGGGCTGTGTCACTTGTTCTCCTAAGCATTTCCCAACCCGCACTGCATAGCTGACAAAGCACATGTCACAGAAGGCTCCGGGATACGATGACAATCCCTATCCCGGCACCTGCTCAGTCTGCATGCCATCCCAGGCTTCCGCAAGCTGCCCTGAGACCTTTCTCAGAGGGCACCTTCTCAGGGTAATTCAGTTTGGAAATATCTATCAAAGATGCCTAACCTTCGACACAGCTATTCCACTTCTAGGAATTTATCCCAGAGACACCACTGCATGTCTTGAAGACACATGTAGCATTATTTGAAAGAAACACACCTGTCCTAAGGGAATGATTACACAAATCCACACAGTGGAATATTCTGTAGCCACTAAGAGAAAATGAGGAAGCTGTACTGACAGGGAACAATCCCTTATTATTGTTCTGTGAAAAATAACACAGGAACGTGTGTGTAAGATTCTGTCATTTGTTTAAACAAACAAAAAGGGAAATCAAAATATGCATGCATTTGCCTGTGTGTACCTAGACTCTCTATGGAGATGAGATTACTTTGTCCTTCAAAGACCCTCGAGGCTGGCCTGGTGTCCTGGCAGCAATAGGACGCCAGCTCCCAGCACTGTTGGCGCTGTCATTACTCACCCTCCCTAGAACCAGGCCTCTTGTTCCTCCAAGAAGCCCAGATGTAAAGAAAGGCAGGGCTCAGTGATGTGCACCGACCGCCAGGCCATCTCACTCAGTAAGCCGTGTGAAGTTTGCTTTCCACTCCACATCTGCGCCAGCTCTAACAGCAAAATAATATTTTAAGTGACTCCCTAGTTAGACTGTTCAACCTCCCTCCCCCCAACCATATCTTCTTCTAAGATGGAAGCTTCCAGAAAGAGCACCATGTTATAAATTGCACAACAGTTAAATTACTTAACCTTTCCACCCCGCAAGTAAAATTTCATTTTTAGAGGATGAGCCATGTTTTAAATTACATATTAATTAAATGACTTAACCTTTTCCCTCTGATGCCGGGAGCCGGTCCATCCTTGCTGTTTCAAGGGACCTGGCATATATGGCATACTGTTCTTAATATGTTTGCTCACCTTCTTGGCACTATGTGTTTTAACCAAGGTCACCTCTCTGAGAAAGGTTGTTTCCCCAGGTAGGGATTTTCCCCTGAAGTTAGGGAGGGAATAAAACCCCTTAACTAAGTGCCAGGCGGGTAATTGATCACTTTAACTACGAACAATCGTGCTTAAGCTACATAATCTTTACTCCCTGGAATGGAGATAAGAAACGCCCTAACCTTTGGAATAGAGATTGATAGGATTGGAATCAACTGGTATAAATACAGATGTAACAGACAACAGGACACAGAACCTAGACACAGAACCTAGACACAGAACCTACACAGAACCTAGAGACAGAAGAACTTCGCTGGAGAGAACATGGCAAAAGATCCTGGACAGAAACTGGCCACAGAACCTAGAGACAGAACCTAGCGAGAGAACATGGCAAAAGATCCTGGACAGAAACTGGCCACAGAACCTAGAGACAGAACCTAGCAAGAGAACCTGGCTGAAGAACCTAGAGAGAGAACCTGGCTACAGAACCTGAATAGAACATGGCAAGAGAACCTGACTAGAACCTGGTGACCGAACCTGGCTGGGGAACCTGGACAGAACATGGCAAGAGAACCTGACTAGAACCTGGTGACAGAACCTGGCTGGAGAACCTAGCGAGGGAACATGGCTACAGAACCTGACTAGAGCCTGGAGAACCTGGCTGGAGAACCTAGCAAGAGAACATGGACACAGAACCTGGCTGGAGATCCTAACCAGAACTTCGCTGGAGATCTTGACCAGAACTTGGCTAGAGATCCTGGCTAGGCTGCTGATCAACTGAAGGCTGCCTCTGTGTCGTTCCGTCTTCGCCGACTCCGTCTACACCTTTGGGAACCCCTGGACCTGCTGGGGTTGGACCCCAGCACTCTGACACAAGTTAAACAGATAGATGGGGAAGGTATGACGAGTTAGCCTATGGTTCCTGGAATTCCTGACTCCCTGTGGCCTGCACGGACCCTCAGGATCTGTAGAGGGTGGGTACCCGGGATCCCCAGAGAGCCAGGGCTGGGCCAACAGCCATAGCTTAGGGCACATTTAGGAAAAAGGCTTTTGAGCTACTTCAACTTCAAAGGCTCATTTTATTTTCCTCCTACTTATAGTTGGAAAACATTTTCCCCCATCAAACTAGTGTTCTTAAGCCATTGCTAATTTTTTATTTCCTATATTCCATATTCCAGGGTTATTTCCATAACACAAGGACAGTTTTTGAAAAAACAGTCAATATCAATAAAAGCAAGGATCAGGTTTCCATGTGTAATAAAATGTCTGAACTTAGCCAGGATCCACTTCTCAAGGATAACTGTCAAGATTCCTCTGGGCTTTTTGAAGGGTTGAAAATTTATCGGGGGCCCTTTCTCTTTACTATCTTCTCCGACCCACCTCAGTAAGTACCATCAAAATGGTTCGGACCTGGACCCAACCCTAGCTCAGCCAGTATCCAGCTGTGTGCCCTCCAGAGAAAGTTCCTTAACCTAAGTCTGGGTTTTCCTCATCCATAAAATGAGGCTAAGAATAGTCCCACCTGCAGGGGTTGCAGGAGAATGAGTCAAGATAATGTGTAAATTGCTCAGCACGGTGCAGCCCAGCACATAGTAAGCACTCAATACATGACAGTTCATCTTATTCCTGACTTAAATCAGCCACTGTTTCACCAGGAGACCTAAGATCTGGAAGGGGAAATTATCTTGGCCAAAGTTTCAGAGCAATTTCCTGACACTGCTCATAATTTCTTCCTTCACACAGCCTGACGGAAGTAGACAACACTCAGTTCCCAAACCAAGACAGCACTAAAGCTATCCTCTAACGGGAACCAGAAAACTAGTCCAGAGGGGCCCACCTGATGCTCTGGGGCCCACAGACTCTGTCACCTTAGAAAACTGGAATGCAGATCAGTAGCCCTAAGACCAAGAGAGCCCGTCCTGGCCCAGAGGACCAGCCACACCTGGGGGCAAGAACAGGCATGAGTGTAGCAGTGCAGCTGTTCCCAAACAGGCATGGTCTCCTCCTTTTTCTGGGCACAGGGAAGGATTCCACTTCTTCCCCCTCCCTAGCCACCCCCTAAGTCACAGGTGAGGCTGTGTGACTTGAGAAAAGTGATGTGTCACGTGCAGGCCCATGTACAAGTTTGCCTTTGCCTTCGTGATGACGGAAGCACCGGTTGAGATGGGGTCTTCACCGGCCAGAGCTGAGCAAGATATGCTGCTGAAGTGCCCTGGACATTCAACTTAAAAAAGAAGCAAACTTCAGTTGTGTAAAGCTACTGATGGGTGGGACTGTTTGTTACTGTAGCATAATCTAGCCTGACTGGCTGATACAAGGGGTTAAAGAGCACAGGCCAACGCAACAGTTTTTAATCGACTGATAAAAGACCAGTTTTTACTTTTATTTTTAATATCTAATCCACTGCAGATCAATACTTCTGAAAAATATATTAAAAATATCCTTGCAATGTTAAATTCCTAGAAAAGTTTCTATACCCTGACCCTTACTCTCACTCTCTGTGCTTATCTCTTCACCGATCAGCATGGATCCCTGGACAACACTTGCAGTAGCACAGTCTGTGGAGTGAGACAAAGACAGGCTCAAGACGCAACTCTGCCATTTTCTAACGAGGGGGAGATAATTTAACCTTCCCAAGCCTCAACCTTCCATTTGGAAAGTGAGGGTTTTCATGCAGGGATTTAAATATAACGCACATAGGTGTGAAGAAGGTGCTCAATAAATGCCAGCTAATCATATACAGCCTGTCCTATTCACAGGTGATCCTGTCTACGTCACAGGCCTAACCACAGCACAAGGATCTGGAGCAGGAACACCGTTTTCAAGCAACCTCAGAGAACAAGGAAGTGGGTTGAGATTTGGAATTCACTGGCCCTGAGATGAAGTGGCCAGACTGACATCTAAAGGAGGCAGAGATACCTGGCAGTCTGCCTGTGGTCCACTGAGACCAGAGGATAACGTCTACTGCCTCAATACCACGGAGAGAATCTTACGGTAATTTACTAGTATAACCTTTATGAATCCATCACTGCCATTTTCAAGGTACCTCTGTGCTGGACTCTTCCCATAAATTATTAACACTCACAATTACCCTGTGAGATAGGTACCATTAAGGCTATTTAGAGTCTGCTCAGTGTGGCTAAGTAATGAACCTGCAGTCACACAGCAGAGCTGGACATGGTAGCCTAGGGCTGGCTTTACTCCAGAGTAGGGTAACCAACTGTCCAGTTTTCCTGTGACTTGGGATTTTCGGTTTTAAATGGGATCGCCTTGGGCAAGCTGGTTACCTACTCCAGAGCCAGTGCTCTTTAGCCACCGTATTTAGCGCATGCTGAACTAGGGCAGGTCTTTAATAAAATATCAACCGGGAGGCCAAAGAAGATCTTTGGCTGCTTAGCCATTTGCCTGGGAAAGCCACATCCCACAGCACCCTGCAAACATATCTAAGGACAGAGAGACAGGGCAAGAGGGATGCAACCAAAGATAAGCCAATTACCTGGCCTCCACAGGGCAGTAATGGCTCCACACAGACAGGAACTGGCCACACCCTAAGGTCTTCAGGAATGGAAACTTCTAAATACCAGTCACACAACCAGAATCCTTTTCTTACTTGTGTGTTTATTTTTTAATTCAAACAATAGATAATCAGAATGTGTTCCTTAGTGACATATTACCATAATTTGCCAAACAAAGCAATGGGAATGAGGTCTTAGGTGTGACTCCACATCCCAGAGCTGCTGGCTGTGTCCTGTCTCCCTCTCCCTCCTTATCACCCCCGACCCCAGCATGACAGCCCTAATGCCTGGCACGTGTGATGTGCCAACGAAGGCTGGTGAATGAGCTGATGGGGGAGGACATCCCTGGCCTCCTAGGCTATACAAGCTGGGTCCTCTGTGACTGTGTCACCTCCCCCTTCACGGCTCCCATGGATCCAGTGTCCATGATGTTCCCGGGACTGTCCTCAGTGCTCCACACAAAAGATGACCATACAATCTACCTCAAACTGGGAGACTTTTAGAATGAAATGAAATGGGGCACGACTGACATGTATACCAGGACAAGTGTAAACAGGGCCTGTCCCAGGCACAAACGGTCACCCTGCTGATGTACAGCATCTCATCTAATCCTATCTAGAGAGGCAAGCCCACACACTGGGACCAGACCCCAGATCTAAAGCCACCTACCAGCCGGGCAAGCTACTTAACCTCTCGGGGCCTCAGTTTCCTCATCTGTAGATGGAGCTAGGTAATGGATGCCTCACAGGGCTACTGAGAAGATTATACTGGTTAACATCTGCAAAGCCTTAGTACAGGGCTTTCTCGTGTGGTAAGTATACTATATGTGTTTCTGGAATAAAAAAAGTCCTCCGGCATCCCTAGGATCAGTACTAGAATCATCACTGTCTTAAGAAAACTAAGGCAGAGAGGGGTTATGTAACTTGCTAGTTAGTAGCTAGTTAGGTGTCTTAACCACCTGCAGTTCTGCCCCACCCCCCACCTTCTGAACAGCAGACCACTCCGAATGGGGAGCTACAGATTCTCTGTCCCCATCCTTCAGACATTCAGGACACATGTCAAGTAAGAAGAGCATGGCACCCTGAGCTCCACCTGGGCCCTAAGAGGCTGACTCACAGGAAGGGGTCTGGGTCCCCTGAGACTGTGTGGCATTTGCAAAACCAAGAGGCAGCTGCCCCAGCGGAAGAGCATTGCTGCCTGCGTCAAAAGCCAAAGTTCCCTTTCTCTGGCTCGCCAAATTACTCGATCTCAGAAATTCCTTCGCAAGACAAGACTGAAATGCAATCTCCAACCCCATTGGGCCCAGTGGAATTTCACCAACACAAACTGCCGAGTTCTCCAGGAAAACAGAGGAAGCCTGCCTGAAGTTTCAGTTTCTTGGTAGGTCTTAGAAAGCTCAAGCACTCGAATGGCTCCTGGAAGTGGCAGGAAGTGGTTGGTCTTTGCTTATTTTCTGAAGGATAACCACCAGATTTGCTCATAACAACTTTTTAACCAATTGGCAGAGGGCACCTGCACAATCAAGTGATTTCTCATCTCCTTAGGGTTTTCTTCTCTTGTTAGTTCAATTTGTGGGGCTTTAAAGAAGCCAGTGCTAGGGCTTGACACAGCACTTGGATAGAAGGAAGGAAGGAAGGGAAAAAGGAAGGAAAGGAAGAAGGGAGGGAGGGTAGAAGGGAAGGAAGAAGGGAATTTTGATGAAGAAGCAAAATTCACCAAAAGAAAAGCTACAAGAGTTCCATCAAAGCCCCTGGCTCCATACCCAGCAGTGCTCACATAGCACTGACAGTGAATTCTAACAGCGGTCAGGGTCCGAGGCTGGTACACACAGGGAGGGAGGGGAGGAGGAGCAGGGACAAGGAATGGCTGAAGATGGCTGGATGCAGAGGGGAGACTGGGTTCCTCCTTGGAGACAGGTATGTTTTCAAGAAGGAAAGAAGGGGCTCCTCCCAAGGGGAAGCCAAGCACGGCCAGGAGACAGGTAAAGGCTAGAACTCGCTGGGGAGCCTAGCGAGTGAGGTCCAAGCCAAGGACACAGGAGGACCTGGCCCAGAAGTCTGGCTGCTTCTGATGAGGCCAAAATAGGAGAGAGTCTCGCCCAGGCCAACAAGCCCAGACTTGAATCTGAAAGCAGCGGTGACAACTGCAGGCCCCGGGCAGGACTGGGAGGCACTGACGCTGACGTGGTTCAGATTCAGAGGTTCCAGCCACGGTGGCAGGGGGCGGGGGGGGGGGGGGGGATGGGTTAGGAGGGACTCCAGTGGCAAGGAGGGCTGCCAGGAAATGAAGGCCTGGAAGGAGGAAACGAGTTTTCTGCTGCCGACTCGTGGGAAGCCTTGGACCGGTCACTTCCGCTCCCTGTGATGTGGCCATACCCCCAACCCCGTCTAGCACGATGTCCCCAGGTCCTGAGGGGTGGAGGTGAGGTCCTGTGCCAGCCTAGAAGATGCATGGGAAGGAAGCCAAGTGGGGGCTCTGGCAGAGCTGAGGGGTGCGAGGAAGGCAGCTTGGTCAGGGCTGCCTCCCACACGGAAGCCACAAACCAGGGACAGGGTAAGCATGGGTGGCCCTGGTGGGCGAGTCCAGACCTTTGTAATCACTTCCCTCTCTAACCTGGTGAGTGTGAGGAAACAGAACAATCTAGAAAAACTCTCCGAGAGGAAGCTAAAGACTGGAGCAAGGGCTGGGAGAGAGGTGTATGGTATGTGTGTGTGTGAGAGGTGTGTGCATAAAGACATAGCATGTTCTCAAGCATGCGTGCCGTGTGTCCCTCCATACATATGTATGAGGCGTGTGCATCTGTGATCCTGAGAATGAATGCTCTGTGGTCACAAATGCACACTGTGCGGGGCAGACGCCACACTCAGACACAGTGACATGGTGAGGCTGGTGCATGCATACACTCACTCACAGGAAACAGCATCGTGTCAGGATTCGGAGCCTGGACGGGAGCAGGCTGGGAATGAATCTTGGCCGTGGCCTGTACTAACGTGTGACCTTGAGCAAGTGACCTAACTTGCTCAGTTTCCCCAGCTGGAGAATGGACCAAAGAGTAGTTATACCTCATAATGTTGTTGGGTGTTAAACAAATTGGTATTTGTAAAGCACACAGATGGGGCCATAGTAAATGCTACATACTATGTGTGTTTTAAAAAAATACATGAGTGTAGGTGGGTGGTTACCCAGCTGGGCCTGGAACCTGTGTATATCTGGAGGAATACACACACATAGAATAAGTGGGAGCGTGTGCACATGCAGGGGCAGGATAACATGGGCTGGGTGTGCATGGATGTACAAGAGTGAGGTGTATTGGGCCATTCACGCATGTGTGTAACCATGATGCCTGGGGGAGGAAGTGTGAGTGCCCAAGACATATGTTGCTCATGGGTGAATGTACATGTGAGTAGATGTGTGTGCAGGCATGTTCTGAGAGCATGCATGAGTGTGGGTTGGGCCCACTTAGAGCGAATCATGGTGACAAGGGCCTAATAACCACAGTGGGAAAGGCAGCTCTGAAGAGCCTGGGCAATCTGTGGCCAAATGCCCAGAGGATCCCCCAGAGCTGCTCGGAGCCTCGGGCAGACTTTAAGTGGAGAAAGGTCAGAAAGAAAACGTAGACCAGCAAGGCTGGGGACATGGGCCACATCTGACTCACCCTTGTGCCTCAGCAAGTTGTATAGGAAGGATGGAAAGAGAGAGCATTCATGGGCAAGGGAGGGGCACAGACATACAACATATACACCATCCACCCACTGGACACACTTGTGCCAGGGGCTCCAAACATGTTATTTCATTTAACCCTCTCAACAGCCCTAGGAGAAGTACCATCCCCCCCTTTTTCAGACAAGGAAACTGAGAGGTTAATTTGCTCACAGGACCCCCCCCCCCCCCCCGCAACCCCACCTCCACCCTGGAGCAGCCGTTGCAAGCCAGCTTTGTCTGACTCTGTGACTGTCCTCTCAGTTACTGCACTGTTCTGAGAATGAATGAAGGAAGGAATGAAAGAACATGAATAACAAGCGAATAAACAAACAAAGAACAATGAAGGGAAACTGAAAGTTAGTGCTCAGAATCAAGATTTAAAAAGGGAAGTGTTGGTGCAGCATTCTTGGGGGATAGGGCCCACTCCCCCAGGTGGTTTGAGGAGGACTCAGGACCCCAGGCCATGCAGGCAGAAGCCTTCTACGTGAGCCCCGAGGCTGCTGGGGCAGAGGAGACAGCCCAGGTGTGGGTCATGGCCTCCAGGCTGGCCCCCATCAGCCTGGAGTCAGAGTGCAGGCCTGGCGGCTTCACCGCAGGGCCTTCAGTGTAAATGCTGAAAACTGTCATTCTGAGCTCCACTCAAGTCCCGTGGGATTCTGGATTAGCTAGATTCCAGCTGCCAAGGCCTGGGCACTCGGGAACCCAGCCTGCCGAGGCTGGATGTCACCACCAGGATGAGTGATCACTGTGATTTCTCAAAGCTGGCTGTGTCCTAAGGCCCTATAGGGCTCAAGCTAATGACAGTGAGAGAAAGCTCGCCATCCCCGTCCCCCGAGAACTTTCCGAAGCTGCCAGCAGGTCTAGAAGCTCTTTGGAAATGGTTCCTTGAGCCCCCAGACTGCCATGCTTAGCAGTCCTGAACTTTAACTTGGCAGCTCCAACAGCCTTGGACAAGTGATTCAACTTAGGCCAGCCCCTAGCTCTTCCTCTAGGGTTTATGAGTAAAAAGAACCTCATACAAGGTTGAAAGCATGTCTCATAAGACACGTAGCAGGTCCTCCCAAATGGCAGCCATCACAAGTCCACAGCAACCTGTGCAGACAGGAGCCCCAGGCTGCTGGGCCCCACAATTATGCGTGGCTAGGAGTGACCTCAGGATGGGCGCAGTGGGCTCTGTGTGCTGTATCTAGGAAGCCATGTCCTCGCCTTCCCCTACACTGTCACCTTCCCACAGCCCCAGACACCCCTTAAGGGGCCCAGCACCCAGTGCACCTCTGCAGTTTATGGGGTGAGCACATGACCCCACTGCCAGGCTGCATGTGGATGTCCCCACTGCCTTCCAACGGTGGCCCCGGCTTCCCCTCTTAAACCTGCCCTTTGCTCCCTTCCCCCATTCTGTTTCAAAGAACGCCCTTAGAGTCAGATCACTGTAAGTGGGAAGAGGCCCAAGAGATGGAGTGTCACTTTTCAAAGTGTGTTGTTCCCCTGGGCCTCCGAACGGGTTGCAGGGGCCATGGGGACTGACCCCCACCTCAACCTGGACAGCATGTCTCTACAAACCTTCTCATGATGGTGTCTGAGGAGAGTTGTGACATCAAAATCACTGTGCATGTGCACAAAAGTTCACCAATTTAACATCGCAAAACCCTTCCCTGAAGAATGCCCGCCCTGCCCCCATAGCATGCATCATCATCCTACACGTTTTGCTCACTTAGCCATTTCCTGTCTCTCTCTCCAAGTAAGGCCCGTGGAGGCACAGGCTTTCTGTTTTGTTCGCTGCTGTATCCTCAGCACAATAGCAGGCACAACACGTTGGTTTAGCATTTATTTTTTAATTAGCTACAAGCAATAATTATTAACAATAACCAGAGTACACACCATGGACCAGGCTCTGTTTATGTGTTACAAGCGTCAACTCACCCACTGCTCACAGCAACCCTTTGCAGTAGGTACCATTATCCCCACTTTATAGGTGAGGAAGTGAGGCACAGCTGAGCTTTCCCCGATTTACAATGTCTTCAAAGCCCCCACCCTCAGTCACCGCTCTCGGGCTCACCTGAGCATGGAACAGGACCCTGCTCCCTGCATTCTTCCCCATTTGGTCAATGTTTCCGCTCCTGCAAGTCTCAGAGCTGGGAGGAACTAGGAGATTATCTCGAAAACATGCACATTTCAGAGATGAGGAGACTGAGGACTAAGAACCACCTGTCTAAGTGGTAGAATAAGGTAGAAAGAAAAAAACAGCCAACAGCAAATTAGATGACTGGGGTGAACCGACATTCAGGAGGGATGGGTGCCTGCCACTGAGCATCAGGGAGGGCCTATAGGAGGAGGTGACATATCTCAAAAATGCCTGGTTAGGACTGTCTCCTCCATCAGAAGCGCAACATGTCTCCAGGCCTCCAAATGAGAGGCCTTGGGGTCTTTGGAGCCTCAGCCATTCCTCCCACAAAAATCAGAGGAGGAAGGGCACAGAATATCTCAGAGTAGGGGACACACCTTCCCAGCCTCCACTAAGTTGGCCTGAGACTTCAAACAGCTCTGGGTACCGTCCCCAAGCTAGGCAGATATTCCCCACACCAGAATAGATCACAGATAGCTGGCTTCCCCTCCCCACTCCCCATGCGGACGACACCCGAGCAGCTGGTCCATTCTTCCCATTCTTCCCTGGACAGCAGAGCGGAAGTCCGTAACTTCCCTCCTCAGGGAAACGGATCAGCAGGCCCGATTTGTCGGTTCTCCCGCAGGTCCCTCCACCACCCACTCTCCCAGGCTGCTCCTCTACATGCCCATGCCTACATCTGTCTCCCTCGGAAAAGCCTCACCCCTTTGGGTCTGGCCTGGCTCCCACCTACCATGGCGCCCAACCTCGCTGGGGTCTCATCCATGGGGCTCCTCCTCTGCTTCCCCCAGGCCAGAAAGTTCCCCTCTAAACTGTGTTCCTCATAAGGGCCTGTGTTGTGATGATGATGATGACGACGACGATGATGATGACTGACACTGTACCAGGCACTTAGGTTATTAATTCACACAATTGAAACCTTTCCCTTACGGAACATGATTAGG
The DNA here is from genome assembly GCF_963259705.1 of Myotis daubentonii. Taxonomy (NCBI): domain Eukaryota; kingdom Metazoa; phylum Chordata; class Mammalia; order Chiroptera; family Vespertilionidae; genus Myotis; species Myotis daubentonii. The sequence goes on from NC_081854.1 coordinate 35,669,129, forward strand.
TCCATGTGTAGAAGAAACTGAGGTTCAGAGAGGTCACCTAACTTGCCAAAAGCCTTAGAGTGCCCAGGTGTAAAGCTTTAGTCACCAGAACCGGTGGAAGTCCCATCTCTGACATAGGCTCTACAATATAAGCTAGCTATGTAACTACCCTGTGCCTCAGTTTCCTCAGTTCTGAAGCGGGGGGGAATGGTGGCCACTGTCACAGGCTTCTTTAGCAGCTAAACAAGATAATGTAGGAAAGTGCCTGGTACCTAGAGGCTTTCAGTAAGTGGCCATTACTATCACTTACTCTTGTTAAGAATATTCATAATAGAAGTCAATTCTGTGTTGTTTGGGGACAAGAGTACCAAGTATCCAGAGGCACCTGGGCAATACTAGGGACTCAAAGGAGCCCAGGAACTGGAGTCTGAATGCTGGCCACACCACTCTGACCATGTGGCCCTGGGCATCACGGGCAAGATAACAACAACAGCCCTTCTGGTCCCAATGTGACCGCCCAGAACCGTGCAGAGAAATGTACGCAGTGCTTGGCACAGGCGCTGCCCTGAACACCAGTCCCGGGAAAGGAAGCAGCCAGCACTCCTCTCTAACCCTCTCTTTTGATGTCAGCTTCCTGTGGGAAGTGTGTCCTGTTCCATTTCCTCCCAAGGTGAAAGGAGGGCTGTTTGGCCTTCCTTGGAAAGTTCCTAAGAAGGCCCAGCCCAGTTCCAGGCTGTGAGCAGGAGGCCCACCCTCTCCCAGGGCAGCCACGTGGCTCCTTTCCCACCCTTTGTGTCAATAAAGGCCGATTATGGAGCACCTTCCGCCCCTGCATCTGCTCCGTTCTCAGCACACGTCTGGAAACACCCTCAGCTGATGGGGACCTGCTCTGGGTGCCCCCACCCAGGGCTGGGGACACAGAGGAACAACACCGTAGTCAGCGAGCAGGTGTATACGAGCTGCAAGGCTGATGTCGGAGGTGGCACACACTGCCCTCCTGCAATGACACAGATGAAACCAGGGCCTGCCGAGGCCTAGAGACCCAGGAAGAGACAGCTCCAACTGCCTGATGCCAACCTAATCTTGCCCTTGCTTCCCCAGGTGACTGGTCAACGGGCAAGGATGGCGCCTGGAGGCAAGCTACTAGAACATTCCTCACCCAGGTGGACACGGCTGTTACCTTTGAGCCAGGGACTCCAGCTCCAACCTGTCAGATCATATATGGAATCACATTTCCACACCCATGTTGATTTTTTTTTTAATAAAAAGATTTTTAAAAAACAGCTAACAAGTAAAGCATCTTTCCTAAGACTCCCTGAAAAGCTCCAGTTCATAGGCTGAGCCTGAAGAATAAAACAAACAAAATGTTGCATGGATCCACCTTCCACCTGGCTCTATCATTTTGTGGCTGTGTGGCCCCAGCAGTTCACTCCTCTTTGAGCTTCAGTTGCCTCATCTGTCAGTGCTACTTTTTGGAGGACCACATACAGCACGCATGCCTTGTGCATCATAGGCCCTCAAAAACAGCTTGTTGCAGCCACTGTTACTATTTTCGTTATTACACTGACATCTGCCCTCAGAATCACTGTGCGTGAGGTGGGCACAACCGACCGAGCTGGCCGCGCTGCCGGAGGACCTGGTGGGGTGGCTTCTTCACTCTTGTCTTACCAACTCCGTGGGGACACTGCCACCACTGGAGGTGGAACCGGGCCACATGGCTAGGAAGGGGCAGCGATGGGGCAGAAACCCGGGTCCCAGCTACAATCCATGTGCTTTACTTCTTGTTCAAATTTCAAACAAACAGCACAGTCTGCCAACTCCCTTCCCTCCTGCTCGCCCTGGTCCCACAGGGTTCAGAAGCCTTTCAAACCCCCAGAGATAGTAATGACTTCAGGCAAACTGCACTTACTCATCTCCCCACCCTCCTCCCATTTCCTTTTCTTCTCTTTACTTTTTCTCTCTTCATCCCCTGCCATCTCTCCATCTCTCTCTGTCTCCCTTCCTATCTGACTCTCTCTCTCCCTCCCCCGGTCTCTCTGTCTCTCCCTCTGTTTCTCTGTCTCTCTGTGACTCAGTCTGTCTCTCTGTCTCTCCTCCTAGCTGACTCTCCCCCCACCCCGTCTCTCTTCCCCCTGTCTCTCTGTGACTCAATCTGTTTCTCTGTCACTCCCACTCTGCCTTCTCCCTGTGTCTCTCTCACAGGCACACGCCCACCCCCTCAGACCCCCAGTCCCCCTGGCGTCCCTTTTCTCTGTCCGCATCTCTGCTCCCATCCCCTGCAGCAACTTCCCATCTCTCCTCTGCCACATCCTGCCTCTCAGCAGTGGTTCTCCTTTCTCCTTATCCTCGCTGCGTTTCCGGGGTCTATTTTTGCAGCTTTGTCTTTGCATCTCCCTCCTGTGTTTCTCCATTGCCCTCATTTCCCTTCCCCCTTGCCTTATACTCCCCAGGCACCTCTGTCCCAGGCCCAATTCCTGCAGAAGCCCCCCTTTTGTGCTTCTCCCACCCCTTGCTCGGCAGCCAGAGAGGAGGGGAATCCTGGTTGGTGGGGACACTGTCTCATCTTTGTTGCCAACAGCAGTGCTAATGGCTGAGTGATGAGGGACAGAAGGAGAGAGAACACAACCCGGGCTGAAAACACCAGGGCATGTGTCTCAAAGCCAATTGTTGATTAACAACACTCAACACTGCACCATTTTCAACCCACAAACTTAATTTAAGAAAAAAACAATGACACCCAGACTTGACTCGGCTGCATTAAAATGAGGTTATTTGCGCTGCCGATGGCATTACAAATGGGCTCAACTCTTTTGGAAAGCAATATAGCCTCATCGATATCAAAAGTCATCAAAATGTTCATACTCCTTTGACCAACTAATCTCCCTCCTGGGAATTTTTCCAAACAATTATTCATCATCACAGGAACAGGGAGGAAAAGCTACAAGCACACAGATATTCACTGTGGCATACTCTATTGTAGAAGAAAGGCTAGAAATGGCCTTACTATCTAACCAAAGGGAGACCGTTTCATAACAGGGTGCAAAGACCGTCAGGCAGCCACTAAAACCACTGATTGTGAAGACTGTGCAAAACATGATCTAAGCTGAGGACAGCAGAGGAAACAAGGAAAAAGAGACTGCGTATTCACACTGTAATGACATAAAAATATGTGCACATATGGACAAAAACCAAGAGGACAACTAGAAAAGCAATACAAGTAACTCTCGGTAGCCAAATCCATTCAGCTCCTGAGTCCAGACACCAAAGGGTAGATAGAGTTTGGAATAGCAAGTAGCACCCATTCTGAAAGTGCGGAATTAATCTGAAGACGCGTCCAAATCTATTCAGCTGGTGTGGGTTTAGGTAGGATAGGATATTCATGATTATGCTAAGGTGGTAAAATTGCAAAAAGAGGATTTTCCTTACCTTTTTAAATTCTCTTTAATGTTGCTTTGATACTGTTTTCACAATTAAACAGAGGGAAATCAAGGTTCTCGTGTACTGGGCTTTAGAGCGGACAGAAGGCTTTCTTGTATATAATCTTACTTGATCCTCACAAAATCTCAGGAAGGAAAAGAAGGTAGGGCAGGGAGTTTCACTGACCCCATTTTTACTGAGATGGAAATTAGGAATCAGAAAGGGAGGGTGACTTCCTCCGTGTCACACACATGGTGTCAGAGATGGGACTCAAACCAGGCCTTCCAGGGGGACACTGGGCCTTCCAGGAGGGTCCCGGGTCCCACACAGAGCCCTCTAGGCCCATCCTCACTGGGCTCTGTGAGGCCAACACCAGACAGCAGCACTCCAACCCCTTGGATGTCTCTAACCGCAACTGTCTGCCCCTGTGACACGGGGCCATGTTGCACATTAGCCCCAAGTGCTGCCAGCAGAGAGCCTCCAAAAGGTAACATCCCTGACCTGCAATTGACCCAATGCCACGTTCCACACATGGTTCGGGATTGAGAGACCCACAAGTAAAAACCTCCACCACTGTCTCTCACCGAAGCCTGCAGCCAAAGGAGGACGACAGCAGAAACGCACACGCTGAGGCTGTGCGGGCAGCCTCTGCAAGTTCCAACACCGACTCCTGCCCTTACTGGCTGCGCTGAATCACCCTGAGCCCCAACAGGACCAATCAGTAAAATGGGAATTATAACAGAGCTCCAGGCCCTTAGGGTTACTGAATAAAAGGGGACGGTGTGTGTCATGCATTCAGTGTCCAGCCAGAGCCAGTGCTCCTCCGAGCCCCCGGCCCCCACCCTGTGTTCTCCCTTGGGCCTTGGCACATTCTACCCAGATATCCATCCAGGTGGCTCACCCTTTACTTCCTTCCATCTCAGCTCAAGTCTTCTCCTGGCAGAGCTTGCCTGTTCACATCATGGGCATTCCTAACCCCTGGCACTGCTTTGGTCATCTTCCTGGCCTTGTCCACACCCAACATGCTATGTATTCATCAGGGTAGTGTCAGCCCTCCCCACAGCCAATGCCATGAGAACAGGGACTGTGGTCACTGTAGTGCTGTTATTCTCAGCATGTAGCAGGAGCTCATTAATTAATAAGTGGTGGTGATTTTTCCTGAGGAACAGGAACCTTTAGCCACACTTAACCAAGGGCCAATTCGGCCTTTTACAGCCCCCAGTGGCATCAGACTCCTGGAACACTGCAGGCATCTGGCCAGGCCACCTCAGTATCCATGAGACCCATGCCCTCTATGCTTCCCTGCCCGTTCCCCAGGGACCCAAAGGGCACCGGACCAAAGGCTGGCACTGAGAAAATATAAAGAATCCTGCTGCCCAGAAACATGACAAATCGCCTTGCCACAGGCAGGAGCTAAAAATTTCAGCACATCGCTAGATTCTGGAGCCCCTGGAGGAGGCCAAAGCCCAATTCCTAGTGCTGGATGGCTGGGGAAGTCCCCTAGGTCTCTCCCTCCTCATGACTCCTCCTGCCAGGAGGACTCACCCAGCCAGGACTGGGACCCCAGCAGCCTGCAGGAAACTCTCCTGTGCTGGGCACGTTACACACATCACAGCTGGGCTTTCCCCCACCCTGAGTGAGGCTACAGTGCCATTTCAGAGAAGAGGATGAAGGCTCCAAAAACTCAGATGGGTAAGCCAATGCCACCCCAGGGACTGGGTCCTGGGGAAATGGCAGCCAGATGGGTCATTGGTAATAACATGTACAGGGTCCCAACCCGTACCAAAGGGCTTCCAGACTTCCGGGTCAGTGGCACATTTGGAATGGGAGACCCAAAAATGAGACCTCTAATGCTCGTCCCCCACCTAAGCCCTTGCATCTCACTATAGGCAATAGACAGCATGACCCTGTCAGAGGTGTGGAAGCCTGTTCTTTACCTTGGGGACCATGAGCCTTTGCAAGTTAGGTCCCCTCTATAGGGAACAAGCACCACTTTACTCGGCTAACTCCAGCTCCCTCGCCAGGTGTCCACTTAGATGTTACCTCCTCCAGGAAGCCTTCCCTGACTCCTGAACTCAGCCACCCAAAGCCCCGTGCCCAAGAATGAGGCTAGGACATAGCAGACACTCAATAAACTGAAAAATGAATGAATGACAAAGAATGAATAAAGAGAATGAATGAAAGTAATGAACTGAAACAGATCGAATGAAAAAACTGAATGAATGAAACATGCAAGAATTACTGAGAGGCCTACTCTCTCTCTGTGACTGCCCGGAGTCAGGAGTCAAAGTCAAGTATCCAATGACAGTAGTATGCATCTAGCTTTATAGTCTCACTTCATTGCCATGAAGGTCTTTATTCCTTGTGCCATCAAGATCACACTGGGTCTTGCCCTGGCTACTGTGCCTCAGCTGGATGGAGCTTCATCCCATACACCGAAAGGTGGCAGGTTCGATTCCTGGTCAGGGCACATACCCAGATGGCGGGTTCAATCCCCAGTGGGGCGTGTGCGGGAGGCAACGGATGGATGTTTCCCTCTCACATAGGTGCTTCTCTCTCTTTCTCCCTTCCTCTCTCTAAATCAGTAAAATAAAATGTCCTAGGGTGAGGATTAAAAAAATATTACATAAAAAAGAAAAGATAGCACTGGGTCTTAAGACAACAGAGTGAGTCAAAGGCAAGGCGAGAGTTCCCAGAATGGTTTTGGAGGCTCCATGGTGCTCCTGGAAGTCCCAGGAGCCATGCTGGGGCTGGGAGATAGCGAAGGAAGCTGATGATCCCTGGGGTGGAGGGGGCCACCAAGAGGAAAGAACTGCGTATCACCCTTACAGCAATCCCAGGAGATTTCCCACTGTCCTGCTGGAGAGAACCAGGCACATACAGTGGGGCCTTGACTTACGAGTTTAATTCGTTCCGTGACGGAGCTCGTAACTCAAATTACTCGTATGTCAAAGCAATTTTCACCATTACAATGACACGTGATGCTGGGCTGATGTTGTGGTGTTCACTGTGATGTTCGCTGCGCCAACTAGCGGCGGGGTATCTGAAGCTGGCTCATAACCCGAATTTTAGCTCGCAACTCAAAGCAAAAAATCGGCCGAGAAACAGCTCGTATCTTGAAAAACTCATTAGTCGGGACACTTGTAAGTCAAGGCCCCACTGTAATCAATATACCAATAGCTAACACAGCAGTCTCTCTGTGCATCAGGCCCTGTTCCAAGTACTTTACACCCATCATCTCATTCAATCCTCACAACAACCCTATTAGGTAGATAGTATTATCTCCATTTTCGAAGTTGGGAAACTGAGGCACAGAGACTCTAAGTGGCCCAAGGTCACACACCTAGTAAGTGGAGGACCAGGAATTAAAACTCATGCAGACCGATTACAGAATCTGAACTCTTAATTACTATGGTTAATGTAACTCACTTTCAAGTGCTTTGGTCATGTAGCCAATAATCTATAATAATAAAAGGGCAATATGCTAATTAGACCGACGTCCTTCCGGACGTCCTTCCTGATGAAGCCAGGGCTGGAGGGAAGCCAACCTGGGTCCCAGGTGCCGGAGGGAAGCTGGTGCTGGCAGCCGAGGGAAGGAAGGCCTACTCTTGCACGAATTTTGTGCATTAGGCCTCTAGTAATAATAATAATAATAACAATAATAATAATAAAAACAATAGTAATACAGCTCTCACATTTACTGTGCAAAGGTCATATAGCCAACAACAGTTATAATACACAGGGCATATCAAAGGCCCCTCCAGATTTGTACAGAGGGGCTGGGGCAGTAATTCAGTGAAACAAGGAATTTAGGCAGATTGTATAACAATTCTTGGCAGAACTAACCCATTTTTTATCTACTATGTAAGTCAATGGAGGTGGGGTGACTATGCAGTGATGCTGGGGCTAAGCCCTCCCAAAACTACTGTTTGGTACCATTCAAACTTTGGAGCCAGTCACCAGGCTAATCATTTCATGGATTTCCTCCTTTGGTCCTCTCACATGGACCCTCCGAAGAAGTGCAAGGATGCCCCCAGTTTGCAAATGAAGCAAGCTGAGGCCCAGAGAACACTGACTTACCCAAGATCACACGGCTAGCAAGTGCCATTTGAACTCAGCCTCTCTCTGATCTTCAAGCCCAGACCCTTGACCTCTGCTTCCTTGGCCTTCCGAGGGGAGGAGCTGCCCGGAAGCTAAGTGGGACAAGCCTGCCTGCCTGCCCATTCCCGCCAAGTCGGCTCCCTTGGCCTACCACAGGCCCCAGAACCCCACACTTCAAAGTGATTCACCCTCGAGGACTGTGTGGTTTGGTCTGGACCTGGGGGGTGGAGGAGTCAGTGCCATGCTCACCCCTGACCACCCAGGTTTGAGCCGGCTTCCCCAGGACCTCAGGAATCCAGGTGCAGCTCTCGTCAACCACCCAGTGGGAAAGGCCCTCCTCAGAGATGCCCACCAGCGCTCAGGAAGTCAGGTTCGGGCTTCTGAGCACAGCTGAGATGCTGAGAGGATAGAGAGGTGCCCCAGATCAGTGCGCCCCTCCCCTCCCCCCAGCTGCTCAGCAAGTATTGCCTCCCTGTTTGCAGCAGGCCTGGACCCCCCACAGGCTGGAGGCCAGCCCCAGCCCAGCAGGAGCCCCTTCTGTTTCTGCAAGGCCTGGTGCGTGGAGGAATGCAGCTGCTTCAGCTGCCCCAGCCTCATGTCCCAGCTCCCTCCAGAACACCTCTCTTGTCTGCTCAGTGTCCCCCAACTCAGTCATCTCCTGTCTTGTGCCCTGGAACCCCAGGAGGCTGGGGGAACACTGGAATGTGCGATGCCTTAGGTCAAAGCTCGAGTCTGATTTGAGTTGGGTTGAGATGAGGGGAAAATGGCCAAGAACAACTCACTCATTTACTTCATTTCCAGACTTGGCGGCTGCCAGGGCTGGGCTTCCAAACCAAGCTGGCTTTGGCCAGGACATCTGCAGCAGTGCCGGCCACAAGGCACATCTGGATCCGCTTAGGGAGTTAAGAGCCATAAAGTTCCCTTAAGAAATTAGTTCCTGGGGAGCCCGGGTCTCTCTGGGGACGGGTGAGGGGCCTCCTTGGGCTAAGGACACCTGGAAACCGTTTGACTGGAGGTGGGGGACTTCCTGGTCTTAGAGCCGCCCTGTATGCTCAAATGCAAAATGGCTTAAAAGGCCACACAGGTCCAGCCCTGGCACTTCCTGGCTGTGTGGCCTTTGGCACCTCCCCTGACTTCTCACTTCACCCCTCGGGGAGGACAGTGAACTCCAGTAAGGACTCAGTGCAATTTCCTAACTTGCCACTGTGTCTTGGAGCCTAGATCATATCTGGCCCACATGAGGTAAATGAGTGAAGAAACCCAAGGATGAATGAATGAACCTTGGTTTTCTAATCTGTCAGATGGGGATAATAATTATCTACTTCCCAGGGTTGTTCTGAGCACTAGCTGGTAGAACAGACGGAAGGCCCTGGAACACAGTGTGTGTACACCTGTCTCTTAATTTTTAAGTCCATCTATCATATATCTCACAACCAGGGTCTTGGGAACTTGAACATCCCTAAGAAAGCCCCACTGTGGTAGAACTGCCTCATCTTCTTCCCCTAAGCACACTCATATAAAGACTGACACGTGACTCACTCTGATCAAGCAGGTGACAAGCGTGCAAACCATTATGCAAAGGACACAGGGTGACAGCCTGGAGCATGACCTTCACTGAGCCCCTCTCAGATGGCCATGCTCACACCTAATGTCTCACCACTCAGCAGCAGGCTCAGAGCAGCTAAGTGACTTAGTGAAGGAAGAGCCTGGGACCAGATGAGACCCCAGGGCACCTGCCTCCATAGGGTGGCACGAGCAATATAACCCCCAGCAACTTCTCTGGCCTCAACTTCCCCAGCTGCATGGGAGAATAATAAGAGTTCCTATTTCATCAGGTTGTTTCTTATCTGTGTGAAATGGCACCCACATTATAATACCAAAAATTCTCAAAGAAGTATCTGGTATATTACATAAGTGTTCAGTAAATGTTAGCTCTTATTATTATTTCCAATGGGCTGTCTAAACATACAGCTAAATAAATAAGCCATCAGTTCCCACTGAGTCCAGGACAAGAGACTGGGTTTAGAAATTACCTACAATCTTCTAAACTGAGATCTCCTGGCTCCACATGATAACCACCTGGGGAGAGATTGGACAATCTCTGGTGTCCCCAGGTAATCAACTACATTCCACAGGCACAGATAGTTGGCATTTCAATGGATAAGAATCATGTATGTTATTATCAGCTTTCCACAATTAGAGTTGTAAAATAGCTCAAAGACAAAGAGAGGCAGAAATAGCTCTGATGGGTGAGCCAGACAAAACACCCAGGAATCTTTTCCCACCCATTTCAAAGTCATTTAAGATTTTTCTTGACAGACAAGATCTCACAAAAAGATGGATGTAGACTGTACTACAGTCGGAAAATCTGAAACAGCTCCAATGTCTGTCACGGGAACAATTCTGGTACACACATGCTCTGCAGCTAGGACAGCAAATGCTGTCATAATAAAAAATGATGCCTGGGCCCCACCACACATCCAATGAATCCCAACTTCTGGGTGGAGCCCGGGGATCAGTATATTATTTTTAGCTTCCAGGCGATTCTAATGTGCAGCCCAAATTGCTGCTAAAACCCACCAGAGAGATCTTTAGGGGCTGCCTGCAGGCAGGACTGGCGGGAAGAGGATGAACCTGAACAGAACGCATGCCCAGGAGGGAACAGAGGAATAAGGAAGCCAAGAGCCAACCTAAGACAGACTGATGACTGAGGAGCAGGAGGAGACTAAATTCCACACTTGTTCCAGAAGCCACCTGGTGTCTTCCAGGCCTGGCCAGAGCTTCCAAGCATTGGATCTTCCCAATATCTCCACAGTCTGCAGAAGTCGGATCAATGGTCCTTAACTAGCCAGGTCTGTGCATACACTCCTGTCTCTGGACCAAGGGAAAGAAGAAATGGTTTTTACTGCAGGAAGGGAGGGTGTCCATAACCAGGGAACCTTTCTTTATTAGAGTCAAGATGGAGTTCGACCTACACCCCCTCAGGCTCCTTAAGGAGGCAGGTGGCTGCGGCAACCAACCCCCAAAACCCTGGCCCAGGCTGGGGGCCACTGAGTGCCGCAGGGCTCTTGCGCAGGCAGTTTTTGCTTCTCACACCTCCCAGAACTCTTCTCCAGGCTGACTAGTGAGACTTCCCCAGTTGCTGTGGCTTTTTCACCAAAACCCACTTTGCCAGAAGGAAGGTGGACCTTCACAAGGGAAGGACAGCTCTACCAAGTGGGCCTCCAAGCTGACCTGGGGTGATTTGTGGAAAGCAATTAGTTGGAACTAATTATTAGTTGGAAGTAACTAAATCTGAAATTATTTCACAGACTTGTTTTCTTGCTTTCTGTGAAGTTACATAGGAGAGGGCAGTAAGGGTAGCTGCCACCAAACCTCACATCTAGCAGAAAACCCCCCACGTGGTAAGTGTTCAACAAATATTAACGAGTTCAGTAAACTTAAAATAATTAAATATGTAATTGAGCTAAACAGGATGCTACTTTACACAACACTCCAATGGGATTCAAAAGTTTAAATAAAAATATAATGGACAGGAAACATGAAATGCCAACAATGCTATCTACAGCCTTAATTTCTGTCCTCTGATTTGGATAAAGATTGCCATTATTTGCCTGGAGAGATAATGTACTGCAGGAGAGACTGCGAAATTCTAGAAGCAGAGTTTGTAAATCACTGTGTTGTATAAATAGCAAAAGCCATATCATGACGCTGGCTGGAGGAAGGGATGCCTGAGTCAAGTCCCCATACCAGACTTCTAGTGAGGCTGAACCCTGGGCTCAATCAGTGGGCCTTGATGGGCCAGCCATTCCCCAAAACAGAGTAGGCAGCAGACAAAGGGAAGGGGAGAGGAGAGCAGTCAGCCCCTAAGTTCATGGTAATTTGTTACAGCAGCCATAGAAAACTAGCACCCTTTCCCCCTGCACCCTCAGCTCAAGGGGACCTGCCCTGGCCTCAGTGTGGTCAAAACCCATCCAGATGCTCCCAAAACTTCCTCTTTCATAATTATCTGTAACTGGTTAGGAGCTTGCACTCTGAAACCAGGCAGCCCCATTCAATTTCAGCATAGGCTGTGCAACCTCCCTCTCTGTGCTGCCTTTTCTCCATCCCTCACACAGGGCTACAAAGGGCCTATCTTCTACAACTGCTGTGAGGCTGGAATGAGAGAACTCATACAGAGACAGGGCCTGGTACACTCAGCTAAGGGTTTGTCACTATGACTTGTAGCTTTGGCAGTACCTCAGGATTATGGAGAATGGAGACTATGTCTGTCTTGTCCATCACATATCCCCATAGTCCAAACAGCACAAGGCGATCAGGCCTAAGTAATATTTGTCCCTCAAACACAAAGGTATGAGGGACAAACCATGTGACATAATACTCCTGAAGAAAACCGACAGTCAAACCAGAGCCCTGGGCTCCTCCTGGGTTAATTTCAGTGGCCCCCAAATATTTCAAAGTGGACAAAGGGAATACTGACCATAGCCAAGGCCTTCCTGTAAAAACACCATGTCCAGCTTCAAGTCTGGCCCTCAGACCTACACCACATTGGCCAACCTTCCCTCTCCATGCTGCTGTGGTTGAGCCTTCCACAATAATGGCTGAGGAGAGACCTCTGCATGACGCTAACGAAGCCCCACCTCTTTCCCCATTAATGTCTGAGCAAATCACGTCCCTTTTGGTGCTTACTCATGGGGGAACTTATGTCATTATGAGTCCCCCTGCACAGGGTTCCGATAAAAGTAAAATGAGAAAAGGCAAATGAAGTGTCATTGCCCGGCATACAGTTAGCATTCCATAAATGCTAGTGAGATCGAGTTTAATCATTTTATCCCATAGCATACATGAAATAACACACAACAGAACTAATTAGGGGAGAGCAAGGCAACAGAAAGAGTCAGATCAGGGCTCTGGATGGACTCAAAGAATTTAAGTTGAATGAGTTTGGGTAAGTTGCTTAACCCCCTGAACCGGTTTCCTCACCTATAAAAGGTAGGTAGTATTAACTGCCCCAAAGGAGTATTACAACACAATAAATAGTGCATAGAGTTATTCTGACATCAGAATCACTTCAGGGGCTGTTTAAAAAAGGCCAGTGCCCACACCTGGCCTAGACCAATGCAATCAGCACCCTCAGGCTCCGCTCTGAGCACCAAGGATAATGAAGATCACTGGGGTGATTCCATAGTACAACCAAAGCAAAGAAACATGGATGCTGATATGGAGCTGGCACATAGTAGGTGCTCAGGAAATCCAAGCTTTCATCAACTGGCAAGGATTTTCTTTCACTCATTCAACACACATTTGTAGAATGCCTAGTATATGCAAATTTACAGGTTTATAAACCATATGCTGGTTGCTGAGGGTGGAGGTGTTGGGATGGTAGAAACTGTTAATAGGTATGGGGTTTCATTTTGGGGTGACAAAATATTTTGGAACTTGAGATGGTGGTTGTACAACATTGTGAATGTATTAAATGCCACTGAATTGTTCACTTTAAAATGGTTGATTTCATGTTACATGAATCTCACCTCAATAAATAAAAAGAAAAAATCATAATCCACACATAAAAGTAAAGTACAAATACTATATGATTCTACTTTTATGAGGTCCCTAGAGCAGTCAAATTCAGAGGGACAGAAGTAGACTGTGGGTGCTAAGGGTTGGGGTGGGAGGACAGAATGAGGAGCTAGTATTTAATGGACACAGTTTTAGTTTGGGAAGATGAGAAAGTTCTGGAGACGGATGATGGTGATGTTTGCACAACAACTGAACGTACTTAGAACTGCACATTTAAAAATTGTTAAAATAGTAAAATTTTATGTTATGTATATTCCACCACAATAAAAAAGGTCATATGCTGACAGTCCAGAGACATCGTCACCACCACACATGAAGCTGCCTGGTCCCACCTGAGCTGTCCCCAGCACAGACTCCGCTTCTTGGAGATGACATCGTCTCAGTTTTCCAGGCGGGCAACTTCGAGTAACTGAACGCCCTCTTTACAAACAGGATGGAGACTGCATGTGTTTTCTCTCTGGGGCAAGGCCAGATTAAGCAAAGAAAACAAAGCAGATTTCTCCCCCTCCCCCCAGGAAAAACCCTGACGGGTCAATAGCAGAACTAACAGGGCTGGCGCACACTTTCACTTCCCGCTGGCCCATGTCCCCCAGCTTCTCTGGACGTCCAGCAAAGCCCAGACTTGGGGAGGCAGGTGCTGCCCTCTCAGCCTGCTCCGGGAGGACTTGTTTGCAGAGCTCCAGTAAACAAGGCACAGCCACGCCCGCTTCAGGAGGCAATTTCTGCAGCTCTGGTTCAGGAGGTGAAGGACCCACAGGAGGGACGCCGGGTGGCTAAGAGGAACCTGTATCTCAGAGCCCTGGCTCTGCTGCCAGGCACAATGTGCACCTCTGAGCATGTCACTTCCCTGTCTGGCCCTTAATACCCTCAATGTCAAAGTGAGAGAACTGGGTTCACGCAGGACAGGTGAATGGGTTTATCTTGTGAGCCACCCTCTATCAATAAGGGAGGCTCTAGGGAGGTTTCTCGGGTGGCATTTGGGTTCAGCGAGACACCAGATGAGCTGGTGATGTCTACCATCAGTGGGACATGGGAGGAAGGTGACAACGCAAGGCCCATGTATTTGCCATCCCTGGAGGAGATCCCGTGGAGAGCAGCTCTTTGATGGGGTTCCATGAACCTTCCTTCCACATCTGGAACATACTCAGTGGCCTCCCTGCCTGACACATGTCCATTCAACCTATGCTCGCACACCTCCTTTCTCAGAGAGCTCACAACCTCATCTGGCAGTCTGTTCCTCCATGTACAGGAAGTCAAAATCTCTGCCCTCAACTCTTTCCCAGGGACCATGGCTCCAACTCTGGTACCACAGAGAAAAAAAGGCCAGTTCTTTGTTCTACTTTACACCCTTGCTTAAAGAAAACTAACTCCTTATCTTGGTTCCTGTTAAAGACTTAGTCCTTCCACTGTTCTGCATGTGAGCAGGTTTCCAAAGGATGATCTGTTCTAGAAGCATGAGGGGATGTCTGTGCTCCATTCACAGTGTGTGTCCCTGACTACATTTCCCAGACTCCCTTGCAGCTAGGAGATCCACGTGATTTGGTCTGGCCAATAAAAACAGAAGTCTCCTTAAAAGGGTAGAAATTATTCTCCATTCTCTCTCCCACTCCCAGTTTCTGCTAACTGGAATGTAGATGTGATGGCAAGATCCCACTTTCCACTAACTGGAATACAGATGCAATAGCAGGAACTTAAACAACTACTTGGACTATGAGGCAAGATGCTAAGAACAATGGAGCAGCAAGATAGAACCAGCATGGGTCCATGCTCTGGCCCGTTTTGCTCAGTAGTTAGAGTCAGCCTGTGGACCAAAAGATCTAGGGTTTGATTCCAGTCAAGGGCATTTACCTCGGTTGCAGGTTTGATCCCCGGTCCCAGTCAGGGCACATGCAGGAAGCAACTAATCAATGTCTGTTTGTCTGTCTCTCCCTGCCCCCTCCCTTCTACTCATTAAAGATCAACAGAAAAAATATGCTCGGTGAGGATTAAAAAAAGAACACAGACCAACCATACTTGTCCTGATATGATAGCCTATACCCTAGACTTCTTTTATATGAGAGAATACACAAACTTCTACTGTTTTTAAGTTGCTGTTTTTTAAAATATTATATGAACACTGAACCTAAAAATGCAAGAAAAATCAAGTCTAATTCCAGATGATGCGAGAGCTTGGCTATCTTCACACAAGGCAGAGCACCCTGCCATCTGCAATGGGAAAGAAGGTAACCCCAGTTGCTAGGCCCAGGTGATTTCAACATACAGCTCATAGCATGTCCTAATATCTGCCCCTAAGATATTCAGGGCCAACATTCTCAAGGTTGATGTGTTTCTGCAAAATCAGTGGATGAAAATACAACTGGCCACCATTTATCAAGCACCTACTATATGTCTCAAGTGCTCAGCTCAATTCTGCAGGAATTATTTCAGCCCAAGTTGGAAACAGCCCTATTACAGAGGAAGTCCAAAGACATGCAGCACATTGAGGCTAAAACCCAGGACTCCAGCCTGAGGTTCTTTCCATTATTCTTCGGTGTCTCCTGAAGATTCTCAGGAGGCTCAATGGACTGAACTTGGTTGCCCCTGGGAAGAGAGGAAAAGAGGAAGGGAGGAGTGGGGAGAGGATAAGTACAGGAAGGAGAGAGAGGTGACAAGGGGGAGAAATTCTCACACTTCTGCAAAAGGAGGTGTTTATAAAGAACTCAGGGCAGAGAGAAAGGCAGGGGGTGAAATCCAAGAGGGGCACATGTAAGAACATCAGGAATTGCAGCTGAAATGCTTTATTTCCTACATTGGTGGTTATATTTACATATTACTTTATATACTGCTTTGAACAGCTGAAATCATTCAGCATTTTAAAAGGAAAGGGAGAATGTACAGTTTATTTTATGTCAATTACACCTCAATAAATAGGATGTTTCTTAATGCACCCAAAAAGAAAGAGAGAGGAGGGAGGAAAAGGTTAAGGCCTCTGGACACCATGGCTTCTCATCACAGCCCACGCTCCTCCCTGCCACAGGGAAGGCCAGTCACACTGACCACAGCAGCTCCATCCACGCAGCCACAAGTCCTCTGTGAAAAGGGCCACTTTACCTCCACGTTGCTGAAGTCTCCTTAGGTGCAATGACGCCTCAAAGCTTCCAAAATGAGTCAGCCTCAGCCTGACCAGCCAGAACCATGTTCCGCCCACCAGCAGTTTCAACAAAGACAAGCAGTGGCCATACACCCCGCTGCTTCCCCACAGTGGGACGCAGGGCAGCCAGGCTGGCGGGGCCACGGGACAGACACCATCCTGGGCTTGCTCCCTGTATGGAGGTGGGCAACCGCAAGAAAAGGAGCCCCACGGGAAGGTGCCTCGGGCACAGTGCCCTCTGCAGTCCCTTCCATGTGCGGGCCATGGATTCTCTGCCTCCCCCACTGCGTCCCTCCCATGGAAGTATGGCTTGCACCAGACAGGAGGCTGGGATACCCTTCTCCTGCGGCCTGACTCAGTTCTCTCCCTGAGATCCTCACATTGCACCCTCTGGACAGAAACGAATCCTATGCAGAGAAGTGGTGTGGGATCTGCTTGGTCCGGGTGGGCTCTGGGTGACCGTGGCAGCACGGGAGGGAGGGAGGGAGGGGTAAATTGGTGATAAATGACTCAGCGCAAACAAAGAACAGCAGTTTTACTCCTATCACCCATCCTGACCTCTCCAAAATCCTAGTCCCTGTGCCCAGGCCAGACAGGTAATGAACCTGATTACAATGGGCCAGGTGCAGCTGGGGTGAAGTGGAAAGCAGGTGCCCTGCCCAAAGGGGGCAGCCTCTACCAGCTCCAGCCCACGGCTGCCACACAGGAATGGGGGCACAGCCAGGAGCAAACTGGTACCCTGTCTGCCTCATTTTCCCCTGCTGTAGAATGGGTATAACAGTAAAGATACCTGCTCCTCAGAACTGTTCTGAGGATCAGAGGACAGACAGATATGTCACTTAGAACAGTGCCAGGCACATAGTAAGTGACACAGAGCGTTTGCTTTTGTTGTTATTATTAGAAAATGGAAATTCGGCCGAAACCGGTTTGGCTCAGTGGATAGAGCGTCGGCCTTTGGACTGAAGGGTCCCAGGTTCGATTCCGGTCAAGGGCATGTACCTGGGTTGCGAGCACGTCCCCAGTGGGGGATGTGCAGGAGGCGGCTGATCGATGTTTCTCTCTCATCGATGTTTCTGACTCTCTATCTCTCTCCCTTCCTCTCTGTGGAAAATCAATAAAATATATTTAAAAAAAAAAAAAAAGAAAATGGAAATTCGGACTTTTTTTGGGGAACTCTCCCGATTTTTAAATTCGGACAACTTACTGAAGCATTTCTTTTTTTTTTTTTCCAAAAACACCATGTAAGCCAAGCAAAATACATCGGCAGACTGGCCTTGGTCCGTGGGTCACTGCTTGTGACCTCTGCTCAGCATGTTCCCTGCTGCCCTCTAAGGCAAACCCAAGTCCTACAGGCATCGCAACCACCAGTTGGGACTTGCAATCACCCCACTTCCAACGCCAGCTTCCAAGCCCATGAATCTCTTAATGGGAAATAAATGTTTAAATCAACCCCCTCCCGACTCCCACACTAAAAGGACGAGAACTACTAATTCTTACCCACCACATCCAAGTTGCCATTTTTATTTCATAGCAAAGGGAAAAAAAGACCTTTTAAAAAAAAAAAAAAAAAAGGAGAAAAAGAAGAAAGAAAAAGGAAAACCAACAAAGGCAAACTCGAAAATGCGCCGCTGTTGACTTGGGCAACAGCCCTGCCGGTCAGAGAGGAAAACAGCTCAGTTCTGAAACTCGTCCCAGACATGAAAATTATAGAGCAGCGTCGCTGACATACCCCTGCCCTTTCTGTGTCATTCACTCATGAGGAATGCAATTAAATACCCCTCCCCCACAACAAACAAGAAAGACAGAAACGTCAGCGCTGTGGGAGCTGAAAGGGACTGACCTCAGAGAAGGACATGGGGGAGGCAAGGCCACCACGCAGGGTGGTAGGGGGAGGTTAGGGCTCCCATATCCATGCCCACTGAACAGATCAGGACAGAGGGCACACACAGGAGACGGGATGTAAGCCTGGTCCATTGGATGCAAGGGGCATGGCTGCCCTCACACCCTCATAGAGAGCAATTCCACCGACCAGCCCCTAACACCCACTGTGTGGCTGAGCTCAGGCAGGTTCAAAGGGACAAGAGAAGAACAGGACACACAGTCCGTCCTTGATGCCTCTCTCACCAACCTTAGTAAAAGGTCATCAGCTCTCATCTTGCCCTGCTTCCCAAGGCACTCAATAAAATCCAAGCTCCTCGCTGGTGCTGTGGGACAGTCATGACCAACCCCTGCCTTCCCACCTCAGGGCCTTTGCACTTGCTGTACCCACTCCTGACATGTTCTTTTCCATTTCCCCACAGGACCAGCTCCTCCAGTGTCGCCTCCTCTGAGAGGCCCTCCTTGACTGCTCTAATGTATGCTCCCACCGGACTCTCTCTGATGCCTCATCCCCATCCCATTTTCATCCTAGCACCTGTGTCACCTCTAAAGGGGCCCTGGTGATTGCTAGCTTGTTTACTGTCAACACCCCCTCCCAGTTACCTCTAAGCTTCTTGAGGGCAGAGGTGTGTTGAAATGCCCTAGAACAGTGGTTCTCAACTTTCCTAATGCTGCGACTCTTTAATACAGTTCCTCATGTTGTGGTGACCCCCCAACCATAAAATTATTTTCGTTGCTACTTCATAACTGTAATTTTGCTACTGTTATGAATCGTAATGTAAATAACTGATATGCAGGATGTATTTTCATTGTTACAAATTGAACATAATTAAAGCATAGTGATTAATCACAAAAACAATATGTAATTATATATGTGTTTTCCGATGGTCCCAAAGGGGTCGCGATCCACAGGTTGAGAACCGCTGCCCTAGAACATCCTGTGGCACAGAGTTAACCCTCAGCATTATGGATGGGAGATAGAATTCACTATCTACTCTAATCAGGGGAACCACAGGCAGATGGGACAAATCCTGCACTCATGGGCAAACCAGGTGCTGTGGGCCCAGAGAGTGGGCCCGAGGCTACACCATAAAGAACACCAAAAATCACAAGAGGTTGTCTTAAGCACTCTGGTCCTGGGCCTTGTGCTAGGCTTGTTTCATGCAGTCTTTCATTGTGTCCAGCCCATAATCCCAGGCCATAAATGCTACTGCTGATCTCATCCTAGAGATGAGGAAACTGAGGCAGAGGTTACAGAACATGCCCCAAATCACACATACACCTAGTAAATTTGAATGCAAGGAGTGAAATGCCAAAGATGACCTCTGAAGATGTACATATATGTACATGTGTATGTGTGTGTAGTGTATTCCATGTATGTTTATGTATGCATGTGTCCATGCGTCCACCCATATGTATGTGTACTGTATATATGTGTGCATATCTATATGTGTGTACACATGTGTATGTATGTGTGTGTGTATGCATACCAGTCATTAAGTTCCTCTTTCCTCGTCAAGAAAGGCCTTCTTTTTGTCCTGATCTTAGTCTAAGAGCTACAGCAAAGAGACGACACCAGGAAGTCAGGAATTGTGTTTACTTACAAACTAGTAGGTCGACCTATGTGAAACCAATATTTACTTATTTTGACTTACAAAATCACAGTTCCTTTCCTATGATCCCACATCTCACCAGGCAGCGCCCTTTGTGTGGCGTCTTAGGCAGATGGGTGGAGGGGAGAGCCCAGGCCAGACTGTCCGGGCGGCCGGCAGGCACTGCACTGCAGGTCCAGCCTTATCTTTAGCACTTTCTCCAGCACACCAAGGGGCAAAGAAAACGGCTCTGAGGTCAAATTTCTGAAACATCTGCCTCTGTGACCCGGCCTCTGTGTGCAGATGCCATAGCACACAGGACAGGAAACACCAGGCAGTGAGCGGTCTGGCAGCCCAGCCTCTCGGCCAGCAGCCTGGGTGTGTGAGGAAAGCTCTGAACATCAGCCATCTCTCAAACCCGAACCCGCTGGCCCCCCTCCCCTCCCGGCATCCCACAGGACCCAGAGGTGGCCTGTCCGAACCATGGAAACAGCAGAGAGCAGAGGTGTGAGGTCGCTTGATTTATCTAATGCTTCTCAACTTCTTTTTTTTTAAAAAAAATTCTTTTCAAACTGAAACTGACAAAAGTTGTGCCTGATAAATCTGAAGGCTGTAGAGGAAGTGGTTTGTCCTTCCCCCTGTTCACGACTTCTACAAAAGATAACACACAGTCGGGCGGGTGAACTGTCAGGCCCAGCCAGGGCTCCCCAGCGCTTTCCACCTGAGGATGGCTGCCTGCCAGCCTCTGGATAGGTTATGGGTACAGGATCCTGGGGTTCCCTGTCCCACACCTGTCTGCTGGGGCTGCATAGAGCAGGAGAAGCACCAAGAAAGCCCTTCCCCTCCCAGGCCCTGCAAAGACTTGAAGGAAACTTGATTGAAATAAAGCCTTGACCTGGCAGCTCTTACCCCCCGGAGCAGCCTGGGAGTTCAGCATGATCATCCCACTTTCCAGGTGAGACAGCTAAGGGGGGTCACAATGTAAATAACATGCTCAGTTTCATCTCAATAACTTGCCCAATGTCACAGCTAGCGACTGGCAGGCCTGAGCTTAGAAATATGCCACCTGCCCTAGGAAGCCCTTTCTGGCCCCTCCCACCCTGGGCTCAGTCAGGCCCCTCCTATGTAATCCTGCTAACAGCAGCAGTAATGCGAGTAATAGTAAGCACTCTCTTCTTTTCGTGGGCACTTCTCTGTGCTGGGCACAGAGCTAGCACCAGGCATGCACTAGCTCACTGAATCCTTTCCTCCATTCTACCGATGAGAAACAAGAGCTCAAAGAGGATAAGCCACTTGCCCAGGTCACACAGCTGGCAAGTGGCAGAGCCCAGGGGTTCTGTTCACCATGGAAGACTGACCCCAGAGCTTCCAACACCAGACAGTTCTCTCCACCATCTTGGACGCTTCTGGTCCAGAATGACCTCAAGGGCCAGCCCCTGTGAGTCTCTCCCCCAACACCACAGGTTGAGGGAGTCCATTTGCTCACTGACAATACACTCAGCCTCACCCTGGTCACCAGCTCAGCCTTCCCCAGGTTCTCAGGCCTAAGAATGACCAAGAGTTGGGGCAAAAAACAAGGTGCTTTGAAGGCTGAGAAGGAAGGAACTAGACATTCAGGGGCATTCCAGGGTCTCAGCTGCCATGTTCAAGTCCGTCCAAAGTCCTGAACCCAGCACGCAGGACAGCTCACCCGGGACCACCCCACTCAATACACTCCTGATGCAAGTAGCATTTCCCTCCCCATGAAGTGCCACACCTCCACGCTCTGCCAATGCCACTCTCAGCCCAGAATGCTGTTCCCTGCACTCTCCACCTGGCCCCAGTCCACCCCTTCTCTCATCAGCAGCTTTCTCCTGGGGAACCCTGGTGCTTCATACGAGCTCCCCGTCACCTTGTTTATGTCAGTCACATGAGGCATCAGATCCAACCGTCCACAGCTCTCTCTCCTCCAGCTATCTCTGTATTCCCAACCCTTGGCACAATGCCTGGTACCCAGGAGTTACTCTGTAAGTGCAAGCTTCAGGCACAATGCCTGAACACCGCGTGAGAGCCCCTGACACGCCTGGAGGGGGCAGCACACAGGCACCTGGTCCATTTCCTCACTGCATTCCCACCTTACCTGGTGCAGAAGGCTCCATACCAGAGGAAACAGGGCAGGCCTGGGACTGGAAGCGAGACCTGTGCGTGTGTCCCCATTACTTCCAGGACACAGCCCATCACCAGAGTGTGTGAGTGGGTGGGCGAGTAAGGGTACCAGGCCACTTTAGTTCATTTCAGACATGGGAGCCAAGCTGACCCTGGGGAAAGGAGGAATTATGACCTCTCCCGACCACCAGCCCCCACCCAGCCTTTCCTTGTCACCTCACCCTCCAGAGAGCCACGAAGTACCCCCAGTTGTGTACATCAGAGTCCTGCTCACCTGGCCCCAGGCCCACAGGAGCAAAAAGGGAGCCCCAAGAAAGATAAAACACTCACTTCCTATTCTTCCCAGACCTGAACTTGGTTAGAAATGGTATTTTCAGGGGACAACATTCAAATCTTCCCGCCTTCTCATGAGGGTTGTGGGGCACCCGTGCTGAGGTAGCACCCTTGTTGGGGGGCAGCGTTGTTGGGCTGCTGCGCAGTAAGCCCAGCCCTGCATGTGCTCGCCCTGCTCCCCACTCCCTGAAAAGGCCGGCGCTGCCATGTGCCTCATTTGCAGGTGGACCCAAGGCCTGGCACACACACTCACAGACACTGAGGGACTCACCCCGGCCCCATGGTGAGTGGCAGGGACAGGCCCAAGGCCACATGGGCCAGGCAGCACCACGCAACCTCACCAAGCCCGCCCGCTGCCTGACAAACTGGAAACGTGTTCCATTAAAGAAACTCTCTGTGCCCACGAAGGTCCCTGTCCCTGTCCTGGGAGGACATGTGTGCCTCAGAGGGCAGTTTGGGGCTTCTGTCTCTGTTTATTTTCCTTTCTGTTCAGGTCATCTCAATCGGCTAACCAGAAGACTGGCCCCAAAGAGGCGCAGGAAAAGGGAAGAGCCGGCCCTGCCACAGAACTGCTGGAGCTGGCTGCGGACACTCGCCATGGCTTTCCCAGAGCTGGGTGAGGGAACAAGGGCCTCTTTCAGAGCTGGGCCCTTTTGTTCCCGTTCCCAGGGAGGAGACAATCTGACGCAGGGAGGGGGTGCTGAACAGATTCAGTTCAGCCACAGCATCAGGGAAGTGATGCTGTGTGGAGTACACACTCAACACCCTACTAGGCCCTCTCCAGTGAACCAATCCATTGGATGGGGCCCGTTTTGTCCCTTTAAAACCGTGCACAGGCAGCCTCATTAGTCAATGACTGCAGGTTCATCACGACAAGAGCAGCAAGCACTGAGCACTCTCGATGTGCCAGGCACTGTGTTCCATGAGCAATGTCACCGTGAAGCCTCATCACAACCACAGGAAGCAGGCACACCACTATCTTTCATATACAGACAAGAAAACTAAGGCTCGGGTAGCTCAAGATCATTGCTAGCAAGCAGCAGAGCTAGGAGTCAAACCCCGTAACTGCGCATACATCCCCGGCCGCCAATCGACCAAGAAACAGCCAACTGTTGTTTTTTTAATAGAAAGAGAGAAATGAAAAAAAGAGAAAAGAAAAAGAAAGAAAAACATGTATTTTTCTTCATCACATTTATTACTATATGAAATTACCGTGTTCTTTGTGCAAGGGTGTCTCCGCCACTGGAATGTAAGGTCCTTGAGGGGGGACCTTGTTTTGGTCACCCCACAGCCCAGCCTCTAGCCAAGACTCTGACACACATGAGACCCTGTGCAAATGTCTGTGCAGTGAAACATGCACAGCCCTCTGTTGGGAGCAAACTGGACAGCTTCTCAGGGACAGCCTCCACTGCCGGACAGGCTCTGCCTCCCCAGGGTAGTGAGCGAGGCTCGGAGGGCACCTCACTGCGCTCGGGTACTCTGCCCAATGTGCCTGCTCAGGCTGCGGGCAAAGGGTCCAGTCCAAGAGGACCCTACGCCACTCATCCACCTCACTTGTTAATTTCACTCGTTCATTCATCCGGCCACTTCCTTCTTCACTCATTCAAGAAGTATTTAGTGAGTGCCAACCACTAACAGGCACTGTGCTGGGCAGCCCTCCCAGGACTTAGAGAGTCTAGAGGGCAGATAATAGGAAAGAAAACAGGCAAAGCAGGACATAGCAGTCACAGACGGGGACGGACGCGTCCTGCACCCACAAGGGATGCTTCCTGGAGGCAGTGAATATTCAGCGGGTGGCCAAGACCAAGTGGCTCCTCCTCCCTCTATCCCAGTGCCTTACACACAGATTTTTACATTTCTAAGTGAAGGTCCTTCTCACACTACCAAAGACTGTACATGTACAACAGAATGCTGTGTGAATGGGGAAAACAGTGCATGCAAATGAATGTCCTAGAAAATCTTGAGTGTTAACATTTTGGAAAATTTTCTTTGGTTCTTTTATGAGCATTTTGTAATTATTCTATGAGAAACCCGAGTTCCCAATGTATTGGGAGAGAGGGAGATGAACATCTTTGAAAATAAATGTCTACTCCTAGGTATATATCCAAAAGGACTGAAAGCAGGAGCCCTAACAGATATGTGCCCCCAGGTTCATGGCGACAGTAATCATAGAGCCAAAAATTTCACAGAAGCAACCCAAGTGTCCCTGAACAGATGAACGGATAAACAAAATGTGATCTACTCATACAATGGAATACTCTTCAGCCATAAAAAGGAATGAAGTTTTGATATATGCTGCAATGTGGGTGCACCTTGAAAACACTATGCTAAGTGACATAAGCCAGACACAGCAGGACAGGACTGTCTGATTCCACTTACATGAAGTGCCTAGAATAGGCAAATTCACAGGGACAGAAAGGAGAATAGAGGTAGCCAGGGGTTGGGGAAGTGGGAAGGGGGAGCTAGTGTTTAATAGTACAGAGTTTATGTTGGGAATAATGACAAGTTTTGGATATAGGCAGTGGGGATGGTAACACAATACTGTGAATGTACTTAGTGCCAGTGAATCGTACACCTACATGTGGTTAAAATGGTAAGTGTTATGTATATTTTACCACAATAAATAAAAAACACTCAGAATCTCCAATGCCTAAATAAATAAATAGACTGTGGTACCATGTAGTACATAAAGTGAGAAAACCAGAAGCTGTACTGGGGGAGGGATGATGACCGGGGCAGTCTCTCTCCCTGGGACTCAGTTTGCCCAATCTCAAAATAAAAACATCAGCCTCGATGATCTCAAAAGGTCCCACCAGACCAGACGAGGATTCAGTGCCTGGATCTGTTCTTTAGTCCCCTGACACGGAGCTGATTCTAGGATGATGTTGGCAGGTGTATTCCTCCAGCTTATGACACCAACCAACACACCTCTTCCAAGTAAACGCGCAATAAACACCAACTAGGAACAGCTCAGGCTCAGCCTGGCTACTCCTCTCATGATCTAAGTGGCCATGGCCAAGCCACCCTCCCCCTGGAGCTTCGGTTTTCTCACCTGTGAAATAGAGAGACTGATTAAAAAAAAAAGCTACCTTCTCTGTACTCCCCCTTCCTTTACATACTGGTCAGGGCTGTCCTGGAGGGTCACATGGGTATAGCGGCCAGAGCTGGCAGCCTAGAGAAGACCACCCTAACCAGTGACCAGGGAGACTGCTGAGCTGAAGAAACAGAACTCGCTAGGCCTTTCTTTATCATCTAACCAACGCCTACTTCTTTTTCCTTAAGTGGAATCTTACAAGGGTTGGGACATAAAGAACACGCAGGAAGTCCCTTGAGAGCACAGGAGAAGCATGGGGCTTCGGACAAAGCACATGGGCTCAGGTCAGCCTGACCTGGGTGTGAATCACAGCCCATGGTCTGTCCCCAATCCAGTAACATGGGGACACTGCCCAGCCCAGGGGACTGTGTGAGGATAAGATGAGACACATAAGCCTGTGGCACATAGTAGGCACTCAAGAAGTAGTAGATTCATTATTTCGCCCAGCCTAGCCCTTGACAACAGATCTTTAGGGAGGGGAGAAGCCTCCATGCTCACAGCACATTTTTTAAAATAAAGTTGAGAGTCACACACACACAAAACAACACAACTGCATCCCACCAAACTGCCAAAGTGGTGGAGTAATGAAGCAAACAAAAGGACAAGTTCAACTCCTTTTTTTGGCTTAAGAACATGCAAATGCAAAATTCAGTGGCAAAGAAATCATACCAACAAAATTCCATGTCTAAATTGGAAATGGTTCCATGGAACCCTCTCTCTCTTGTCATTAAAATCATGCTTTATTCCAGGGCAGGTACAAAAGGGTACCTGGCAAATGTCGGAAGAGTCAAAGACAAGGAAGGAACTCATTTACTGGGGTCTTTCATATGCTACCAACCAAGGAAGACCCTTGGTTTCTTTTAGCAATGCTGGCCAGCCTCCTTAAAGTCTTCTGTTTCCGGGAGGAAGGAGCACCTCACACAGGACCTCGGCTCACTTCACCTGATATGCCAGGCAAACACCAACCTCTTACAGCGCAAAGGATCTGTACTTCTGAGTCAAATTCAAGGCAATCACATTCAAAATCCACCATGGCCTTATACAATATTCTCGGGTGTGTGTGTGTGTGTGTGTGTGTGTGTGTGTGTGTGTGTTGACTATTCTTTAATCCTTGACCAAAAGGGGTTTCTGTCTCCCAGCTTTACATACAGCTCAGGGTGGTGAGGTGGCCCATGGTCCCTCTCCGTGCTCGGCAGGGCTGAGCGCTGAGCCACCATCTGCGACGCGGGTGGAATCGCCCTTGCTATACCACAGCGAGTCTGCAGTAATGCACTCTGTCTTATCAAAAAGTGAAGAACTGTTCTAAATCTTAAAATAAACATTGTAGAGGCAAAAAGTGTCAACCTTGAAACTCCAGACTAGGATAAAAGAAAAAATATTTCACCATAACCAAGAAGACTAAACACAGCTCAACAAGCATTAGAAAACGCTACATGGGCAAATCCACTTGCCCGGCCAAAGGTGCAGAACTCTGAATAAAAACCTTGATCTTTCATACTTAATGAAACATTTTTTAATCATTTACGTGTTTATTTCCATGCAAAGTTCCATTTCCTGCTAGTAAAGTGTCACAGGGCCCCAGATTGGTGTATAACCTGGGGAGTGGGGGCCCATGAATCAATCCTTAGAATAACAGATGTGGCATTTTTTGAGCCTGGCATCTTACCATTTGCGAGCAGAAGGGTCCACAGCTTTTATCAAATTTTCAAAAGGAGTGTGTCACACCAAAAAAGTCTAAGACCTAGTGTCCTGGCACATCCATTACGTAGAGAAGATTCTGTCACTTTGATTGTAACTGACAAACTGACGCACTGACCAACTGCCCTGATATGAGAATGGAAATGAGACCAGGAAGGAAAGAAAAAATAAACTGCTTCCCAAAGCAAGTCATGAGAAGCATAAACAGGCTAAAATTTAAGTGGATGAGACAATAAAGTTGTTAAAAAAAATATTTTTTTCAACTTCAAAAAGATAATAATACAATTTCGTAGGCCTCTAAAGAGGAAAGAGAAAGAAAGCCAGTATTTCTTGGATCAGGCCTTGACTTCTTCATGAGGACAGCAAGCTCCCTGAGGGTGGGGCCTCGTCTACACAGCTTCCTCACCACATGCCAGGCTAGTGGCCCCACCAAACCTGGATCAATACCTGCGGTATGCCGAGTAAACACTCCACGCCATTGATTCCTCACAATCCAGGGATGGACATATTACAATTTTCAGTTTCACAGACCAGATTCCAAGAAGTCACGTGACTAGCCTGAAGTTACAACCAATAAGAGGCAGAACTGAGACTTAAACCCAGATCCATGCCCTGCTATGTTAAACCCAGGAGGCCCCCTACACCACACTTTATTTAGACATCAGACTTTTAACCCAAAGTCATCTCTTAACAGAGAGCTCCCTGGTGTGGAGCAGGCTCCACAACCCCACTGGCTTCCTTGAGAATCATTTAACTTCTCATAGTCTCAGTTTCCTCCTGATCTACACATGGGGGAGAAGTGTTGCATGCCAACAACAACTGATTAGTCGTGCCTGTCTCCAGCTTGCAGGGAAGGATTGATTATGCCAGGGTCTATTAGTAATGTCTACTCTGGGCAAGGCAGTTAGGAGTGGCAGCACCTGTGTCATGTATTTGCCATCCCAGAACTAGATGACCTGCAGGTTCTTTTCCAACTCTACCCGCCTCGTATTCTAATTATAAAAATGTTAACGGGGGAGGGGTGGAAAAAGGAAAGAACACACTAACATTTTCCAATACTGGCCATAGCTGCATTCAGCAAAGCCAAAACTGGCCGCACGGCCAGTCTACATGCACACAACCCTGCCGCATGGGAGGAAGTGGACTCTGGAAAACATCAGATCTGCTGCCTGCACACCCAATATGACACCCCGTCCAAGCCAGAGGCAGACAAAGTGTGAGTTTTGTCTGCCTGGGCCCAGGTTGTAAAACACCTCATCAGGAAGTAGAGTCAGCTCCCAGGGAGCTCCATCAGGGTTCAGGCCCTGGCCTGACCGCTTGCCCATCCTGAGCCTTGGGAAAATTACTCCACCTCAGTAAGCCTCAGTTTCCTCATCTTGGAAAATCCTCATAGGGTTGTCATAATAATTAAACCTAATAGTCTATCAAAGTTCTTAACAAAACAAGCACATAGTAAGTGAGCAAATAAAGGGCCACAGCTACCATCACTGTCATTGTCATCATCACGTCTTTCAAGGGGGCGTATTTTCAGAAAAGAGTTCAAGTGCAAGAGATTAATTTATGTTTCCCATGTTTAGCATCATGGCCCATTTGATTACTATAAACTCTAAAAGAGGCTCTGAGAATAATTCCATCCTGAAGCTCCTGGTGTATCAGCCAGGGCCCTGGGAAGAAGCAGATGGCAGACACAAAATGGTGTCATTTGAAGAAATTGTAACAAAAGGACAATATAACAAGATGAGGGCAGAGCACAGTGAAAGCACGTGAGATGGTTTTTCTACCTAGGGTGACCAACTGTCCCAGTTTGCCTGGAACCGGGGGGTTTCCTGGAACACAGAACTTGAGTGCAAACACCTGGGATAGTCCTAGGCAAGTCAGGACAGTTGGTCACCCCATTTCGAGCTCTTGTGTTCCTACCCCTAGGCTTGAAGGGACAGAAGCCTTGATCAGGGTAAAAGGACAGGAACTGTGGCCAAGAGACGCTGCCCACACCACTCATGGCAACTCTGAAGAAAGAGCCCCCTCTCCCTCCATGATCTCCACTGGCCACAGGGCAGAGAGAAGGGCAGACAAGAATGGAGTGCTAATCCTTCCTGGGATGGCCAGCGGGCTAGACCTCACCTCTTAGAAGGCTCCACAAGGAGCCTGGTGGGGACTCCAAGCTCCCAGGCCTCAGCCAACAGGAAGGAGAGAGACCTCCGCCTACTTTGGGATGGGAACATTGGGAAGGAGCAACCGGACTCAAGCTCCAAGAAGCCACCTGGCAATGGGTTTAAATCTCGATAACCGGGGCTCTGAGGAAGAGGCCTCATTCCCTGGCAACAGTGTCTCTGCCGACGCTGTAAGGCCAAGACAGCAAAGTGAACTGCCCCAAAAGAAGAGGCCTCCCGGGGCTCTGTCACCAAAGGTGAAAAGCCCACTCTGGAGCAGGGGACTTTGAAATATCCACACATGTGCCTCCTGGAGGGCTCTGGGTGGTGTCCCCACTGGCACGCTCAGACCAGACGCCACCATTCAGGCGCTGTGCATGTGTCAGGGACAATATCGTTGAGCAAATAAATGCAACTTTCAATTCTGTTTTTAAATCATATTTTCCGAGATCAAAATCTTATTTCCCAAGCACTGCTGCTGAAAGCTGAGATGAAAACCACCACTAATAATTTAAGCCTTCCAACTGTGGATTTCTTTCTTGCTTGAGTCCGGTCGTGGTAGCTGGGTTTGGGACCAGGGCTGAGGGGCCATCCCAGGTCTTGGTATCCAAGATGCCTAAGGTCACTCCCAGGAGGTTCTCCCAACAGGACAGCTCCAAAGTCACCAGACAGAGCAAGGGTTTCCAAGAAAACTTGAGACGTTTTTCCATCCTTTCAAAGACTGCAATGCCTGGGGCCCTGAGATGCCCCCTATAAGCAACTATACAACCGTCCATCAGTGTCCACAGGGGATTGGTTCCAGAACCCCTGCAGATACCAAAAATCCAAGGATACTCAAGTACCTTATATAAAACTAGAGGCCCGGCGCACGAAATTCGTGCACGGGTATTGTCCCTAGGCCTGGCCTGCAATCAGGGCCCTCTTCCCCAGCTGCCCACAGCTGGCCCCACCACCCACCGCCACCCACCCCCGGTTCCCTGTTTGCCATCGGGTGATCGGTGTGTGACGGCCGGGGGAAGGGACCGAGAGGTCAGCTGTTCTCGCCTGCTCGCCGGCCCTGGCCCCGCAGCGGGTGGCCATCAGGCAATCGGAGCCTGCCAGCTGGGGAAAGGGACCAAGAGGAGGTCAGTGCACCTCATAGTGACTGGTCCAGCGGTTGTTCTGGTCATTCTCCCGTTAGGGTCAATTTGCATATTACCCTTTTATTATACAGGATGGTATATTTGCATATAATCAGCACACATCCTCCAATATACTTTAAATCATTTCTAGAGTACTTAAAATACCTAATACAATGTAAATGCAATGAAAATAGTTGTTACACTGCATTGATTAAGGAATAATGACAGGAAAAAGAATGTGTACATGTTTAGTACAGCTTCAACCATCACAACCATGGTAGGACTAACTACACAGTACACATCAGCAACAATGTAAGATTTTTTGTCACATATTTTCCATTAGTGGTTGGTTTAATCCATGGATGCAGATGCGGAACCATGGATATGGAGGGCAGAGTATATTCAAAGGCTTCTAGTGAGATCAGGTATACCTGGGTGAAAAGGACCCTGCCTTCAAGAACTTTAATAGAGCAAGGAGCAGGAACGTAGGCGGGCAGAAGCAGTGGCCATGGTAAATTCGTGGTGATGGCGGAGTGGGCACTATTACGCACTGATCCTATGCCTGGCACTCTACTAAAGAGTGTCCATGCCTCGTCTCCTCTATTCTTAGGACAGTCTTGGGAGGTGGCTTCTGTTATCCCCAGCTTGCAGATGAAGAAGCTGAGAGCTGGATCCCACTGCTGGTTACGTGGCCTAGTATGAAGTGTCAGAATCCAAAAACACTGGACAGCCCCCATAGGGAAAGGCTGACCTGGGAAGGCAGGGTCTTTGGCACCTCCACCTCCACCCAGGGGTTTCAAAGTGGGGGCAGGGTGTTTGCTGCTCCCACTATACAGCCCAGACCCTTTCAAGCAAGACTGCCTGCCTGCTGATCGGGTGTGTCCTACACAAGAGCACATACCCATGGCTCAGCCCCCCTGGATCAGAGGGCACCCTGCTTACCACTGAGGCATTAAAAGAGCCCCCAGCCCTCTGGTCTTTGCAACACTATCTGGCCCAAAACCCTCGCCCCTTCACTGCACCTGCTGGCAAGACCCACACATACTTCAGAAGCTCCCTTTCTATATCTTTCTTGGTGGTGTAGTTCAACTAGCTCCGAAAAGCAGAAAGGCTCAATGCACTGCCCTGGGTAGGGCTTGAGTCAAGCAATTGAAGGTCTTTCTAGAAGAGCCACATAGCCAGGTCACCTACCCCAGCCCACTCCCTCTCTTCACTATACCCCTCTCCCCCCTCCCCCAAATGCTATAATTCAGACAGGATGCAAGAAGCAGGTTTCAAAGTCATTTTCCACACATCATAACTTTCTAATGCCGGTTTTTCTCTTTTTATTGGCATGATGCAATTCCCCTTTCAACAATCCAGATCTCTGAAGTCCTGAGTCATCAGACAACAGCAGGGACAGCAGGGGGGCCAATTGGAGGTATCAAAGTGTGGGGAGCTTGTAATGCCCTGGCCAGTGGGATTTCCTTCCAGGGTCCCTGCTGGCTCTCGGCTCCATGCCACACCAGACACAGAGATCAGGGCTCCTGCAGCCCCCACGTACTTCCTGGTTACCGCCTCTGTGCCACTTTCCAAAGAAGCAAGATGAAGGCGGGCAGAAGCTCGAGCTCCACGCTCTGCCCAGCCCATAGCCAGTGCCACTCTGTCCGGTAGGATCTCTCGGGGCAGGTGGGCTGTTAAATGAGTTAGCACAGGGGTTCTCAATTGTGATGTTGACCCCCACCCCCAGGGGACATGTGGCAATGTCTATGAGCAAAATTTTTGGCTATTACAACTGAAGAAAGCAGTGTATGAACATCTAGTGGGCTGAGGCCAGGGATGCTGGTCAACATCCTACCCAGGGCGTTCCCCAATATCAATAGGGCCAAAGTTAAAACTCTTTGAGATAATGTATGAAAATGACTTAGCATTTATGAATAAGATCTCATCGCATGTATGTCATGTGTACTCATCCAAGAAAAAAGCATAGGTGGCTATTCCCTAAAATATTCATATGGGGGTTTCTAGGTGGTAGGATTATGGGAGAATTTTATGAAGTCATCATTGATAATTGTGGAGGTGAAGAGCTAGTAGAGAAGACAACTGCCACTAGCTGGGGCAGTACCACACTGCGGGGAGCGAGCCCTCACTCCTGCTGGGGGTCTGGCAGGCTCCGGGGCTGGTGGCCGCCACCAAGGCAGAGGGAAGAGGTGCTGTGCCAAAGCTCCAGGTGTGGGGCTGAGTCACACAGCAGGCAGGGCACCGTGCATGCTCCTGGCGGACTCTGGACTTCATGCTCACTGTGGTCAAGTCATCACAGCCTGCTCTGACGGGCAGCTCCTCAGGGTCAGGCCAAGTCAGGCAAGTAAACTGAGGCTCCCAGAAGCCAAGTTCACCACCGCAAGATCAACAAAAATGAGGAGCAAATCTCTGCTACAACTTTTCTAGAGGTGGTTCTGCAGAGAAATGGCCAACCCCTCCCCCGGCGTGAAACGCTCTGCTCTGTCCATACCTCCCTGTCCTACAAGGCCCTCCTCTCAGCGCAGAGCCAGCCCTGGCCACTTTGGGCCTTTCTGACCCTCTGCTCTTAAGCCTTGCTCCCAGGCCACATGTGGTTATGCTCTGGAGCCAGACAACTTGGGTTCAAATCCCAGCTTCAGCATTACTAGCTGGGTAAGTAGTGACCCCTTCACTCTGGGCCTCAGTTTGCTCCTCTGTAAAATAGGAAGATGACAACATCTTACAGGGGCATCATGAGAATGAAACAAGCTCATCTACATGAAGGGCTCAGAATAGTAAGCACTGTGTTAGTGTTCGCTGTTGTTACCACTGCCTTGTTCTTGCTGGCGATTGTCCTCGCTGTCCAGGCTCCTGTGTTCCAGCCCCGGCCAGGAGGCATCCTGGCCTGTGGAGAAGAACTCTGGTTCTGGAGCCGGGTCCTCTGGGTTCATTGTATAACCTGAGACTCCCAGAGCCTCCAGTTTCCCACCTGTATGTAAGCTGGAGCCTCAGGGGTTGGTGTGAAGATTAAATGCACAAATATGCCCAAGGACGCAGCATGGCTGGAGGAAATGACCGCTATTGCCCTGCAGTCACCCCTGATCCGTCTGAACCCACAGGCTGACCCTACCTAGATCCCCAAGCCCGATAGCCACCAAACTACTGGAACAGTTCAAACTCATTTTCCCAACCCCAAAGCAAGTCTCAGTCACAGGGTTGTGGAACACAAGCCAATAAGAGCAACAAACAGACGTCACAAATCTTTGCTCCTCTTTCCAAGGGGGCCCCTGACACCCCACAGCTACCAGCCTCAGACCCCACTACAGACACAAAGCAGAGCACCACTCTGGCCCTGGGCCTTGGCCCAATGGTGCCACCTTCAGAAGAGCCCAAGAGCCAATTGGGCCTTCCCACAAGGCCTCCATCAAAGAAGGTTCCAGAAGGGGAGCCCTTTGAGCCAAAGCTCACAGTGGAGGTTTCAGGCCCAGGATTTGGAAAGTATTGGAGGCCTCTGGGGAAAGCTCATCAGGAGCTCCCCACCAGCTGGCCAGGCCCAGCAGCCTCACGGCCACGGCACTGGGCCAGGACCTCTGGGGCCTGTGTCCACCCCGAGGTTGGCGGTGTGTTCCATGTGCCTGGCAGTGCACAGGTCTACTGCACACACTCTCTCCTTTGGCCTCAGCAACCCTGGAGAAGGGAGTGGTGTGACATGCTTGGCACACGGAGGGCCAGAGACATGCAGGGTTACAAGGAAGTGGCAGGTGGAGGTCTGGATGTGGCTCTTCCTTCTCCCCTTTCAACAGGAAGGACCTCCCAACTAGACACCTGCAAGAGCCTCATTCATCCATTCATTCAGCCAAAGAATATCTGCTGAAAGGGAGCCTCAGTGTCCCCATCTGTAAAATGGGGAGAGTAACAGGTTGTTGTAGGAATCACCCATGTGACCGCCTAGCACAGCTCCTAGAAAAAAGAACACTCGTGAGTGGCTGCGCAGTGGTCACTATTGTGACTAACAGCCGACCCTGGTCACTCAGATCCCTGCACTGTCCAAGTTTCCATTCAGGGGCATCCTAGGCTCCCAGCTGCCGGCTGCTCCCCGTCCCTACGCATCATGACCAGGGTCCTCCTGACTCAAACATGCCTTGGTGAGCCCGGCACTGACTTCACCCTGACTTGTGGGCCCCACTCTGTGAAGCGATTCTACCTCCATCTTTGCCTCCTACACTCTCTTATGGTGCCCAGGTGCCCACCACTCAGGGAGAATGTCACAGGCCACCTGGAGCATGCCCAGTTGCTCTGGCCCTCCTCCTCTGCTCACTGCTCTCCCTCTGCCATTCCCATCTCTGGCCCCATCTCTTCCCGTTTCAAACTACCTCTGTCTGTCCAGGTGTGTCTCTCCTACGAAGTTCTTCCTGAAACCACCTGCCCCATAATAGCATCTTTTCCTCCCTCCAGACAGTAGATAAGGCATATGTACCCCAATGTAACTGTGACCCTTTGGGGAGCAAAGATTATGTCTGACTTTGCAAGTGAAGCACTTGGGAGCACTCACTTTGGAAGCACAGTGGCTGGGAGCACTCCAGTTGCAAGTCCGGTACCTGGGGTACTCACTTTATAAGTGCAGTACCTGAGCCCTGGCTGGGTAGGCCAGTTGGTTAGAGTGTTGTCCCAATACGCCAAGCTTGCAGGTTCGATCCCCAGTCAGGGCACATACAAGAATCAACCAATGAATGTATAAGTAAGTGGAACAACAAATTGATGTTTCTCTATCTCTCTCCTTTCCTCTCTCTCTGTCTCTAAAATCAATAAATAAAATAATAAATATACCTTAAGAAAATAAAAATAAGTGCAGTATCTGGGAGGACTCATTTGCAAATACAGGGTACCTTGGAGCACCCCCTTTGCAAATGCAGTGCCTGGGGAATTCCATTTGTACATATATCTGTTACTCAATCCACAAACTAGTACCTGGTGCTTACCTTTTACAAATACTTGGCATTCACTTTCCAACACCAGTTCCCTGAACTCACTTGACAAATTCACAAAGGAATGTCTGCCAAACATTGGCAAACACTAAACTGATAAGCCCTCTGATTTTCAATTAAGATGTTCCTGCAAGAGGCTGAAATCATTTATGTATATCCAACCACGCACATACATCCATGGACACACATGTTCGAGCATGGGGCAGACCTGCCTTTGCCTCTGAACTCTACCTACTCCCAATCCAATCCTTCTTGTCTCCAATGCAGCATCTGTAAAATGGAGATAATAATACCTACCTCGTAGGATTGTATGGAAAAGTAAAGGAGCACTGTGCCTGGCACACAGCAGGTGGACAATAAATGTCATGGCAATCAGGAGTGCCGTGCTCCATCCCCTGCAAAAGATTCATTTATCCTATTCTATTCCCCAACAGAGAGAAGACTGCAAACTTTCCTGACCTGCCACCAAACTCAACCCAGGAACCAGAAGAGACCATGTCGTTCGAATGCCCTTTCCAGGGAAGCAGCTCTGCTGCTGGTAGCTTGGACACCTCCAGACCACTGCGGCGTCACCCCTGTCCTCGGCGGGAGTCGTCATCAGGCCATGGTCTCCTTTGTCCTGGACACAGCTCACCCTGCCCCGGCCTCCAGGACACTGGGAGAGCTACAGGGCTGAGCTGTGGCCAAGAACCGGCCACACTCACAAATGGCTCTGCCTGGTGCTTGCTTCCTCTCCCCCCACCCCACCCCACCCCCAATGAGGCCCTACAGGAAGCAGAAACCCAGACTGGACGGTGACGTGAGCAAGCAGGACATAAACGTGTTGCGTGAAGACAGCCAGCTGTGGGGGCTGGTTGTTACAGCAGTTAGCCTGCCCTGACTACACCAGCCCCGTCCACACAGATAGCGCCACTGTCCCGCTCGGTCCCACACCAGCACGTGCCGGCGATCAGATTCACTGGGCTGAACAGTGAGCCAAAACCAAGGCAGTGGGCTCTTCCAGACTGTGTGCTCCCATTTGCAGACTGGGTGCTCCAAAAGCTCGGGGCTGGCCCAGGACATCCAGGAAATGACTGCCAGCTCCAGTGTTATCTCCCCTCCTGGTGACCCCCTCAGAGCCAGCCCAGCCTCAGGGAAACATCGGCTGCCCTGCCTCAGTCCTCACATCACCCTCCTGGGGACTGGAGAATCCAGCTCTTCTGCTTCCCTCCAGAGTGAGTTCACTCAGCCTAATCTGTTTATATGCTTCTGATAACCACTTGAAACTAAGAGAGCCAATGACGAAGGAAGGCACTGGAAGGTGCTGGGAGGCAGGAGTCCTGGGTGTGAGTCCCAGCCCTGCTGCTGAGTCATTTGTAAGGGTGTTTGGGCAACACACTTCCCCTTGCCTCTCCCCTGGAAGCAATTTCGATGGTCAGTGTGTTCTAGATCCTGGGACCCTTGCAATGGTAGGGACAAAAGGAGCTGGTTTTTAAAAGTTTTGCTGGGCTTTGTAATTTAAGACTCTCTTAAAGCACCGCTATTCTTCACTATTTACTGGGAGGGAGCTGGGATACACACACACACACACACACACACACACACACACACACACACACCAGTAGCACTAGAATGAAAGCTCCATGGGACAGGGAGCTGCCTGTACACCCAGCACCTGGCACATTCTGGGTGCTCATGAGCATTTTTTAATAGATGCTCACAGCTCCTGGAAAGCAGGGTAATGACAACTGTAGAGGATTTATTCAGTACCAGCCACTTTATTGTGTGATTTCTAAGTACCAGCCAGCCTCAGGGCCTTTGCACTTGCCATTCTCTCTGCCTGGAATGCTCTCCCTCCAGATTATCGCCTTCTTCCCTTTCCTGACCACCACATGCAAAGCCACAAGGCTCCCAGGCCCCAAGCCCCGAACATGCACCTGCCTGCCTGCTTTCTTTTCTCCAGGGCCCCTGCCACCCACCGCCGGTCAGGTTTCACATTTACTTGTTTAGTGGCTTACTGTCTGTCACCCACCCCACCAACACAATGTCCAGGAGAACAGGGACTGGTTTTCTTCAAAGTGTCTAGAACAGTGATATTTATCTGCCACGTTAATACTGAATGAACCGCCATGCCTTACTTACCTCACCTAAACCCTGAGGTCAATGCCAAAAGGAAGTTCCATAATCTGAACTTCACAGATAAGGACAGAGGTTAGGAGACTGGCCCAAGGTCACCCACCAGCTAGGAAGTTGCAGGGGTGGGACCCTAGATTGCTGATCTGACCACTCTGCTGGGTCTGGCTGTTCTCTGTCCCCCTCACTGCACACCCGAGATGCTCGTATAAACCTTTCTGCACATCACAGGAGAAAGAAATGGCGACTAAACACAGGGACCAATGTCAACACCAGAAATATTTTCTCTGCTGTCCCCTTTGCCTCAATATACACGGACACCTCCCCCATCTACATGCACACACACGCCTCATCACCCTCTGGTAGGACTCTGCTAATGTCAGCAAAGTTTCCTTTCAAACGCATCTGGCCTCCCTCACCGCCCTGTTGAATGCACTAGGTGCCCTATCACCAGAGCCAAGAGCTGGGAAAAGGCATTCTCACTTCCTCCCTTTCTCTACCCCAGGGCCACTCGGGCTTGGCTTCCATCCTGGGGAAGCAGGAAGTCTGGAGACAAAAATGATGCTCTCAGGTGGAGCAGGAAACAGCTGTCCTGGGCTATGCAGACCCTTGTCCTTGGGGCAGAGGTCAGTATGACTGGTCGGCGCCCCCCTGCTCACCTGTGTTCAGCTCCAGGCGGGGCCAGGTAGCCAGACCCTCCAAGGGGGCTCCCTGACCAGTGACATTCAGCCAGACTGAAGCCTGACTCCAGGCAGCAGTGATCTCAGACAAGGCATTCTGAGGGAGGGTCAGCTTGCCCTTGCAAAGCAACTCTGGGACTAAATAGTTTAACACCCACCAAGAAAGTAAGCAAAAAACATTCAGATTATCTAAACAAAAACAACTCAACTGAATAAAAATGGAAAGTTTAAAATAGCAAAAGATTGGAACTGATCTAAATGCCCCAGCAGCAGGGAATGGTCTGCCATTATTGTCGTGCCCCTCTACAACGGAACACTACGCATCAGTGAAAAAGAACAGGGCAGCTGCGTAGGCACAGATCTAGGATAACCTCCAAAAGACATCGTCCAATGAGAAACAATGGCCTGGGTCTGCATGTAAATGCCAAAACGGGCAGCAAGGATACACAGGAATGGGAACAGGGCTTGCCTAGGAGAACGAGGGGCTGTGGTACATGAAGACAGTAAGAGAGATGCTTCGTTTTTCCTTCAATGCCTTGCTGTATTCTCTGAATTTATTTGATGTGTGCATCACTGTTTCAATTTTCAAAAAAAGAAAAGAATTATGTGGTGTGTTTTTTAAAGACACTAGACTGTGCCCCCTGAGGAATTTTTCTTCAACTGCTTTTAACAATTTCTTGCCTCCATGCATACCAGATCTGCTAAATAGCCCTAACTTTCCCAAATGCACTGCTCATCTCAAGAGACTTTTCTCTGGAGACTGCCCGTTTTTAAATAGCAATAACCCCTTCCACTTGTGCAGTTTCACACACGCTCTCTCAGGGCAATTAGGAAAACATGAATTGGAATACTGGCCTCTTGTCACACCCCTACTCTATGCTGGCCATACTACTAGATGCTAAACTAAATTCTTTCCAATCCTTACGGCAAACCTGTCAATGAGGCAGCATTGGCCCACCCTCCAGAGGAAGAAAAAGCAAGGCCCAGCAAGGGAAAGCACGTGCCAGAAGTCACACAGCCAGGAAGTCATAACCTCAGAATCCAGACCCAGGCCCAAGGGACCGCAACCCCAGAGTTTGCTCTGCCTCATGGTGGAGGCATCCTAAACCATTAGGCTGCCTCACGTAATCTCACTGAATCCTTTCATCAAAGGCATAACTCGGCTACCTCACAGGTCCATTCTGCCAAAACACCAAGGGGTACCACCCGCATGGCTGGCCTGGAGAGAAGCTGCCCTTCTGCCCCAAGACAGCTTTGGTCATGCGGCCACCAGGCTCCCCCTAGCCTTGCTGGGCACAGTGCCCCAGCCATGTGAGTCAGCGGGCCCTGTGGAGAAGCCACCTGTGGGCCACGGAGCCCAAGCCGGAGGCACACATCCGCCTCGCCCACCTCCATCGCCAGCTCGACAGCAAAGCCCAGCCACAAGCGGTGAAACCCCCTCCACCTGGACTGGCACAGTTCTGCCCGTGGCCAGAAAGGGCATCTCAGATTGCACCAGGCGAGTGAATGGCAGCATCAAAACATACTCCCCCCTTAAAATGCACTTATTTACCACAGCCTGGGGAAGGCAGGCCACATTTGTTGTTTACAGAGAATTTAGATTTTTTTCTCCTCCATCTCTGCCCCTCCCCTCCACCATCTCCAATCAGACAAGTTATCCAGAAACAAATGTGATATATTCAAAAATCTTGTGACAAATGGCATTGAAAATAAAAATTCCTTGTGTTTACTAACTGCCTCAAT
The DNA here is from genome assembly GCF_963259705.1 of Myotis daubentonii. NCBI lineage: Eukaryota > Metazoa > Chordata > Mammalia > Chiroptera > Vespertilionidae > Myotis > Myotis daubentonii. The sequence goes on from NC_081854.1 coordinate 35,708,846, forward strand.
AAACACCACATAAATCAAAGGCGGGAAGCGGTACATGATACAAAGTGAAAAAAGTCAGCACATGTGTACACACACACACACACTCACGCACGCGTGCGCAGATGCATCCCCGTGGGACACAACCTTTAATTCTCCAGTGGAAATCACACCGTTGGGATGAACTCTCTGCTCCACAGTTGACACCTAGATGCTTAGGAACTGCAAGTTCAGAAGAAGGCTCTCCCCACGGAAACACCAGACTAAAGGGACCTAATGAGAATTAAGGTGGCTTCTCTGTTCCTCTCGTGACTGGAAGGCCAGAAACATTTCAATCAGAGCAGCAGAGTGGTGAGGATTTAAAAACAAGTCGCTGATGAATTAAGGCCTGAGAATAAAGAACACTGCTGTCACCTGTGCCCCATCCCTGTTGGGTCAATGAATAAAAGACTTTCCGGACAGGATCCACCACGAGATGCCATGTGATGCGTGCACAAAATTAGGTGAAATAGAATGTCAGCAGCGTATTTGTACTTCTTCGGTGCAGAGGAAACAAAGCACACAGACAAAGCCCTCTTCCAGTGGACAAACATGTCTAGCAGGTGATCAAATTCAACCTAGACACAGAATAGCAAAATGGATTCTGGTCTCACAGGACCTGGCTGCTTATGCAGAATGCCTGGCCGTCGGCTACGACTGACCGCCACCACGAAGCCCCAGGGAAGCCCAGGGACTGGGAAGTCTGGATGCAAAAGAGGAAGGAGGCGCCAGGGCTGGGCCACGGGCTGGGCAAGCGGGCCCTTCCCCCACAAGGTGTGGTCATGTGTACCCCAGGGAAGGGGTGGATGCCTCCCAATCACCCCTCACACGTCAGCCAGGTCGCTGTTGCCTTTGTGTTTCCTTCTTTGTTTATGAGCTTTCTGGATCCAAAGTCTCAAGCACAAAGTGCATCAGGCCCGGCACTGTCACAGGCCACGTCAGGCACACTGTTGGCTCTGCAAGGATTTAATCAGTAACTGGCCCAGGAGACAGGCACAGAGCAAGCTCCAACCTGACCCCACACAAGGTAAAGTTTATAGCCAAGCCAGGGAGTGAGGCTGCCAGTCCCTGGGGCCCCAGTCTGACCCATCTCCCCAACAGGGACTCAAGAGAGGTCCACCTGAGGGGCGAAGCCAGCAGGAACTGCTGCCCATGTGGGCCTGGGCGCCCCATATGCTTCCACCCTCCTGGAGACAGCTGTGGCCCTGGTCTTTATCTCTGAAACAATCCAATTTATTGGATCAGTGTAGACAGACTCCAAAGACAATTTGGGCAAAAGAGTGTATTTAGTTGGTTTATTCATTCGGATCCAGATCAATCACTCTGACTCTTGTTCCTGAAGCCCACACAATTAACCATATAATTACCAAACGGTTCTGAGTTGAGCTGTATAGACAGATGATATACGTTTCAAGAAAGGAGAGGAAACACACTTGATATATCGGCAGTGTGAGACTGGGCCAGGGACTCTACACAAAGCCACAGGGCTACACAGGGCTTGTTGTAGTGAACTGCACTCAAATTCACCTTTGTTTCATTTGGGCTAATATTTCTCAATAGAGTGCTTGGGCCGCACTATAAAATGCAGACCGATTACATAACGCCCAGGCCTCAGAAAAACCCCTCGGGGCTGCTTTGTTTCCTAGGACCTGGACACCAACCAGGTGTCTCAGGATAAGGCAAGGTCCCCAGTAGCCGTGCCAACCCCACCTCTGCCCTGGAGGCAGCCGCTCGACCAGGCCTGCCTCAGCAGCCCCCCGCCATGCTCACAGGCCCTGGCACAGAGAGCCATGTACTCCCCGGGAGCCCCCCATGGGGAGATTTAAGGACACCCCTGCCCTACCCGAGGGGCTTGGTGATGACAGGCAGAGGAAGGGGAATTATGCCAGCTCATTGGACACTTGCTCAGAGTTCCTCCTTCCACATTTCCCAACGCCAGAGCAAGGCTCTGCTGAGACAAATCTCGTTCCATGGAGAGTGCTCAGTCCCCAGTCCTGAAAACCACAGCTCCTCTCCAGAAAGGCCCAAGCTACAAAAGTGCCACCCACCTTGCGGGTGAAGGTGGGGCCAGGGCCTCTCTCTGGCTGCTTAAGAAACCAGCGCCCCGCTTCAGCCTTTCCTCCTTCCCCCTCTCGCTCACGTATACATCTTGAGCAATCAGAGGTAAGTCTGGGGCCTTGAGCCTCCAAAGCTGGCTTCCCCCAGACTATGGCCAGTAGCAGCAGAGGACACACTCCTGGCTCAGCCTGTCCTTCCCACAGAGGGTCACTGTGCCTCTCAACCATTTCTATACACACACACACACACACACACACACACACACACACTCCCCTTCACTTTGAGGGGTGGCAGAAAAAAATAAAGCCCCCCATGAGCCAGGGGACAATTCTGAAGCCAGATTTGGGCGCTCCAGGTAGGTCCCAGGCAAGGAACTACTGAGGACACTAGTCCCTCCCCAATCTGAAATGGTGTGCGAGGGCACATTTTCCGAGGCTCTCCCTCCATCAAAGGAAAAGCCAAACGCTAAGCCCTGTGGTTCCTAAACATGCATGAGCCTGAAATTGGGCCTGGGCCGCTTCTCGACAGCCAGTGATCCACCCTGAGGAAGCAGCCTTTGCAGACATTGCACCAACGTGCCCACAGGAAAGAAAAAATAGGTGTTCTCAGCACGTCGGACCCAAAATTCAGAATAAAAGTCCTCGTGTGCTTCAACGCTCTCAGGAGGGGGGGAAGTTGTTTCGAGGAGTAAGGTTTCTCCTGCTAACTTTTCCCCCTCCCCATTCCTTGGAGCATGTGTCACGGCCTGTGACACACTGCCAAGGGAACATGGATGCCGGGGAAATGTCTACACACGCTACACGTTTGTGACATGCTATGTAAGCGACACCCTATTTCCTGGCTGGGTTTTCTTGGCACAGGTGTGGGCAGGCGGTGGATTCTGGTCCCCCCTCCCACCCCACCCCCCACTGTGCTTAGTAAACAGGCTCACAGTGGCCCCAGGGGGGGAGTGTGCATTCTGGGGAAGACCTGTCACCTCTCAGTAGAGGAAGGAACCCTCTCAGCAAGGCTCAGGCCCAAGCAGATCTGGTGCTTTAAACTGTCCTTGTTTCAAAACACAAAGCATCCTGTTCAGGCTCCTGCCCGCCACCCCCGCCCTGCGACCCCACCACAGCCCTTTCTCCACCTTGCAGGCTTGATTTTAGAAGCAGATCAATGACTGCTCTTCTCCCTCTCACCCAGCTGACCCAGTCCCAACCACACATTTAAAAACAATAACAGTAACAAAATTAAAAAAACCAGCATGGAAACACACATCTACACACACACTTCACAGACAATGCCAGACCGGAGCCCCACGAGCCAGCTTCCACACTAGAACCTGACCCTCAGCCCTGGGTGGGGAGGAGACGGTCCCGGACCCCCGCCCCTGCCCCTGCCCCTCCCCCTCCAGCCCCCCAATGTGCCAAAGAGATTTTTCTTCAGAAAGGGAAGCACCCAGTTTTGCCTGCCAGCCCGGGCAGGAAAGAGAATAAAAGATGGGTACAGTTCAAAGAAAGGAACTGGTTTCTGGAAATTCTTTGGGTTTGGGGGTTTTGAGGTTGTTGGGGGTTTGGGGCTTGGGGGGTGGAGGGGAGGTGTTTTATTTTTTTGGTTGTTTTGTTTCCCCGTCCCCCGCAGGCTTTCAGAAAGGGAACCCTCACCACCACCGGGGCCCAGCCGGTCCAGCCCACGGTCCCACCCGCAAGAAACCCGAGCGCTGGGCCCGAGGTCCCCCAAGGCTCAGCCGGGGCTGGGCCAGATCCTCTCCAGGATCCTCAGGGTCCCCCGAACCGCCGGCCGGGCAGAGCTCCTCGGGGTCCTCCACCCGGCGCCGAGCCCAGGCCGGGAGCGGGACGCCGGGCGCTCCCCGCCCCTGGCGCCCCGCGGTGCGCGGCGGGGGCCCCGGGCTCCAGGTGCAGCCGTGGGAGGGGGCGCCCTGCGGTCCCAGGGGAGGCGCGGGGGAGCCGGCGCGCGGCCACGCGGAGCGGAGCGACTCACCGTGGCGGACGCCAGGCTGTTGTCGGCCAGCGTTAGGTGGTGCGGCTCCCAGCGCCTCAGGAATTTCGAGGTGAGGATCTTGCTGAGAAAGGTCCGCGGGTGCCGGATGACACAGACCTGGATGTCGCCCTCCTGCAGCAGTTTGTACCTCATGCCGTTGCACAGGAGGAGGGCCCGGCGACAGGGCACGGCGCCCATCTTCGTGCCCTCGGGGGCCGGCACGTCGCCCCCCAGCAGCGGCTTGGTCTCCTCGATCTGCCGGGGGTCGCCGCCGCCGCCCGAGCTGCTGGTCAGATCCATGGCCGGCCGGGCCGGGGAGGGGGCCGGGGGCGGGGAAAGGGGCTGTCCCGGCTGCGGGGCGGCGGGGCCCCCGGTCGGCGGCCCGCACCCCCCCACCGCTCAGGAAGGTGGGGGGGTGGGGGGCAGGGGGCGCCCGCAGGGGAGGGGCCGGCGGGCGGCGGCGGGCGCGGCGGCGCGGTCCTTCCTGCGGGGCTCGGCTTCCTCCTAGCTCGTCGGGTGCATGCTCGCGCGGCCGGACCGGCGGGGCGGCGGGCGGGCGGGGAGCGGCAGCGCCGGGGGCCGGCAGCGGGCGTGTCTCGGCCCCGCCGCCCGCTCGTGTGTACAGTACGTGTGTCTGGGCGGCCGTCCGCGGGCGAGTGTGCGGCGGGGGCCGCGGGGGCCGGCTCTGTTGAGAGATTGCAGAAGCCGCTCGGCGCCCGCGCGATTGGTCCCCGCGGGGTCATGTGCCCGCCCCTCTGACGTCAATGGCGGCAACGGCGGCGGCCGCGGCGGCGGCCTCTCGCAGGCGGAGCCGGGCCGGGCGGGGACGCGAGGGGCCGAGGCGCGGCCCGACGGGAGGGGCGGCCCCTGGGGAGGGGGCTGAGGCGCGCGAGCCCCGGCCGGTCCCGCCCGCCCCGCCCGGAACGGGAGGGGGCTGGGGCCGCGGGGGCGGGGCGGGGCGCGTGACGTCACGCCCAGCCGCGCCCCCGCCGGTGCCCAGGCTGGTGCGGAGCCGCGAGGCCCACGGGCGGGACCGGATCCGGGACCAGCCGTGGTCCCCGCACCCCACGCTCCCCATGCCGGCGGCCCCGGTCGGAAACATCCACGCCCGGAAACATGTCAACGCCCCGAAACATGTCACCGCGGACGGCCAAGGTGCAGCCAGGTGCAACCCCGAGGGACCGGGCGGGGCGGGGCCGGGCCGGAGGGGTAGGGGCGGGACCGCCTGACCTCTGACACCCCCACCACAGCTCGGGATGCACATCTGGCTAGCCAGATGTGGCCATAAGGACAGGGGTGTCCCCTCGCCTTGAAAATGCTCCCTCAATTGTCTGGGTAATGAGCCTACCCTGCCCGTGTCAGCCCAGCAGACACTGGGCCTTTCCCAGATGCCTACCAGCCTTGGCCTTTTGGGTCCAGAGCTGCCTTCGGGGAGGGGGCAGGCTGGCCAACCTCCTCCTTTTTCCTGCCCGTGGAGCCTGACCCCTTCTAAGAACCTATACAACCAAGGCCCCCCCAAAGGTCCTGGACTGCCCCCTCCTCTTCCTGCACCCCAGTAACTCCCGCTTCTGTACCTCTCCGCTCAGAGCGGGACCTGGCCCTTCATCTCTGCTTCACCCGCTGGGGAGCAGCTCCTCCTGCAAGCGCTTTGTGGGATGAACCGCAGTGTCACTCAGGACTAGAGCTGAAAGGAAAACGTTCCCTTCCTGGCATCAGGAGACACCTAAGGCCGCCCAGCAAAGGCTCCGCTCCCTCAGGCTTTCTCAGGTCCACACGCTTCTGCAGTTAATACCTTCCAAACCCCCACATGTTTGCCTTTTCGTTAAGTGAAGGTGCCCTGCAGGGAACACATGGGTGTGGGCGCGTGTGTTGAATCCTATCATGAATGCCGCAGTTTATCCACAGAGCCCCTGTGGTGGGAGTATCTCCTCCCCATTCTCTCCCAGAACAGACAAGATGGAGGGGCTCCCCCTGAGCCTGGGTTGGGGAAGGGGGTGGAAGGCAGGGCCCAGTCCCTCACAGAAATGACTCAAATGTCCAGGCTGCCCAGGAGATGGGCAGAGCTCTTCTTCCTGGTGCACCCTGAGGGAGGCACAGTTTAGCGAGAAAGTGAGGTATTCAGCATCTCCCCACAATTTGCTGGCATTTCATTCAACTTCTAAGCTTCAACGGCCTTGAGAAAACCAAACAAGAAAAGGGGCAAACCCGAGCCCCCACCTCATGCTGTAGGTGTGGGTGCAAGGGATGGCTGTGATCAAGCCCTCCACCCCTAAGTCGTTAAGGGATGCATGATAGGTTTATTGAGCTCCTGCTCTGTGTTGTCGTAGGAGTAATTCCTGTAATAGCCACTTCCAATGTGCTACGAGTTGTACGTGCATGCACCTTTCCTTTGTCGCAGCAACCTTAGGACATAGCTGCCATCACCGTCCTCACCCGCAGATGAGGGCACAGAGAGGCTGAGCTACTTGCCCAGGCTCACGTAGCTAGTCAGGATTGACCCAGGTATGGAGATCAGATAAAGGACGATAAAGACAATGACCAACCACCCTGTGCTTAAGCTCCAGGAACAGAGAGGGAACACTGAACCCAGCAGATGCTGGAGTACATGTCCTGACTTCAGGAGGTCTTTAAGAATCAGGTAAAGAGGGGAAAAGTGCTCGGGAGCGGGGGCGTTGGGGGGGCCTTGGTCACATACAAAGGTGGAATGGCACATACAAAGAGGTGGGAGGACGCTTGGCCTGTGCAGGAAACTAGCTTGTTTGCCAAGGCACACAAGGTACCCGGGCAATGCAGGGCAGAGGCCTCAGAGATTTGAAAGTATTGAATTCAATCGGTCATCTTTAAATAATTGTTTTAAAATATGTTTTTATTGATTGCAGAGAGAGGAGAGATAGAAACATCAGTGATGAGAGAGAATTATCGATCGGCTGCCTCCTGCATGCCCCCTACTGGGGATCGAGACCTCAACCCCGGGCATATGCCCTGACTGGGAATCGAACTGTGACTTCCTGGTTCATGGGTTGGTGCTCAACCACTGAGCCACACTGGCCGGTCTAAATCATTTTTAAATTTTAGTTTGAAAGCAGTGACATGGAGCCCCCAAGACACTGTAAGAAGAAAAGCTCCTTGGGGCAGAAATCAGGAGTTCCTGGTTGACAGCAGAGCTGGCTCAGGGCCAGCACGGGGTCAGGGCTCAACAATGACTGATGGTCACACTCACCTATTCCCTGGTGCTTCAAAACGTGCCGACCGTAGGACCACGTCAGTAAGTTGAGACACGATGAGATGGGATGTTATTAGTGTTCAGTTGGCGATAGTTAAGTCCCCAGCCTCCTAGACTGGGACTCATGTAACTCATTACAGAGCAGCCTCGCTCCCACTATTCCAGGTTCCTGACCTAGAAATAAATCTGAGTCCAGCTGTCAGATTCCATCAAAAGTCCCCTCCCCACGGGACCCCAACCTCTGTAGGAAACACAAGCCCATCAAGTTTCCATGGATGGATATGTACCCAAGTCATCTTCAATGCCATGGGAATCCAGACTCAAAAAAAAAAAGTGGTCCCAGCCCCTTAGAGCTCACTTTCCTGGCATTGAACTTGAGAACTTCACGGAGCAGCAGAGAAGACACTGAAGTTCACAAACCCTTCACTCTCCTTGAGCTCCCATCGGCCAGTTCATTCAACAAGGTCACCAGACAAACCTGTCCTTTTCTGCATTCTTTGTGGCGGTCCCTCCCTGTTTGAGGCAGGTCCCTCCTTATCTGAGCTCACTGCATCACTTGAGTTCAGCAACCAGGAGGGGTTCACCCCTGGGCCACATTGGCGGAGAACCTACACTGTGGCAAGTGCCGTGCGGGGAGCTGGCGTTGTAGTGACCGGGTAGTAAACTGCCCTCATGAGCTCACATCTCCATTCCCACCTCCCTGAAGTCTCCCCCTGAGCTAACTCAGAGGGGAAAGACAGCCCTGCTGCCTCGCTGCCCACGGCGGCATCTGAGGAAATGGGGGAGGGGAGCACTGTGAGTGGCCAGCCCACGGAGAGGGCCACCTGAGCACCCTCTTCTAGCAGCCCTGCCCTTTCGGCAGACACACCACACATGGGTGTCCTCATCGGAGTGGTCTCTGGTGAGACCCTCACCAGCCTTTCTCCGCTCCCTCCTTGCCCTGCCCACCACGAAATTGTGCAGGAACCCAACTGTAACCTCAAAAGGGCAGGGTTCATTCCAGTTGGGCCCATCACTGTGTCCAGTGGTGCGCTGGTAAATGTTTAACAATCACCGTGTTGAAAAAAAGGAAAGCCCTGATTCACAACGTTTGACAATTTCCAGGGTGTAAATATTCCTACCGTGGCCGATTTCAAGCTGCCAACATGCATGGCTGGACGTGGAGCTGGAAAGAGATGGGCTCCATGAGAGCGTAATTCCGCCCTACAGACGGCAGACCGGGGGACAGCGAACAGAGGCGAGAGGGCCAGATTCAGCTCCTGGCCCGCGGAGCCTGAAACACTTACTCTCTGGCCCTTGTACAGAAAAAGCTTGGCGACCCCTGCAACAGACATAAATAACCTCCAGCACAGAGATACTAGTAAAACATAGAAGAATAATTAGGAAGTGATGCGTTTTATTACCTTTTAAAATATATAATTTATTTCGTGGTAACTGTAATTTATTCTTGTTTAATGGCTCTTTGACAACCAGCTTGCAAGCTTCCTTAAGAAGGAACAGTCGGCTCCCATGAGCCAGTAGAGATTAGTTAGCAACAGCATGCCGCTACCTGTTTCCCTGCGCCGGGCCCCGAGCCGGTGCACAGTGGCTATCTGCCGAATGGTTGGAAATCTAACTGCACTGCCAAGGGTCTAAGCACTAGGCAGCATTGCCCTGACCCTTCAGTCTTTCATTCCGTTCCCTCAAACACCTCTAGCACCTGCTGAGTGCCAGGGACTTGGTTGAGTGCTACAGATCCAGTTGACACAACATCTCCTCTTGGAGCTCAGAGTTGAGTGGGGGCAACCAGATACCCTCCCCCCGCAAAAATCACCACCCTCCCTCCCCACCCCACCCCCCAAAAAAAGTATGCCAAGAAGAACACAACCTCTTCCCTTTTCCAACTGTGTGTGTCTTCGGTTGGTTTCCTACCAAGTGGGGTCCTAGCAGCACCTTTTTCCGGAGTTGAAGAAGTGAAGTGCGGTAAGCGATGCCAAGCCCAGAGCCTGGCCCAGTGAGCCCTTGGAATAAGCTTCGGCTGTTTCACTTCACCTCTGTCGTTTTAGAACCCATGTTTCTGCGGCCTCGGATATGGACCCCCAGCCAGTCCACGTCTCTGGCCTTTCCCGTTTGCCCAGCAGCTGGAGTGCAGACTCTCCCGATAAACATCTCGGCAGGGCTTCCAGCCTTCACGCTGCGGACATTGGGCCGGATCGTTCTTGGTGGCAGGCGGCGGGCGGCCCTGAGCATTGGAGCCATTCAGCAGCAGCCCGGCCTCTGCCCACAGAGCGTCATCCCCAATTTGTGACAACTAAACGGTCCCAGACTTGGCCACGAGTCACCTGGGAGCCCAAGCCGCTGCTGGTTAGAAACCGGGGTTTGAAGGAGGATGTTTCCCCCACCCTCCGTGGGTACAGACAGCTCCCCAGCCACCCCGTGGGCTGCAGTCTGGGGAGATTATATTGCTCACACTCATGCAACAGCACATTCCTCCTCAGACGCCACTTCTGGGGGTGCGGCACACTCAACGCCGGCTTTATCAGACTGTCCAGTAACACAGGATGGAATAAGGTAGGACCTCTTTTAAGTCCTGTTTTTGGAGCCTATTTAACAACACAAGGCCACACTTGTTATAAAATGCCAAGCACCAAAAGCAGGCAACAACATTGTTTGTTCTCAAGTGGTCCCTTTTCATAGCTACACGTGGGGCTGTTGCTTTTGGGGAACTCTCTGGAAGCTCTGTCTGAAAGCTCTGTCTGGAAATTACATCAGCTAGGAGATCACTCCCGAACCTCATGTTTACCAGGCATGAGACACCACCATAATGGCACACACACGCTGTACTGATGGCATCTAATGTGCTGATCACCTCATAAAATGTGCTACTCTTCCAATGTAAGGAGAGGAGTTGTGTTTTTACCCTAAAGTTGATGAACATCTTCCTCTTCTGAGCTGAGGTGAAGTCAGTGCATTTCCTAGGCACATCAGGAGGGAGGGCGGGGGGGGGGGGGGCCCTATTCTATTCATCAGCCTGCGATGCCGGTAGCTGAGAGATCACTGTGCCGCTCACCCACCCGCGCTGGTTTCAGGGGGCAAAAGAAGAGGAACATGAAGTACCATCCTCTCCCCCTTTTCTGTCTCATTTTCACCAAATGATGGAAGTCTGAGGTTAATTTTTTTAAGTAAAGGGTGTCCCATAAATTCACGCAAGAAGTAATTTTGATAAAAAACACAGGTTTATAATTAAAAATTGTAGTTTTTTAATTGATTCATAAAGTATACAGTATAAGGTTATGTATGGAATAGCATATCGGGTAAATGGCCTCCACGGCTTTGCTGGCACATACACACTCTTTTGTTGAAATTTTCCATGACCGTTTTTGCATAAATGTGGCTGAATTTCGATGAGGCTCATTTTCATCTTGATGGCTTGGTTAATCGACAAAATTGTCGTTTTTGGGGTTCAGAAAATCCACGAGTGATTGTTGAGAAACAAATGCATGCACAACGTGTCACTGTTTGGTGCAGAGTTTGGGCTGGAGGCATCATCAGACCATTCTTTGAAAATGCGGCTGCTCAGGCAATAACGGTTAATGGTGCTCGCTATCGCGACATGATAATCCAGTTTACCTGGTATGCTATTCCATACATAACCCTATACTGTACACTTTATGAATCAATAAAAATTTACAATTTTTAATTATAAACCTGTGTTTTCTATCAAAATTACTTCTTGCGTGAATTTTGGGACATGCTTTATTACAAAGAATTGGTAGTTTATCTGGAACTAATATTTCTTACACACAGTTGATTAAGTTACATACATGCACCAAAACCTGAATAGCGGTTAGATCTGGGTAACCAAGATCAGGGTAACCAAGGCAAGATTGAGGGTTTGTCTAAGATCCCACAGCAGAAGAGTGGAATTATAGGTCATTGCCCCCACCCACCCCCCACTTTTAAGCCAATGTTATTGAAGTATAATTTACATGAAGTCAAGTGTGCCCATTTTCAAAGAACAGGCTGACAAGTGTTGATGAACGTATAGCCCCATGTAACTGCCACTGTAATCAAGATATTGGTATAGAACATTCCCAAGCCCAGTAGTTTCTTCCGGACCCAGCACCCCCTGATCTGCTGCTGTCACTATAGATGGTTCTTACTCCTCCTTGAACTTCATACAAATAGAATCAAATGTTGGGTACTTTTGGCCTGGCCCAATGGCTCAGTTAGTTGGAGTAACATCCCATACACCAAAAAGGTTGCAGGCTCAATTCCCCATCAGGACCTATACCTAGGTTGCAGGTTCTATCTGGGAGGCAACTATGCTGGGAGCCGGTCCATCCTTGCTGTTTCAAGGGACCTGGCATATATGGCATACTGTTCTTAATATGTTTGCTCACCTTCTTGGCACTATGTGTTTTAACCAAGGTCACCTCTCTGAGAAAGGTTGTTTCCCCAGGTAGGAATTTTCCCCTGAAGTTAGGGAGGGAATAAAACCCCTTAACTAAGTGCCAGGCGGGTAATTAATCACTTTAACTACAAACAATCACCCTTAAGCTACATAATCTTTACTCCCTGGAATGGAGATAAGAAACGCCCTAACCTTTGGAATAGAGATTGATAGGATTGGAATCAACTGGTATAAATACAGATGTAACAAGACAATAAACACCAGAACTTCGCTGGAGATCCTGAACAGAACTTGGCTGGAGATCCTGGCTAGAGATCCTGGCTAGGCTGCTGATCAACTGAACGCTGTCTCTGTGTCATTCCTTCTTCGCCGACTCCGTCCACACCTTTGGGGACCCCTGGACCTGCTGGGATTGGACCCCAGCACAACTAGTCAGTTTTTCTCGCCCACGCCCCCCCCCCCCCCCGCCTCACTCCCCCCCTTCTATCTTCCCCCGCCCCCTTCCTCTCTCTAAAATCAGTAAACATATCCTCGGGTAAGGATTAAAAAAAAAAAAGTTGTGTACTTTTGGGAATCTGAGTTCTTTGACTGCACATAACAGTTTTCGAGATGTATCCATGTGGGTGCTGACTAATACATCCAACTTGGGTGTAACCCTGTTTGGGTACATTTGGTGTTCTTTTTTATGCCACCCCCAAAGTTTCTACAATGAGCATGTATTGATTTGTTTTAATTTTTTTTAAAAAGATCAATGCCATTCATTGTTCAAAAATTCACAGGGACTTAATGAAGAGCCCAAATGCCAAGCTGCAGCCGACTCATGGGAGTGATGCCTGGCACAGCCACACGGAGGACTGAAGGCCATAGATCACATTAAAAAAATAAAAACCACTGTGTTTTTCAGATTAATTGCATCTCTCTCCCACACCAGCCTTTGCAGTGAGCTGCTCAAATTGACCAATTTAAGTGTGACCTCCTTTCTTCTCCTCTGTCCACTCTGAGTCAGTTGCTAAGAAGCAGTGAAAGGAAGAGTGTGTGGGGTTGGGGGATGTGTTAGCTCTGTGGGGAACATGAAGCTCTCCCGAAACTTACCCTCACCTCCCTTTGCATCGGCCACTTCAGACAACCTTCAGATGGGCAAGGTGATGAATGGCCTCACCCCATTTCACAGATTAGGAAACTGAGGCAAAGTCAAGAGTTTATCTAAGATCTCACAACAGGAGAGTGGGAAGATGCTACCCAGCAGCCCCAGGGCTTGAAGGCACAAACTTCAGATTTAGATCCCAGTTGTCCACCTTCCTTAGCTGGGTCACGCTCCCTAAATCACTTAACCGCTCTGAACCTCAGTCTCTTCATCAGAGAAGCAGAGATCCAATCGTGATATTCCCAGTGGCGCTAATGAGATAATGCATGGAGAGTGCTCAGAACAAGGCCTAGGACAGTGATGGCGAACCTTTTGAGCTCGGTGTGGCAGCATTTTGAAAAACCCGAACTTAACTCTGGTGCCGTGTCACATATAGACATTTTTTAATATTTGCAACCATAGTAAAACAAAAACTTATATTTTTGATATTTATTTTATATATTTAAATGCCATTTAACAAAGAAAGGTCAACCAAAAAATGAGTTCACGTGTCACCTCTGACACACGTGTCATAAGTTCGCCATCACTGGCCTAGGAAGAAGTCGGTGCTCAATGAGTGGTAGGGAAAAAATGGTTTCTCAACTCCTGGTCTCTTCTTTCTTCAATCACAGCACAAAACAAACCAATTGCTGCCTGCCTGAGCTGACGGGACGGGAGTGGACATTACCCTGTAACTCCAGGAAAATGTCTCACAGATGCAGAGAAATGAGAAGGCAGGCCCCAGCGTCCAGGTGTTGGCCAAGACACCTTGGTTGCAACAGAAACCAATGAGAGTCGCTTCAAAAAAGAGTGGGGCTGGGTTCTAAGGGAGCACGGTTACCTCGCCAGCACTCCAAGGGCATCGAGGCGTCCAGGGGTCAGAAAGGGCCAGAAACTAGGGACCCAGGTGCCTTCTCTCTGCTTCATGTGTCTGCCTCTCTCTGCATCATCCCTCTCCACACCCTGGCTTTCTCTGTGATGTCACTTCAGCACGACAGAGGTGGCCATTTGAGAGACCAGCCGGGATCAAACTAGGCTATATTTGGCCCAGTTCCAAGGGAAGGACTTGGTTGGCTCAGCTTGGGGCAGATGCCCAACCCAGCCACTTTTCAAGCCAAGTTATACAAATATGGCAACCATTCCCTAGAGGTGAGACGGACAGTCCAGCGGGGTCATTGTGAGGGGCAGGCCTCCCAGGAAATGTCTTCTTACAAATAATAACCACTACTTTCCTTGTGTTCCCCAACCTTGTGCATTTCTTTATTTTTTTTAATTTTGCAGTATTATTTCTTTATTAATAAGAAGAGCCAATGTCCACAAAGGGCTTACTGTGTGCCAGTTACTGTGTGAACACTTCGCGCCTTTAAATTAATCCTCACAAAATCGCTATGACTTTATTCTGTCCGTTGTACAGATGAGAAAACTGGGGCGTAGAGAGGTTACACAATTTGCCGAGGATCCCACTTGAACTCAGCCAGTCTGGCACCTGACCTACTCTCTTAGCCGCCAGGCTGCGTTGCCTTATTTTAGCCCCAATCGCGCATTTTTTAAAAATATTTTAAATTGATTTTTAGAGAGAGAGAAGAACAGAGAGGGAAAGAGAGAGAAACATCGATGTGAGAGAGAAACGTCTGCCTCTTGCACATGCCCTGCCGGGGATTGAGCCCACAACCAGGCACGTGCCCTGACCAGGAAGGAAACCAGCAACCTTTCAGAGCACCGGACAGCGCCCAACCACTCGGCCACACTGGCCAGGGCCCCATCATGCATTTTGTATTTCCTGTTAGCCCAGGTGTCTCAAAATGGAAAAAAAAAAAAGATGAGGAAGGGGAAGAATGCGATAGCTGACATTTTACAACAGCGTTTAACAGCTCACAGTGGGAAACGCTGGAACTCTGCTGGCTGACCTCACAGTTTCATTCTGACCTGGAGTTCGGGGAGCAGGCGTGGTAGCGAGCTAGTCCCCTGTGACCCTCCCTGGGCCTGGGACCACCTGGGGCAGACTTGGAGCCTCTTTGCCTCTTACCCTGCACCTGTACACAGCAGGCACTCAATAAGGTTTGGTGTTGCTGAGAAAATCTGGTCCCTGTGAGAACACAACGGAGGGGGGCCAAGGAAACAACACACACGTGAGAACCCAGACACCGCTCGCCAGCCGGCCTGGGAGGAGCTGGGATCACAGCAGGTCTGCGCCAGGCCTCCTCTCTCCCCTCCGCCATGTCTCCTGGTCTCCCTGGGAGTCTGCTTGTGGGCCTGGGGCTGGGCCCACAGTGGACTCCTCGACCCAGTCCCCAGGCTAAGTGGCCACCGTCCAGTTTCCCAACTCCACATGTCCAGGTAAGGGGTCTGATAGATCCGGTCAGTCTTTGTCCAGCCAGGTCTCTGAGTTCTGGTTCCGGGCCTCAGGCTCAAAGAAGGAAAGTAAGCTGCCCAGGTCTCCCCCAGAGAGATGGCCGCCAAGCGGATTCTGGTCCGCCAGCCCTGAATGAGGGGCCTGGGGCCGCTGCTACACAAGCTGGGAGCTCGCACAACAGAGATGATTCTCCCAGAGCTCTGGAGCCAGAAGTTCAGAATCCAGGTGTCAGTGGGTCTCGGCCTTCTGGGGGCTGAGAGGAGGGCCTGCTCCCGCCCCGCCCCGGCTCCGGCTGGTTTGCGGGCCATCTCTGGCTTCCCTGGGCTTGTAGGCAGATGTCTCGCCCCAATCTCCGCCTTCATGCTCCAGGCGTCTCCCTGAGTGTGGCTGTGTCCAAGCGTCCTCCTTTTATAAGGACAAGTCATACTGGCTGAGGGGCCCACCCTACTGCAGCATGACCTCATCTTCACTTACTACATCGGCAACCACCCGAGCTCCAAATAAGGTCACGTTCTGAGGTCCTGGGGGCTAGGACTTTGGCATCTTTTTCCCCCTCCCCCGCTTTTTAAAAAATTTTTTAAATAGATTTTTAGAGAGACAGAAGGGAGAGGGAGAGGGAAACATTGATGTGAAAGCACAACATTGATCTGCTGCCCCCCCACCCCCCCGCATGCGTCGAGTCCGCAACCTGGGTATGTGCCCTGACTGGGAATTGAACCAGCCTCGTTTCAGTATGTGGGATGACGCCCAACCAACTGAGCCACACTGGCCAGGGCTTTGGCATCTTTTTTTTTTTTTTTAATATATTTTTATTGATATCAGAGAGGGAGAGGGAGAAAGATAAAAACATCAATGAAGAGAGAGAATCATTGATGGGCTGCCTCCTGCACACCCCCTACTGGGGACCGAGCTGCTGCAACCAGGCATGTGCCCTGACCGGGAATTGAACCATGACCTCCTGGTTCATAGGCCGATGCTCAACCACTGAACCACACCTGCCGGGCTGACATCTTTTTGAGGGACATATTCAATCCATTACAGAGCCCAAGACCTGCCACAGAAGTGCCCCTCAGTTCTGCCCCAGGGTAGTTCTCACCACAACGCACCCCGATCCCAGGCCTCCTTTTGTCCCCAGAGGGTTTCGCTCATCTTGCTTTCTCTGGGACAGGCCTGGACGCAGGTCTGCCCTCCTGCCCCCACGCTCACACCAGAGCGTTCATAGGGAGCAGGTGTGATTCCAGAGGACGCACTGTGGGTGCCCTGGGCGGCGCATGACTGACTCTGGGGGAGGCACTTGGGGAGGCTCCCTGCAGAAGAACAGCCAGGTTCACAGGCAGTTGCAGAGGCTCACCCCGAACGGCCCACCGTGGGCTCACGAATTCCATTCAGTGCAGGCGACAGCGACCCAGGAATCAAAGGCGGCTAGTGGAACCCTGGCCCTGTGGTTGCACAGTGGCAGTGGTTGGCAGGCGGCTGGGTCCTGGGCCAGGGATTCAGGCAAGTGGCCCATTTCTATTTTATTCACTTTTCCCTTTGGTTGGGCTAAAATTTTTAAGCAGATTTTACCCAGAGGTTAACTAGCCAAGTCCACCCTGAGGGTCAGTTTTGAAAGCCCTGGATCTGGGTTCAGGATGGGAAGCCAGCTCCGCCCATTGCTTCAGCCACGGCAGACATTACTAGTCCATCGTGCAACGCTACCTTAGAGCCCAGGCCAGAAGGTGGCAGGGTGGGGCCTGGGACCCAGAACCACATGGGCTGGAGTTCGCATTCACTTCCTACGTTGATTCGGTGAGCCATGGTTTTGAGCCTGTTCCTGGGTTTGCCTTAAAAAAAAAAAAAAAAAAATTTACTTGATATAATCTTTTATTCTCATAAGTTGGGATGGAATGTTTTCTAAACTAAATTACACTTCCATGTTTTAAAATAAGCCATATTGGACCAAATTAGTTGCCTCGGTATTTGGTGCTACAATATGAACTGGGAGCTAGAACCATAATTATAACTGGTAAGATCTCTTAGGGAGGCTCCAAGAACTAGTCCCTTTCTTCGAGGGCCGGTCCTGAAAAACCGAGTAAGAAAGCAGAGATATAAAAGAAGGGCCAGGAAACTAGCCTGATGCCCGATCACTGCTAAAGTACACGATGGGACTTTGTGTGAGATCCAGCGGACCTGCTTTCTGAAGCTCAGGATCAGCTGGTGTTTGCCATCTTAAAAGGAAACGTGCTAGAGGGGCCACCAACACATTCATATCCCAGCAACCTTGACCCTTCCTGCAATCCCGGGGGGGGGGGGGGGGGGGGCAATGACAGAACCATTTGCCTTGCCAGAGCTAAACCAAAGCCCTAGGGGGTGCAGATGGGGGAAACTAAGGTTCAAAGAAGGGGATACTTTCCCAAGACCACACAGGCAATGGGTGACCCCCCAACCCAGAGCTCCCCCCCCATCTCCTGCTTCTCTTCTGCAGCAGCTGATGGGAGACGCCTGTACCTGAGTATTTCTCATCTGCCCGCTTGCTGTCCGAGCCTGTGCTATCGGATCCCCAGGGAGGCTCCCCTTTCTCTTGCTCCATCTGCTCCAGCCCCTGGAGTCGGGCTGTGCTCCCACTCCATCCCTAATGACTTGTGTGTGGCTTGCACCCTTCCTTGGGATTTCTGCAGCTTTTCACACCTTCTCCAAGCTTCCTCTGGGCCTCCATCCTGGTGTCCCCATCCTCAGCCCCAGGGAAGGGACTGATCCCGGCTCCTGGCCCAGACTCTGCCCTGACCATTTCCACGGAGCCCCTCTGGCTCTGGTTCCCAACCCCACACCCCCTTATTCCACCTGCTGCAACTTCCTGATGCTGGTGGCCTCCCCGAGAGTCTAATAGAGGAGGTGGACGCAGCAAACAATGTGAAGGCCGCCGACCCCAGTGTGTGGCTGTGAAAAGATGTAGCAGGCAGGGACTTCTTACATTTCTTTTTGGTAACAAAAAACATATTTTCACTTGGTAAAATAAGAAGATACCGATAAATTTTAAAGTGCAAATAATAATGAATATTAACTAGGCACCTAATATAGTCTAAGAACCACACACATATTAGCTCATTTAACCCTCAAATGAGAAATTCTACAGGATAAATGACATAGTTTCTCCAACAAATAAATATTTTTTTCACAAATTTTTCTTCAACAAATAAATAGTAAAGAAAAAAGTGAGAGAGGGGACAGTCTTTAGATAAAAAGAGACTTAAAAGTGTCATCGACTGTAGAGGGACAGGCAGATGGATAGACGTGACAAAGGAAGCACAGTGACATGGTAGTGGTTGAATCAGGGTTTCTGCAGGAGCTCACTTGTGAATTCTTCCACCTTTGCTAGATGTTTGAAAACTGTCCTAATAAAACGCTGCCAGGGAGGATATATCAGCCAAATGTAATGTGTGGATCATAATTCAAGCAAATAAAATTTAAAATACATTTATAGGACAATTAAACACAATATTTTTAGGTAATATTAAGAAATTGTTTTCAAAACATTTAGGGGTAATAATCGAATTATGGCTGGTTTTTCGTTTGTTTTTTAAAGAGTCTCTCTATTTGGGATTTGCTTTAAAAAACTGCAGGGCCCTGGCTGGTGTGGCTCCGTGGATTGAGTGTCCCATCCACCAAGAAGTCTCACTGGTTTGATTCCCCATCTGGGCACATGCCCAGGTTTCGGGCTGGATCCCCAGTAGGGGGCATGCAGGAGGCAGCCAATTGATGTTTCTCTCTCATAGATCTCTCTCTCTAAAAAATATACATATATATATATATTAAAATAATCAGCAGGAAGAGGGTTGGGGAGGTAGAGATGAAACAAGATTGGCAGTTATGAAGTGGGTAACAGGCTCATAGACTATTCCTTCTTTTGTGAAGGTTTGAAACATCCCACATGAAGAGTTTACTTTTTGAAACCCACTCTGTTGGCAGATACCATCGTCTTGCAGCGGAGGAAGCTGTCCATGTCAGGTGATTTGCCCGCGATGACCCAGCGGTAGATCCCTAAGTAGGGATTGTTTTTGAAGAGTTCCTACCTGACATCTCATCACCCACACTTCACACTTGGATGAATATCCTTCTAGATCTTCTCTGCTTAGAAAAGGATTTTGAAATTAAAAAATAAAAAGATGTTGAATGACTTAGAAATATATATACGGCCTGACTCCACCTCTGCACAGCACACATTACGTTAGTGTGGCCCTAAACAACCCTCCGCGGAGGAGCTAACCCACACAGAGCGCGGTCCAAGCCCAGCGCCCTCACCCGGGAGATTTGGGGGCGCGCATTCATCCTCCGGCATTAGCATCAGGTCATATCATTGTCCCCATTGGTACCGAGGAGGAAACAAACGCGGAAAGGAGAGGTGGCTGGTCCGAGGGCACAGAGCCAGCAACTGATGGGAAACTCGTGCACGTGTTTGATGATGTGGCTGCAGTTAGACCGCCTGCCCCTCCTGCCTGCAACCTGCAGGAGGGCAGCACCTGTCTGCCTCCCTCACAGCGCACCTCACCTGCCCCTGGTGAGTGGACAAAGGAGGGCCTGCGCAAAGAGGCGTGGCTGGGATTTGAATTCCCCGCCCCCCTCCCCCCCCCCCCCCAGCACCAAACAGCTACTATACTAGGCACCCTTTTTGAAAAAAATTGTGGTAAAATACACATAACATAAAATTTACCATTTTGTTTTTGTTTTTTTAAAATATATTTTATTGATTTTTCACAGAGAGGAAGGGAGAGAGATAGAGAGCTAGAAACATCGATGAGAGAGAAACATCGATCAGCTGCCTCCTGCACATCTCCCACTGGGGATGTGCCCGCAACCCAGGCACATGCCCCTGACCGGAATCAAACCTGGGACTCCTCAGTCTGCAGGCCGACGCTCTATCCACTGAGCCAAACCGGTTTCGGCAAAATTTACCATTTTGACTACTTTTAAGTGTACAGTGCTATGGCATTAAGTATACTCACATTGTTGTACAACCATCACCACCATCCACCTTTAAAACTTTTCATCTCCCAAACTGAAACTCTGTCCCCATTAAACACTAACCCCCCACCTCCCTCCCTCCACTCCTCACTCCCACCATCTTACTTTCCATCTCTATAGATCAGAGTTCTGCCCTAGCTGGTTTGACTCAGTGGATAGAGCATTGGCCTGTGGACTGAAGGGTCCTGGGTTCGATTCCAGTCAAGGGCACATGCCTGGGTTGCAAGCTCAATCCCCAGCAGGGGGCGAGCAAGAGGCAGCCGATCAATGATTCTCATCATTGATGTTTCTATCTCTCTCTCCCTCTCCCTTCCTCTCTGAAATCAATAAAAATATGTTTAAAAATAAAAATAAAAAATAAATAAATCGGAGTTCTCTGGGTACCTCCTGTGAGTGCAGCCGTACAGTACTTGTCCTTCTGTGACGGGCTTATTCCACCTGGCATCATGTCCTCAAGGCTCATCCTTGTTCCATGCGTCAGAATGTCTAACATTTTATTGTATATAAAGGGGAGAGCAGAAGTAGGCTTACAGTTGTTCACAGGGAAAAATATATAATAGAAGAAATAATAATACAAAAATAAACTGTTTCATGTACTCCCCACTATAAACCTACTTTCGCCCTCCCCTTTCTATATACCATATCTTGTTTACCCATTTACCCATTGATGGACATTCGGGCTGTTTCTACCTTTTCGCTATTGCAGATAACGCTGCCGTGAGCAGGGATTCACACACCTCTCTCTCTTTGGACCCCAGTTTGTTTGTTTCAGGGGTATATGCCCAGAAGCAGGATTGCTGGAGCCAATGGCAATTTTCTTTTCCACCCTTCTGAATCATAACTGATGCTGTGTGTGTGTTTTTTTTTTTTTTTTTTTTTTTTACCTAATTCTAAGCCTTTCTGTGTGGCCATGTTTTTGTCATTTGGGTGGCTACTCCTGGGTCTGAGAGAGACAGAGTGGTTCCTGCCGACTTCATGCAGGCCGCCTCCTCCTGCCCCTCCCTCCTGTCTCTGCCTGGCCCACCGAGCCAGCTCGTGCCCATGGCTCAGAGTCAGGGGCTCAGACTAGCTGAGGGCCCTGGGTCACACCTGAGAGTTCCTCTCATGCCTGCGCCTGCGTTGTGTGCCCTGTGGCCACCCCTTGCGGCACGTTCCCCTCCTGTCTCCTGCTCTCTCCCTTGGAGCCCAGGTCTCGGGCTCTCGGTGAGGTTGCATGAAGGAACGTTATCGAAGTAATTAAGTAATTACGTCCTCTCCTGGGGGTTGTTGCCAACTTTTCAATATTATTAACAAAGCAACAACAAAGAGAGGATTTTCTTCATGCTATTGAATCAGTTCCTGAAGACTTATTTCCCAAGAGTGGGATAGCTTGACTGTGGATTTGGGAGCAGGGGCAGGAAACGGAAGGAAAAGGCAGGCTGGGTGCCATTCACTGAGCCGGGGGGCTGGGAGGAAGCGATGCTGGTGAGGGAAGGATGGTTGAGGAGGGCTCCTTTCCCACCCATTTCACAGGTGGTCCCTGTAGCGGCTTGAATGGTGGTCC
Organism: Myotis daubentonii; assembly: GCF_963259705.1. Lineage (NCBI taxonomy): Eukaryota > Metazoa > Chordata > Mammalia > Chiroptera > Vespertilionidae > Myotis > Myotis daubentonii. The sequence goes on from NC_081854.1 coordinate 35,730,532, forward strand.
CAAAAGATATGTCTATCTACCCAGAACCTGTGAATGTGACCTGGTTCGGAAAAAAGAGTTCTGGCCAATGTGATTAAGGATCTCAAGATGAGCCCCTCCTGGATTGTGGGGGACCTTACATCCAATGGCAAGTCCTCAGAAGAGAACAGAAGGTGAACAGACACGGAGAGGAGGCCATGTGAAGATGAGGACGGAGACTGGAGTGATGTACCCACAAGCCAAGGAACTAAGAGGGATGCCGGAAGCCGGTCCATCCTTGCTGCTTGACACAGTCGCTGCAGGATAGAAACATCTGCACAGCATATGTTTCAAGGGACCTGGCGTATATAGCATACTGTTCTTAATATGTTTGCTCCCCTTAGCGCTGTGTGTTTTAACCAAGGTCACCTCTCCGAGAAAGGTTGTTTCCCCAGGTAGGGATTTTTCCCTGAAGTCAGGGAGGGGATAAAACTCCTTAACTAAGTGCCAGGTGGGTAGTTAATCACTTTAACTACAAACAATCACGCTTGAGCTACATAATCTTTACTCCCTGGAATGGAGATAAGAAATGCCCTAACCTTTGGAATAGAGATTGATAGGATTGGAATCAACTGGTATAAATACGGATGTAACAAAACAATAAAGACCAGAACTTTGCTGGAGATCCTGAACAGAACTTGGCTGGAGATCCTGGCTAGGCTGCTGATCAACTGAACGCTGTCTCTGTGTCATTCCTTCTTCGCCGACTCCGTCCACACCTTTGGGGACCCCTGGACCTGCTGGGGTTGGAAGTCCTCCTGGGCATCTCCAAAAGGAACCAGTCCTGCCGATACCTGGACTCCAGGTGTCTAGCCCCTGAATTATGAGAATACAATTCTGTTATTTTAAGGCACCAAGTCTGTGGCAATCTGTTCCGGCAGCCACAGGTAGCTAATACCGTCCCCATCTCCGTAGCCCCTGCCAGAAGGACAAGCCCCCGCTACAGGCACCCGCGTCACTGTGCTGAGGGCTCGGGCCTTTCAGAGGGGGAGCCTGGGGTGTGCAGTGGGTGTTGATGCCGGGGGACGGATGTCCTGGCCGCAGCCCACCGGGGAAGCAGAGCATGGATTGGGGTGGGTGCACCCATTGACACACCAGGTGGGAAGACAAGATTAGATTCTTCTCATACATCACACACTCAAATAATTCCCGGTGGACCGAAGCCAAGATGTGAGAAACAAAACTTGAAATTATTTAGTAGCAAACATCAGAGAGTATTTTCATGACCTTGGTGTAGGGGAGGATTTCTTAAACAAGATAAGCCCTGGTGCTGAGAGCATTTGAGCGCATTCGAATGGAAAACCTCTGCGTCAAGGATACCACACTCTGGTGTAAAGAGGAGATAAGGACCGGCAGGGCGTCTTAATGCAGGTAAGAATCCAGGCTTTACAAAGAATTCCTACAAAGTGATATGAAGAATACTCTTAACCTCAACTGAAAAAAAAAAAAAAAATGGGCCAAGGTACACAGGGAATTCCCCGAGGCAGAAGCAAAACATAAACTCAATCTCACTAAAAAACTGGGGGGAGGGTGCGAATTCAATGATGTCCTGCTGGCAAATGTGAGCTGGTGGCACCCGGTTGGAGAGTGGGTGGACTGCGTCCCAATCCCATTCACACGTCAAAGCACTCACCCCAGCACCTCAGAATGTGACTCCCTTGAAGACAGGGCCTTTAAAGAGGCAATTCAGATAAGAAGAGGTCGTAGTGGTGGGCCCTAACCCAATATGCCTGGTGTCCTTTTAAGAAGGGGAGATTAAGACACACACACACACACACACACACACACACACACACTTCAAAAGAACAACACGGCATGGCAATTTTCTCTCCCTATTTTCTTTTCATAAAGAAACAGAAAATTCATCTTTCACATCACGGCAATAGAAAAGAACAAAAACATGCCAAGAAAGAAGCTGCCAGTGAGACAACATGAATCCAGTTTCCAGCGAAAAAAGTGTGCAACTCCCACAGCCTGGAAACTCACAAGGGCCCAGGAGGAAATTCAAAGAGTAAATAAATTTAAAGGAAATGTTCAACCTCATGCTCGCTTCGGCAGCACATACACTAAAATTGGAACGATACAGAGAAGATTAGCACGGCCCTGCGCAAGGATGACACGCAAATTCGTGAAGCGTTCCACATTAAAAAAAAAGGAAAAAGGAGACATTCAACCTCAGGAGGGGCCCAAATCCCCACCCCACCTGCACACATCAGGGACCTTGGGGGTGGGGATGGGGGGGTGGGGGGAGGGGGCTACGGGAACTGAGGGGGGGTCTGGGAGTTCCCACCTGAGCTGGCCAACCCAGAAAGCCCTGAAAATGACAGGGAGCAAGTGCCCTGGAGGACACCAGGGCCATGATGGGGAGGCCAGGGGCTTCCCTGTGATGGTCTTTTTATTATTATTAATATACTTTTATTGATTTCAGAGAGGAAGGAAGAGGGAGAGAGATAGAAACAGGCTCCTGTGATGGTCTTAAACACAGACGGCTGGTGACTGCCTCTGCCGTGGGGCAGCTAATAGTCCAAGAAACTATGAGTCCTGGCCGGTGGCTCAGTGGTTAGAGCACCGGCTTACACACCAAAGGGTGGCAGATTCAATTCCTGGTCAAGGGCATGTACCTGGGCTGCAAGTTTGATCCCTGGCCCCAGTCAAGGCAAGCGCAGGTCGGTCTCTCTCTCTCTCTCTCTCTCTCTCTCTCTCTCTCTCTCTCTCCTTCCCTTTCCCTCTCTTTCTCTTTCCCTTCCCCCCTCTCTTCCTTCTCTCCCTCCCTCCGTCCTTCCCTCCCTCTCTCTGTAAAACTCAATGGGAAAATATCCGTGGGTAAGAACTAACAACAACAGCATGGCGACAGTGCCATTTGACCCCATGTCCAACTTTTTGAATAAGGCCCTGTTCTGGGAAGATGAGGCAACTGGACCAGGAGAGCGGATGTGCGAGCAGGACCCGGCCCGCCGTGAGTTCACGGTGCCTATTTAGTGAGCGCCTACTGTGTGCGGCCAATTCTGGGCGCTGGGGTGCCCCCTGGTGCCTGTGTGGGCGGGGTGAGGTCCCCGGGGTTTGACAAGCAGAGGATCCCCTGCCCCCCACTTCTAGCAGCAGTGGGTCAGGAGGAGGGAGAGGACAGTCCTGGAGCTGGCGCCCAGGCACTCGGCTCCTTCTCTGCTCACAAGTCTCTGAGGGACAAAGCGTCGTCGGCCTCTCACCAGGCTGACCACCTCCTCCCACTCTGCCTGGGGCAGGCCTGGCTTTGCACCAAGTGCTCCATATCCTGGGGGTCCAGGGCTCCCCCAGAGTCCACAGTGGCCGGGTGGGGCAGAGAGAGAAGTCAAAGGCACCCAGGCCACCGCGCTTTGAGGAAGCCCCCTGACATGTCTTTCTGACAAGAGTGGCTGGTCCTAATGCTAGTCCCCAACCCTGTGTTGGTATCAAGCCAACGTCTTCTTGGAAAAGCAAGGTGGCAATTTGTACTGAGCCGTAAAATTGTTCATCGCCGGTGACTGCATAGCGCTATGCTTAGAAATCTATCCTAAGGAAATTATCCTATCTTTTATTATTAAAAAGCTTTTGCAAAGAACATGTTCTCTGCAGCACTATCTGGGAGAGAAAATACACCTCAGGAGCCCACAGAGGGGGACGGCTGTGTACACGGTGACCCAGCTGCCAGGGGACATCGCCGCTCGGCCGTCACGGCGTAGCTGACGGATGCCTGTGGCAACACGGAACACTCTCACCAGGTGGGGAGCGTCTCCTGGGACAGAGTGAAAACGATGTGTGTCTTCTGCCTGCAGTTTTGCAAAATGCATCTGATTGAGGACAAGGCTGGAGAGGAATGCGCAGAGTGCCAGGGGGCTGCGAATAAGGAACGATTTTTAAAAATTAAAGGTGGTTTTTCATCCCCCTCTATTGTCTTTTAAAAAGCAAGGAAGGGAAGCTTGGAATTTGCTGCCCAGACCGGCTCGTGCACGTGGACAAAGGCAGCCCTTGCAAACATGGTCTGCGTGGCACTGGCGGGAACAGCACGTGCTTAGAGGCAACCTGAATACCCTGCAGGAGGGGAACGGTTACTAAATAAAAAGCTGGCACCTCCATACGATGGAGGACCACGCGGCTGTTGGAAAGAATGAGGCAGCTGTCCAGCTATGAGATGATCATTAAGATACAACAAGTAAGGAAGGCCAAGTGCAGAAGTGTGCAGAGAATGCTGCTACGTGTGTAAAAATGACACACGCACATACGGAGGTACCTAGATTCCTACATAAGCACAGACTGTGGAAGGACACCCTGGGACTCTGTGAGGGGTCCAGGTGCCTGGGAGACAAGGATGGGAGGGCGTGTACCTCCACTCCATGCATTCGGTACCTGCGGTGGGTTACATGGTGCCCCTCCCTTCCCCATATACATCCAGGTCCTAATTCCCAAAACCTGTGAATGTGACGTTATTTGGGGGCAGATGTGCAATGTGATTCAGGTAAGGATCTCCAGATGAGACCATTCTGGGTTCCCTGGGTGGGCCCTAAATCCAATGACAAGTGTCCTTGTAAGGGACACAGAGGTGAGATGCAGAGAGAAGAGGCCACACGAAGACAGAGGCAGAGGTGGCAGGGATGTGGCCACAAGTCCAGGACCACCCGGGGCCACCAGGAGCTGCATGAGGGGAAAATGGAATCTCCCCCAGCGACTCCAGAGTGAGCGTGGCCCTGCTCACACTCTGTCTCAGACTCCCGGGCTCCAGAACACTGAGAAGATAAATTTATGTTGTTTTACTTATTTTTTAAAATATATTTTTATTGATTTCAGAGAGGAAGGGAGAGGAAGAGATAGAAACATCAACGATGACAGAGAATCATTGATCGGCTGCCTCCTGCACGCCCCCCACTGGGGGATGGAGCCCACAAACCTGACCGGGAATTGAACTGGGACCTTCGGTTTCACAGGTCAACGCTCAACCACTGAGCCACACCGGCCGGGCAATTTCTGTTGTTTTAAACACCCCAGCTTGTGATAATTTGTTACAATTACCCTAGAAAATGAACACAGCACCTTTTGGATTTTTTTGGGGGGGACGGGGCATATGATCACAATTCCTGTTCCAAATAAACTTAACATATACAAAAATATTCATAGAAGCTTTACTCATAAGCACACCAAACTGCAAACAACCAGGACATCTGCCAAGAGCGGAGGGGAAACAAGCGGCCGTGGCTGTGAACACAGCGGGACCCTTAGACTCGGAGATGCGGTAGAACAGACGCATGGACAGTGATCCGCCGCGTGGCGAGCCGCACAGCCAGCCTGACCACTGAGAGAAGGAGCCAGGCACAGAGCCACCCACGTGGTTCCGTTTGCCTGAAGTTCAAGGACAGACCCGCCGGTGCAGGTCCGAGCAGGGCTAGCTTGGAGGCTGCTGCCTGGGAGGGGATTCGGGCAGGAGATTTGGGCTCAAGTTCCGCATCTTGATCTCAGTGGTAGTTTCTCCGAATAAACATGTACACAACGTCACGGAGCTGGACATGTAAGGTTTGTTCATTTTAAGGAATATATGCTCTACCTTAATTTAAAAAAGAAACAATAATGGTGGGGCAGGAGATCCCCTTCGAAGAGCTAGACCCCTCATTTCAGAATGCTCTGGCCTGGAACAAATCCATAACGATGAAAGGCGCAAGAGACCTCAAGGCGCATCTGCTTCCGAATTCTCAGCTCCCAGAGGAGGCTCAGGGAGGCTGCATCATCAGGCACATGTCCCTGCAGCTACGGGGCGACCCGGCAAGGGGACACCTGCTCGCCTGCGTCACGACACAGCCCCTCCTCCATCACAGCCGGGGCAGGCTCCAGGCTGGAAGCGAGGGAAGCCGCGGAGCAGACCTTGCTCTGGGCGAGGGGACACAGGGGCCGCTCGGTGCTGGCGCTGGACACTGGGCCTGGCGGACGTCAGCAGCCTCCTCGCCATCGCAGAGATGATCAATTGTGTTCCCGCCTTCTCCTCTGCTCCCTGCAGTGTGTGTGTAGCTACTTGGTTTTCACAGAGCCCAGCCACGTGTGGGGCTCACACATGTGGTCACCAGTGGGCCACAGGTCTCGCTGGCACTCCAGGGAGGGGCTGGGGGGCAAATGAGGGAGTAACGTGGATACCACCCTCGAAAGTCCGCCATCAGGGGAGGCCTGAATCATGGGCTCAAACACTGCAGCCTGCAGGGCAGGGGCAGGGGCAGGGGCAGGGGCAGGGAGCAGAGCACCGGGCTTGGGGGCTGGGAAGGGAGCGGGTGGGGGATGGGGTGAGGGAGGGCCTGGAGGACGAGTCAGAGGGAGGGGGTGGGGTGGGAGAGGGGAAGGCCAGGAGGAGCAGGGGCAGGGGCAGGCATCCAGGGCGGGCTGGAGTCCTCAAAGGGCAGGGTCATTGCTGCGGCTGGCGCTGGCGGGGCCTGCGGTTGAGGCTGATGGAAAGGGCTGGGGGTGCTGAGAGGGCGGGCGGGAGAATGGAAAATGCTTCTCTAGAGCATGTGAAGTTCCACATTTGTGTCCCAGTTCCCTGTGTGACCTTGGGCATGTCACCCGACCTCTCTGAGCCTCCGCTTCCTCATCTGAAACATGGGAATTAGAACACCTCCTGGACTGCTGTGAGGATCCAGTGAGCTCGGCACAGAACCAGGAGCCGCCGCGAGGAAGCCCGTCTTTGACAAACACTGACCGAGTGCCTACTGTGTGCCAGGTGCTGAGGAGGACCTGGGGGTCGACGGTGAGGGGTGACGGTTCCTGGCTTTCTGGGGAGAGATGGACAAGTTAACGAGGCTCTTGACGTGTGGCGGGCGGGATCAGGGCGAGCTTCCTGGAGGAATGATGGACGCGCGGAGACCCCAGAAAGAGAAGACACTCCCTTGATGTGGAGAGGGAACAGCACCGAGTGAAGACCTGGTGTGGGGAGGGCCTGAATCAGGAGCCCATTGTTCTCCTGGGGGCAGGAGTGCCCCTACCAGGGCTGGAATTGGTCTCCACAACGTGTGTGGGTGGGTCAGTGGGCAGGAAGGCCAGACATCCCGCAATGTGCCGGCCAGTCCCCCAGGACAAAACACCAGCCCACGTCCCATGTGACAGTCTGACGTCTCGCCGGGCGATCACGTAGGCGGAAACCCTGTTAGAGATTATCTGCATTTAGAATCTCACTTCATTTTACATATAAATGCAAATTTTCATTTCCTGGCCAGTTTTAATAGTCACTGCATTCCTGGGAGTGCAACCACCGTGTCAGTTGAGGGAAGGTTGCTTTGTTTCGTTTGGACGGTAACCAAGAGCCGGTCACCATTTCGGAAAATGACGTCACCGACGGCCTCACCCACAGGCACACCTGTGACCATCTGCACTTGTGGCCGGTGCCTGCCTGGGGCTCCTGGAATCCCAGCAAGAGTCTGATTCCTTCTTGATTTCCCCGAGGGGGTCGAGGGTTCCCACTTACGATTTCATGCAAGTTTCCTTCCTTTTAATCCTCCTCCTTTCTATTTTAATGAGGGCATTATATCAATGATTTGGAAATCACATGTGCTCATGAATTATATATTTATGACTTCAACTTCAGAATAGAAAGTCATATTATAAAATATCAGTTTTATTAAAAACAAAAAACAAAAAAACCCGGGTCTGAATGCTTGTGAGCCCCTGAGTCAGGAGGTGGGAAAAGGGTTCGTGATGGTGAGCCAGGAATGGAGGGACCAGCCAGCCCAGGGCCCACAAGAAGCGTGTGTTCCTCAGGGATGAGCCAGGAGAGGGGACCTGGATGCCCCCCCCCCACCCCAAGCAGCGCCCTCAGGGGGAGCCTAAGCCCCTGGCCTGCTGCTGACCCACCTGCGCGGGTCCTGGGAGCAGCACGCGGCTGCCCCGCTGGGTCAGGAACCGGGCGGTTCTTTATGGGAAGAAGACTTTGAAGCTGAACCCCCTTAGGATGAAGCCAGTCTTGAAGGCGTGTGAGTGGCCGACACCCCCCCCCCCCCCAGGAGGGCAGGGAAACGTCAGATGAAAGACTTCCGGGTGGACTGGCAGGTCACCCAGACAGAGTGCATGTTCTAAAGCCCTAGCGCTCACCACGAGAGGGACGGCCTCTACGTGAGTAAGAACGTAGTTTCCTGTTCGATAAATGTGAAAATATTTTAAAACTATCAGGAGGAGTGTGACATTCCCAACCTGCTTGGACCCCCCTGGTTGGGCCCTGGCTGTGGCTTAGCGGCTTAGAGGATGAGCCAGCCAGGCATTGGCCCGCTGACCAAAGGCCCCATAAATCACGTCACGAAGCTGGAACGTTATCCCACGTTTAATGGGAAGCAGTTAGTCAGTGCTGAGCAGGGAGCAACGCAACCAGATTTTAGAAAGTCGGTCTGGCTTCAGGGTGGGCATGGGCGGGAGGGGCCAAGATCAGAGGCCGGGAGGCCGGGAGGCCAGTCGGAGCCAGTTGGGAGCCTGCGGGTGTCCTGCAGGGGTTGGCACGGCGGCCCAGATCATCTAAGAGGCAGGAGATGACAGTAGGGCCTTGTCGAAGGAAGATGCAGGTGGCCCGACTTGTCTGGGGTTCAGGGTCGTCCAGGGGAGAGATGACAGTGGCCTAGATGGACAAACGGGCACCGAGGAAAATGGTCCTGTGCAGGGCACCGCTCCGTGAAATGCTCTCAGAACCCCGACTGGCCCGGGAGCAGAGAAACCCTCGGCACAGTGGGTGCGGGGCGCCCTCTGCTGGCCACTTTCATCGCCCGCAGTCTGATGCGGGACCTGCCTCTCAGATAATTGGATGTTTGTGGCAGCGAGCGAGGGGCAGTGTGGGGAGAGGGTCTCCTTTCTGCGCACGTGGGCAGGGGGAGGCAGTCGCAAGGAGATGGCCGGTCCCCGGCGGATGAGAAAGAAGCCACAGAGCACAGGCGTCTACGTTTTTCATTTCAATGTTGTGTCCCCATCACTAGGGGTCTGCCCTCCCCACTATGCCCCTCCCCGCGCCATCTTTCCCACAGGCCGCCTTATTGGCATCTCTACCTGGGATTCACAGTAACCCCGATGAGCACAATAGTGTTAAAATTACTTTAATGGGTATAACTGCCACTTCCATTTATTTATTAGATATTATTTAAATGGATGTACCTACTACACATCATGAATATTTTACTGGATATTGGGTATTATTTACTAGATACTGAATTCACAGTAGCCCACAATAATCACAGTATTAAATATTCAGTGACTAGAACGACTCCTACTTACTTACTGGGCACAGGATAGGACATTATCTAGTTCAATCCTCTCTTCTAATATCAAGCCTATTTTTCTGATGAGAAAACTGAGGTTCCCCAAGGTGAACTCCCATGTCTAAGGCCACACTGCTCCGCAGGTGCAGACCCTGGTGAACCCTGGGCCGGACTCGGAGGCCAGTGCTCTCTCTCCTTTGCTTTCCTGGTCCCTCAGCTGAGCCAGAGTACAGGCCCCCCTAAGACATGGGGCCCCTCGCAGACCCTGGAGCAGAGGGAAAGTTCAAACTGGCCTGGCGTACTCGGACAGCGAGCAGGGGGAGCCGCTTACCTTCCGCCATCCCTGGAGCCGCTGGGCAGGTAGCTCCTCACTTGAGTAGCAAGGAAGGTGGAGTTGATGCCCAAGGCATAGGGCCTGACATGTGCGCACCCCGAGTTCCTGCGCGGCCTTCAGGGCTGCGGGGTGGACCCTCGGGGATCCCTAGACGTCCTGGAGCCCACCACTCCCGCTGGAGGGAAACAGGACTTTGTGGAAGTGAAGAAGCTCTGGGCAAATCCGTCTGTGTGACCAGGACTGTCGGTTAAAGGAAGGCCTTTGGTTGGTTGGGGAAGAACAGCCTTTTCCAATAACATCCTTTCAAAACAAATCCATCTCGGCTCTGCGGGGCCAGTCCCGGCCTACAGGCGCTTCGGGAAGACCCAGTGCGTCTGAAAGAGTCCCTGCAGGTGGTCTCTCCGGAGACGCACCTGAGAGACAGTCACCGGCGGTCAGGGAGGAAGGGCAGGCGCAGGATTAGTCCACACTGAACACCCGCTGCCCCGTTGGCCTGGCCCTGAGCTGGGTGTGTTCCATGTGCCCTCGCCAGCTCTCTAGGAGGTGGGCATCCATTACTCACCCCTGGGAGCCTGAGGCACGGAAATGTCAAACAGCGTCCTTGCGCGGGGTCATGTGGCTGGGGAGTGACAGGCCTAGGGTTTGAACCCAGACTTTTCACGCTCCCAAAACCCTAACATTTCCCCCACAAGTGACATTCGTATTTGGCCTGTGGCCCACTTTGATTTCCAGGTCTTTTTCTCCTCCCTTTGTGCACGAGGCCCGTCCTACCCCATCTGGCAGCACTGTGTGGTGGGTAAGTGCACAGGTTCTGGCTTGAATCCTGGGCCTGCCACTCGCTAGCGCTGGGGAAACGGCTTTACCACTCTGTGCCTCAGTTTCCTCATCTGTAAAATAGGGACAGTGATAATAGCACCTACCTCCCGAGGACCATGTGAAGACACACGAATTGGTATTTATGTAGATGAAATCTTAGAGCCTGGTACAAGATAAGTGCTCAACAAATCTGGGCTTTTATCAGCAGGGGTAGTTAGCCCTGGGAGCTTTAGAAAAACACCAACGTGTGCGTCTCACCTTGAATTGGCCTCAGGTGGAGGTCTGGTGGTTGCCAGAGCTCCCAGGTGAATTCGACACTCAAGCGAGGGTGAGAGGCACCGGGCAGAGTTCCCACGCAGGCAGGTGTCCTGGGCCCCGGGACCGTGGGCAGCACCCAGCCGGTGTCGGGAGGTGCCGGGGTGCTGCTCAGGGCCCTTTGGGTCCATGTCACTCTATTCAGCATCGAGATCTCATCTCCCGTCGGCGAGGAGGGAGGTCGCCCGCTCACACCAACGTCATCGGCCCTGAAATAAAGACAAGCCTTGTCCCATCCTGAAAGTCCCTGATGCAAACATGAAGTCATGCCGGCCCTGCCTCTGCCAAGGGCTGTGGCAGCTCCGCCCAGGCTGACGGGCCGAGTCCCCGGGAATTCCCGAGAAGGCCCCCCCCCCCCCCCCCCCCGTTTCACGTGCCGGCCCCTGGCGTCCCCGGGACGTGCAGGAGAAAGTCAGGCCCTGGGAGGGTGTGGGGGCTCGTGGCTCTGGTCCAGGCCCACCCCTTCCCAGTCACTCACATTCTCCTCCCACAAAAGGGGACACGTTTTACAAATGATTTCCGCTTTCTGGGCCTTTATGTTCTCATCGGAAAATACCTCCCAGGTTGTCGTGAGGATTCAAATGATGGCAGACAGAGTGGGGCTGCCGGAAGTGGTGGCTCCACCACAACAGCCCTGCTGCTGTGGTGACGGGTCCCAGGAGGTGGCCAGGAGCATCCTCTCGGAGGGGGGCGGGGGCACTGCCATGCCCTAGCCCCTGGCAAGGAGCAGCTGGCAGTGCTGGGGGGAGGGGGAAGGAAGGAGGGAGCTGCCAGGGCTTGAGGCCTGGGCCAAGCTAGAGGAAGAGTTAGAAGCTGACAGACAGCAGACAGAGAAGTGCATTGGCACCAGTCAGACCCATCCTCCGCTCTCTGAAAGACAGCATTTTCCTCACACACATACAGGACCACGTTCCTGAGTTCCTCCAGAAGCCAGGCCCGGAGCGAGATGCGCCAGCCTCCCGCAGCCCTTCCAGTACCAGCCTCTGTTCCCGTGTAAAGGCAGCTGGGGCTCAGAGGGGTGAAGGGCTCCAGAATTCACGCCAACTTGCCCACGTGTAAAGCCAGACCTCTTCTACTCTGTTTGCAATGGGATGTGGTGTGGAGGTCTAAGGCACCTCCCTAAATTTAAAATAACACAATGGCCCTAGTCGGTTTGGCTCAGTGAACAGAGCATTAGCCTACAGATCGAAGGTCCTGGCTTCGATTCTGGTCAAGGGCATGTACCTTGGTTGCAGGCTCCTCCCCAGCCCAGGTCCTGGTCGAGGTTCCTGCAGGAGGCAACCAATCAATATGTTTCTCTCACATTGATGTTTCACTCTGTCTTTCCCTCTCTCTTCCATTCTCCCTGAAAATCAGTGGAAAAATATCCTCGGGCAGGGATTATCAATCAGTCAATCAATAAATAAATTATTAATTTAAAAAACATGATGGAAGAGGAGCCATAAGTCTAGGAAGCTGGTTCCCTTCAATACTCATTTACAACATTCTTTCAAAAGATATTTACTGAGCACCCACTGGGCACTGGGAACCCAACAGGGAACATGACAGACAAGGTCTGTGGGTTAATGGAGCCAGCATTCCAGGGAGTGTGTGTGGAGTGGGATGAGCAGGGGAGCGAGACAAAAAGTAAACAAATAAATAAAGATGATGAAAGATTATAAGAGCTATGTATCAGTTATCTATTGCTGCATAACAAACACCCCACGCATACAGCTTAAAAGAACCAGCATTTATTTCCTCACGATTCTGCAATTTGAGCTGGGCTCAGCTGGGCGGTTCTTTTGCTGGTCTTATCTGGGGTCATTTGTAGCCTCAATTGTCACCAGGTGGCTCAACCGGGCTAGAGGGTTTCAGAGGCCAAATGGCAAAGGCCATTCGGGGCCCAGCTTTGGTACCAGCACAACGTCACTTCCGCCACATTCTATTGGGATGGTGAGTCACAAGACCAGCCCAGACTCAGGAGATGGGAAAATGAACTCCCCTATGGCCATGCTTTTCAAGCCACCCGGGGTCGGAGAGACATCAACAAAGTGATCAATCAGACAGAAGTCAGAAGTCAGGCCCACAGACATATATGTTGGCCTGAACAGTGTAATACTTTTTCCAAAAAATTAAACTAACGTTAAATACAGAAACCAGAGCAGTTCACGTAAAACTCCAGCTTTGGGGGGAAAATCAGAAGGTCTGGCCACACGGGGCCCACGTTTCCACAGGGCAGCAGAGTATGTGCTGAGCGGTGCTGCCTCCGCCTGACGGTGTCAGTCGCGTGTGTCACTGTTCTGCCTCCACCGGCTGATTCCTCACCCTGAGGCTGAGGGTCCGTTGTCGTTTCGGACTGACTCGTCAGCTATTCTGACAGTAGCCCTCAGAGAAGCGAACCATTTCTCCTGCCTGGGCCTCCTTGGAGAGCGAAAAAGTGAAAGATGAGCTGAAAAGAGCCCATGTTCGGTTATTTACATTGTATGTTACTTGTATTTGTAGAGAATCAGCAGTTGATGCTCTAAGCCAGCGGTTCTCAACCTGTGGGTCGCGACCCCTTTGGGGTCGAGCGACCCTTTCACAGGGATCGCCTGAGACCATCGGAAAACACATGTATAATTACATATTATTTTTGTGATTAATCACTATGCTTTAATTATGTTCAATTTGTAACAATGAAATTGGGGGTCACCACAACATGAGGAACTGTATTAAAGGGTTGTGGCATTAGGAAGGTTGAGAACCACTGCTCTAAGCTCTTCATCCCTTTGGAACCTCAGCCCTTTTCAGCATTTCCAGCCCTTCAAATACAGATTTGGGGAGAAGAACAGAGAAATCCCCTGGAACCAGGTGCCATTGATGCTTCACCCTGAAGGATGAGAAGCTGCGGCCAGGATGAGTGTTAGGCGAAGAGACACAGCACGTGCCAATGTCCTGTGGTCACAGAAGGCCCTGAGGCTGGAGGAGGAAGTGTCCAGTGGCACAGAAATGAAGCTGGAGTGGTGGGTAAAACATTTTGCAGAGGTTCAGAGGCCACAGTGCAAGGGCTGGGTTTCATTCTTAAGACAGGGTGACAGCAGCAAAGGGTTCTTAAGCTACGGAGTGATGTGGTGGGGGTTCCACAAACTGAGAAAGCAGACTGTGAAGCGAGGGGCTAGGTTTGGGGGGAGGGTTTTTTAGAAAAGTTGAGAGGAATCAGCAGAGACTGCTGGTAAAGACAGGAGGTTCCTTGCCCTGGAAGGAAGGGAGCTGGGTACAGAGGCCTCCAGGAAGTCAGGTGGGCCCAGGGACTTCTGCTGTCGCCTCTGTAGGTGGAAGGTTTGAGTGGCTCAGATCTAGGGCAAAGCAGCACCAGTGAGTCCTGGCTTACAAAAGCCGTGGCAATGCCCTGCCAACCCTGGGAGCCAGATGTCTGAGATGTGGATGGTTCTGCACGATGGTTGCAAGTTAGAATCACCGGGTCCTGTTCCTGGCCCTTCTAGACTGGTCAGATCCGAACTTCTACAGGGTGAGGTTCAGTGTCCTGCGGCTGCTGTAACAAATGACCATAAACTGGGCGGCTTAAAACAACACACAGTCCCTTACAGTCTGGAGGTCAGCAGTCCCATGTGGGTTACACGGGGCTGCACCGAGGCGTTGGTGGGCTGTCTTCCTCCTGCAGGCTCAGGGAGAATAGTTTCCTTGCCTTTTCCACTTCCAGGGGCTGCCCAAATTCCTTGGCCTGTGGCCCTGCATCCCTCCAGCCTCTGCTCCTGTTGTCACATCTTCTCTTTGACCTTCCTGACTCCCTACTGCAAGGACCTTGGGATGACATTGGGCCCACCTGGGTCACTCAGAATCGTTTCCCCATCTCAAGATCCTTAACTTAATCACACCTGCAGAGTTCCCTTTGCCACGTCAGGTGACAGAGTCGCTGATTCTGGGATTAGGACATGGATATATTTGGGGGCAGATGGGGTCATCACTCCGTCTTCTAAGGGGTTAGGGCATCTCAGGTTTTTTCCTGCAGAATGAGAATAAGGCAGTCCCCTGAGCAGAGCTGGCTCCTCTGGCCATGATTCCAGGGCTGGGTGCTCTGGGAACCCGCAAAACAAACTGATTTACTGCCCCTCCCACCGTATGGGCCTAATGACCCAGAGATGGCATAAAGGTGAAAGGTCAGCTGTAGGAAGAATGCAGACCCGGGTATCACACAGACCCGGGTCCACTCCCCAGCTCTGCCTCAGACCAGCCATGTGACTTGGAGCAAGTGACTTAATGGCTTCTGTTTTCCTCATCTGTTAGGTGAGGATCATAATGACCTCGCAGGCATGCTGAGGATGACAATTAGCAGCTGAGGACCCACCTTGGAGCCTGGGATGTTAAGTGTTAGGATGGGAGGAAAGAGACACGGTTCCTCCTCCCCCCAGCCCTCCAGCTGCCTTGGGGAATCAGCAGCTACAGTGGCTGGAGGAGCTGGCCGGCCTGGAATTGTTTGTCAGTTTCCCCTTTCCTGGCCGTAGCTGATAAGTATATCCTGCTGGATAAAAATACATCCACCCTTACGGTAAGATCCCCAGGCTGGGAATTCTCTCAGCACCCCCTCCAGCTGGGGAGCCTTGCCCTGCAAACAGTTTAGGAGTGGCTGTGGTTCCTGGGCAGCACCGAGGGGCCGGGCCTTTGCCGTCCTGCCATGCTCCCTGCCGCGCCCGGGACGGAGAGGAGGCTGTGACTGCCCCTGGGGAAGCAGCAGCCGGGGCGAGGCAGTGGGGAGAGTGTGCAAAGCACGGCTCCCATCAGCCCCGTGTACAAGCAGCGGCCCCGGTGGGGCTGAGACAAAAGCCTAGGGACCAACACAGGCCTTAACGTGTGCCGGCAGCTCCTTTATTTCTCACCACGACCCTGTGGCCGGAGGGCCTGTCACTGTCCCCAGGAGACTGGGGTACAGGGGTAAGGAACTAGCCAAAAAACGAGGTAGTGGCGGAGGCTGGATGTGAACTCAGCAGACTGGCATTGAACTGGTGGGCTGGGTCCTCTTGAATGTAATTTAGGAAAGTAGTTCGAAAGGCTCCTTTCAATTTCCTGATGGTGTGGAGATCCCCTCCAACACTGGCTGACACACACAGAGTGGCCGCGCAGAGCAACCTGCCGCACACACCAGACCCCTGGCCCCCTCAGCCTGAATCTTGCCACGAGGGGCGTCTACAGTGCACACCACTTGAGATATGAAGGTGGATTCCCCATTTCCTCCATCTTCCCAACCACGTGGCATCCAGTGCTGATCTTTTTTTCTAATCTTCACCCGAGGACATGTTCATTGATTTTGGGGTGAGGAGCGGGAGAGAGGGAGGGACATTGATGTGAGAAACATGGATTAGTTGCCCCCTGCACTCGCCCCGACCGGGGCTGGAGACTGAACCTGAAACCCAAGTATGTGCCGATTTGGAATCGAACCTGTAACCTTTCAATGCTCCAACCAAGCCACACTGGCCAGGGCCCAAGTGTGGATCTTTTTTCTTATTTGCTCCCTTTGTCGATCCCGCCTTTTTTATGGAAATAAATGTCACAGAACACAAACCATTTATGGGTGTACAATTCGGTGGCATCTGCCACGTTCAATGTTGTGCGAGCATCACTTCATCACCCCCAAGGAAACCCATCAGCAGTCACTGCCCAGGCCCCTCCCCTCAGGCCCTGGCAACCCCTCGCCCGCTGACTCTGCAGATTTGCTCATTCTGGTCACTTCATATACACTGAACCGTATGCTGTGTGGTCCTCGGTGGTCTGGCTTTTCACTTAGCATCATGCTGTGTGGGTGCATCCACGCTGTGGCCTGTGTCAGTGCCTCCTCCTTTCTCAGAATGAGCTACAGTCCACTGCATGGATGGACCACATTTTGTGAATCCATTCATCCATCGCTGCATTTGTAGGGCTGGTTCTACTTTAGGCTAATGTGATCAGGGCTGCTGTGAACGTTTGTGTTCTAGTATTTGAGTCCGTTTTCACACACCTAGGATTGCAACTGCTGGGGGACATGGTGACTCTTAGCTTGTTGAGGAACCGCCTCTGGGTGCAACAGTGGCTGCACCATCTTACATTCCCACCAGCGATGTACACGGGTTCCAATTTCTCCACATTCTTGGCAACACTTATTTTCTGTTGCTGTTGTATGATTATTGTTGTTGAACTATTATATTGTTGTTGCATTATATTATTAGAGCCATTCCAGTGTGTGTGACGATTTATCCCTCCCTTTCAAAGCGCTGGCTCAACACAATGAGGACTCACTACCTTTGTCCTCCAGACGAGGAAATCGAGGGATTCAGTCTCATTTTAGAGATAAGAAAGGGAGGCTGAGGGTTCGCAGTGGGTGGGTGGGCCCGGCCAGGACTCCTCAGTGCTGCTGGAGGAAGGCCTGGGCACCTCGGGGCAGAGCTTCAGGCTCCCGACAGCTGCGCCTTCCACATCCAGCTGGTTTCTGGCTAAGACTTTGTTTAAAGGAAGTTCCACAGCAATCCTCCCACTTCCAGCGATAAAAAGGCTTGGAGACCTTGCAACCTTGCTGTGGAAGGTAGAAGGAAATGAAAACCAACTTCCAAAACTGTATTACGCCCTGCCATAGGACTAACGCTGACTATCCCATCTCTTCTAGTTTTCCGTGATTTGGGAGTGATTTCAGGGGGCTTTACTGCTGTAACTGGACATCGCTGGGCGATTCTAAGTTCCTTGCTGCTTGCCTGCAGCGGAGGCCAGCCTCTGACATCTGTTTTGGTGCCACTGGTCTTTGCAGGTTACAGTGTCTGGCAGGGTGGCCGGAGGAAATGATAGAGAATTCTACTTTCCACAGATGGAATTCTCCAACATGTAACTCCACCCTTGACATCAAGGTTCTCTACTGCTCTGAGGTCTAATTTCTCTCTTTCTTCAGAGGAAAGGAATCTGACACCGTTCTGTGGGAAGACAGTGTGGAGATGGATCCTGACGGGGGTGGAGGACACCCCGGCAATGACTGGGGTGTGGCTGCCAAGGAGCCAGGGGGCCGACACCCAACTGTTTAGGTTGTGACGTAAAAAAGGCAACATTCCATTCATAAATCACCTCAAGCTGTATCGAGAACGCTGAGTTAGCAGGAACGACGGTACAAATGAGAGCCAATGAGAATGCCTTCCCCATCAAATTGTTTTATTAGGTTAATTAAACAGCTTAAAGACGATCCATTTTCCTCCGTACCCTTCTAGAAAATATTTCAAGTTTTAATGAACTTCCAATACATAAAACAAAAGCACTTTACCATACACAAATTTCAGGTCAAAATACAACACTCTGGTTTGTTTTCTTACAGTTATAAAATCCAGTCAATACAAACTACATAAAAAAGATAAAACACTTTCACTGATCCTCAGTACAAGAGAACAGCACAATGGCAATGTGTTCCCAGAGCACAGAGTCCTGTGCTCAGAAAAGGGACCGACCCACAGTCACCCCACGACAGACTGAAGCATGTAAACACAGCATGTGCTAGGCATTAAGAAAGTTAACATATCCTTTTTGCATCAGTATTACTTGTAAACCACAAAGCAACTTTGTAAGAAAGGTTACTAATTCAAAATTACTTCGGCTTCACTAAGTGTCATACCAGCAAAGAAATAGAAAATTACTCCACGGAACAAGTACATTTGGACCCCGGGATGTCCGAGACGCGACGTTTCACTGAATCACAACAGCACGGTTTCTCTACTGCGCTACTGAAGTAGGGGAGTACAACTGCGCGAGTGTCCACTTCCTGGTACTTCAAATATTTTG
This sequence comes from Myotis daubentonii, assembly GCF_963259705.1. NCBI lineage: Eukaryota > Metazoa > Chordata > Mammalia > Chiroptera > Vespertilionidae > Myotis > Myotis daubentonii. The sequence goes on from NC_081854.1 coordinate 35,748,994, forward strand.
AACTCTCTGTACAATGTCTTTCATTGAGCTCATCTATTTCTCATTGCAAATCCCCGTTTTTCAGTATCAGGCGTTTCTTTGAAGATCAGGATACCTTATCACACACAATGCAACCTAATCTGAACACATGCCTAAGTGGACTTCTCAACTTGGAATCTTACTAGATAATAAAAGCTGCAGGATTTAAATTTAAAACTATTCTGTATGTACCCCGTCAGAAGAGATAGATATGTTCATTTAAAAAAGGTTTGTGTTTAACAGGATGAATTCTGGTATGGTATTTTGGGAATTGGCTATTTATATGGTATTTATAGGATTTTCCTTATGGTATTAAAAGCAACAAAATGACAAATCAAGAGGGTGCTAAAAACCGGTTCTTGACAAACAAGTGTGACTGTCACATATTTGGCACCTGGTACTGCAGAGGCACCAGCCAATAGGAGGGACCTGGCCACCTCAGGAAAGATCGGTCCTGAGTCTGGGAGAGTCACATTGGATTTACAATCCTGTTTTCAGGAATTCCCCTCAGAATAGAAGGCCGACATCAGTGCTAGAAAACATGAGCTATGGATGGGTCTCATTCACAGATACAAGCATGTCTGTCACCAGGCACACACAGCGATGGAGACGAGGCTGCCGAGCCTGCTCGAGGCGCTTCTGCAATGGTTCCTGATGATGCCGAGAGCAAATGGGGAGAGGAGGGAGGCGCTTTTCTAAGTTCACTCCCAGTTCTATGAATACAAACTGCAGAATTGGCTGCAATGGTCGTTCACCATTTCTGCCAAAGCCGTGATTATTTTTTGTGTGATTGTCACGGTTCACAAATGGTATGATTCAAAACAAAATGAGCATCACCACCCCACTGGTGACTTGCGTGGGTACAGGGGTGAGGAACCAAACAAAAGCTGTGTTACAGGTGAGTCAAAATGAAAAGATCCCGTCAGCAGAAAACGCCACGGATTGGTTACTAAGCAAGTTTCCCAAATAGCCTGTGGTTTTTCAACTAAAGGCCACCTGACACATTTCCCACCATAAGATTATCTGCCCCATAGATTCGGGGTGATCTGATTTCATGTAGAACGTGAATTTTGAGCCCCCACCCCACCCCCCGCTGCAGGAAGAGGATGCTATGCACCCACATGAACTGAGGTTTGTTTTTAAACTGATGGAACCCCTCTGCTCCATGTACTACAGCCTACATACTGCTTACAAAGCATAAGAGTCCAATTCAATGAGCATAAGCTAGATTAATAATACATTTATTTTCTGGAGTTTGTTCTAAAGCAAATATTCCTTTTGAAAAAATAGGGCAAGGCCCCTCTCTTACTGTAAACAATTCTAATTTCTGACTCTACGCAACCTGGAGTGCGGTGTTTTCAGCCGGAGCTCAAGAAAGGGAAGCCCTAGCCCCACTCTGCCCTGAAGCCAGCGGCAGCGGCGCAGAACAGCGCCCGCACGGACGTCCTGCTGGGGCTGCAGGCGTGTGGTGGCTCCTGTTGAGGCCAGTTTCCAAGAGCTGCTGGCCCACCTCTCCGACAGTTTGGGGCCCGCACAGGGCCTCCCGGTGGTGTTGAGGTAGTACATGTGGCACTGGAGCCCCTTCTCCTGCCCAGAGAGGAGCCTTGGGGGCCTCCGCGCAGGCGAGGAAGGGGACCGCCTGGACCCCAGGGAGGCTGTCCTAGTCTCCAGCTGCCTAAGGAGCCGACGCGTAGTTGGTGATGCCTCAGGTGGGAGAATCTCTGGGCTGGTTCTAACCTGCTGCAGACTCGGGGAGCGCCGGGCCTGGGCCCCAGGTCTGGCTCTCTTTAGCCAGGGCGTGCTGGCTGTGGAAAGTGCGAGCCACAAAGCCCAGGTCCGGGGCTCCCGGAAGAATGCCTTTGCAACAAATATTTTCAGGCTAATTATCTGGGGAACTAGAAGATTCTCCCCCATCCCTTTTTTTGACTACATAATTCAAGCAGTTAAAACATCAGCTAAGAGAGGTAGGGGGTGAGGGACGGAGGGCAAGGTGGCATGTGATTGCCAAGAAAAGGGTGTAAAGAGAGTACTCTTAACGTGACCACAATAACCTCTTTCACCTTGAAAGCCCCTCCACTGGCCCAGAAAGAAGTGCCAACTGTTGGGAGGGTCCATTTTCTCAGAGTGCACCTAGCGGTATCTTGGGGTCGCCACGACAGGACATGGAAGAAAAACAACACGGGTTCAAACCCAAGGCTATTATTAAGAGAAGAAACCGGGAGAAAACACGAGTAAGAAAAAAACAGATGGCTCCCTCGCGAGCACAGGGGTGGGTGTCCCAGGCTCTGCTTGTTCCCTCTGATTCGGGGCAGGTCTTTCGCAAGGCCACGGGGTCAGGAGGGACACACAGCGCTGGGCTGGCCCTCCCTCCCTCCTTAGTGGACAGCACTGTGCCTTCACAGAAGAGGGAGAGACAAACCGGGTCCTGTGGGAATTCTTCTCAGGATAGAATACAATTTTTACTTATAGCTTCTGAAATCTGCAGAGATGCTAAGAGATTTGAAACAAAACATATAGAAAAAGCAAGAATCACTGTTCTAGTTGACAATATGGTTTAAGGGAAATCTCTAGAAATATATTTTTGAAAGTTCTGTTGAAGACAGCTGTAACTGTTGGCCAGTGGTAGCAATCAAGAGATGGTGAACTGGTGGGTAGCGAGGAATGGAGAGGAGGAAAGAACAGGGGGGAGAGGGCTGGTTAAAGGAACCAAGACTCTCCTCCTCAAAGACAATGTAAAAGTTCAAGTACGAACATGATCATTTTTTTCTTTTTTACTGTTTACAGAATCTCTGTTTGCAAGGAGTGTTGGAGATGGTAACCAATATCCTGCCATAATACAGGAACTCTCTCACTGACCTAGTCATAGCTGCGGGAATCCCCTTGAGAGCACTTTCAGAGATGAGTGTTCAGAACCACAGAAAGCACCCATTTTACCACAAGGTGATTCTATTTGAAAGTTCTAAAACTCACAAACTTCTGCCCACTGGCCTGAGCCAGGCATTGTGGAGCACACCCATTGGTCTTTCTAAAGATTTCCCTGTAGCCTGACTGGCGTGGCTCAGTGGTTGAGCATCGACCTATGAACCAGGAGGTCACGGTTTGATTCCTGGTCAGGGCACATGCTCGGGTTGTGGACTTGACCCCCCAGTGGGGGGTCACATAGGAGGCAGCCGACCAATGATTCTCTCATCATTGATGTTTCTATCTCTCTCTCCTTCTTCCTTCCTCTCTGAAATAGAGTAATATATATATGATATATATGACTTCCCTGCAGCCAGAGCCTCAGGCTTTCAAAGGTTCTGGTTACGGTTTCCGGTGTGCTCACCACTCTGGCTGCCATCCTTGGGGTCGGGGGTAGGTGTGGGGGCTCCAGACTTGCTCAGGTCTCCCAAATGGTGGTGCCTAGAAAGGTAACTAAATGCAGTGGTCCAGGGGCCTAGCAATGCAGCCCGTGGGCGGATGGAAGAGCAGAACAGACTTCCTTTTCTAGCTACCAGCCCCCACACAAACATGTGCTATTATTTTTTTAAACAGTTTGGCTTATATTCAAATTATCAATGATCTGCCCCCTCCCCACTTCATCATTTTCTTTCTTTTTCAATGAGGAACTATCTTTTCTGAACCTAGACATAAGACTTTATATTCAGCCATTTTAATAGACTATACAGAGCACTATAGACCCTAACACCTAATACTTAATCTGTCCCAGTATTTTTGTCTGCCTTTTATTTTTTTATACAAGTGAGTAATAAAAATGTTAAAATTGGACACTGTTAGTGTACCTCATTCCCTCATTCCATACGGACAAGGATCCATTCTTCTCAACACCGCCTGGGTGTGGCTATTCGATCCGTTTCTCCGCCCTTTCAACCCTATTTCTACTTCCTTTTCTCCTGACTTTATCAAATGTCTTACTGAAATTACAATAAGCTGGGCATACTAATAAATCTACCAGTCCCATAATCTGAACTGAAAAGAAAGTTTTATTGTAAAAGGATAAAAGGCTTAAGTAGCTCACTGTTGTATCTCTGTTAAATATCCTTCTTTATTTTTAAGGTACAGAAGTTCTACACACACACAAACTCACACTCACACTGGTAACAAATTGTGTTTGCTTGTTTTTAAGTTTTGCACTGCATCTAAGTTATGAGAGCATAGTTTAGGTCTACTGGTCTCAGACAGAGACCTAAAAAATATCCAGTTGGTAAAAAAAAATATCCAGTTTATTTGACCAATAGAGTCTACTATTTTTGATATTTTAGGGAAAAAAGAAAAATTCAGGTTTGGTAAAAAGCTTTAAGTATTATTAGAGGGGATTGTCAAAGGTGGGGGAAAAAAGGAGACATATGTAATACCCTTTGTAATACTTTAAGCAATAAAACTAAAAAAAAATGTATTATTAGAGGGCTTCATGAGGCAAATTCTGAATTGAGGGTTATTCATAACAACTCTAAATATTCTAAACACATATTTTGGGATGTTTCAGCTACCCAGAATCACCCTAAACTTAAATATTGGAGAAGTAGGAGAGTGGTAGCGTGGGTCTAGAAAGTAAACACTCCTATTGACACAAATACACATTTACTTGTATGTCATGCGGCAGTAGACACAAGAATGAAGGACGCACTAAAGCAGGGATATACAGCGCAGGGCAGCCCTACCCCACAGGAGTGACAGAGTCAGACCAGAGGCTGAGATGAGTGGCAACAGCAGCCACGGCCATCACCACCACTGCCATTTGTGTGCCGGGTCCCAGGAGCCCAAGTTCTCACCTTCCCATTTCACTTCATCTACACAGCAGCCCTGCCCGTCATCCCACTTCCAGGTAGGGAACCAAGCCTCAGAGTTAAAGGGCCTCCGAAGTCACACAGCCGCCAGTGGGGGACGTCTTCACACCCCAGGCACCTGGCACCGCAAATCCGCACCTGCCCAGTACCACTCGGTTTGCTCAGGAAACTATGTCCATGTTTGCGGATGTTTTCTTCAAAATCATTACAATAAAAAGTCTGGGGCTTGAGAGGGGTGAGCCTTGGTTCTCTTGGAAACCACTAAGGAAACGTCTCGGCCTGCTGCCGACCCTCCGGTGCTGACCGGGTGTCGGCCGAGGAGAAACGGCCACTCTACTGTCAGAAGCAGTCCTGCGAAAAGCCTCTAAAAAGCACAAGTGTAAAAAGGAAACCTTCCCGCACAAGGACGGTTACGTTTTTAGGTTTCACCTGCTATGTTATCCCTAGCATGCGTGTTTTTCAGGAATGGGCATCACGCTTCTGAGCACTAGGGATAGCGGGCCATTCCCACCACAAACAGCTCCCAAAGGGCAGGTCTGCCTACAGAACGGATGAGCCTCGCAGGTCAGCTGGCAGGGCCCAGCTGAGCCATGTGGAGGAGGCACACACAAGAGGAGGTGGGGATGCCTCCCTGGCCCAGCAGCAAATCCGATCACGCAGTTTTAAGTATAATGCAGCTCTATGTTGTTTGGCCAGCCGCAACCCTGCACCTGGGAAACACTTTCAGAGCCGCTTTTTAAGAGCCCAGATTATCAGAACTAAAGGAGCAGAATCCAGTAATGAGCCTAGATTTTCATCAGAAGTTAAGATTCTTGGGAAACAAATTCATGAAAATAATGTAATAGATCCTTAAACTGCTCATGATAGCACCTTATAGAAAATGAAAAACAGTAGCCCCGAGCATCTAAGTTCCAAACAATGGGTCGGATTATAGATAGACACATTTCCTGCCTGATCCTAACAAGGATGGAAATGAAGCTCTCATTTTACACAGAGTGGTGTTTAAATATACTACTTTTCTACGTTATGGAAACATAGTCTTTTAAAGACTTTAAAGTTCAAGTTGAGTTTCAAGTAATCGCTTTGCAGCAGCTCTAGGAGAATTATTGTTCCTCCTGATTAAAAGTGCCTATTTAAATAAAAACAGTAAAATGGAAAATACGCCTTAGAGAATTGTGTTCCTCAAGGCCGCTGACTGCTTGCTTCCAGGCTTTTGTCAAAGGACAGAATGTGTTCAATTCTTCTAAACTGGCAGGGGATCAAGCACAACACCACATAATGAGGTAGTCGAGAACAGAGTTTTCCAATAAACATGAAGAACAAGGGAATAAGTGCATGTAATTTTCATCCGATTAAACAGGAAACATGATAAAGCAAGCTTCACATAGTTATATTTAAACCATGTTCATTGGTTTAACTTAAGAAAGTATGACCCAAGGTTTTTAGGTACACCTTATTTGTAATTAATGAATAAGAATAAAAATAAGGTACGTAAAACCTACGATTTGTTCTGACATGCTAAAAATAAAGTTCTAATAAATATAATTCACCAACCAGAAAGCAAGATGAACCTACAGACTTGGGATCTGAATGACTTGAAGTGGCTGTTTATTACCAGGGTCTGACAGACTGGCTCACATCTTCCCATCTATGCGGTGTGGGCCCAAAGTCTGGGCTGTCAATTTCCTACTGCTTGGACCTTCTCTAATTCACATCACAGTGATTGGAGAATTTACAACTTTGTTGGGCCACGAGGACATTAATATAAAAAGTTAAAATTAGCCCAAATTTCAGTTGAGTGGCAATTTAAAAAGATTTGTTTTTATTTCAAAATAAAAGGGAAGGCTCCCTTGCCAGATTGGCTCACGGTTTGGGTAGAGCACTGGCCCACAGACTGAAGGATTGTAGATTTGATTTGGGTTAAGGGCACGTACCTCGGTTGCAGGCTCGATCCCCAGCCCCAGTAGGTCAGGGCGCGTGTGGGAGGCAACCAATCGATGTGTCTCTCTCACATCGATGTTTCTCCCTCTCTGTCTCTCCTCCTCCCTTCCACTCTCTCTAAAAATCAATGGAAACATATTGTCAGGTGAGGATTAAAGAGAGAGAGAGAGAGAGAGAGAGAGAGAGAGAGAGAGAGAGAGAGAGAGAGAGAGAAGGCAAGAGACAGTTCTCACTAGATAATTATGCAACACTGTTTTAGGTATTTGATTATCTAAAACTTTGTTATTAGATATTTAAAAGAGATAGAATTTAAAGATCCAATCAATCCCTTAGATAACTTGTAATGACAGAATTAAGAAAGAACAAGCTTTCTTAAAGAATATAGTCATAACTGAGCGCCTCAGAGGTCACAGAAATGGGATTTTTGCAACGAGACAAAGTTGGTAAGTTTAAAATGAAAATAACAATAGAGTTCCTTTTGAAAAATACAAACATTTTTAAAAGATGTCAGCTGGCTTGAAAAAAAAAATCTATAGGTCAATACTACTGAGACTTTACAGCCAACAGGCAGGACAAACTCTCACCTGAGTTCATGTTCTCAAATACGGGCAAGTGGGCTATTCCTCACCTTACACCACACATTTCTATAATTTCTGAGCTGGCTAGAAAGAATACTTCAGGACTTACTAACAAACTAGCGAAATAATTTTCTCAACATTCTAAAACACAATTTCTTGTCCCTTATTGATTACATGTGGCAAGAAAAAGAAGTATAAACGAAGATTCAGCTCTTTAACGCAAAAGTAGCTTCTCTTTCAAACACACTTATTACTTCTTGTTTTAGTAAATTCTGAAATTTCCTATAGCTAACTGATAAAGAAAACCTAAGATCTTTCATCTTATATCTGTGCAACTTGCAAAAAATATGGTTGGGGGTTTCATGGTTATGATATGTATATAAACATCCTTGTCGGCCTAGAAAGGTAAGTGATAGTCTACGAGGCTGAGAAGTGAAATGATCATCCCAAGGCCTGGATTCCGCTGCTCTGCAGTGGAGCGAAGCTGCACCCACTGGGCCCTGGACTGCTGTCCGTCCAGTGGGGAGCACTACCCCTTCACACAGATGCCAGGATCAAAGAGTCCCATATAAAGAGCAGTAAATATAACTCAGTAGCCACTAGGATAAGCGTTATCAGGTATGCCAAGCAGAGGTCTCGAAAATCCTACAGAACAAGTGGAGACCATAGAGTTGTGCGTCACATGTCAGGCACTTTGCGTTTTTTATTCTGTGCTAGTTTCCCACTTAATAAGGCCAGCCATCTGTGCACAAACTTTCGCGTTTAAAACCCAGAAAAATTTTAAGTCACTCTTGGAGGGTACTTTTCCATCCGGTGAAGAACATCACTTTGATCACAGCATTCTATATTCACCCATCAAAATTTATTGACTGCCTACTGTGTGCACGCACTGGGATTCGCAGATGATTAAGGGATGGCCCTGCCCACAGGACTTTACAATCCAGAGGAAGGGCAGTGCTACATCTGCCTCACTCTTCTGCTTCCCAGAAATCCAAGCAGAATTGTTAGCAGGTGCTCAATAATTTGTTGAAAAAACCCAAAGCAGGCTTTTCTGCATTAATCAAAGCCTCCTCCAAGGCTCGGAGGCTCGAGGGGCAGCCACTGAACAAGGACAACCTCGCCCTTCCCTTCCATCAGGTGCTTTTTAAGGGGGTCCCAGCACTCTTTAAATTGATGCAATGTGCAGTGAAGTGCATCTTATTCTCTCCCCAGATAATCAAATGTCTTCATCTGACCACAGGAGGCCTCCTCTTGAGTCAAGAAAGCCAACATTCTGGAAGGTAATACTGCAGTGTTTTTAGTGGTCCCTGAAAAACATTTTGGGATCCTGGTTTGGTACACTGAAGTAGGAACGCTTCAAATGGAACCCCAATGAACCAAGGCAGCTAATGTATTTCTCTAAAAACCTAACTCACTGCCATGAGTAACTGAGGTGCCATAGCAAAGTCAGCCCTATTTTTACCATGTCAGCATAAAGAATGTATTTCCTGTACATCATCTAGGGAACCCCCCACACTTATGATTAAAAAGGCACTTCTAAAGCACCACTGAAGAAAGTGCCATATTAAAGTGGTAGTGCAATATAATAGAACACTTCAATACAGACAATACACCGTCCAACATCCCCCAAATGTCCCTTTTTGGTTGTTATAGTTTGAAAAAAGCCTACTGAAATAACGAATTAATGAAATACACAATGAATTTAGAAATTTCTTAGGCCAAATCTTTAGTATACCAACTACTAGTTGGTAAATATTGTTTTTAATCCCACTAAAGAAAAGAAATGCAAACACCAAGTAAAACTACAAATGTATCAATATTTACACTCAACATGAGTGTAACACAGTAGTATAAACTGAAGGGCCACAGGCTCAGAATTTATCTGAAGCACCAGGAGACAGTAATATACGTAGTCTGGACTACAATTCAAAGGAAACATACACAAACAGACTTACCAAGTCACGTAACATACACACACACACACACACACACTCTCTCTCTCTCTCTCTCTCTCTCTCTCTCTCTCTCTCTCTCTCGCTTTCGCGCTCTCTCATCTCTCTTCTCACACTTTTCCTCTCACAGGATATAAGTACTATCACAAAAAAAAAATCACACAAAACTTCACTGTAAATTAAACACTTAAAAATCTTTGAAAAAATCTGCATTTGGATGTGTTAAACAAATAAACAAACAAATCTACTTTTGACTGTAGCATAGGAGAGATCCTTTAAATATTCACTTATTCTAACCTGAGACAACTTTCCTTCTGTTTGGTGGGATAATGAAAATAAATTGCACTTCCCCCAAAGATATTATATTTAAAATTTTAAGATCTATCCTTAGCCGCCAATTCCAACATACTCCTGGTAAAAGTGCCTTATGGAAAAAGAAGTATCAAAAATTTATCAAGAAAAGATGTTTCAAGTCATAAGTGGAATGTTAAAACACAAACCTGCATGAAATAAGTTAAAATTTATTTCACAATACTGAAATAACTGTAATTTACAAAAAAAGTCATGGTTAATTTTGGAACATAATAAAGTTAAATACATCCCTACACTCCAACATAATATTTTTATATTATATATAGTAAAAAACAGTTTGGCACTTAACAGCTTTTGTTAGTTGTTGCATCCCATATTATGTGGCAAGTTTATTTTATAAAACATTCCCTAATTTCTGCAGCAATAGTGTCATCAAACTGAATTTAAAAAAATACTTTATAAAATGAATTGACCAAGTCATGCAGGCACTGACAATACTGCATCCGGGACCCATTCACGCCTGGACAATGAACTGTCTCCTTGGAAAGGCCTGGCATAGACCGGGAAGAATTTTAAACTTCACAAATTTTAAAAAAAGAGAGAACTGCTGATTGTCATGGCTTTAATAAGATATCAATTACCACTGTAATGTACCTCATCTGCAGCTTCTGAATGTCAAAATTGTGTTCTGTACAAGATATTTTACCAAAGCAAATTCATTTTTTCAGCAATTTATCTTTTCTAAAACTGATACCTAATTGTAAAAAGCAAGTTTTCTTTCTTTGCAGTGGCCATGGAGCTTGCTTTGATTAATAAATATCCAAAGTATCCTTGGGAAAGTGTGTGGACAGTTGACTGGTACACAACACAAAGAAAAAAGACCGGCTTTGATTTACAGATTGAATCTGACTGTTACATAAATGTGTGGCAAACCTGGCCTCGTGCCCTGACACAGAATATAAAAACCTCATACCTTCTTTTACCAACATTTCTGCCAGAATGGAGAGTAAATGAGCCAAACACAGCATTCTTTAGAACTCCCACAGGCAAGGCTCCTTTCAGCAACTTTGATAGCATTGTGTTGACTTCTAATGGGTATTAAAAACAACAACAAAAACTCTCACTCTTTTTTCTGTCATGGTGGGAAAACACAAGCGACATTTCATATGCATATTAACAACATACAAACATTCCATATAGCAGTTTCCTAAAAAAATCCTGGTCTCAAATTTGCAACCAGAGGATAGATACATTTATACATTAATCTTTATGACAAAATGCTGTGCATAGAGCCATATTCTAAGAGAGAGAAAAAAGCTGTAGAAAACAATTAAAAATGAAGAATTCTATATTCAATTGACTAGAAACCTGATATTGCATAAAATTCAAATGATGAAGCAATCAAGCACTTTGAAGTCCCTGATTTCACACTAAGGTGGTGTAATTTGAATGGGAAACAAAATATCTTTAAAGATAAATGCTACTAATGACAGACTTTCCCCCCATAGAAAGTGGGTAGAGTGGCATGGGAGTGAGAGATAGGAAAGGAGGAAAAGATGAATTTGCTCTACTATGAACAGAATGAAATTAGGTTGAGGTAGTGAATTCTACCAGCCAAACTTTATCATAATTTGTCTAAATCTCTTACTAGTGAACGGCATTGAGAAAATTCTACTACAAAGACTAGATTCTGAACACATGTTCGCATTCTAAGACAAGTTTTCAAATCCTAAACAGTAGTAAACAAGACTGTGTGTGCTTTCAGACAGATTTTTTAAAAAAAGTTTTGATCCCTTTGTATTTTGCCTGGACAGTTTTTTTGTATGTTTTTGTAGTCACAGCAGACCTTTATTATTTGTCTGACTCAGGCCTTTCTTTTATAAAATCTCCTACTCTCTAATGGCCTCGGATTTATAAAACGGTTCTGATGAACTGAAGGACGAGTGGCACTGCTGAGACCCTTCCCAACTCCACCAGTACCACCCAGAAAGTATGGCATGACGTACCTTAATCTAAATTAACACAGATTTTAGCAACTTCCTTTAAAGTCACATGAGGGCTGCAACTTGACTCACTCATTTATTGAGTCTTTACATTACTAAGATAGACTGTCACCAAACAAACTTTATCTTAGTTTCAATTCATCATAATATAGTTTAAAAAATATTCTCAGCACAGAATACTAATAGTAAATGGAGACTAGCTGGCATACAGTACAATCTAACGTTTTAGGCACAATCCTTAATTTGTTGGGCAGGGTTAGGCATAATATTTCCTTCCAAGTGCAGAACAAAGCAGTCTTGGTATGTTTGGGTATGTTGATTTGCATATATGGATTTTTGTTTGTTTGTTTACCAAAGCCAGGTACACAGCAGTCAGATACGAGTTCCCTTCAGGGAAAACGCACCTTAGTATTTTAACTTTAGTATTTTCCATTATGCCAATTCTCACTTCCCTCTTCCTTTTGACACTGACTAGCCTCCATTTGTCTATAGACACATCTAACTGGAGGAACTAATTCCTCCCAGGCAGTTTGTCAACAGTTACATGTTCTCCCAAACAAGAGCTGAAGCTCAAGCGTCTAAGCATTATAAAACCACCAGAGTTACCACACAAAGCCCGGCACGCAGAGCAAGGTTTGGCTGCCGTCTCTGTCCCCCTCGCATAGAGCCACCTTATGGTGCTTGGTCAGGAGCTCTGCTTCGGCTCTGCTTCCTCTTCAAGGTGAATGAACACGGATACGGAATAAGCCTTGTTGAAGCTGCAGGCGGAAAAGCTTGCAATTTGCAATACGTAAGGCTGCACACCCAGTGCGGCGGAGGTCAGATGGAAGGAGTGGTTTAGTGTGGTGCCAGGTTCCTGTGCTCCTTTTAAACTCACGCACGTAGTCGTAATTGGTACCTAAACCACAGAATAAGCAGCGATGAGAGAACATGCCTCAGAATCACTAGGAACCAGTCCTGACAAATATCACCATCACATTCTTACCTGTGTCAAGATCTCCGATAACATAAATACTGGCTCCTATGGGTACAGCTCCATAAACAAAAGAGGAACTGGCGGGGATGCATAAATTCTGGTCATTAAGATAGATCCACCTGAAAACAAACAGAAGGACAAGATTAAGGACATCAAAGGATGACCACACATCTAGGAAGACTCCAGCGACAATAAAACTTGGTGAGCCTCCAACAGTACTAGACATCACATCAGTAAATCTCAACCCTACACTCCACCACTGATTTACTTTCTTTTTATTTTATTTTACTTCTTTATTTTTAATCCTCACCTGAGGATATGCTTTTATTGAGAGAGAGGAAGGGAGAGGGAGATAAAGAGAAACATCGATCAGGTGCCTCCTGTATGCACCTGACCAGTGAATGAACCTGCAACCTTGGTATGTGCCCTGATCAGGAATCAAACCTGCAATTTTTTGGTGTGTGGGACAACACTCCACCAACTGAGCCACCTGGCCAGGACACAAGTGATTTGTTTTGTCACTCTAGATCAGCCGTGGGCAAACTACGGCCCGCGGGCCGGATCCAGCCCGTTCGGCTGTTCTATCCGGCCCGCGGAGCCGAAAGAGCGGAGGGTTCTCTTGCTCTCCCCTCCGCTCCTTCACCAGCAGCAGTGTTAACATGGCAACGTCGGGAAACACGGCTGCAGCTCCTTCTTCGGAGTCCAGTTTAAGAACCCATTGTGGCCCTCGAGTCAAAAAGTTTGCCCACCCCTGCTCTAGATATTAGTTTTGCCTGTCCTAGAATGTCATATATATTGAATCATAAAGAATATGCACTTTTCAATCTGGTCCTTTTGTTCAGCACAATGTTTCTGAGATTCACCCATGTGTCGCCTGCATTAATAATTTATTTTCATTTCCAAGTATATTCCATTATATGGACATGCCAGCATGTGTTTACACATTCACCTGCTAATGCTCATTTGGGTAGTGTCTAATTTTGGTTATTGCAATAATGCCATTTTGGACAGTAAGAGTGCAAATCTTTTTTGTGAACCTATGTTATGAACTTGATTGGTTATATGGTTAAAAGTATATTTCACTTGATAAAAAAAAAATGCCTCACTATTTTCCAGTGTGTTGTGCCACTCTGCATTCCGGTTAGCAATGTGTAAGAAGTCCGTCTGCTTGGCATTACCGCCAGTCTTTGTCATTTTATCTGTGTTAGTGGTATGCGCTGCTCTGCAGACTAATGATGTTGAACGTCTCTGCATGTATTTAATGGCCATTTTATATCTTCTTTTGTGAAATGTCTGCTCAAAGATATGCTAAAATTGGGTTTTCTGTCTCCTATTGACTTTAATATTCTTTATGTTTGTGGACACAAGTCCTTTGTTAGATACATACATCACAAAAATTTTTCTTGGTATGTAGACTGCCGTCATTTTCTTAATGGAGCCTTTTGAAGAACAGAAGTTTCCATTTTGATGCATTCCAGTTCATCCTTTTTTTCTGTTATAGGTCATGCTTTCTGTGTCCTTCTAGGAAATCTCTGCCTACTCCAAGGCTGCAAATATTTTCCTCCTGTGCTCTTTTCTGGAAATTTCATGGTGCCAACTTTTACATTTAGGTCTTATGATACATTTCAAGTCAATTTTTGGTATGGTATGAGGTAAGAAAGAGGCATGGTTCTTTTTCTTTTTTGTATATGTATCTAGTTGTTCCAGCATCATTAGCTGAAAAGATGTTTCTTTCCTCTCTAAATGGCCTTAGCACTTCTGTTGAAAATCAATTTAATAACCACTAAAAGGATTTGGGGCTCCCTGAAGAAGTGGTTGGTTCCACAGCTGAGACAGAAAATACAAGATGAGCCTGGAGCATCCTGTGCTGGCAGAGAGGAAGTGCTTAAGTAAGGATGGGGTGTGTCAGAGGGACCCGGGGGCCGATTCCCAATGGCCAGAGCTGGAACAAACTGCGCAACCAAATAAGGCTCGCATCAGATTTATAACTCAGAATAAAATAAACACCAATGCATCCATACTGATATAAATAATTGAATACATTAAAAAATAGGGAGAAGGGACAGGTCTTCTTTAGGGAATTCCAGTTAATAAATGTAGAAAAAATGAGAGTAGTAGAAAAATCACCATGGGCAAACACCACAGGAATAACTATTGCAGGCTGGTCCACTGATGGGTGCTAAATTAGTGGTGAGAGTTTGAGGAAAAACAATGCATGCATATTCATAAATTCTCTCTTCCAAGATATTTATTAATTATAAAGGGAAAAATAGCAACTTCATAGTGGAGAAACCCAACAGACACCATTTTAACCAGGTAATCAAGGTTAGCAACACAGTAATACAACATATTTAAAAAAAATTTTTTTTATTGATTTCAGAGAGGCAGGGAGAGGGAGAGATAGAAACATTGATGATGAGAGAGAATCATTGATAAGGCTGCCTCCGCACGCCCCTTACTGGGGATCAAGTCCACAACCTGGACATGTGCCCTGACTAGGAATCGAACCATGACCTCCTGGTTCTTGGTGGATGTTCAACTGTGAGCCACACCAGCCGTGCAGTAACACGACATACTGACATCATGTTCTACCTGACGTGGTGCAGAGAAGGACATGGCACCACTACTGTGGTATTCCTGCCCCCAAATGCCTAACCACAGCCAAATCACAAGATATCATTAGACAAACCCAAATTAAGAGACATCCTTTAAAAATCTGACCAATAATCTTCAAGAGTATTGTGAAAGACCAGGAAGACTGGGAAACCGTCATACATGAAAGGAGACTAAAGAAATGCAACAACCAAATGTACTGTCAGACCCTGAGCTGGATTCTGGAGCAGAAGGAAAAAGACAGCAGGAAACAAGCTGGTCAAATTCAAGTAAAGTCTGTAGTTTACTTAATAATATGCCAATGTTAATACCCTGGTTTTTAGATCTGAACTGTATTTATGTAAGATGTTAAGGTAAGAAAAAGATGGGTGAGTAGCTTATGGGAACTCTATTTTTGCAATTTTTCTACATGTCTAAAATTATTCCAAAATAAAAGTTTGGGTGTTTTTGTTTGTTTGTTTGTTTTGCTTACACACACACACACACACACACACACACACAAACTAGACTGCTGAATAATGATGCTCACTCACGGTAATCTAACCAATTTCCCTTTTATAGCTAAAGGCACAACCTGGTCAGAGTAGATATTAGTCAGACCTTGGAAATGTCTCTAAACCATTGAGAATCACTGAAGTCCAGGCCGACACCCATTGCTGGAGCACACAGACGCACGGGCATTGCTCCTGTATCTCTAACTCTCTATGAAGAGTCTAATAAGCCAGAGGTGTAGTTGAGAGCATCTCGATGCTAAATAAAAATGCAAAACTATCTCACTGCAAACAGCACCTTTATTTCAATGAATACTATTCCAAGATTGTTATAAAAAAGTGACTTCCATAATTTTGAATTTCAAGAAACATGAAAGCAAATGATTTGTCCAAGATCCTATACAAGTCAGAAGCAAAGCTAATAAGAGCTGCCATATTTCTAAATACTTCATCTACCATTGAATCATCTAACACCTGAATGTTGACTAGTATCCAATAGTTGTCTGGGACTGGGAACAGTTGATAGGAAAAGTGAAAAATCTAACAGCTTTCACTGAAAAGTGGAAACAGGGACCTGAATAGGCCTTTGAAAGAAAAAGTTTGAAATGTCGAACTACAATAACTAACTTGCTTATTCACATTTTTTGTCTTTAGGGCTAAATATAAGTATCTAAACCCCGACATTTAATTTTTTCCCAGGCTCTGAATCAAACAAGTTGAAGAAAATCCCTATGCCTTGTCAGCCGCTGAAATGCACCGCAGGGCCAATCCCAGAGGAGACACACAACTTTTCTGAACAAACCCATTAGAAGACCACGTGTGCTTAGCAGGTCAATGTCACTTCTAAATTAAGAAATTATGATTACATTATCTGCAGAAAAAGCACATCAGGATACAATGTTTTGGAGTAATTTTACAGAGTTGAAAACTTAACATAATCCTTCTCTGGAATAAGTAATGCTGAAGAAACTGGTCTATGTGGATGATGTACCAAAAGCAGATCTCTAATTCAGACTTCCTGGGTTTCAGAAAAGTCATCTTAGGTCAGTGGTCGGCAAACTCATTAGTCAACAGAGCCAAATATCAACAGTACTTATTCAAAATAGACTCTCCCAGGCCGAAAACCGACTTCTGCGCATGGGCCACGAAGTTTCAATCGCACTGTACGTGCGCCCACACATGGTATTTTGTGGAAGAGCCACACTCAAGGGGCCAAAGAGCTGCATGTGGCTCTCGAGCCGCAGTTTGCCGACCACGGTTAGGTGATCTATTTTATATAGTGCTGAGGCTTCAAATTAACTAAAACTAACATGAAAACTGGAGCACATACTTGCTGTTGCTTATAAAACAGATATAAAAGGCATATGGTTTTCCATTTCTTTTTCTACCACCTATCACCTCGTTGACCTGGGACAATTTAGCTAACCCAGTCTTGTTCTGTCATCTTTAAAGTTAGGGATACCAGACACCATCACCAACCTCAAGTGACTGTTGAGAGGATGAAATGAAATTGCCAACATAAAGCGCTTTGCATAGTGTCTAGTGCAGTGATGGCGAACCTTTTGAGCTCTGCGTGTCAGCATTTTGAAAAACCCTAACTTAACTCTGGTGCCGTGTCACATATAGAAATTTTTTGATATTTGCAACCATAGTAAAACAAAGACTTATATTTTTGATATTTATTTTATATATTTAAATGCCATTTAAAAAGAAAAATTAACCAAAAAAATGAGTTCGCGTGTCATAGGTTCGCCATCACTGGTCTAGTGCATAGTAGGCACCGTTAAGTGGAAGTAGATTTTTATAATGGCCAAGGCAATGTTACGCCTTTAGTTACAAGGTTTTTAAACACAAGGTTTTTGTTTTTTTTTTTGCCATTAAAAAACTTTATTTATTTTTTACTAAGAATATCCCCTACTTGGGGTGAAAATATATCTGGTTAAGTACAAAATATAGTTTTTTTAATCATACAAAAAGATACACAATTAAAAAAACATTAAACCACCTTCAGTCCACATGCTTTCTCAGAAAAGGGTGGAGCTCAGTGCTCTGACACAGGAGGGGGACAAAGTGCTAAAGGCTGCAGTGAGAGGGGCTGAGCATCCCCCGCCTCCCAACCCTGGAGAGGGGAGCTGGGGCTTTTGTGGAGACCTGCCCTCTGGTTTCTCATGGCAACGTCCGGAGGCTCTGACCAGGGCTGGGCATCCCGATCTAGCCTCTCCTTGGTGAGGAGAAGTCGCCGTGGGCAAGGCTGGTGGCAGCAACCCCTCTCAGACAGCTGGAGCGTCAGAATTACAGAATTCTGTACACTGGGACAAAGTCTCAACAGTCATGAGCAACTTTTTTGTCCTTGTGCTTATATCTAGAGACGTAGTAGACCAGTTTTAGCTTACGTTTTGAAATAGAAAAGAGTAAAATGACAGGAACTAAAGTGCTAAACACATCACCTCAGAATCAATCCCAAGGAGTCACATGAAAGGAAAAACACGTTCTCCCATATAAAGACGTTTGCAACAGAACACAGTGCAATAGGCTCTGCGAATGGCTTAGACATGGAGGCTATAATGATGAGTCTGCTGGTAACTCAGGATTAAGAATGCTCCCTGAGAACAACACTTCAAAATACAGCAGGGCTCAATAGCAGCAAGCTTCAGAGAGAGGAGAGCAGGAGGGGAAACAGTCAAGGAGAGGAGAGAAGGAAGGAGGGATGGGGGGAAGAAGGGGAAATCAACTCAGGAGAGAGAAGGAAAGAGGGAATCCTGGCTGGTGTGGTTCCGTGGTTAGAGCGTCAGCCCATGCACCAAAGGGTCTCGGGTTCGATTCCTAGTCAAGGGCACATACCTGGGTTGCAGGTTTGATCCTCACCCCAGTCAGTGTGCATGTGGGAGGCAACCAATTGATGTGTCTTTCTCACATCAATGTTTCTCTCTCTCTCTCTCTCTCCCTCCCTCACCCCCTCCCTTCCTTCCACTCTCTCTAAAAATCAAAAGAAAAAATATCCTTGGGTGAAGATTAACAAAAATAAAAAAAGGAAGGAAAGAGGAAGCTTTAGTGAGGTTTCTGCTTTTAGGGAGGAAGGAACTTTTTTTTTATAAACATATTTTTATTTATTTTAGAGAGAAAGGGAGAGGGAGAGAGAGATAGAAACATTGATGAGAGAGAATCATTGACTGGCTGCTTCCTGCATGCCCCACACTGGGGACTAAACCTGCAAACCGGGCATGTGCCCTGACCAGGAATTGAACCGTGACCTCCTGGTTCATAGGTCCATGCTCAACCACTGAGCCACACTGGCCGGTCAGGAAGGAACTCTTAACAAGCTGATCCTCCTGCAAGGAACAGCTACAGGCTCTGGACAAAATACAACAAACTGCCCGAGGGCCTAGAATGTGAACAAAAGCAGGCAGATTTGGGGAAGATGCTGAAAATTGAACAGGCATCTCACGTGGAGTATTTCCATTCCTTGGTAGCTTCACCGGAGGGCAGTGGCTTGGGACAGCTGAAACCCCGAGAGAAAACCCTGCCATCTTTCTGGCCATTGGAATCAGGGTAGACAGAGCAACCAGAATCACTAAAGTGTGTGTGTGTGTGTGTGTGTGTGTGTGTGTGTACCTCTGAAAGATGAGAGGTAGAAAAGAACCCCTAAGTTTATGGGCACTCAATTCTCAAGTCTTTGACCCCAGAACCACAAATGCTTGTAACTAAGGCTTGAAGGATAGAGTGTGAGCGGCCGCCCGCTGTGGATGTGACAGCCTGCAGTCTGAGTCTAACCAAGTCCACTGCCTGCTCAAGATCTCAGAGCAGCACTCTAAAGCAATATAAGAGTCCTCAGGGCCTCGACAACGTTCAGTTCACAGCGTCCAGGATGCAATCCAAAATTACTCAACAAAAAAAGAGCCAGAAAAATAACTCATTCTCAAGGGACTAAATAATCAACAGACGCCAACTCTGCGATGACTCAGATGCTGAGATTATCTATCAGGCAGGGACTTGAACGCAGCTACCATGACTCTGCTCAGTAAGGGAGAGAAAAATGTGCTTATGATGAAACACAGGAGGTTTCAGCAGAGAAATAAAAAAATTGAAAAACTCTACCTGAAGAAGCTAGGAAAGGAGGAGCACAATAAACCCTAAGTAAAAGGAAAGGAACAGTATAGACAGAAGCAGAAGCCAATGGAATGAAAACACACGGTGGAGAAATGACCATCAACAGCTGGTTCCTGGGAAAGATAAACGCAGTGGTAGGCTTTGTCAACAGAGGGTGCTGGAGGGACTGCAGGCCTGTCCTGGTGCTGAACATGGTTAGCTTGATTTGGTAAGCAGTGGAGAAACAGGAAGACTCTTCCGCAGGGGACGATAGATCAGAGTGACATTACTCCTTCAGAAGCACAAGTCGGTGAGATGATTAGAGAAGACGGGTTAGGGTTAGGGGCTAATGACGTGCACAGAGGAAAGAGAATGCCTTGAAGTAGGAGCAGAGAAATAAAGGTGAGGTGCATGTAAAACATATTAGAGTTTAAACAAGAAGATAAGACTTGACAGCTGATGAGACGTGAGGCACGGGAAATCAAAGAGGACCTTTTTGAGTATGGACAACGGGGAGGTGGTAGGATTAGTAAAAGAATGGGGGCATAAGGAACAGGAGTAGAGACACTGTCATTCTGACAAAGTCGTTCCTATGACTGGGTTTAACTTATGGCAATTTCTTTGCTTCAGTTTGTTTTTTTAGTCAGAAACACAGAAAATAATAAGATATGGCATTTTTCCAGGAAAGTTTTAACCTAAAAATAGGGAACAAAGGCAGGAAAGACAAGAGATTATCTAAAAACAATAAATCCGATTTTATACAGATTGTTCATCTGGCAACAGTTTCCAGAGAATGCAAATATAACATACTTGGAAACATCTGATCTTTTAAGGAATAAAAAACGGTACTTTATTTCTATAGATATTTATGGGAAAGCCTATGTTTAGCAAGATAGTATGGGAGCTGAGAAGGTTGACTCTGGGGCCAGAATATCTGAGTTCAAATGCAAGCTCTGCCACTGGCTATCCGTGTGTCTTTGGGCAGATACCTAACCTCTGTGTATTTTGGTTTCCTCATAAATAATAAAAGGAGCAAAAAGAGTACCTATAACGCAAAGGGTTGTTGTGAAGATTAAATGAGTTGAATGAGTTAATACACGGTGCTTAGAGGTACAAATGTGTTTAGTGTCATCTAAACAAATAAGAATTCTATATAAACTGACCCCCACACCATCCCCTGTGGATGAAAATCTGTGTATAACTTCTGTCTCTCCCCAAAATTAACTACTAATAGCCTGCTGTTAACCAGAAGCCTTACTGATAACATAAACCGTCAATTAACACATATTCTAACAATAAACTGTATTCTAACAATAAACTAGAGAAAAAATGTTAAGAAAATCATAAGGAAGAGAAAATACATTTATATTGCTGTATGTATTTATTGGGGGAAAAATCTGCATTTAAATGGACCCACACAGTTCAAACCCATGTTGTTCAAGGGTGAACTGTATGCTATATTAACAACAGAAATTTAGCTTTCTTCATTCTATCTATGAACTAACATTGAAGAGCTTAGAAATAAGAAAACTAAAGATACATGCACTTTATTTGGAGTGGGTAGCTTTTAAATAGCAAGAAAGGAGCAATTCTCTTATGTTTAACCATTATGAGCTGAAAGCAATACACTGACATTTAAAGCTTATCAACCAAAAATATGAAACCTGATAGAAATATAAAGGGCAGACTGAGAAACTTTGCAGCCTGATTTAAGTCCTATATACTCAAAACAGGGACAGAAAATGGTAAAATCATAAACAACCTTGATTATTCCAACCTTGATTATTATAGCTCTCTAGCTTGTACTATCTAAACAGTAATTCAGCCATTATATAAAAAAAAAGCTTGTATCAATACTTTATCAGAAACCAAACACACTGTCCACTGCTGGTTAATGAAACTGGGCAGACTATCTCAAGATTCATTAGGGCAGGAAATTAATATACTACTTCATACCTTGGAC
The DNA here is from genome assembly GCF_963259705.1 of Myotis daubentonii. NCBI lineage: Eukaryota > Metazoa > Chordata > Mammalia > Chiroptera > Vespertilionidae > Myotis > Myotis daubentonii. Next base: position 35,770,714 of record NC_081854.1, read on the forward strand.
TGTCAACCCTCATAGTAGTAGTATGTTAAGGAAGAGAAATCTAGAAAAGTCTGAAATTTTGCCTCCCAGCCCCACCATAGCAAACATCCTCTAAACTGTTCTCACACTTTGTCTAATAAATTCTCCTAAGATAGTTTACCCCTGTAATTGAAAGGGAAAAAAGGCTATGCAAATACCCTAAATTTACAATACATTAAGTTGGGTAATATTTTTACATTTTACTAAAATCTTGGTAAGTGCTCACTGCTTGCTCTAATGAAAAATCATGAGCCCTGGCTGGTATGGTTCAGTTGGTTGAGCAACATCCCCTGCACCAAAAGTTTGCCGGTTTGATTCCCGATCAGGGCACATGCCTGGGTTGCGGGCTCAATCCCTGGTAGGGAGCATGCAAGAGGCAGCCCATCAGTGTTTCGTTATTATACTGGTGTTTCTCTCTCTCTCCCTTCTTCTCTCTCTAAATACATAAAAATTCTTTTTAAAAAATGTGAAATTAAACATTATATTATGGCACCCCCTTCTGGTAACAGGACTGAAACACTATCACAAGATTAATTTTAGCATGGCAGCTTCCCTGCAGGAGTTGAACATATTACTGCAATAAGAATATTCTTTTTTTTTTAAACATATTTTATTGATTTTTTACAGAGAGGAAGGGAGAGAGATAGAGAGTTAGAAACATCGATGAGAGAGAAACATCGATCAGCTGCCTCCTGCACATCTCCTACTGGGGATGTGCCCACAACCCAGGTACATGCCCTTGACCAGAATTGAACCTGGGACCTTCCAGTCCCCAGGCCGACGCTCTATCCACTGAGCCAAACCGGTTTTGGCAGAATACTCTTTAGTGATTATAACAACAACAACAAAAAATACCACAAAAACAAAAATGCTATGAGAGAAGGGAAGAGGGGGGGATGTTGGGAAGAATGCTACCCACTCCATAAGACATTTATGCAGCCTGTCAGAGGTAGTCTCTGGCACAACACTTCACTCAGTTAATTAGCATTTTGCTGAATGTCTAATACAGGCCAGTTGTAAAGCTGAAGCTAGGATTTTAAAGTTGGCATGGTTGGACCATGCCCTGATGGAGCTTACGGTGAACAACTACAATCCAAGAATAAGACATGTACAGAGTATTATGAAATCACAGACTGAGGAACCCAATCAGACCTCTAGAGAGTGATAAATAAGCAGAGTTTTGGAAGAGGCCAAATTAACTGGATAAATGTGGGAAGGGAAATTTTAGGCAAAAGAATAGTATAAAAGCACAGATAATCATGACATGTTTGGGGGGGAAATATACGGGGTTGAACAGTAGCAGAAAAAGAAGCCAAAGGTCATATCACAAAAGGCCAAATATGCTAAGTTAAGGAGTTCAATATCTAGTATGCATTAGACATAGATACTAAATAGATGAGATAATTCTGTTAACGTTGTAATTAGCTACTTACTAATAGGAAAGGAGCAAAGGGAAGGCCAGACATTATAAGCATGGCTATCTGGCAACTTCACCAGGAAGCTGCAATTTTACACTGGGAAGAGGTTCAACAAAGGGGAAGATGGATGCATGTAGAGTCAAGTGGGGTGACATAAGGAAAATACTGGTCTGTCACTCTAACCTGGGAACGAAGATCATTGGCTTTGGGTAGAGCCAAAGCAAGCCCATGAAAATTTGGGAGTACAAAATCCCAAGACTAAGGAGTTCTCTCTCTCTTTGCTCCTGCTTCTTTGCACTTGCCCATGTTCTCTCCAGAACCAGGTGGCCCGAGAAGTCCCAGGCCATGCAGACCCCACACACAATGGATTGCAGATGGAAACACAAGCTAACCTAGCCTAATGCTGGACTGTGCAAATATGGAACGAAGGCTCTGGGCTGTGGCTTTAATTCTAACTCTGCTAAGATACAGCTGGACTTTTTCCTGTGGGACAAAGGGAGATGGGATCTTGGAAACTCAGGGGTTTAATTCCATGCAAATAAGTATCTCTCATTCTCCTATGCAAGTCTCAGAAAATTCCTTTTCTCATGACATCACAAGAATCCCACTTCCACCAGCAACAGGTGGGGACAAGAGAACACCCCACCAATAACAATTCCATGAAGTAACTTGAAAACAAAACTAAATAAACCTAAAACCTGACTTTGAAAGGAAAAAAAAAATTGCAGAAGCGACGTGAAACAATTCATAATTACCTTTTAAACTCATCATGGTAGAATTCAGACTTGCAAGTTACCATCTCGCTACCCTGGATGTCCTCGCGACTTCTGACTCCCCCAAATACATACAGTTCCATGGCAACTCCACAGGCTACAGCTCCAAATCTGAAAGGCCACACAGAGCTGATTAGGCATTTGATTTACAACTCATGACCCAATTCCCTAATTCCTCTTCTGCTTGTTTTAATTCTGCAATATTCAGTGTTTGGTGAATATGCATTCTTCCTTTTTCAGGAAATGGATTATTCATTTAATTTTATATGAACTAAATGCCAAGTCAAATAAAAGGTTCATTTAAACGAAAAGAAGAGCAAAAGCCAGGTTTGGGGAAAGTCCATATGCACATTCTTTCACCTTCTCTCTTTCAGCGGACATATAGCAGTCCATTGCTGGGTCCTTGGGTCATAACATTCCACAGATTCAAAAAGTTTTCCATATGACCCTCCACCCATGGCATAGATTTTCTTTTTCATAGCTGCATAGCAGCCAATCTGAAATAAGAAAGCAACAGTGGGGAGGCAACATTTATTATTAAAGTTAGATAGATTAATATTCACTTATCTAAGAGCACTGTAAGACTTCTAATAGTAAAACTATGGTGTTTTCCAATATTACAAATGATTTAAAAATGAGAAAAAGAGCAAGGTACTACACATATTATTAATCCTCAGAAAAGAATTAACTTCATCTAATACTATTTCACTAAGATAATTAATAACCCTCTTATTCAGGGAACTTTCCAGTCTATCTTTTCATCACTGTTAAAGATTCCAAGATTTAATTCTATGGAGCAAGATGTCACTCAATTCCTGCCCAAATAATTTAGTTGAAAGGGCACAGACAGTGAGAGAACATATTATGAGTAGATGTCAGTATTTTAAAGGTGGACATACCTACAGCACTGGACAAAACTCTGGTTTGATGATAAATTCACTGCTCTCTCAGAGAGTATAAATAAAGACAGATGCTCTATTGAGCCAATGTGACCATTTGTGTCTTTATATTCTACCCAGTGAGCAATGGTAGTTCTTTACCTCAAAATTAATGTTTCTCCCTCGTCCTGCATGATGATTAAGAAAATAGGTTTAGAAGATGTGGTTGCTTCCTAAGTTAGTGCACTAACAAAGCATTTATCAAGTGTAGGCCTTGGACACAGCAGTGCCAGACAGCCACTGTTAGGTAAATGCTCACACACCCTCCGTTTCCCACCTTGGTGTATGGCTGATAGCAAAGGCAAACTACCAATAGAGGCAGAATTCTGTAACATTAATTCTTTTAACACTATCAATTGTATTAAAAGACTTATGTAGGAAATAAATAAACATCCACTATAAAATCCAGTTTGTAAACACAAGATATGGTTCTCACCTTTCTAACCATGGTCAAATCAGGTTGCTTTGTCCAGGTTTTAGAATAAATATCGTAACACTCCATGGAAATTAGCTCTTTTTCACCATCCTCTCCTCCTAAAATGTACAGCATTCCATCGATCTCCACAATTCCAAAGTTATGTCTTGCCTGAAAAGACATCAAAGATCTTTGTATACAAAAGGCTGTCATAATGAAAGCCAGTATTATGGATTTAATAAAAATTATAGATATGTTCCAGCAAGGACGTCCATGCTCAAAACCCTCTCTCTCAAACATTTCTGCTTTCCCTAGCTGCTCATTCTGTCTATCACAATAGACAGAGAACCCAAGCCTAGAAATTTCTCAAAACAAGGGAATTACCTGCATGGTAAATTCTCAGTCAGAATCAGTACTTTTTACTCACAATAGCTCACAAATAGAAAAAAACACACATTAACTTCTGGTTCAGTGAGATTCTTTGTGCAAGTGTATCCAAGTTGATGTGTGAAAGACAAGAGCCACAGTAACAGGACTGCCTGCAGCAGAGAAGCAATGTGGGAAACAGGTCTGTGCTAAGGCTATGGCAATGACAGAAGCTGGAGGCATTTCACATTCATTTGTCAATATTTTCTTAGTGTCCCCTATGCACCCAGCATTATTCTAGCACTAAAGATAGAATGTCAGCCAAACACAGACAAACTCCTCTGCCATCAAGAGTTTGTGTGAACGCTCTAGTTGGTTTGACTCGGTGGATAGAGCATCAGCCTGAAGACTGAAGGGTCCCAGATTCGATTCCGGGCAAGTATCTCAGTTGCAGGCTCAATCCCCAGCCCTGGTCGGGGCACGTGTGGGAGGCAAACAATTGATGTGTCTCTCTCACATCGATGTTTCTCTCTCCGTCTCTCCCCGTCCATTCCACTCTCTCTAAAAAAACCAATGGAAAAATATCCTCAAGTGAGGATTAACAAAAAAACAAAAAGAATTTGCGTGAACTTTGCAGTATGTGAGAAGGTGTTACGTGGTATGAAGAGAAAGAAGGTAGGGCAGGGGAGACAGGAGAACTGATGGACCAGAGGCAAGGTTGCCCTGACAAGGTGCTATATGGGCAAACATTGAAGGAAGCAAAGAACATGGGTATCTGGCAACGATTCTGAAGCAGGAGTATTTCTAGGTCTGAGAGACTGCGAGGAGATCAGACTGAGCAAGGGGATGGCACAGAGAGGAGAGCTGGGAGGGCAGGCACTGGCCTTAGGCAAGGGGGCCTGGCAGGGTTGCTATATTTTTCTTATACTCAAGTGCAAAAAAAAAAGTGTCAAAGGAAAAAAACAAACATGCCGAACAAATAAAAAAGCAATGTTTTACCTCATTCATTGGTGGCAATGCAGTCCATGAATTTGCATCTGGGTCATACTTTTCTCCTGAGCTCAGGGTCTGCTTATTTTCATCTTGGCCCCCAAATACAAACAAAAATCCTTCTGCAAAAATCAAAGGAGACACACAAGAAAGTTAAAACAAATCTTCAATACCCACCTCCAGTTGAATATAAATGCCACAGCTGTAGAGAGAGAATGTGGAGAAACCTTCTCTGATAACAACAACAGATTTGAGATCTTTATCAGATTCCATTCCTTCCTTGGTGAGAGAGGAAGTCTGAGTCACTGACCATTTTACTTCTCTCAGTATGTTTGAATGGATTCCCTCTACCCTACAGCATAAAAGGAAGACACCACCCACTCAACCCACCAAGCAGCTCTGGGTTATCTCAGTTCATCTATTCTGGGAAACTATTCAATCTTTCTTTTAATGGCTCTGAGGGGATAAAAAAAGACAAATCTAAACCCCAGGCCCACAGCAAATGTGCCTCTCCGAAGTTTTAACCCTCAGGATGAAGTCCAACCAGAACTAGAAACCAGATTTAAATCTCCTTGCCTATCCAGGAAATCTCAAGATTTGAATTTGATTAATAGTAATTCCAAATTAATACTGTACTCAGGTATACAAAGAAACTAGACTCTATGAAGCAGACAATCGGAGGTAGTCTTGCAAAAAATTCAAATTTCAAATACTGAAACAATCAAAAGACTTAAACAACAATGCTTACTATGTTTAAGAAATAATGACAAATTTGAAGATAACTCTTTGGAAATAGGACTAAAGAAGTGACTAGCAGATTTGAAAAAGATTTAAAGGAAATTTCTAGAAATAAAAAATAAAAAACAGATAAAATTAAAAGTTAAATAGATGGTTTTAATGGCAGATCCATCATATTAAAGCAGTAATTCATTAAATGGAAGATAAATAAAAAGAAATAATAAAGAAAGCAATACAGTGTGGCAAAAACATAAAAAACAAAGCAATGGTAGGAGGCAGAGGATGGAGTAAAAATGTCTAGCCATGTTTAATCTGACTTCCAAAATCAAAGGAAGAAAGGAGAACAGAGGCAATATTTTGAAGATATAAGAATAAGATCCAGACTCAAAAGGCTGAGCCACAGAGTCAAGATGACCAACAATCCCCAAATATGGTAAAATGTCAAATAAAATGTGCATGTAAGCACACTGTAATGAAATGGCAGAAAACTAAGGAAAAATATTTTAAATACAATCCTGAGAAAAGATAGATTTTTAGGCTGACAACAATAACAACCAGAAGTTAGTAGAAAGATATTTTCAATGTGCTGAAAAATAGTAAATACCAACCTTAAATTCTATACCTAGCAAAAATATCCTTTAAAAATGAAGGCAAAGTAATGATACTTTCAGACAAATAAATCTGAAGAGTTTGCTACCAATAGAACCACAATGAAGAAAATTCAAAGGGATGAACTTTAAAGAGAAGGAAAATGATCCTAAATGGAAGGTCTGAGGAGCAAGGAAGACAAAACAAAGTGGTAAACATGTGGGTAAGTTTATACAATCTACCTATAGATACATATATAAAACATAGATTAATGAAACATGTACATATGCAAATATTGTATTTATAAATGATCATGTATTTTAATACTACTAAACTAGAAAACATGAAAAATAGAGTATAAAAGTACTGGTTAACTTTAGGCTTTGATAATAGGCTCTGGTTTCTAAGGAAACCTTCAAAGGAATATACACAAAGAATATAACTTCTAAACTAGTATAGAGGGAAAGAATAAATGACCAAAAAAGTCAATCAATTAAAAAATGCAAGAAAAGAAGAAATGCAGAATGGCTGGGCAAATAGGAACTACTTCAATCATTTCACAACCTCAGTCCATACAACTGGACACAATTCCTCTCCTCATGGTTTAAAGTTTCTGAAATGTCAAACTCTCTAGGAAACTTTTGAAAATTAGTGATATAGGAAGCTTTGTGGTAGGTGTGCATGTGAGAAAATTCTAAATATGTATATACATCATGGGAGGAAAATTTAAGGAAGCAAGTTCTGAAAAGGTAGAACAGAGAAATCAGCCCTACATCCTGCTGGCTATACCACTCCATCCAGCTGTTTATTTTGACAATACTTTCAATTAACCTGGCACCCAGAAAATTATTCCATTTCTACACTATAGTATAGATTTAGCCATTTCTATAACATGGTATGGTGTGATAAAGATTTATTTATTTTTTTAAATATATATTTCTTTATTGATTTCAGAGAGGAAGGAAGAGGGAGAGAGAGAGAAACATCAATGATGAGAATCATTGATTGGCTGCCTCCTGCACACTCCCTACTGAGGATCAAGCCCGCAACCCGAGCATGTGACCTTGGCCAGAATCGAACCTGGGACCCTTCAGTCCGCAGGCCGACGCTCTATCCACTGAGCCAAACTAGCTAGGGCGGTGTGATATAGCTTTAAAAAATAAAGTAAGCATCCTAGAAGGACTGCTGACAAAAATTAGAATGAAGTAAAATGGTATTTGTGGGGTGAACCCAAAAGGCAGATCCAAGATTAAGAGAAAGGAGGCTAATGGGTAAGGCAGCAAAGACAACCTTTTCTCTCATTTCCTTGAGTAAGAGCTTTGAATACCATGGAGCTATTTTCAAACTTGTAAAGGTCAACTAAAACATCCTTTCTGTGGTAAAATAACTTTATGCCATTGTTAAGTAATGTCTTCTAAAGTCTCATATGAAATGCCTGCTTTTACAATATACTCTTATTTTAGACACAGTTATATTTTGTGATTCTAAATTGAATTTCAAAGATGATGTGACTATCACAGCTAAGAGAAATTCTGTGTTCCAAGTATGGTCACACAGCTCATTGCTCTTCTATCAGTTAGGTCAGTGGTCGGCAAACTCATTAGTCAACAGAGCCAAATATCAACAGTACAATGATAGAAATTTCTTTTGAGAGCCAAATTTTTTAAACTTAAACTATATAGGTAGGTACATTGTTATTAACTTAATTAGGGTACTCCTAAGCTATCCTTTGCTAAAAACGTCCTCAATCTGATTGAGGTACGTTCGCTGAGGTCGACCCCTTCCAACTCTTCCATCCACACTCATCTATCTGAAACAAATATACAAGACGAGTGTGGATGGGAGAGTTGGAAGGGGTCAACCTCAGCGAACGTACCTCAAAACAATGTACCTCCCCCGCACTGCATATCCCGTCGCCCGACCGACACCCCCCACTTCTTCTAACGCCACTTCTTCAAAATAGACTTGCCCAGGCTGAAAACCGACTACTGGGCATGGGCCACGAAGTTTCAATCGCACTGTACGTGCGCGTCCGCACGTGGTATTTTGTGGAAGAGCCACACTCAAGGGGCCAAAGAGCAGCATGTGGCTCGCGAGCTACAGTTTGCCGACCACTGAGTTAGGTCATTAAGTAATATACTAAAGTCTGAAAAATTGCTATGTATTATAATTTGGGGACAACAAGGACTGACAGAAGACACTCTTCTTACCATAGTCTTAAAAGTTAGAAATACATTAAAAATGTCATCACAGAGAGATAATAAAATTGTCTCTTTAAAAGGCTGTCAGCCCTGGTTGGTGTGGTTCAGCAGTTAGAGCATCAGCTAGTGAAGTGAAGGATCAAAGGGTCGAGGGTTCGAATCTGGGTCAAGGGCATCTACCTCGGTTGCAGGTTCGATCCCTGGCCCCAGTTGGGGTATGTGCAGGAGGCAACCAATTGATGTCTCTCTCTTACATTCATGTTTTACTTTCTCTCTCCACCTTCCCGCCCCCACCATCCCTTCTACTCTGTCTAGAAATCAATGGGAAAAATATACTTGGGTGAAGATTAACCAAAAGAATCAACACTAATAAAAGAGAAAAATGGTAATTGGCGTACGACGATACCCTTTTCATTGGCTAATCAGGGCTATATGCAAATTAACTGCCAACTATGATTGGCAGTTAACTGCCAACTAAGATTGGCAGTTAACTGCCAACAAGATGGTGGTTAATTTGCATATGTAGGCACAATGCAGGGAGGCGAAAGGGAAAGCAGGAAGAAGCCCCCTGCCACTGACAGTGATCAGAAACCCAGGGGGGAGCTAAGAGCTGGGGGGCAGGGCAAAGGCGGCCCTGGGGCCGCCTTTGCCCTGCCCCCCAGCCATGATCGGAGAATCAGGTGCCTTTTCCGCCCTGGCCAGTGATAGCAGGAAGTAGGGGTGGAGCCAGCGATGGGAGCTGGGCATGGTCGAAGCTGGCAGTCCCAGGAGCTAGGGGTCCCTTGCCTGGGCCTAAAGCGAAGCCCACGATCGTGGGGCCGCTGCAGCTGCAGGTCCCCGCTGCCCGGGCCGGACGCCTCAGCCAGAGGCATCAGGCCTGGGCAAGGGGCCGATCCTGCGATTGGAGGGTGATGGGGGTCAACGCCTGAGGGCTTCCCAGTATGTGAGAGGGGGCAGGCTGGGCTGAGGGACACTCCCCCCCCACACACACACCCAGTGCACGAATTTCGTGCACCGGGCCCCTAGTAAATAAATAAAGAAATAAAGGCTGAGTTGTTCTGCACAACCCAGAAATTACACATTACTTGATCATGTGTTTAAGTAAAATTTGCCACAGAACAGTACCTGCTGAGAGCACTCCGTGGTTAATTCTTGGCATGCTTAAAGGGGCCAGTTCAATCCAAAGCTGCCTATTAGGGTCATAAAGAGGGCACATGCAGCGCATTGCTGCTGTTGGTTTCCGTGAACTAAAAAGGGAAATAGATTAGCAGTTAATATGTTTTATGTAGTTCTGCTACAATAACTATGACTAGTTTGCCACTCCAAAAAATGTTTAAACCATTTAGAAAATCTACTGCTATCATGCTTTAGATACTGAAAAATATTATGAATTCTTGTTTACACAGAGATCTCTCTTCCCCTATACCGTTTTCAAACAACACACACCCATACTTACACTCTTTCTTCTCCACCAACGGTCACAATGCACTCTGAGTAGCCCCGGGGTTTGAAATTGGCCAGCATTGCCTCTCCTTGCTGTGGCTGGCTCAGTGGTATATTGCTGCACTCTTTGACAATTTCTCGTACTAATGGTTCATTCAGCATCTGTTCCCGTAAGTAGCTGGAGTCTAATCCTGAAACCCACAGTGCTGACATCACGTCCTTCATGTGGACCTGCAGAAGAGGGTAGAGAGGATGGGGAGGAAAAATGGAGAATGCGATACACAGCTTTTAGAATATGGATTTCCCAACTCATGGAACACTGAAATTGTTGATAGACTGTCACAAGGCAAGTTATAAATGCTAGTACTCCGTGAATATGCTTACCAGCCCTGTTCCTTTCTATTTCCCATAGCCTTGATTTTTTAAAAAGTTTGATTTTAAAAAAATCAATTCATATTTATATTTGATGTATCACTGCAAAGTTTCAAGCAGCTTTCTTTACACCCTATAGGGTTCCCATAGCAATACGAAAACTTGCAAGAACTCTGCTACAATTTGCTTGAATGTGCTGTGAATTAAATCATGTTTATAGAAGTATTATATACAGTAATAGCTTGATACAATATGGTAAACCAGTTAGTGAAAATGTTTCAACATTATTATTATATGAAAAAATTAGAAAAGACAAAGTTTAAAAAAATCCTGAGTACTATATAATTATTTCTTAAGTAATTATTGTTAAACATATCTAACATGTAAATATGAATTATATATTTTTCATGATCCATCATTAAATTTGAACCAAATGATTATAGCATTCTACATACATAAGGTGAAACTCTTTAATGATAGTCTTTCTTGGTTTTGAAATAGTCATTTTAAGGTATACTCTTCTATACCCTGAGTATTAAAAGGTAACAGTTTTTACAGCATCATGTTCAGATTAACCAAAGGATGAAAAACTGCCTCTTGTTTCCCCAGCAGTCAGCTGACCTTAGCATCCTCATCACTTTCCAGCAAGAAGAGGGTAAGGGAGGAACTACTGATAGTGGACTCAGTGAATGGCACAAGCTGGAAAATGTTCTATCTCCTTTCCTAACTTACCCAACTAATGTGGAAAATAGAGCATCAACTGTATAACTATGCTGAGTCTACAAGCATAGTTTCTGGACATGCTCATAGGCCTACAGAATTTACATAATTATACAATAATCATTAAAACATAAGTCAATGGTTATCAAGAACTTAATAATGCAATTGTACATTTGAAAACTACTCTAAAACCTAATGTAGTTTTCATTGTAAGTATAGTAATTGAAGCTAGCATCTAATTTATAAGTACTGGACTTAAAGCCCTGTGATTTTGCTCCCTCCCTCAGTGCAAAAACAATTTGGATCTAAAGTCTGATATTCTTGAAGACCCTTCCTTCCCAGGCTCACTCCCAGAGCCTTCCTATTTGGACCTGCATTATCATGAAAACTTCAGAGTGCTCTCCTGCTTTCTCCCCAGTGGTGTCAATCACTCCAGGGAGAGCCCACAGCCCTCCCCCCTGTGCCAGAGCTCCCAGTGCCCTGTTGCCCTGCTGCCTACATCAGAGTTGCTGAAGAGGTTAGCCAATGATTCAGGGTGATGAAAGTGAGTCTGGGGACACTGCATTTCAATAATCTCCAGCTTAACCTGGAAATGCATTTTCCCATAAAGAACAACATACAGAGGATATTATGTTCTGAAACACCAACCGCTTTAATGATCCTATGGGAAGATGCTTTACAGAGATCTTTTAGAATGTAACTTTGCAAGTCTTTCACGTTGAAGGAGAAAGACATCGATAATTTGGATTAAAAGTAACTAAATCAATGAAATAAGTAAAAAGGCAAAGTTAGACAACATTATAAACTACAAATACCTTTCTCATTTCTGTATCATGTGCTATCCATCGAATTACTGCCTCAAATACGTATCTTTCATTGCCAACGTTTAGCTTCTCAAGAGAAATCACTTCCTTAAGCTTCTGAGGACTCAGTTCTAGGAATTCTTCTGTGCTGCTGACATCTCGAAAGTGAGTCTCCAGGTATTCCGTGGCAAGGTAATGCACATGGTGCAGACAGTAGTGCAGTGCAAAGTCACGGATCCCGATACAGTTCTCAGCAGCAATGCAGCCTTCTAAAAACTCACAGCACAGAGTCTTAAGATCCGTCAGCAGGAGCAGGTCCGCTGCCTGGACAACATCTTGGATGGTATCTTCATTTAGCCGGATCTGTCAGAATTTCATAAATATTTTACATTTGAATGTATATATTTAAAACCCAAACCACGAATCTATTAGGCTGAACCACATGAAAGCTCCATTTCTGTAGGTCAAAGATGATAAAATATTGGCAATTTCATATGGTTTAACATTGTACTTTTATCCAAGTAGAGTTTGAGTTCCCCAAGGAACCTTTGAATAACATAAGCAGTGGGTGGCTGGTTAACTTTTCCTACCATGTCCCTTGTTTTACCAATATTAACTACCAATAACTCTTCAAGGTGAGCTGTCCAGTTGGCTTACTTCTATACTCAATTTAGAGAAAAACCTTAAATGATTGAAATGCTTAGGAAATTGAAAGTTCTGTATTCTATGGTAAACTGAAGGTGATTTCTTTAAATAGTAGCACCAGGGCTATGGGAAATGTTGCCTCCAATATATTAAGTTCATGCCTTTGCCAAATGGTATGCAAGCTGAATGTAAGCTGCTTGAAGAAAGGGGCTCCATACTGCCTTAGAAGCCTTGTCTAAACACCAAACACTGTACTCGGCTTGGTAAAACAGATACAATTTGGTCCCAAAGTTACTTTCTGGAAAGAATCCCTTTTATAAGACTTTAATAATAATTTTGAACATTTACTTATTCTTAATTTTCTTAGTTTTCTGACTGATGCTTCTTCCTCCACCCACTTGACAGTTTTTCTATTCAACAGTAAGGCAATGTAAAGAAACAGGCCTCTAAGATATTGCCATGATCACAAGTGGTCCCAAGAATGGTATTTGTCCTCCATTCAGAAATGGGAGGAGAAGGTTCAGAGTACAGAACAGCAAGAAACACTTTACTACATTTTACACATTTGTACCACAGATTTAAAAAAATGTATAATTGCCAACCACCTTGGAAAACAAGCAACAAAAATAGGAAGAAGTGTATGGGGTAAGCTACAAGTATGGAGAAATTTCCCGTTTACATAACATTAAATTTAGCCACAAGACAGTGGATAGCTATAGACTATTCAAATGTAGGCATGTAAACAAAAACAAAAACAAAAAACCCCACTGAATTCTATTTCAGTAAAACTAAACTGCCATATCAGGAGTTTGCTATAACTTACCTTGTAACTATGATTTTAAAACCACAATTAATTTAAATTGGGAACAAAATCTGTAAATAAGGCTTCAGGTTTCAAACCTAAGCCTTAACATGAGTAACCTCTTACTGGCTCATAACTTGTTACAACTGCTGCTGAATCAATTTTACAAGTTAGATAAGAGCCTGGTTTTCTCCAGGATTTTAAGGGCTGCCCTAAAATTAATTTAAATTCATTTATTTTTAACAATCATACAACACATAACCTTACATCCATACACCCACCACCTAGTGTTTAGAGAAACGGAGATAACATCATGAAACTAAACCAAAAACTTCAAAAAAGGATGACAATCACTGAGTTTGACTAGACCAGTGGTCGGCAAACTGTGGCTCGCGAGCCACATGCGGCTCTTTGGCCCCTTGTGTGTGGCTCTTCCACAAAATACCATTTGCGGGCACGCATGTACAGTGCGATCGAAACTTCGTGGCCTATGCGCAGAAATCGGTATTTTGTGGAAGAGCCACACTCAAGGTGCCAAAGAGCCACATGTGGCTCGCGAGCCGCAGTTTGCCAACCATTGGACTAGACAGAATGAATATATTTAGAGAAAGTGAACAGCACACTCAGAATATTTAGAAACATGTAGGAGACACAGCCTTTACAAAAAGGAAAAGTAACGTAAGATGAAGAAGGAATAAAGACAGTCAGGAACAAACTCTCAAAGAATAAAGATACAATGCATTCTCACTAACTTCTTCCTGTTAAAAAAAAAAAGAGCCCTAATTCACACCTAAGATTTTTCTTAGGAGTCCTCATGCTATACTTTCAATCACATAATAGCAGGCAGGGGTTAGAAGAGGGCAAAGAAAAGAAGTCTAATCACGTATCACTTTCCTCCCCAGGTTTCATTAAACCCCCAGAAACGTACGTGGGAATAAAGGGAAATCAGAAAGGAAGAATAGGGGTGGTGCAGGGATACTGGTCCTGCTCAGGCAACAGGACCAATCATGAATACAATGCAGGTGCCTGTCATTTGTGAGTCTAGAACTCTTTATTTCTAAATATCCTCTGCCCAAGGAAGTTCCCATTTCCATGCTATGGAGACAGAATGAGTTCCTCAACAGAATGGGAAAAAAGCAAAATTGGAATTAAGATTTAAAAACAAAAAGTCAGCAGTGAAGGGAGCATCCCACAGTCTTCACATCTCATGCTAGAAGGTGGAGCTCAGGATGTACAATAAAAAACGGGGACTGGGGAAGATCTTGCTCAGTCTGCCTTTCTGTAAAGAGCAGAGCCCCGGAAGAACACAATGGGCGCCATTAACAGGAGCAGAGACCAGGCAAGCACATGGCGACAGAAGATGAAGATGAAGGTTACGTGGTCACAGAATGGATGAAAGGAGACCCTCACCCTGAGCTTGAGAAGCCTCTACTTAGTCTTCCTTCCTTTGTGTCTCATCATACCTGCCCACTGAAGATGTAATCCAGGATCTCTCTCATAACCATTACCGATATCCCTTCAAGTTCAATCTTATAGGTTGATCCATCATCTTTTGGAGGATTATAGTTTAACTTTGTCCTAAGAAAGGAAAAAAAATGTAAAATTTCTATGAAAGAACAAATAGGCATAAATAATTATGCACTAAATATTCTATAAGTTATGATAATTACCAGTATATGAACCCCACCTAGAATATTAAATAATATATATATATATATTTTATAACTTTCAACTCCTAAACATTTGTTCCCGGACTCAAAATGCTACTTCTTAAAAACACACACACAAAATAAACAAACAAATAAGACAACCAGATAAGATCCCTTGAACAAGGATCTCTACTACTTCACCTTGGGAACCTCAGGTCTTTCAGCTTATTTTTTCATGTATTTAATTATCCAATTATTTTTTAATAGAGTAACTAGGACCCCACAAACCTACCAACCAAAACAAAAGCTATGATGCTGACAACAACCTGCTTCTAACCAATGTTCCTCTTCACCACTCCATTCTTCTACTTCCGCCATCTGAAGTAACTATTACCCTAAATCCTATGTTCAATTTTCTCTTGTGTTCTTTTTGTATCCATGAAATATATGTGACACAATATTATTGTATTCATTAAATATATAATATATACATACTTATTATTGTATCCATGAAATATAATATAAACATCCATGAAATATATAATATGTAAATAAATGTATCTACATATAATTTTAAGTTGTTAATTTTATGAAAGAATTTCATGTTGTCTATAATCTTTTGGGGCTTTTTTTTTCCATTTAATATTACATTGCTAAGAGTCATTTACATTGCTGCATATCACTGGTTCTCTGTTCTTTCTAATGTATAATACTCCACTTTCCTGTTGATGGGCATCTGGGCCATTTCCAGGTTTTCAGTATTGTGAACAGTATTGCTAGGACTATTTTCGTACATGTCTTCTTTTGTATTAGGCAAAATAAATTTCCCTTGGTGGTACCTCTGGGAGTAGAATTATGCTAATTATTCTCCAAAGTATAAGATGATAGTAAACAATTCTCCAAAGTGGTTAGAGCAGTTTATAGCCTCATCACGTATGTGTAAGAGAACCTGTGGACCCACAAATTCTACGACACTTGAATCTGTCATACTTCCTAAATTCTGCCAATCTGGTGAGTGAAATATAATCTCTCATTGCATTGTGATCTGCATTTCCCTCACAATCCAGGTGCTGAACATCTCTTCTTATGTTTGTGGTCACATGTATTTCCTCTTCTGTGGAACACATGTTCAGTTCCAATTTCTTCTTCTGTTTTTTACTGAGTACATTGTCTTCCTCATATTGAGGTGGAGAAGTCCTTTATTATATTCTTGATATTAATCTTTTGGCAGACTTGACACTTAATGTGATGAACGATAATTTTTCATGGTCAATGCTTTTTTGTGTCTTGTTTAAGAACTGGTACCTTAGCCAAAGTCTAAAAGAAACTCCTAATTTAGCAGAGGAAAGCTGAGACACTGTCTAAATTGCACTTAAGATCCCCCAAAGGATCAAAATTGGTAGTATGAGGAAGCTGTGAATACTAGTAGAAGAGTAAAAGATGAGCTAAAAATAGAAGAATGGATTGACAAAGTCTTAAGAAATAGTTGAATTCCCAGGTCCTTCTTCCACATATACACACAACTCTCCTGCACAGCTCAGTAAGGCTCTCCCCGGTTCCAATGGAAGGTAAGTGGTTTATATTCTGAAATATAAAACTGAGGGTGGGTCTCTGGGCAGGGCGATATTAGGCTCATTTGAGGTAGGTGTACCATGCCAAAAACTGAGTTGAGTGTTTACATACTGAATGCTGAGACTATCAGTCTTTTTTCTCATCTCTGCTCCTAAAATGCTGAAAGCCAGACCTATGGCCTCCATGCAAGAAACTGGAAGACTCTTTTGGAGGATCTGATCAGCTCAAAAGGAAAGACTTAAAGATATGGACATAGATCTGCAACTAGAAAACAACCTAGCTTGATCATGCAACAGCGAAACCCACAGTCAATAAACCTAATTTACAGGCTCTGGGCTTCCAATACATTATGGAGCAGCACTTCTGAAACTTCTTCATGTCACACCACTCGTAGAAAATGTAACCTTACTCTGGGGCAGACAGATGAGGCTGTGCACAGGCCAGGGGCGGACAGAGGCCCTGCCTCGCCAGATGCTGCCCAGACACTCCAGGACTGACACCATCATTATCTTCACACACTTGTAACAGTTTTTTTTTTGTTGTTGTTAATCCTCATTTGAGGATATTTTTTACATTGATTTTTAGAGAGTGGAAGGGAGGAGGAAAGACAGAGAGAAAGAAATATCGATGTGAGAGAGACACATTGATTGGTTGCCTCCTGCACATACCCCAACCAGGGTCAAGGATAGAGCCTGCAACCAAAGTACATGCCCTTGATCAGGAATAGAACCCGGGATCCTTCAGTCCTTGGGCCAATGCTCTGTCCACTTAGCCAAAACACTAGGGTTCTAACCTAGATTTTTTTTTATAACCAGCCAGCCTACCAATCAAATGTCAGCAGAGAATAGGCAATTTCAGCTTCACAAGGTCTCAAAACTATTTATCCCCCATGAAACCTTTCTCAGAATGATGCTGGAAAATATGTCCCAACAAACAAGGCAGTGCATCAAGGCAGTGCATTTATTATCCCCTGGATATGAAACAGGGAATAATGAAGGAGGGTGTTAGGATAACAGTTATGTACCAGTACAAGGAAGCCAGTCGATTTTGGTGTCAGTAGAAGACCTTGGAAGACCTCAAAGATGAAACTGATGGAATATATAATGACCTGAGGTATAAAGAGGATATTCAGATAACTTTGTTTCCTCCCCATATTTCATATCTGCTATTCCTGCCTCTATAGTTTCTACTGAACTGTTTTACTCAAAAGGTATTTCATTGTTTACTTGTTGTACCCTAGCTTTATCTATATGCCTAACACTTTCATTAAAAGTAAAGAAAAATTTCAGTCAATTCTTAATCAAGAGAGAAAAATAGTATAAGTGGTATGAATAATACCTAAAACATTAATATTTGACTCTGAAATGCATCATGTACTATTTTGGCAGCAGATGAGTCTTCTAATAATGTCTCACTTAGGATGTCATGACTATACTTTTCAGTCACTGTGCTGGTTATCAACGTATCAATTCTCGGATCCAAATTCACCCATTTATTTATTTATTTTAAATATTTTTTTATTGATTTCAGAAAAGGGAGAGGGTAAGAAAGAAACATCAATGATGACAAAGAATCAATGATTGGTTGCCTCTTGCACGCCCCCCACTGGAGATCAAGCCCGCAACCCAGGCATGTGCCCTTGACTAGAATTGAACCTAGGACCCTTAAGTCTTCAGGCTGACACTCTATTCACTGAGCCAAACCAGTTAGGGATGGATTGATTGATTGATTGATTGATTGATTTATTCATTCATTCATTCATTCATTCATTCATTCATTCATTCATTTATTTATTTATTCCTTACCTGAGGAAATTTTTCCACTGATTTTTAGAGAGTGGAAGAGACAGGGAAAGACAGAGAGAAATATCAATGTGAGAGAAACACACCGATTGGTTGCCTTCTGCATGTGCCCCAACCAGGATCCAGGCTGGGGAGGAGCCTGCAACTGAGGTAGGTGCCCTTGACCAGAATCAAATCCAGGACCCTTCGGTCTGCACCGACGCTCTATCCACTGAGCCAAACCGGCTAGGGCCCAAGTTCACCCTTTTTGCAGGCTCTGTGAAAATGGATCTGAGCCTTTAAAAATGATTCTTTTGTCAACTGGCAAGATGTTATGGTTTTCAGTAGAGGGAGCTGGAAGACACTGGAGGAGAAAGAGTTCGGCTTCTGGGCGGTACAGCAGCTAGGTAGGCTGCTACAACATAGCCTGCATTTCAGTGTCAGGCTCCTGCTACAACAGTGGTTCTCAACTTTTCTAATGTCACGACCCTTTAATACAGTTCCTCATGTTGTGGTGACCCCCAATTTCATTGTTACAAATTGAACATAATTAAAGCATAGTGATTAATCACAAAAACAATATGTAATTATATATGTGTTTTCCAATGGTCTTAGGAGACCCCTGTAAAAGGGTCATTTGACCCCCAAAGGGGTCGCGACCCACTGGTTGAGAACCACTGTGCTACAACATAGCCTGCATTTCAGCATCAGGCTCCTGCTACAACACAGCCCGCATTTCAGCATCAGGCTCCTGCTACAACATAGCCTGCATTTCAGCGTCAAGCTCCTGCAGTACACAGCTACTTCAGTGTCCAGTAGTTTTCTCCAGAATCTCCTTCAGGCAGTTCAGTGGTGGAGTGTTTCTGGTGAGCTACCTCTCCATGAACACATTAGAAGGCAGATTTCAGAGGGCTGGTTTAAATCAAGTCCAACCAGTGTGGCTTCTCTGCCATGCAGTGAGCCATGGTTGTGCCTATCCAAAACATTCTACATCTCAGCTGGGGATGGTGGCTACTTCTTTTATCAGGGATTCCTGTATTTTTTAGTTTTCTTTATTTGTTAATAGAGGCCCGGTGCACAAAAATTTGTGCACTCGGGGGGGTCCCTCAGCCCGGGTTGTGCCCTCTCGCAGTCTGGGACCCCTCAGAGGATATCCACTTGCCAGTGGGGAGCAGGCCTAAGCTGCAGTTGGACATCCTTAGCACTGCTGAGGAGGTGGGAGATGCTCCCACCACCACCGCTGTGCTGGCAGCCGTCAGCCTGGCTTGTGGCTGAGCAGAGCTCCCCCTGTGGGAGTGCACTGACAACCAGGGGCAGCTCCTGCATTGAACATCTGCCCCCTGGTGGTCAGTGTGTGTCATAGTGACCAGTCATTCCCAGTGGTTCTGTTGTTAGGGTCAATTTGCATATTACCCTTTTATTATATAGGATTAGCCAATCTCTCATTACTCCAATCTCCTGTTGTAGTTCATAATTCTTTTTTTTTTTAATCCTCACCCAAGGATATTTTTCCATTGATTTTTAGAGAGAGGGGAAAGACAGAGAGAAATATCGATGTGAGAGAAACACATCGACTGGTTGCCTCCTGCATGCACCCTGACCAGGGCCCAAGCTGGGGAGCAGCCTGCAACCAAGGTATGTGCCTTTGACTAGAATTAAGCCCAGGACCCTTTGGTCTGTTGGCCGACGCTCTATCCCAGGGGTGGGCAAACTTTTTGACTCGAGGGCCGCAATGGGTTCTTAAACTGGACCGGAGGGCCGGAACAAAAGCATGGATGGAGTGTTTGTGTGAACTAATATAAATTCAAAGTAAACATCATTACATAAAAGGGTACAGTCTTTTTTTTTTTTTAGTTTTATTCATTTCAAACGGGCCAGATCCGGTCCGCGGGCCATAGTTTGCCCACGGCTGCTCTATCCACTGAGCCAAACTGGCTAGGGCAGTCCTTTCCAATATTAGATGGTAAGAGTCACTCAAATCAATCATGAAAGCCCAGCTGGTGTTGCTCAGTGGTTAAGCATTGACTTAAGAACCAGGAGGTTGAGATTTGATTACCAGTCAGGGCACATGCCTGGATTGCAGGCTCAATCCTTGGTAGGGGGCATGCAAGAGGCAAACAATCAATGATTCTCTCTCATCATTGAAGTTTCTATCTCTTTTTCCCTTTCCCTTCCTCTCTGAAATCAATAAAAAAAATTTTTAAAAAAATTTGTGAGTCTTGGTTCATACCTATTGTTATTCATAGTTACTTCCTTCTTTCATTTCTTAGTCACCATGCCTTTCTTATTTAGTAACCTCATAAACTTGTTTTATTCTCCCTTTTTGTCTTCACTTTCCCCCCATCCCTTTAGTTTTTGTTCCATTCTGTTTTACATTTCTTTCCTTCAGTGAATACCCTAATTTTTATATGCTATTTTCCCCCCCCAATATCTACCAGGTGGCTATCCTTAGCACTCCTCTAGCCCAATACATTCTCTCCATAGCTTTTACCTTGCACATCGTCTCTAGCTCCTCTGCCAAATATAACCGAGAATTCAATGAACTGAACTGAATGAGTTAATGAATTTTTTTTTAAAGCTAAAGGATTAATAACTGATAGGTTTGTTTCTAAAGTTAGCCCATATATATATATATAACAGGAGGTATATATGAGCTAACTCTTCTTTTCTATGTTCTTCCATCTCTGCCCCAGCAGGCTATAGAGTCATATGTAAATAGCACAATATCTTTGTTTTTATTATATGGTTGTCAATTTACAAACTCCCTCTTAGAAAATGCAGCAGTTATAAATATCACTTTCAGAATTTCAAAACCCTCTTTGAAAAAATGAGAAATAATTAGCAGTATGGTAAAATTGGGCCTCAGGTATTCAGATATAAATATCCATGCCTATCATATTCTTCCTCAGTCTTCTGTTTCTAGGGCAAGACATTCCCCTCTGCCCATTTTCTCATTTGTAAAAAGAAGAGGTAAAATGAGGTGATTTGCGAGTTCTTCCTCCCTGAACATTGCTGGACTAACTTGCTGGAACAGGCTGTGTGCACTTACTACAGAGATTGCTCCGGAGACACATCCTGCTGAGTCCTAGAGGACAGGTGCCGGGAGCCGGTCCATCCTTGCTGTTTCAAGGGACCTGGCATATATGGCATATGGTTCTTAATATGTTTGCTCACCTTCTTGGCGCTGTGTTTTAACCAAGGTCACCTCTCCGAGAAAGGTTGAATCCCCAGGTAGGGATTTTCCCCTGAAGTTAGGGAGGGAATAAAACCCCTTAACTAAGTGCCAGGTGGGTAATTAATCACTTTAACTACGAACAATCATGCTTAAACTGCATAATCTTTACTCCCTGGAATGGAGATAAGAAACGCCCTAACCTTTGTAATAGAGATTGATAGGATTGAATCAACTGGTATAAATACAGATGTAACAAGACAGAAAGAGACAGAACTTAGAAGAGAGCCAAGAAGACAGAACCTACATAGAACCTACAGACAGAAGAACTTCGCTGGAGAGAACATGGCAAAAGATCCTGGACTGAACCTGACTACAGAAATTGGCAAGAGAACCTGACTAGAACCTGGTGACTGAACCTGGCTGGAGAACCTGGACAGAACCTGGCTGGAGAACCTAGCCAGGGAACATGGCTACAGAACCTCGCTGGAGATCCGAAGCAGAACCTCTCTGGAGATCGAGACCAGAACTTGGCTGGAGATCCTGGCTAGGCTGCTGATCAACTGAATGCTGTCTCCGTGTCATTCCTTCTTCACCGACTCCGTCCACACCTTTGGGGACCCCTGGACCTGCTGGGGTTGGACCCCGGCAGACAGGGTCCACCCAACTCAATCAGTTACCTAGGATTTATGCCTTCTATCGGGCATGCGGTAGAAGTTTATTATTTTCTATTAAAGTTGAACAGAGGTGAAACAAAATCAATTTTCTTTCTTTGACAACACTAAAAAGTGGTTTTGTAAGAAAAAATTGTCAGCTACTAGCTGGTAATAAAGCTGGTATTATTTGAAGTTTTACACCCATGAATGAGGTCTACAACTTTTAAATAAGTATAATAGAGCCAAAGTTCTGTTGGCTATATATACAGTCCTGTTATTACTGGCTTCTAATTCCTGAAAAAGTTGCATGTGTCTAAATGCCATAACAAACACCCCAGATAATCAGACCTGGTTGTTTTCTTCCAAGAATCACTTTCCAGTGGTTCTCAACCTTCCTAATGCCGTGACCCTTTAATACAGTTCCTCATGTTGTAGTGACCCCCAACCATAAAATTATTTTCGTTACTACTTCATAACTGTAATTTTGCTATTGTTATGAATAGTAATGTAAATATCTAATGTGCTATATGTGTTTTCCGATGGTCGCAACCCACAGGTTGAGAACCACTGCTTTAGACAATACTGAATAGGATCTGATGTAACAGTGAACAAAGAATATGTCTAAGCGACTTTTCTTCCTCTCTGATGCAAAAGCTTGTCTGCAATAAAAGCAAGGAAACATAATCAAAGACTGAAAGAGAATGTAAAGTTCAAGAAGTCAAGGGTGATTTGTAGCATTATTCATACAGTTTCAAATGATTCCTATCACATCAAACTATGTAGCTACCAAGAGCAGGCTCATTGAGATATGTGCAGAGGGGTTTGGGCCCACCACTCTATTTGCCCAGTTAGGCCTAAGTAATAATTTATGTTCCTGTGGGAGTCTACTTTACAGATGCCTCCGCCTCCCTTTGTCTTCATGAGCTCCTAAAAACTGTATCAAAAAGGATCTTCAGGCCCTAGCTGGTTTGGTTCAGTGGACAGAGTGTCGGCCAATCGGACAGAAGGATTCCGGGTTTGATTCTGGTCAAGGGCACACACCTCGGTTGCATGCTGGATCCCCGGCCCTGGTCAGAGTACATGCGGGCGGCAACCAATAGATGAGTCTCTCTCACGTTGATGTCTCTCTCTCTCTCCCCCTCCCTCCCAATCTCTCTAAAAATCAATGGAAAAATATCCTCTGAATTAACAACAATAGAAAAGATCTTCAGGGCAGAGGATTTTTAGGGCAGTGAAATGCCTCTGTATGATACCATAGTGGTGGATACATGTCTTTATAGTACATTTACCCAAATCCATAAAATATACAACACCAAGAGTGAACCCTAATGTAATCTATGGACTTTGGGCGAGTGTTGGATCAGTATAGATTTATCAGTTGTAACAAAGCTACTCCTCTTGTGGGGCATGTTGATAATGGGAGAGGCTATGCATGTGAGGGACAGGGGTATATGGGAAATCTCTGTGCCTTCCTTTTAATTTTCCTGTGAACTTTAAACTGTTCTAAAAATAAAGTCTATTTTAAAAGTGTACTTCTTTAGTCCCCATTCAACTTAATAAAATAAAAATTTGTAGGTAATATTTCCATCAACAGATGGCATCCTCTCATGTCAAGGCTTTTTATGGCCTGCTTTTTCCATCGATCTCGCAGTTCCTGCCACCCAAGAACTCCATCTACATGGAAGAAGAGCATTTACACGGCTATGAGACATGATCGGGGCCCTAGAGGAAGGCCCAAGGAAACCCCAGGCACATGGTGGGATAAGAACCAGATGTTACAGACTGACTTCTAGGGAAGCTTCCCTTCCACAGCACCTTTACCTACTCAGGGTAACTAATCATTGAGGCTCTCTTCCTACAGGGCCAACCAAAGCCAGGGGAGCAGTGAGGAGAAGGAACCACAAGAAAGCACAGGCATTATGCTAGGTGACCCATCTGTGTCTGTCACCAGCCTAGTGTTGATACACTTTAGATCAGGAGGTGGCCAAGAAAAGGTACAACTGGGGCTACATTCCTCCTATTACAACTCTAGGAGTTGAACTTTATTACAGAGTGGAATTATAATGGAAATTCCATACTATTTATTTTCCTTCATTATTTTTTTTATTTTCCTCTATTCATGTCTCTCTGCCTCCAATTCTTTTCACCTAGAGAGATTACGGTTTTCACTTCTTTACCATCAAAACTTTTCCCTCATATACTAGTAGATCCTGGAATGACTCAGAAGTTGAAAGGGTTTTAAGAGTAGCTCCCCAGCCTGGCATCCTAGAATGTTCTGGAGAGCTTTTCCAGATCTGAGTCCAATCCCAGACAAACTAAGTCCTGAACTGTGTATATTTAAAAAGTCCCCAGCTAATTCTGACACATTTCCATCTCTTGGAATGTTCTCTCCATTTCCCACTCCCCTATTACCTGGTTTAACTCTTCACTGACTTCAGGTGAATGCTCTAATAACACCTCCAAAGAGCAGCCCAGGTGCCACACTACGTAAAATAACACCTATACTCCCTTCCCTGCTTTATTCTTCTTCATAGAATTTATCACCATCTAAGAAATTGCATTTGTTTAATGTCAACATCCAGGAAAACAGGGACTTTGTTTTACTCACTGTTCTATCCCCATTCACTTCTGGCACTGAATAGGCACTTGATAAGTATGTATGGACATGGTAACAGCACACAGCCAGGTTCGGAACCAGTGGATTTTAACCCTGCAGTGTCAGTTACTGAAATAAAGTGGCCCTCAAACAAAATGAGCACAACTGTTTAGAATGGCATCAGTAACCAGCAGAACGGCTGTGAGCTGTGAGCTGCCCTACACTGCGTCCTGCAGGTTCGTCCACACAAGGGGGAGATGCTTCCCCACAGCACCCAACCCAGGGTGTGCTGTACAGCCAGCAATTCAAGAACTGGATGTCAAATGCTCCACTACTGCAAAGCCACCCAAATGACCGTGATGCACTAGTCCACCTCCGTGCTGAGGCCAACTGGACTCTAAGGTTGGTTGTCGAGGAGGTTTGTAGTCTGTGAATAAACCTAATTATCCAGTGGGCCATTTCACTTGCTCCGTTGCCTTCTACTCACCATCACCAGTGCACTGCATGGGAAAATCAGGAATGTAAGTGATGGAAAATTGCAAGGATTAGGAAAGGTTTCTGGAAAATCAAGGGTTTACTGTCCAGGTGTTACCTCACCAACCAACCCAGTGATAATGAAGCTGAAGCAGAGCTGCTTCTCCATAGAGGATGCAGAATCAATTACTCCAATGCGGCCAGGTCCACAGCTTCCCTGGCAATCTCCCTGGCCCTGACTATGCAACACAAGAGGATTCATAAAGTCTTCCATTTTCTCTTGATATCACATCATCCACTCTTAAGAAGAAACACAGCACTTTGTATTTTGACCAGCTCCAAGTAATCATGTCCAAATACATCAGTATCTGGAAGACATACGAAAACAAAAAGCATATGCTTTGAGAGTCATGTGATTTGAACAAAGGGGCAATTTATCTGAGGGGAGATAATGTTTTCTAAAGAGAGAACATGGAAATGCAAATTACATCGTAAGCAGGGAACAGCTCAAGGAAACTAGAGTTTGTTTTTGTGTTTGGGGGACCGGGAGGAAGGGAGAGGAGGCAAGACACACAGAATATCACAGGGACTGGATATGCACAACTACAAGTGACGTTAATTACACCTGGCAGCAGCACAGCAATCCCTGGAGGGAAAGGACAAAGTGTGGCCAAACCAATAAAAACCGCAGTGTCCAGGTGCAGTATTAAGTACTGTTCTAGAGATGGACTCAGAAATTGGATCTCAACTAGCTGGTGGTCCCCACCTCTGAGGAACTGGCAAGCCACCACTTCTAACCATGCGTTTCATGTCAGTAAAATGAAATGTTGCAGCTATTTCTAGTAGCATTATGTTCCAGGACCTACTGCCTGTATGTCCCACAGTAATCCTGTTTTCCCAGCCTGCCACAACCTGAAAGCCTATTTCTTTTCCCGCATTGTCTCCATCTTACTAGGAAATGGCACTATTTTCTGCCCAGCTGCTTAAGCCTAAAATTTAGGAGTCCAACTAACAAAGCACAAAAGGAATAATTGAGTTACAAAGTGTAAGTGGATGCTAAACCTACCAAGTGAAAGTTGATGAGGAATGGAATACAGGCATGTTTCACTTCATTGCACTTCGCCAATATTACCGTTTTTTACAAATTGAAGGTAAGACCATCCACCAGCAAAACAATTATGACTCGTGAACACTCAGATGATGGTTAGCAATTTTTAGAAAAAAATTATTTAATTAAGGTATGCATATTTTTAGACACAATGCTATTGCACACTTCCTAGACTATGGTACAGTGTAAACACAACTTTCTATACACGAGGAAACCAAAAAATCTGTGACTCCCATTACTGAGAATTCACTAAACCTGCACTATCTCTGAGGTATACGATATTCACATAATCTCAAAGTACTGCCCCATAATTTACTTGTTAATTACAAAGAGAAAAGTAGCGGATTAACCCGGTGAATACCATCTTTACCCACATGATCAAACTAACATTACCAAAGTTGGGACAAAATAACATCATGGTCTCCTGACATAATGCACTGAGGGGGACGCAATGTCCTCCTGTGTGAGTCTTACCAAAAATGCATCCATAACCTCAATCTAATTGTAAGAAATCAAACAAACCCAAGTTGAGGGACATTCTACAAAATAACTGACCAGTATTCACCAGTGCCAAGGCCATGAAAGACCCAGGAAGGCTGACCAACTGTCATAGACTAAGGAAACCAAGGGACATGACAAGTAAATCATTGTAAACTTTGAAGCAGGTGCTATGCAAAGTACCAGGGAGTCAAAAAGCTCCCTGGGGAGACCTGGCAGAGAAGGCTTCACAGAGGTGGCACCTGATCTGGGTCTAGCTGAGTATTTTACAGGCTTATTTACAGCATTTACAGCACACCAAGAAGGGGGACAGCTAAGGCTTAGAAGTAAAGAGCTGTATATTCAATGAATGACAGGAACAAGTCCTTTAGGAAGACAGGAAGGGAAAACAGAGATAAGATATATGGGAGAAGGGAGTGGAGAGGGGCCGGCTCCTGGAGGGCCTGCACACCACAGAAATGATTTTGGATTTCACCTTGAGGGAAATGGAGCTGCTCAGGATGAGTTTTAGTGTTTTAAAAATATTTTTATTTTGTGCCTGCCTGGCGTGGCTCAGTGATTGAGCATTGACTTATGAACCAGAAAATCACAGTTCAATTCCTGGTCAGGGCATATGCCCGGGCTGTGGGCTCAGTCCACAGTGTGGGACATGCAGGAGGCAACTGATCAGTGATTCTCTCTCATCATTGATGTTTCTTTCTCTCCCTCTCCCTTCCTCTCTGAAATCAACAAAATATTTTAAAAAATAAAAATATTTTTATTTTGAAATAATTTTAGACTTACACAAAAGTTTTAAAGAACTAGAGTTCCTGTATACTCCCATCTAGCTTCTACTAATGTTAATAGCTTAAATAACCTTAAATAGTACAATTATCAAACTAAGAAATAAAGACCGGTGCAATACTATTAAATAAACTATGGACTATTCAAATTTCACTAGTTTTCCCCAGAATGTCCTTTCTCTGCTCTGGGATCCAATCTAGGGTTCCAAACTACCTTTAGCTGTTGTGTCTCTATGGTGTGATATTTCTTTAATCTTTCTTCATCTTTCACTTCAAAGACCTTGACACTTTGTTGAATAATGGTCAATTATTTAGTCCCTCAACTTGGGTTTGTTAATAACTTATGATGACACTGAGCTGATGCATTTTTGGCAGAAACAATATTGAAGTGTTGTCATGCCCTCCTCCACATCATATCAGGGAGAACATGATGCCAATATGCATTATTACTGGTGATGTTAAACTCAGCCACTTGGCTATGGTGCTGTCTGTTGGGTTTCTTCACTACAAAGTGAAATTTACAATTTCCCCCTTTGTTACAAATAAATAGTATATTGAAGGAGATAATTTGAGAATACACAAATGTCCTTTTTCTCCTCACATTCTGGCCCCCTAATTTTAGTATCCACTGGTGGATCCTGTCTACAGTTATTACTATGGTGTGCAAAGGATGATTTTCTGTTCTCTTATTCCTTCTACATTTATTAATTGAAATTCATCTGTAAGAGTTGTCTCTTCAACCCCACTTATTTCTTTATTCATCTTTCATTTACTTATCCCTAGATACATGGGTGTTTATTTTATTCTATGGATTATAATGCAATGATATATATATATATATATATATATATATATATATACACACACATACACATACACATATATAATTGATTTCAGAGAGGAAGGAAGAGGGAGAGAGAGAGATAGAAACATCAATGATGAGAGAGAATCATTCATTGGCTGCCTCCTGCACGCCCCACATTGGGGATTGAGCCCACAGCCCGAGCATGTGCCCTGATGGGGAATAGAACTGTGACCTCCTGGTTCATAGGTTGATGCTCAACCACTGAGCCATGATGGCTGAGCTGGAATGTTATTTATACTCATTTTCTAGCTCAAATTATTGCAGGGGTGGCCATTTGTAGTTCTTTAAGATTGGCTTCTATGTTGATCTTCTTTCGAGCACCTCCTTACTTTCTGGCACAAATACTACAGGTTCGTGGTGTATTTCTCCAACCATGTCTCCAAAGACATTAGTTTTAAGCATGATCTAACTACATTCTCGAAACATCACTCCGGCAGCAGCAGGGTGGAACTGAGCATGGAGGCAGACCGACCAGTATTATCCTATCATAATTCAGAACTAATAAAAGCTAGAACGTGAGCACTGGCAATGAAGAAGAGACAGATTCCAGAGAGTTGAGAGGTTGAATGATAGGTATTGGCAACAGTGAGATGCTGAGGAATGGAGGAAGAGGTGACATTCCCAAGGATCCCATGTTTCTCCTAGGGAGCGTGGTAGCATATTACCTCCTCAGTAAATGAAGAACAACCTTCTTGGGGGCAGAGGGAGCTGGGCCTGCCTGAGTTTAGAGTGGTCGTGTAGTGGGCTATCTCTAATAATAAAAGGGTAATATGCTAATTAGACCAAACATCCTTCTGGGTGTCATTCCGGAAGAAGCCGGGGCCGGAGCAAAGCAGCCTGGGGGCCAGGAGCGGCGACCAGAGAGGGAAGCAGCCCGGGTCCCGGGTCCCAGGTGCCAGAGGGAAGCCAGTGCCGGCAGCCGGGGGAAGGAAGGCTTAGTCTTGCACGAATTTTCGTGCACAGGGCCTCAAGTTGGAGCTAAAGGCTCAGGAGAGAGGGGGAGGTGGAGGCAGCTTTGGGGTGTATGAGATTGTCATGGAGAGTAGAGGGCGGGAACAGAATCTTGTGCCACACTGAGTCTAGGGACAGATAAGAAGAGTGAAAAAAGCAGACTGTAGGGGAAATGGGTCAAAAGGTCAGAGAAGCCCTGAGAGTCCAAGTGTCAAGAAAAGGACCAAGAGTGACAAATATAGTAGACAGGTCCAGTAAGATAAATACTTAAAAGTTTTCACTTGATTTGGTGATCATACTTAGCAAAACTTTAAAGAACAGTTTTAATGGAGTGATAAGTTAGGAGTCTAAGTACAAAGTGAAGGGAAAAAAAAGGTGAGACTGTGGACAAGATAAACATTTCTTTCAAGAATCTTGCTTGCAAAGTGAAGGAAATCATGCACTTAGGAGAGGACACAGAGGCTGCTTGCTTGTAACAGATGCATTTATTCAACATTTGCACATTTCCTATATGCCAGGCACTGGAAAAGACCTAAGCATACTTTTATGCTACAGAAAGGAGCCAGAAGAGAAGGGAAAAAAAAATAAAAAACACCAGAGAAGGCTGAGGATATACAACAGGACAACATCCTAAAAGAAAAGGGAGAATATGAGTGGGTGAGCTGGGAGGTAGGGTGGGGGGAGGGTCAGGGAGAAGTAGCCCCGACTTCCTGCTCTACAGAAGACTGACATGCAAATCATTACATGACATTTAAACAGCATCAAAGTTGATCTTCAGAGTTAAAGTTTTTAGACCGAAATTTTTAAAATCTAATACTCTAGATCAATGGTGGACAAACTACAACCCACAGTCTGTTTTTGTATGACCTTTGAGCTAAAAATGGTTTTTATATTTGTAAAAGGTTTTTAAAACCAAAACAAAGAATGTGTGATGGAGACCACATGAGGCCTGGAAAGCTTAAAATATGTCTGACTCTTTACCAAACAAATTTGCCAAACCCTGCTCTAAATGTTTCTACAATGGCAAACACACATTTTAAAATCCAGCCCAACAGATGTGCAAAATAACAACTTTGAGAAACCACTTGCAAAAGTGACAAGGCAGTGGTGAGAGATCTGAGAAAAAACATCAGATACACACTGCAAATTCCAGATTTTCTACTCAGATATGATTTTTCAGATGCCACTCATCTTATAACCTTTATATGATAATGTGTCTTTCTAGACAATAATCTGATTTCTTATAATGAGAAGAAGTCTGTTTCTATCTTCAAAAACAGAGGTATCTGGGACACAGACCCCAAAGTCGGTTTCCTGGCACCCACAAAAATACAAAGAAAATATACCCAAAGTTTTTTTCTGATTTGTTTCAGAAGAAAAGAGAACTGGAAATTAAAATGTCAAACCGGGGAATGATGAAGCAAATTATATGGAACAGCAATATGATGTAATAACAAAGAGCTATTAAAAATGATTATGGGCATTACATTGAGATACAAGAGGGATATGAAATGACTTCAAGTGAAAACATAATGTGTATATAGATCACAACTCTAACAATATATTAAGTACACTGTTCAGAACCAGAATTAATTTTGGGTGACATAAATAATTGAACTCTCCTGTGATTTCCCATAAATTTTTTTTGGTAAAAAAAATAGATCCTTAAAATTTAAATCTAGTTCTTGTAATTTTTATAGTAAAGCAGTCTATAAATTTTATGTCTTGAAAGACAAGGTCTGAAAATGCATGTTAAAAATTTTAAGATGAGTTCAAAGACAGAATCATGATGCAGCAACTTGTGAAGCAGAAAATTCTTCTAGAATGAAACAAGCCTGGTTCCTTGTTCTGGTCACACCCTGACCTTTTGGAAATAGACATAAAAGAAAGATATTCATGCCTCGACCTGTCACACAGTTCCAGCTTTTTTACTTAGGTATGATTTTTCAGATTCTATAAGGAGGCTCCTTCTATAATCCTAGATTCCATGCAAAAGATCATCTCGAAGCCCCTTTCATTTGGGGGCACTCTTATAAGTCTTCTAATTAAAAACTGGCTGATCTGGTTCTTTTTGCTGTTCTATACAAATGGCACGAACTACTACAGAAGTTGCATATTTCAGAAGTAGGTCCATATTTCTACGCATTTTCCATTCTCTCTTTCCCAATGTAGAGAGTTATAAGAAAGGTTCAGGCCCTTTCACAGGCAGAGGACGTAGAGCTCCTGAATAAATTCACAGAGAAAGTAAGAATTTATATGAGTTTTTTGTTGTCTTTGAATTTATCCTTTCAAAGCAGCTCAAATCAAAGTATTAAGTGAAGGTTAAGAAACTATCTCTTTGTTTCTTTTTAAAAAAAGGAGAGGTGGGAGTAGGGAAAATAAAACCCCAAAATGGGGGGAGAGGGAGAACAAAAACTACAGCTGAAGCACACCCCTTTCGGTTCCCTTTAATAAATGAGAGCAGCTCCTGCTTCAGCTTCACGCTAGCATTTTTAAACTCAATCTTAAAACCACCTTTTTGCTTCTGGCACTCCTTAATTTATAATCTACTGTCATATACTTCTCCAAACAACCTGAAGCTGGAAAGTGCCTTCCAAAGTGTTGTCAAGGGAATGAATGCTTCTCAATGAATTCTTTAGTCGTGTTGTAACAAAAGCTCTCTCACTGGAGCTACTACTTCTGAATAAAGAATTTGGTCCCTTCTTCTTCCGGTTTCTTGGCACCAGAAATGGACTTGGTTGGAGCTGACTGTACCATCTAAAATAGCCCCAAAGTGAACCCTCTCTTGTTAGATGGATTATTTTGTCCCTCTCCCCCAGTCCTCAATACATATTCAGCTACTAAAATGTTATAGCAAAAAGACTGATCCTATTTAGAAGCAGTGTGCATATAGCATCCTGAACTCTGATCTTATACTTCATCAGTACTTGCAAAAGGCAGTCAACTCAACTCTCTTATGTACAGAATTTCACTAATGGATTTGGTGCCTCTGGCCCTAAGATAAAAAGATGGGCTTTAAAAGCATCCAGGCCATCTGTCTGTTCTATTTCTCCTCCCTGAATAGAAGACTGATCACTAAGGCACACTGAAGGTACACAAACCACTCAAGGAGCCTGTGGGAGGGAGTGATTGTTTCACAGAATTGGACAAATGTGACAAAGGAAGGGATATTGGAGCAAGGTCCTGAAGGATGAATACAAATTGATATGCCAGAAAAGAACAGGAGGTCAAGAAAGGCAGAGAGAAGAAGAACATGCAAAAACAAACACACATATTCACAGATACATGAAGTACTGCATAGAATTTTCAAGAACTAGAAGAGTATAATTAAGGTGTTTATACAGCAATTGTCACCTCAAATTTAACACATCAAAGACAGATTATCTTCCTCACTTTCCTTAAGCAGCCAGGTTCAAAACCTGTTATCTCTTCCTTCTTCCTCATATGCAAATAGCAGACCCTAGCTTTCTTCCCTAACCCTAGATATCAGCCATTGGACTTTGCCATGCTCTGCTAATCTGAATTAGCAACTCCAGTCTCATCTCCTCCCAGTCCTGAGAACAAACAAGTTACCTTCTTAAAATAGAGCTCCATTCACATTAGAGCACTTTTGTTTAATAACTGAATAAAAATCTGTTAACTCAGCACTCTAGAACAGCAGTCGCCAACCTTTTGGACCTCATGGACCACCAGTGGTCTGCGGCCCACCGGTTGCTGACCGCTGCTCTAGAATACTGTTCTTACCTGCCCGCCCATACACACTTCCCACGATTCCTGTGCAAGCCTGTAGTGCAGTCCAGTGTACCTACTACCCTGAGCGCATACACCTATGTTCCTGCACTTACTTACACCTGTGTTCTACCTGAATGATCCTCCTTGCCCTTCTCTTTATCTACCCCCCACCACTTACTCTTCCTCTCAAGGTCTTGTTCAAATTGTTTCCTCCAGGAAAGCTTATGCAATCACCCAAGTAGTTCTTCCTCCTCAGAACTCCCATAGCTAGAACTATCCATACAATTAAAATAGCTTTTGTTCCATAATTTGTTTTTTCACAATTAAGCTCTAAACTTTAAGAACAGGTTCTGGACTTCACAGAATATCTTTTACACTGTCCCTAGTTTAACACTCCCAGTAAGTGATGATAAGCATTGCTTACTGGTGATGAAGAACTTGGTGTTTCCTTTCTCTCACTGACAAGTCCTACTGCTAACATCTATAATCCAGTCACTTCACTCCAACTCCACTGACAAACCGTCATCCAAGGCATCCTGATTTCCTGTCCGAATGACTGCAGTACCCTCCTAATAAGACTACATATTGTTCTGAAAACCCGGAAATACCTACCCATAACCCTTAAAAAAAAACTTACACTCTCACGCAGACTAAACTAAGTTGGAAGGTTTATATGGGTCCCTTTCCCACATCCCACCAGGTCCCAATACACATTCAGCAACTCGGAAATGTTCCAGCAAAAGCTGAAATCTCACTGGGGAGCACTGTAACCTGAACTCGGGACTCTGGGACCCTGCCCACCCCTCTACTCCTGTTTCATGCCACTCACTCTACCAACTGCTCACCATCCGGTCATGCCTCCCTGTGCCTCCCCCACACCTTCCCAGCCCAGTTCTGTTCCTCCTCCCTTAGATCTTCCTCTGAGCAGTGCTCCCCTCACCCAGTCTACAGCAGCAACCATGTCCACTCCTCACACTCCTGTAACTAGACTTCTCCACTGTCTGCCTCCAGAGCAGGATTCCATGCATGCCGAAGCTGTCTGCCCAGTGCACGGCAGTGCCACACATAACCACTCAAGGAAAGGTTAGTGAATGAACGAGCATATTAGGGAACCTTAATCAAGAAACCTCTGTTCTCTACTTTTAAAAAGTTGTTTCTATAGCCCTGGCCAGTGTGGCTCATTTGGCTGAGTGTTGTCCCCATCCCGTGCATTGAAAGGTGGCCAGTTCGATTCCCACTCAGGGCACATGCATACGGCTCAATCCCCAAACTGCAGGAGGCAGCTGATTGATGTTACACTCTCAAATGGATGTTTCTCTCTCTCTTTTTCTCCCTCTCCTCTCCCTGTAAAAATCAATACAAATATTTTTTAAAGTCATTTCTGTAAATGTGATTCGTTGGGGTTACTAATATAGTGGTGAATGATCAGAAAAATCATTTAAATATACTTTTAGAGTACACTTTAAGAGTGTCTACTCCAAAAATAACACTAATCTATTCTTCTTTCCCCCATCATTGAAATTCTGATATGACTACATAAGACTAGGATATACAGTAATGAAAGATTGAGTGAACATCAAAAATAATTTAAAAACCGTTGGTTTTATATTTATTTCCTTTCCTAGCCCCATAGAGGCAGAAGAAATAAGCTGAGTGACTTAGGTCTCCACGGCCTCAGTTCTGACACTGTTGGTAGGAGACCACTGAATACTCACTCAAATGGCAGCCAGCACACAGGCAGGAAAATGAAATCATAACTCTCCGCAAACTACTGAAATGTAAACTCCTCGTCTGTCTCTTGTCACCACTGTCTCTCTAGCACCTACTGCTGCTGATACTGAGTATCTCTTGTGTATTTGTTGAATGAATGAAAACCTATAATCAAGCCCCCAGTCAACATTAGTTACATAAGGTACCTTTACTGGGAAATGCATCTGTGATAAATTAACACACAGCACACTTCGATACTTTCAGACAATGCCAATTCTTGAACTGTAATTTATTAATGGTAAGCACGTTCCCACGAGCAGTGATGACATTTCTAAAGAGTGCAGTAACAGCTGCGACAGTGGGGAATGTTTTCATAAACCCCTTTCCCATCGATCTGAGAGAAGAGGGTAAACAAAGGAAGCAGACAACTACTCTGTTCCTGCCCCACTGCAGGCGTGATAAAAAAAAAATGAGAATTTCCCTCCCTCCCTGCCAACAGGGATTATAATTTCCACGCAGGGGACAGAGTAGGTGGCTCTGCTCACCCAGGCCAGGCAGGAAAATAAAGAAGCAAGCAAGCAAGCAAACAAACAAACAAACCACACCCAAAGGGAAACTCCTAATCTGCTAAGGTAAGTCTGCACTTCCCATGCTAGCTTTGGTGTAGGGCAGGGGTGGGCAAACTTTTTGACTCGAGGGCCGCAATGGGTTCTTAAACTGGACCGGAGGGCCGGAACAAAAGCATGGATGGAGTGTTTGTGTGAACTAATATAAATTCAAAGTAAACATCATTACATAAAAGGGTACGGTCGTTTTTTTAAATAGTTTTATTCATTTCAAACGGGCCGAATCCGGCCCGCGGGCTGTAGTTTGCCCACGGCTGGTGTAGGGGGAAAGCTGGATGTTGGTGGAAAGCTTCTTTTTCCAACCAAATGTAAGGCTATGCAAGAAGACACGGGTCCTGCTGGCCTTCAATTCCACCCCTGAAGTAGAAGTGGGCAATGGGAAGGGGAGAATGGAAACAATTATCAATGAACTTTCTAAGGATTCTCACCACTCTTCACCATCCTACTTTCCTCAAACTTCTGGCTACTCCCTATGGAAGAATGTGCTCTACATGCTAGAAGAGACTCTAACCAACCACATATCACATCCTAAATGTGAGGTTCCCTCAAATTCAGGGATTGATTGAAATAAAACTATGTTTCACAATATTTCTGCTCGCCTTACCATGTTAAGATAAAAATCACAAGCATCAAATGGTTTTTAAAACCATTCCTAAAAAGATACAGAAATACTTAATAGTGAGAGAATTACAAAATGCCTATGAGCAAAATTATGCAGTTAAGGTTTATTCAACAGTCTATTTTTTAAAACCTGTCCTTCCATCTTCCATTTATGATATACCCTGCTTTTCAAAGCTTTGTTGCTTGAAGGCTAACTCTTTTATCTAACAAAACATTTCACCAAGATCTTCCCTAAGTCTTCTATTTCTAATATTTCTCAATAGAGTAAGACATATTATAATGTATTCCCACAGAGAAATGGAAGGAGCAAACATTAGATCATCATTTTATGGCTAAGTCACTCTTCGGCAATAAATACTTAAGAGGACTTCACTCTGCCTTTCTGAGCACAAGGGGTCAAGAGCTACAGCTGAGCCTTGAAGGGCATTTAGGTAGGTGGACACATGACCTTTACCCTACATAGAGCTACAACTGTCACCTTTACCTGAGCCTTTGATGTCCTTCCTTCTTTGGACTCATCGTGTTTTAGGAGGCAAAGAAACCATGGGAAGCACTCAAATTCAAGGCTGCAACCACAGCCTTGTCACACCCTGCAGCCCTACATCTCCACCCTTAACTTAGAATTCTAACTTACAAATTATTCATTTCTATTGTACCTTCAATACACAAAATGATAGACCCGTATCCTTCAGAAGGCTGATACAGCTTCCTAAAGGACTTAAGCATAGTACTCATAAGCCCAATGACTCCTTATTTGTCCTAATTATGTCTCCTTTATGGATTATAAATAGATTTTAAGCCTCGCTTTGATATCATGAGTTGAACTGATAAACAGTTTAAACAATGGATAAAGTGGTTATGTAATCTGGATGCTTAGTCTACATCAGTGGTCGCCAACCTTTCGGACCTCACAGACCACCAGTGGTCCACGGACCACAGGTCGGCGACCGCTGGTCTACATAACGCAAATCTAAACCCAAAGACCCAGCGTTTCCATGTGGAAAAGCACTTTGCTTGACTCTCTAAAATACATAATAAAAATGACTCTAAGAACATTTAAAGGACTTGTAGGGGAAAATACAGATTCAAGAAGAGGTAGAAGTGTAAAGGCACAGGTAGAAGAGTGAGGACTTACCAGTTAGTATTCATTAGAGCTAGGTATTATTTTTATCACATTATTATTACTCAAAATAATCCTCAGAAAAATTTTTCAATAAACCTAAACATTCAATGCTTCACTTTATGTTAAATTCACTTCCTTCTTTGGATTCATCGTGTGTTAGTCTAACAAGAATTTTATTGATTTGTTTCATCATTTTAAACCTTCCAAAAACCTCTCCAGAATTAGAGCATTTACTGCTATGAACAGTGACACCACAATCTTGTGTAAATAAACAAGTAATTTAAAGCTGAAATGAGTAACCTATATTAAACTTAGAGCTCCAATTTACAAGTGCTTTGTTTCCTTAGAAGCCCAGAGAGAATACTTCTTTGATCTTCTGAAAGGGAACATACTTTAATATCACTTTTGAAAAACTCACATAAGAACAGGGTTTAATCAAACACAATTGCAAATACTAGAAAAAAGGTAAGGAGGGGGGGAGGAGAAAAACTAATTTTCAACCATGAGATTGTAAGCCCTTCAGGATAGATTTCATCTTTTTAAGCAGTTGTTAAGGATGCCTTGCAGTAGGTGGATAAAAACAAACAAGGCCCAGATCCATTAAAAGATAATCAGGCCCCACTTATTTCCCATCACCCTAAGAGTACAGCAAGAGACAGGTATAGTCGATTTATTTTATTATTTATTAAATTTAATGGGATGACACTGAATAAGATCATATAGGTTTTTAGTGTACATTTCTATGATACATGATCTGTATATTGTATTGTGTGTTCACTATCCAGTCAAATGAAAGGGTCTCAGAACCTGGAGCTTCGACCTGAACCCTTGAGCACTAAGAAACTTAGTTACAAGCTATTCAAAATCCTCTTGACAGTGACCTTTGGGCTGGAACCACCATCTTCCAGTAATTCGCCAAAATGACCAACACAAGAGAAAGAGGAGAGGTACCCACTATATGGTCACTAGGCCTTTTAAAAAACATGAAGTTGTTCCTTTGATTACATGCATGGGAATCTAAAAGAAAGGTGATATTGTAGACATCAAGGGAATGGCACTGTTCAAAAAGGAGTGCCCACAAATGTTCCCATGGAAAAACCGGAAGAGACTACAATGTCACCCAGCATGTGGTGGGCACTGTTGTGAACAAACAAGTTAAGGGCAAGATTCTTGCCTGGAGAATTAATGTACCTATTGAGCATATTAAGCCCTCTAAAAGTTGAGATAATTTCCTGAAACGTGTGAAGGGAAAGATCAGAAAAAGAAGGAAGCCAAAGAGAAAGGTACCTGGATTCACCTGAAGCGCCAGACTGCTCCACCCAGACAAGCACACTTTGTGAGAACCAGTGGAAAGGAGCTGAGCTGCTGGAACCCATTCCCTGTGAATTCATGGCATGATAAGTATAAAAGACATAAATAAAAGCCTTCTGTATTGTTAAAAAATTCCTATGACAATCATTCAGGAGCTGCTATCTACACAAGGTGACATTAAACTCAAAGCACAAGTGGAAGAAAGGGGACTTGGGGAGTACTAGCATGCCCTGCACACAGCGTACAATACCAATGGACCTTGATGCCATCAACTACAGGGCAGATTTCAGGTACCCAAAGAAAGGATTTTAATTTCTATGTTACTATGAAACTTGGACTCCTAGAGAGATCATATTAGTCTCCTTAAGTAGTTTCATCAGCATCATCTATGAGTCAAACTTTATATTTAATATAGGCCCTGGAACACATCCAGATTAGCAGCATAAAATAAATGCTTGTTACAAAACAACTCTTCAGGGCTGGGTTTATATAGCAGAGTACCCCACAAAGAAGGCCTGCATGACAGGGCAAAGGGAATGCTTTAATGTCAATGTATAACAAAACTTAAATGATACATTTGTTACATATTTGTCAATATATAACAAAGCTTAAATAAACAATATGTAACAAAGCTTAAATGAACAGAAATAGACCCCATCCACACAACATACACACACAAAACACAACAAAAATAGCCTAGAGCCACAAAATTTAGACTTACAGGGGCTTTGCTATTCCTGTCCAACCAACCTCACTCTGCACATGAGGAAACTAAGTCTCAGAAAAGTTGTCCAATATGACTTAGGTTGGACTCTAGGCCCAATGTCTCCCCTCCACTCTCATCAGAACAGCTTTCTATAAAAACCTTGAGGGGGGGAGGGGATTGCCATTCTTGTTGTTGGCTGACTCATCAAAGGATCCCAAGATCTTGGGAGTAGAGGAGATCTCTCCTTTACTCTCCAGTACTAAAAGCTACACATTTCCCAGAAAAACTGAAATTCTCAACAGCAAAAACAGGGTTGGAACCTGCACAGAGCCACTATGTTACTGCAGAATCACAAAGCAATCCACTTTCAAATCCTTTCACATACATTACTCCCCAAGAACCACAGCTCACGAGAGAAAGGAGTCTGAACTCCAAATCAGATCTATGGGATTGTGCCAGAGCAGAAGAGCCTCGGACATGAGCAAAGCAAACTTTGCAATATTCAGAAGAAAGGGAAATTTCCTGTAAGCCTCGGGGAACCTTTCCCAGAAGGTCTCAGAGTTGCTGAGAATGGAAAGATTCTGTGGGTCGTTAGGTCCATGAATCAACTTCGTCATTCTTAAAGGTCATCAGCTACATCAGTTCCCATTAAATCAAAGGAAAATGTCATTCAGAGATCAGAATGAGGAAAAGCTGGGAAGTGGGCATGTTGGGAAAACAGCATCTCACTTACATGATATGATGGACTACACAAGGTCCTGCCTGACTTCCCGTAGCATCTGTATCCTAAGGCTATATGACATACTCTACACAACCTTTTTTCAGGTTATCAATTGGGTTCTGTTGCTAAAGTTGAATTTTCTGTTTTTTTCCTTTTATACAGAAAAGCCTTTCTAGTGCGGTTTGATTGTTAAGATGATCAAGAGGAAAAGCAAATGCTAAACTGAAGATAAAGCACAGGAAAAGATTAAACCAGTAAGTTAGGTGAAAAGACTTTTCTATAGTAAGTAGAAAGTATGCAAATGAGTTGCTTTAATTCCTAGTTTACAAAGTTGGATTGGTTCCTTTTGTTGAGCATATAGAAGCAATATACAACATTGTTTCCAAACCATATACCTTCAGAAGCTTATGACAGTTACTAAAACTAGGCT
Source organism: Myotis daubentonii (assembly GCF_963259705.1). Lineage (NCBI taxonomy): Eukaryota > Metazoa > Chordata > Mammalia > Chiroptera > Vespertilionidae > Myotis > Myotis daubentonii. Next base: position 35,811,028 of record NC_081854.1, read on the forward strand.
AACTATAGACTTTAAACAAAACTCAGATTTTTATAAAACTTTGGAGACTAGCAAACTTTTGAAAACCCAATCCATACATTAATGATATCACAGACCTAAATGCTTAAGCTTCAAAAGGGAAAGTAAGAAACATCAAATTCTGGAATATACAAATTCATTTTATTTCAATATAATTCTTTAAAGTTCTGTTCAAACAAAACAGACCTATCTATATCTCTATATATCTATATCTATGTCTATAACACACTAATGTGCAAATAGACCAAATGGCGGAACAACCAAACAACCGATCACTATGACATGCGCTGACCACCGGGGGCATGCGTGGAACATGGTGGGTGTTGGCAGCAGGTGGCAGAGCATGGAACATGGCAGACGTCGACCATGGCGGGATAGTAGAGCAGGTAAGCAGGGTCCGCAGACCAAGGCGGGCAAGCCTCTGGTGGTTACTGGAAATTCTTTGCTCCCGCGTGCCACGGTCCCGCCTGGCACTCACACCTGGTGCTGGTGCCGGCCCCACTTGCACCCGCTACTTGCGCTGGAGCCACTGCTTGCACCTGCTTCTGGCGCCTGGTGCCAGCCCTGATCACTCAGCACCATCAGCTGGTGCATGAGTGGCAGCTACCAGCCCCGATCGCCCCTCAGGGCTTCTCCACCTCTCCCTGCTTCTGAGAGGCAATCGGAGTCAGCAGCCGGCACCGGCCCGCTTGCACCCACTGTAGGCACCTGGCATGGGTCCTGATCACCTGGTGCCGCCAGCAGGTGCGAGCAGTGGCTGCTGTCCCCAATCTCCCCTGAGGGCTTCTCCACTTCCTTCTGCTCCTGAGAGGCGATCGGGGCAGCAGCTGCTGATGGCACCAGCCCCGCTTGCACCCACTGTTGGCGCCGGCCCCAATTGCTCTGTGCTGTGAGCAGGTACAAGCGGGGGCGGGGCCAGCACCAATATCGTTAATATCGTAAAATTACTAAACACTTTGTTCCTAAGTAATACAGATTAGTCAAATTACTTTTAAGTGGCCTTGAGATTAATAATTTTAAAAGACCCCCCAAGAACATTCTACCACTTCAATAGCCAAATAAACTTCGAGCAATTAGTCACTGAAACACACACATACATTGACTGATTCATGTTTATCTGCAAAACCTCAAAAATATCCACCTGCCCTCCCTACAGCACAAGATGGCTGAAAATAAAAATCAAGGTGTGGTCTTCTTCCCCAGAGCACGCCCATGCTGCCCCTCACCCTTTTTCCCCCACAGGCATGCATCTCCTAAACTTGCAGACCCCATGATGGGCAGCAGCAATTTGTCCCAGACAAACTCCCTGAACCTGTTCCCAAGGCCCTTTTCTCTGACTTAATGAGCCAAAGCAGAGCAGCGTAGGCTCATTTCCCCAGTCCTTCCTTGTTTCACTGTCCCCAGCTTTCATAAACGTCTTCTAAAATTCATAAAAAGAAAAAAGAAAATCAAAATGAGGCAGTATATGAAAGTACTTGATAAGCACTTGAAATCATAACACAGTATATGTCAGCAAGTAGTAGAGTGTACACAAAGAATAGGTAAATACAAGTAATGCTCTAAGCTGGTATAGTAAATGAGTAGGAGACATGGTGTCATTAGCTTGGCATCTAATCTTAGTTCAACCATTAAGCACCAATAACCTCATCGTAAGACAAGTCACTGATGCCCACTGAGCCCCATTTTCTTGTTGTGGAAAGTAACAGAATTGAACTGGACATCTGAAGTCCTTTCCGGCTCCTCTACTTTGATTAGTAATATTTCATACCTAAATTACTGTATTAAATAAATAGCATTTCACATAACTAAATATTCTCATTGTGTGCCACCATGTCACAAGTGGATACCCCAGCTTTCACAATTCAGCAGATAGAGCAGAGAATACTACCACCTTTTATAGACTTATGGACAGACCTGTGCCATGTTCAAAGCATTATTACATATTCCTTCACAGGATGGATCGAAGATTAAATGAGATGAAGACACATTGTATCCCTCACTTATCAGACTAGTGAGCTGAAGCCAAGATCAAGTCATCTACAACAACGCACAGCTGCAAGAGTAAAAGCTGGAGGGAGAAAGCAGCTCCCATGCATGCTCTTCTCAGTCAGGGATAACTGAGCATCTGAAGTGGAAATGTAACAGGACCAACCTTCCAATGTCCAATCGGCTGTGGCAGAAAAGCAGGCAGTCCCTCCTTCGCATTTGCTAAACCACTAGGCACTTGTTTTCTGGCTGCCAGGGACACAGTAATGAACAAAAGAAAAACCCCTGGCCTCACTGAACTTACATTGTGGTTGGGAAAGAACAACAAGGTAAAGGAGTAAAATATAGGTTATATTACAGTGGTAAGTGCTATGGAGAAAAAGAAAACATGAAAAGGGGAGAGAGAGCATGTGTTTGGGGATTTGCAATTTTCTTTTAAGCTGGCAGGATGCCACTTAAAGAACTACAACAATAATGCATCTAGAGTTGTTCTACTAAGCATTTCCCCAAACAGGGAACACTTCGGATACCGGGAAGACTCTGGCCACTGATTCCAATTTGAGAATGATTGCTCAAACCTCTGAAATGCCAGCTATGAGTTGTCATATCGGCAATCTAAACACCCTACTAACGAAGACTCCCACCACAACCCAGCTTTAAAATCACAGAGTGAAAACTGACTTACAAAAGAGCCCTGAGAAGTTACAAGAGCATTTGAACTGCTTGTGAGTTAGCACAAATGTCTCCTTATGCAAAGATTAAAATGTAGTTTGGATGCTGAGTTCTGCTAAGGCAAAGCACTAAGAATGCCGTACGCATCCTTTTGCTTTTTCTGACTCGTCAATTCTATTGAGTTCTCTACTATTGGTCTATATTTAACCAGCTTATTGGGAAGTTTCTCCAGCTTTTAGCATTTTTTTTCTCTTTTATTAAAAGAGCAACCTAGTTTGCAAGAAAGTTGCTGTAAGAAAGTAAACAGCTCCCCCGCCCCCCCTGCAAGATCTGACACACTTGGTTAATCACTACCTCATCAACCTTTAACCAGGTTAGTTGGAATGGCAAGTCAGGTTAAGCTTTGTTTCACTGAAGTTTTAAAATGCTTTCTGAGTCGCTAAAATCGCTTGGTCCTCGAGCTGTAACCGCATCCTGAGAACTGCAGTCGTCTTAAAATTCCCTACAGCTTACTTGTCTATAACGCACAGACAGACAGCCCTTCCTTTAAACGGAGTTCCCACAAGGACGCGGAAAAGACACAGTGGACAGAACTTCAGCCCTGGCGGTCGGATCGCCAAGCCGCGGAGAAGAGCCAGGACCAGAGGGTTTCGCTCAGCCCACACCCGGCGTGGAGCTTGTTTGGCTTCTCCGCGCGGGAGCGGCGCTGCCGGCCGCGGGCCCCGCCGGCTGCGCGTCGCTTTGGAGGCGAGCCGCCGGCAAACTTCAGCCGGGATCCGCGGGCTGGGCCCGGCCGAGGGGCGGCTCTTCGCGGGCGCGGCCCCGCTCTGCTCGCGGGTCCGGGTCCCGGGACGGCGTCTGGGCGCCTGCGGGGTTCTGAGGCCCGGGCGAGCGCTGGGCCGTGGGAATCGGAGGAGGGCCGAGGGACTGCGGCCCGGGTCCGAGGTCATCTACGGGGGGGGGGGGGCGCGAGGGTCCCTGCCTGAGGGTGGGCGAGGACACCGGAGCTGTCCCGGGGCCCAGAAGGGGTGTCTGCCGGGAGGGACCCAGGCGGCTGGCCGGGGGACTCGGGAGCCACGCCCGGCCGGCCCCGCCCCGCCCCCGGGCTCGGGCAGCGCAGCCGCGCCCGGCCCCCTCCTCACCTGATGTACGGGCTGGCCGCCGCCAGGATGTTCTTCTGCACCGGGATCTCCTCCCCGTCGAGGACCAGGTGCGCGTCGCAGAAGCGGGACTCCTCGCGGAAAGAGCTGAGCGCTCGCAGCAGGCGCGCGGCGTGCTGAGGGTCGCACACGGCGCTACCCTCGGCCATCGCGGCGCCCGCTAGTCAGCCGGCCCTCCTGCTCCCCACGCCGCCTCGCCGGACCCCTGGGGCTGTCCGCGTCCGGCGCGCTCCCGTCTACACAGCCCGCGCGCGCGCGCCCGTCCGGCCCGGGTATCCGTGATCCGTGAACAAGCGAGAGCCCTCGGACCGCGCCTGCGCCATCCTCGGTGTGAGGGGCCGGTACCTTTAAGGAGCCGCGGAATTACGTCATTTTTCCGCGACGCCCCCACGCTCTTGCTCCCGCCCTCTTGCCCGCCGCAGCCAATCAGAAGCGTTGTTCCCCTGTAGGGCCCTCGGGTGCCGCCCCCGCGCTGTCAGAGGCTGTCCACGGCCGGGCGGGATCGCTGCGGCGCCGGAGGGCTGTGCGGCCGGCTGGGACTCTGCGGTGGAGCCGGTGGCCTCTGGACCCCCGGGTCTCGGCTCCTGCGCTCTAGCTGTGGCCACGGGCACGGTGCCATCCTCACCTCTCCGTCTGCAGCCTGAAGACGATGACTTCTTAGTGTTGTGGACTAGCCTGTGAGCAAGGACGCAGTAGGTGTAGTTCTCATTCTGTTTGAGAGAAAAGCCGCTTCCCAAGTAAGAGCCGAGACGCGAGAACACAGGCTCTGAAAAGAGCGATGAGGTCGCGGCCTAGGGAGGAGAGGTAGCAGAGGAAGCTGGAGAAGGAAGCGGCAGGTCTTGCGTTCTGCAGGGCCTCCTTGGCCGTGGGAAGGGAGTTGGTCTTGGTTCCTGCAGGTGTTAGGAACCGGGAAAGGGCTTTGAGCGGGTGGTGATCACTCCGCGGCTGCATGGAGAGAGAGGAGAGAGAGAGAGAGAGAGAGAGAGAGAGAGAGAGAGAGAGAGAGAGAGAGAGAGAGAGAGAGAGAGAGAGAGAGAGAGATATCGTGTGTTCCAGAGGCAGAATGGTGCTTCTATATTGCAGTACTTGAGGGAAGGGAACGGTGGCCTAGAAGGAAGGCTGATGATGGCGGTGCACAACAGTGGATGGCTTGCAAAGAGTAGACAGAATTGCGAGGGAAGGGGAGTCCAGGATAATGTTCTGGGTTGAGAAACTGCCTGGGTGTTGGGACCTTTCAGAGAGAGAGAGGCAATGCTGAAGTGGGGAAGCGAGAGAGGCCAGACATCATCTGTGACAGGAAGCCACCCTGGGTCCGCTTGGCTGTTAGGGCGAGCCCTGTTCCGTCCGAGGTTTGCCCGTGGGAATGGGGAATGTAGCCGCCATTTCCTGCAAACAGGTGCTCAGTAAGCTTCTAAAGAAATCGCAATTTTACGAGGACCAAGGGCCAGAAGAATGTGACCCGCGTTCCAGATAAGGCGGGATGTGGTTCTCAAGGGATCAGCTCAGCCTTTTCTTTCAGCCCAAGGCTCCGATAAAGTCTTGGGTCTTTAACCTTAATCAGCCAAGGCTCTGCAGTTGCTGGTAGGAATCAGAGTATGTAACTCCGCTGGAGTCACTGGCAAAAGGATAGATGAGAAGAAAGATGTTACCCGTGAAAGATCCAGAAATGTACAGCTCAGTATTTATGGGTGAAATGACAAAAATGTTTAGCATTGGCTTCCAAACAAAAGGAAGGGATGGAGGGAAGCAGGTGGGGGTACAGGTGAATCAAAAGTGGCTGTGAGTGATTGGTTGTTAAAGCCAGGTTATGGGTACATGGAGGTTTGTTGTACTAGTCTCTGTATGTTTATGTTGTAAAATAAGTAAAAAAACAAGATAAGCAACTCAAGCCTTTCTTCACCATGATACCTGCCCAGTATCCCAGGGAGCAATCAACACTCTGTTCTCCCAAGTTGTTGCTGTGTTTTGAACATTGCTTTGGCAGGAAACTTATTGTAATGAGTTTATTTATTCATGTCACCTGCTAGCTTGTGTATTTTAGTGTGTCTCTGTTTCCAAGTGCCAAGTACAGTGCCTAGTAGTGTTCAGTGAATGTTGGATGGAGGGATTACTATTTTTTAATTGATTTTAGAGAGCGAGGAAGGAAAAGGAAGGAAGGAAGGAAGGAAGGAAGGAAGGAAGGAAGGAAGGAAGGAAGGAAGGAAGGAAGGAAGGAAAAGAGGACATCGATGTGAAAGAGAGACATCAGTAGGTTGCCTCCTGTATGTGCCCTGACTTGGAATCGAATCCACAACCTCACAACCTTCTGGTGCACGAGACAACACTCCAACCAACTGAGCCACACGGGCTAGGGCACGTAGATGGAGGAATCTAAAAAACTGTGAATACCAGGCACTTAATAAATGTTTTCTGAATCGCATTCTATATTTTTAGTGTATTTGTCTTTTTAAGGTCAAAATGATACCCAGGACAGAGAGAGTTCTCTGTACCATGTAGACATTTGATGGATTCTTATTGGTTCATTGCTTGGAATGCCGGTCTACTCTTCAAATGTGAGAGGTTCCAAAACAAAACAAAGAGCTCAAATAACAGAATCACCCTCAGGTAACCAGTTATCCCAGAATGGGAGTGTTGCCTTAATTGAAGAGGTGAGTGGGGATTAGTCAGGCAGGCCCTTCCTGGTAAGGATGAACCTTCTCTGATGTTTTGACAGAAGGAAGGAATGAGAGGGCCTGGTTAGAGGATTGTAGACAGACCAGCATCACTCAGGTGCAAGGTAGTTGCTGGCTTCAGAGGGTCACCCATGCAACAGGCAGCTAATCAGCAGAAGAACTTGTATTTGCTTTCAATACCACCCTTACTGCAGTATTCCCCACCAACCCACCTGCCTGAATAACTCACATTCATCCTTCAAAATCTAGCTCAAAATGACCTTCAGGGACCCTCCAACCCGCTTCTCATGGCAGAGCCCCCATGCTTGCCATGTTCATGTGTTCTGTGCTGCATGGCCTTCACCGCACTGTAATTAACTGGTTTATAAGTTGGTTTGTGTGCTTCTCCAGAGTGCTTAGTGGGTGCCCCCTCATTCCTTTACTTAATTAGTTAGAGGTAGCAAGTTGAGTAATTGAGCAGGGGAGGCAGGATATAACACAATAGGGGTAGGTGGGATTACAGGGAGCTGAAGGACACACACCCGTCTCAAGTGGGAGGATGCTCCTCGGCTGATTGCATGTACCCAGTGGTGCCAAATCCAGCCATTTTTCAAGAGATCTGAACATTCAGATTCACATATTGGATGTTTTTTCCAACGTTTGCCACTAATTCCATTTGGGAAATAAAGATGCAGCATATATCTGCAGACAGGATCTGGTTTTAATTCATTCCCAGAGGTAATCAGAAACCCATCTTGGTTTACTGAGAAGGGAGTTAACAATCAAAAGGATGCTAAGCTCTCAATAGACATTGTTGAGTTGAACTCAGGTGCCCCAAGAAAACTCATCCTAGTGCTGTAGGAAAGGAAGAAGGATTTTCCGGGGCGGGTGGGGAGGGCAGAGCCTACCCTTCCATCTGCTGTAGGAGCCACTCCTGGTTGGGCAATGGACTGTTTTGCAGCCTTTCTTGATATTGCTCAAACTGAGCTGGCTTTGATATTGTTTATGGCCATCAGAATGGTGTATTTGTTGTTATTGTCTCTCTACATTCCATAGATGTAAGACACCAGCTATTGTGAAACATATAATCTAAGAGATCCGATATCATCCCTGCAGTTTCAGTCACTGGTGACTATAACTGTCCCCTTCTGGTTTAGAGGCTAAACAACCCCCAGAAATAGGACTTGTTTTGTTTTGTTTTTGGTTTAAAGGATGTTCACAAGATATTAACAGTAGTCACTCATTCAACAGATATTAAGCACCTGCTATCTGGTACACATTGCAGATACAATGATGGTGAAAACATAATTACCTCAGTGGTATCATTGTAGAGATTTTTTACTCTCTGTGCTTTTCTGATCATGTATCATTTTTTACAATCAGAAAAAAATAAGAAAACAATTTCACTTGCAAAAAGAAAAGAACAGTTTTGCTTTGCTTTGAAAAAATGATCCCCCAAAGAAGAGAAGAATCATCCTGGGGTTTTATTTTTTAATAAATGTTAAAAAGAGGAATGGGAATCCAGTAAAAGAACTAATACAAAGGAAAAAAATGAATAGTTTGAAAGCTCTTTACAAGTCATCAAATCCAGTGGATTCATTTTATTGAAGAGAAAACTTAAGTAAGATGAGCACACACCTTGGTCAGGGTCATACATGTGACCTCGTCGGGCGGAACAGACAGCCCCAGAGCTTCTGCCTCCCAGCTCTGTAAGCTTTTCCATTACACCAACTTGACTCTTTGTAAACATTAATTTGGTTGAGACAGTCTCTTCTGATTCATTTTAAGGCAGTCTGCATATATTTTATTGGGTAAATCTGCCATTTATCCAAATCTATATGTAGCCCGTTTCTTTCCAAAAATCTAAGCTCTTCCAAATTGCTGAGTCAGAGAACATCTCAGTATTTATAACTCTTTAGTTGCTTCTTTATATTTATACAATATTCAGAGAAGTGTCTCAGAAACCAGTGAACTAATTAAGTTGTAATGAAGGTAGTGACTGTTTCTGTCAAAATCGATGCTCTACTCCTTAGCACCCAGCACAATGCCAGACACATAGTTAGGTGCTCAATAAGTACTTGCCAAATGAATAAATGTGAATGGGTAGGAGAACTGAGATTTTTCTATCCATGAGGGATTACTTAAGATGTTGTTTTCCATAAGTCCCCACTGAACTCCAAGCTGGTACAGCTAACAGCCTACCTGACATCTTCAGTTGAATATCTAATAAACACCTGCAACTTAACATGTCAGAGTTAAACTTCTGATTTTACCCCTTAAACCTAATCATTCTCCAAATAAATGGCAGCACCAAAGGACAGAAACTTAAGGGCAATCTTGACCTCTGTCTCTCACACTTTTCGTCCAATTCACCAACAAACCCTGCAGCTCTTCCTACAGACTGTCCCCTGAATCCTGCCTTGTCTCACAACCTCCACCAGTACCACCCTGGTCCAGAAGCTAACTCCACCTGGACTCCTGTAATAGCCTCCTAGCTGCTCTCCCTGATTCTCCTCTTACTCCTTTAATCAGATCGAGTTAATCTGTCATTCCCCAGTGCAAAACCCTCCAATGGCTTCTCATCAACTTAGAAAAAAAAATCCAAAGTCCTTGCCATGCCTTACAGATCCTATATGATCTGGCCTTGTACTTCCTCTGTGACCTTGTTTCCTAACACTCCTCTCCCTCCGTGTGCACTAACCAAAAGGGCGAATTTGCTCTTCCTTGAATAGGCCTTGCATATGCCCACCCCAGGGCCTTTTCATCAGCTGATTTCTCAGCCCGAAAGTTTCTTTCCTCATTCTCATAGTTTGCTCTTTCCTTCTACTTAGATCAGAGCTCAGATGTCATCTCATCAGAAAGGCCTTCTCTTATCTTGTATAATGCCTCCCCTTAACCTGTTTCATTTTTCTTCATTGCATTTAATTACTACCTAATATTATACATGTTTATGTATTGTGTGTCTCCTACTATAATACAGGTTTCATGAGGTCTGGCAGGAACTATTTTGTTTATCACAGCCTTTAAAACAGTGCAGGGGATATAATATGTACTCAATAAACATACTGAAAAGAAGGAAGAAAGAGGGAGAAAGGTAGGGAGGAAGAGAGGAGAGGGGGTGGGGAGAAGGAAGAGAGGGAGGTGAGGTTAGAAAGAAAGCTTACTGGACCTTTTCATCCCTTGCTGTCTAACCTGACATTACCAATCTTACAGGAAGATGAATTATCAAGAATGATTCAAAGGACCTGAAAGGAAACTTCCAAACCTTAGAAGGTTACAATATAACAGCCCTGGGCATAGGTTGCCCCAATAATGTCTTCCAAACTAAGTCCAGTGCAAGAAACTTTATTTCACTTCCTAAAGGTACACCACTTTGCACTTGTACTCTGTAAATTTGATTTGGATGTTGGATGTTGTTTATATACCCAAAAGCATGTAAAAGATAGTGAATTTTTGTCCTCCCCCTAAAATTCTAGCCAATACACTTAGATCTGTTTAACGTCTGTGAAGTCATTGGAGTTTCTTTAATTCATTGGTTTTCCTCACTGCCTCTCCCCTCTTTCTTCTATCCTTGGAGACTCTGATTAAGTTATTCCCCTTCTTCAGTCTCTTCCTCTGTACAACTGGGATAATCATAATAACTTCTAGAGAGTGGTTGTGAGGTTTAAATGAGAGGATAGGAGTAGTGCTGACAACAGGGTCTGGCACATAGTAGGTGCTCAATAAATGCTAAGTGTTGTTATGTTTATTACCAATCACGATTCTTGCCCAGCTTCTAGTTTACTTTCAAGTAAAAAATCTAATCTTTTCACCTCTACAGTCAGGGCCCTACCAGCTACATCCTCTCCAGGTCTGAGTTGACAACCTCACTTCTTGTTTCTCCCTGACATTAATGCTAGGCTTTAGGTGAACTTAATTTATTTTCTAACTCCATCTGACATTTAAATTTCCTACTCCAGTCCTTTAGGCATCTCATTCGACTCCTTTTCTTTCATGCTCCAGCCTTTAATTTTATTTTTTAACATTTAAATTTATCTGATATTTTCTGAAATATGTTAGACCTCTTTAGCCAGCAAGTTTTGAAACTAATTAACTTTCACATTTTTAAATGCTTTTTAGTGATTTTACAGAGAGGAAGCGAGAAGAGAAAGAAACATGGATATGAGTTGCCTCCTGTCAGCACCCCAACTGGGGACCAAACCCGAAACCTGGGAATATGCCCTGACTGGGAATCAAACTAGCAACCTTTTGGTGCACGGGACAATGCTCAACCAGATGGCCACACTCTTTTTAAAAAAAAAAAAATCTTTAAAAAACATCTTTATTGAGATATATCATGCAGTAAATTGTTCCATATGGATACACCTGTGAAATCACCAAGTGATTCACAGATCAAGATAAAAAAACATTTCCAGTAACCGAGAAGGTTCCCTCAAGTCCATTTCCAGTCAATACCTCCCAAAGGAAACCACTGCTCTGACAATATTGCTATTGATTAGTTTTTACTGTTCTTTAGCTTTTCTCACTCAATTCTACATCTTTGAAATTCTTCCATTTTGCTGCTTGTGCATTTAGCTTTTCTCACTCAATACAGGGTCTTTGAAATACTTCCATTTTATTACTGGGACTATACCATTGTGCAAATATGCCACAATTTATCCATTTTTTGTTGATGGATATTTGGATTGTTTCCAGTTCGGGGCTGTTATAATAAAGCTGTATGAACATCCTTAAACAAGTCATCAGGTGGATATAGCGCTTTTTTCTCTTGTAGCTGTGCCCAGGTTCAGTTGCTGGATCATAGGGTGAGCATATGTTCAGCTTTAGCAAATCCTGCCAAACAGTTTTCCAGAATGATTGTATCAAGTTATACTCCCACCAGTCACATGTGAGAGGTCCAGTTGCTCCACATCCTTAAGTAATTGATGGTGTCAGTCTTTTAATTACCATTCTGCTGGGTGTGAAGTGATATCTTGTTTTAATTTCCCTGAGAATAATGATGTTGAGCACCATTTTATATGCTTTTGACCACTTGGATAACTTTTTAAAAAGTATTTGTTCAAGTTTTGCATCATTTTAAAAAATTGAATTTTAATTTGATTTTTAGGAGGAGTTCTTTATTATATATATATATAAACAAATTTCTCCTCCCAATCTGTGACTCACCTTTTCACTCTCCTACTGATGTCTTTGATGAATACATTATTTTTTTCTTTTTGAAAAAAATTTTTTATCGAATTTATTGGGGTTACATTGGTAAATAAAATTATATATGTTTCAGTTTTACAATTCTATTAACACATCATCTGTATATTGTATTGTGTGTTCATCACTCCAGGTCAAGTCTCCTTCCATCACCATTTGTCTCTTGCTTTACCCTCTTCTACTCTCCCAGCCCCTTTTCCTCTGGTAATCACCATACTGTTGTCTGTATCTGTGAGTTTTGTTTTGTGCATAATCCCTTCACCTTTTCCTCCCAACGTCCTAACCCCCTTTCCCTTTGACAGCTGCCAGTCTGTTCTCTGTATCTATGAGTCTGTTTCTATTTTGTCTCTTAGTTTATTTTGTTCACTAGATTTCACATATAAGTGAAATCGTATGGTATTTGCTTTTCTCTGACTGGCTTATTTCACTTAGCATAATACTGTTCAGGTCCATCCATGATGTCTTTTTTTATGGCTGAAAAGTATTCCACTGTGTAAATGTACCACAGCTTTTTTAATATACTTATCTCCTGATGGGCACTTGGGCTGCTTCCAAATCTTGGCTATTGTAAATAACATTCCAATGAACATAGGGGTGCATATATCCTTTCAAATTAATAGAATAGTCATTCTTAATTTTAATGAAGTTTGATTTATCAGCCTTCTCTTTTTAAAAATACGTTTTCTTGATTTTAGAGAGAGTGAGGAAAGGAGAGAGAGAAAAACAGAGGTGGTGCTGGAGCAGCGAGCCTCCTTCACATCCCCACTGGGATCGAGCCTGCAACCCGGACATGTGCTCTGATCCGGAATCAAACTAGTGACCTTTTGGTGCATTGGACTAAGCTCAACCAACTGTGCCACACTGGCCAGGGCTCAACCTTCTCTTTTATGGTGAGTTCTGTTTGGAAATCTTTGTAATCATGATACTGTCCTCCTATGCTTTCTTCTAGAAGCTTTTCTTTTCTCTTTCACATTTAGGTCTATGATCCACCTCAAATGCATGCATTTCTTTAAAAAAAAAAAACAACTCAAAATTCAGTTTTTCAGAGACTCATTCATTCATTCATTCATTCTCTCAATCACTTATTCATTTAACAGAATTTTTAATCACCTATCATATATCAGGCACTTGTGGGAGAACAAAAGCAATTAGAGTCAACATTTAAGGCACTTACTAGCCAGCAGGGGAAAGGATGAGACTTGCACATAAACAACATCTAGAAAGTAGTAATTTAGTTGGAAAATATGAGATGGCCTAATTATTCAGATGTGCCGCCCAGAGTCATTTTCTCTTTGAACACAGGCAGATAGATTACATTTCCTACATGCCCGTGATCCTGTCTTTCTCGTCCTTCATTGGCCTCCATGTCCTCCAAGTAAAAGTCCTAGTCCCTGTGCTTGGTACATGAGGTGTCCCACCATCTGGCCCCTCCTCACTCCTGACCCTCATCTTCTAGACTCCTCCATCTCCATCCCACAGCCTCTGCACAGACACCTGAGCAGAGCGAGCTGTTCATCCTGCCAGCTCTTTGTCTCTGCTTTCCTTCTGCCTGGATTCCTCCCATGACACTGATGTCTGAATATCTGCTCACTGCTCCAGCACCACCTCTGTGAAGTCTCCCCTGGTTCCTTTCTGTCTCATTGTTTGTGCCTTGAAGTCTACCTCTGGAGCTAGACTGGTAGGTTTGAACCCCGCTTGTCACTTTCCAGCTCTGTGACCCTGGGCATGTTACCTAAACTGCCAACCAAGTCTCATGTTCTTCAGTGGGAATGGTTGTGGATCCTGGTATGGATGGTTTTGTGCAGAATAAATGAGATTATCCAGATGCAATTGTTTATTCTAACCATCATACAAATGACATTTATTAGCTAATATATTGGTCTTTGCAGTAGACAGTATTTTCTTTAGATTATAAATCACTTCCTTAATTTTTCTACAATTGCCACTGGGACTAGTACCCACCTGTGGAGGTCCTAGTGCAGTTCTCTATGCAGGGAACTTTATGTCCATTACCCCAATGAATCTTTACAGCAACTTACAAGGTAAGGACGAGGATCTCCAGGCTATGGTTTGAAAAACTGAGGCTCAGACAGCTGAAACTCTGTCCCATGTCCCTCAGCTGATTTGTTGAGGAACCAGGATTTTGACTCCCTGCTTCATTGCAAAGTTTGTGAGCTACTAATTACATATCCCATCACATCACAGTGAGCTCACATTTGATGAATAGAATGGAGTCTAATAAACCCAGAACCTACCCAAGTTTGGTAAAAGGAGCATGGGCTTATCTGCACTGCTAAGTCTCGAATGTGACCATCAAAGGTCAAGCAACCAGAGGCTGAGACCCTCCCAGCAAACAGATAGCATCTAGAGCAGGTGCTTTCCACTTTTCCCTCTTGGGAAATGGCGGTTTCATCATCAATAATTTATACTCTGTGACTTCAAGGTGTGCTCTTTAATTGACACAGTGCTACCTTTCCAGAGGAACAGGTTGTCACTTTTCACAAAATTTGCCCTATTTAATGAAACTTTGTTGTCTAATTACAGACCATTTCCTCTATTGCTGTATCATAGTCCCAACCAGCAGTCTTAGAAAGATTGCTTTCAAACAGACTCCGGAACCTTGACCTCTCTAGCCCAGTTGTAAATGTCTTGAGAGCTGGGACCCCATCGTACTTGTCTGTGTCTCCTAGGCCACCTGACTTAGTTAGGCAGGAATTCAATAATTATCTGTTTACTTGTTTCATGCTGGGTACTGGGCTAGGCCTTGGGAGGGAGAAAGGAGGAAGCAGATTCAGATCTTGCCCTCCAGGAGCTTCTGGTCCAACCCAGAAGATAAGACTCAAACATAAGCAACAAACATCTGATATGGGAAATGGGGGATGTGGTAGGGATTGTAGCAGAGAGCTACACTGGGATATACCCCCGTCCCAAAGCATCACTTGTACTTCAAGATTACTGGGGGATGCTCGGCTGGCATGGCTCAGTGGTTGAGCATCAACTGATGAATCAGGAAGTCACAGTTCAATTCCCAGTCAGGGCACATGCCCAGGTTGCAGGCTCGATCTCCAGTGTGGAGCATGCAGAAAGCAGCCTATCAATGATTCTCTCTCATCATTGATGTATCTATCTCTCCTCCTTTCCTCTCTGAAATCAATAAAAAATATTTTTAAAAAAAGATTGCTGGGGAATTCTTTGCAAGTATGAGCATGTTACAGTTCTATAACATATCATCTGTTATGTGCATGCATTTTAGGTAAAACAAATTTCAAGGTGCTATATTTGGTAGACCCTTCCCCTTGCCTTCCTCCTAGGCTAGGTGGCTCCCTCTCCTCTGTCTTGAGGAATGTTTTGGTGGGTGATAAGCATGACTGTTGGAATCAGGCAGAATTAGGTTTTCAATCACTTTCCAGCTATGTGAATTTGAGCAAGTGGTCTGAACTCTCTGAACATGAGTTTATTCATGATTTTATGAGGTTTATGAAAATCAGTGTTTTACATAAAGCTTTTGTCATATATACAGTAGCTTTTATGCATGTTGTGAAAAAATGAATGTTCATGGGACAGATGGATGGATGGACGGATGGACGGATGGATGGAGTAGAGAACAAGTCAGTCTGTTGCCACATAGCAAAAAAAAAAAAAAAAAAAAAAAAGGCACATATTCCCTTGGTCATTAATACTTTGCAATTCTATGGCATTTTGTACCCTTGAAGCACTTTCGTATTCACACAAAAATCAAAGAAAGTAGAGCCATCTCAATTCTGCCTCTGAGAAAAAAATGAGGCCTCAAGAAAAGCCCAGAGTCTTGCCAAAACTGAGATTGGTCAACTTGAAACTGCACCTGGTTCAGCATCTTTAGCACAATAACTTGGGGACGTGTTGGGGGTAAGGATGAGGGGAAGAGGACATGCCTTTCAAATTACTGCCTGTCCTTTCTGAGCTGTGTACAGCCTGCTAATTGAGCTACATGTCATGGGCCATAAAATTCCAGAATCCACACAGCTGGGGCAGGGCAGAAGTTCTTCACTTTCCCTGTTGAGAAACTGAAACAAGCTATGGACTTGAATCTCCTTAACATACATACACACATAAATTCACATGCAACTTCAGGAAGCCTGTGGGCACCCTGAAGGCCCTCTACTATGCCCCCTCAGGTGCTCAAGACCCCTCTACAGCAGACATCCTGAGCCTGACCAACTGCAGAAACCACAAACTCATTAACTCCAGGCAGAGAAGTAGAAACAGTACATCCAACGTAGCAAACCTCAGCAACTTCAGCCAGGGCCAGCCTACACTCCCAACTCTGCAATCATCTCAATTCTGGAAAATTTATCTTTCAATGAATATCCAAAGCCAAGCCATCCTTTTCTCTACCAGCTTTTGGAAAGTTTTGGTGGAAATCAAAATTGAGGTCATCTGTGTTTTAAAGATGAAAATTGCCAGCGTGTTAATGGAACAGGGTGGAGACTGGTGAATAGGATAACACATAGTTATCTAGAATCAACTGGCTTCACCAAGGGCAATGCCTTCACTGTCATGTAAGCCAAGATCAGGTGTGAAAGATAAAGAACCAGACTCGCTGCTGGAAGGAAACTTGTTAAGGTCATTCACATACTCATTCAACACTTGCGTATTGAGCAGCTACTATGTGCCAGGCACTGTTCTAGACCCCTAGGATATATGTGATACTAAAACAGAGAAACATTCTTGTCCCACATATAATCGTTGAGCTTATATCCTAGTGAGGAAGATGAACAAATACCCCTAAGTGTAATAAATAAATTGTACAGTACATCAGAAAGCAAAAAGTGCTGGTGGGGAGGGGGAAGAAAGGAAGTCAATCAGGATAAAGGGATTGGGGGGCGTGTGATGGAGGAAGCAAGTTGCAACAGGGTCAGGAAATCTTCACTGAGGTAAGACTTGGGTGAGGTTTGGGCAAGGCTTGAAGACGAGGAGGCTGCCAAGAAGATGCCAATAACAATACTAAATGGCTAATATTCAGGCATTCACTCACAACTGTGTATTGGGTGCATGAAGATCTGCTTGAGGTAGGCTGAATAACAGCCCCCAAACACACCCAGGTCCTAATTCCTGGAACCTGTGAATGTCACCTTTAGGGCAAAAGGAACTTTGCAGATGTCATAAAGTTAAGGATTTTTTTTTTAAAAAAATTCTTTTATTTTAAAATGTTTTTATTGATTTGAGATAGAGAGAGAGGGAGAGAAACATGGATCAGAAAGCACCATGGATTGGCTGCCTCCTGCATGCCCCCTACTGAGGATCAAGCCCACAACCCAGGCATGTGCCCTGACCAGGAATTGAACTGACAACCTCCTGGTGCATGGGACGACGCTCAACCAACTGAGGACACCGGTGAGGGCAAGTTAAGGATTTTATGATAGGGATATTATCCAGGATTTTCCAGCAGGCCCTAAGTATATGCATTAGGGGCCTTATAAGCGGGAAACAGAGGGAGACTTGACTATAGAAGGGAAGAAAGTGATGTGACTATGGAAGGAGGGGGAGAAGGGTGATGTGATGTGATGTGATGTGAAGCCGCCAGCCAAGGAATGAGGAAGCTGGTAAAGTCAAGCAAACAGACTCTCCCCTAGAGCCTCCTCCTGACACCTTCATGTTATTCCCATAGAACTCATTTGGACTGCTGACCTCCAGAACTGTAAGCATAAACCTGTGCTGCTTTACGCCTCCACATTTGTGGAAATTCGTTGAAGCAAATTACTACAAGTGCTATTGTAGACAAGGATATAGTAATGCGCCAAAGTGACAAAAATCCCTGCCATGTGACGTCCTATCCTTGATCACTTGTTCTGTGCCCTGGATATGCAGAATCCCTTTGCACACCAGTGCTAGGAGATGGTTGTTACACGAGGCTGTGTAACTCAGAGACCTTGTTCTTTAACCATCCGAGGGTCTTCTGGTCATGCCCGATTAGACTGGGTTTGTGGCTCGATTTGCTCATGTCACCTCCGATGCCATTGGACTCCTGGGTGGATTGTACTACTCTGGGTGCCTGGGAAGCTAACCCCTTCCTCTCTCACCACACCAGGAGTAAGGCTCTTCCCAAAGAAAGCGTAACGTCCTTCATTCAAGGTTATATGAATAGCATCCTCTACGTGAATTGCCCACATAATCTTAGCTAACTCAGAGGTGGGACTATGTGGCAGGCACTTCTTCTATGGGTTTTCAGAACAAATTTAGCCCTATAAGGTGGGTTTCTAGTATTCTCCCCATTTCACAGATGAGAAAACACAGGCACAGAGAGATTAAATAACGGTCAAAGGTCATATGATCAGTAGGGATTGGGTGCCAAGATTCAACCTCTTCACTGCTTTTAAGGCTTGTTAATAAAAATGAAGTAGTGAGCATCTGCTATGTATCAGATACTCTTCATTTAAGCTTCACAACAACTCTTTGAATGAGAGAAAAGTACTATGTCTATTTTATGGATGATGAAACTGAGGACAAAGAGGATAAAACCCAGGCTGTGAACCTGGAGCCCATTCTCACCTATTGTGCTGTCATGTAACTTAAGCACCCACTTTGTCCCAGGAACTGTACCAAGCCCCCAAGATGACGTGAATAAGATTAAGTCAATAAAAGTAAATGGTTAAGAAGTTGAACTTTGTACTAGACTCATTGGGGTGATTACTTCGTAGGTTATAAATTTGTCTAATCACTGTACTGTATACCTAAAGCTAACAATATTATATATGGCAACTATAACTGAAATTTTAAAAAATTTTAAATAATAAAAATGCCCCAACCCCATCCCAAAGAAATTGGATTTTGGAGTCACAGGAACCATCTGTTTGATCTTGGACAAGTTACTTAACTGTTCTGATACTCAGTTTTCTCACCCATAAAATTGGGAATGGCACTAGGATTTACCTCAGGGTTGTTGTGAGGATTACATGAGAACCACCATGTGAAGTGCGTAAGCACAGTGTTTGGCACAGCGTGAGTTGTCAATACACATCAGTTGTTGTCATATTATTGCTATTATTATAATAAGAAAGCTCAGTTCCTGGCCTTAAATAGAGAAGAATGCACCGACGATGTAGACATTAATTATAATGGTAATTTAGAGAACCCTGACCTAGGGTTAAACCTCTTGTTTGCATAACCCAAATGTCAGACTGAAGGTGAAACCAGGGAACCCATCCATGTCTTTTACCTCTCCCGAAGACACCTGGAATAGAGTAGGAGATCTAGGAATGTTGGTCACTTTTAATCCTCTTGGAACACAGTGGATGTACTTAAAGAAAGAAAATTCTAGCCTAGCTGGCGTGGCTCAGTGGTTGAGTGTCAATCTGTGTGAACCAGGAGGTCTTGGTTCAATTCCAGGTCGGGGTATATGCTCGGTCCCCAGTTGGGGGCAGGCAGGAGGCAGCTAATCAATGATTCTCTCTCATCATTGATGTTTCTATTTCTCTCTCCCTCTCCCTTCCTCTCTAAATCAATAAAAAAATATTTTTTTAAAAAAGAAAATTCTAGAAAATCCCACCAGGGCGTATGAGTCTGACTTGAGCACTTATATGCTGGATTTACCTGGTGCTCCACCAGGACCCTGTGATGGAGATGAGGAAGAGTTCTAAATCTCCATTGCAGAAAGAGCCATGGCAACCACCACTGACAGAGGATTCCATCTTGGTCTCCAGGCCTGTGAACCAAGGCTTTGCTGGGACCAGTAGAGGACTGCCCCAGAGTTGTTTCTCACTGGTTGAAGGAAACATCTTCTAGGGAATGATGGAGAAATAGGGGCTACATTTTTTTCTCTTCCTGGAAGATTTATAAACCCTAAAATGTGACTTTTATGCTGGGACAAGATATCCATATGCAAAAGAATGAAGTAGGACCCCTACCTGGTACTGTATATAAAATTTAACTTGAAGTGGATCACAGTGCTAAATGTAAGTGCTAAAACTGTAAAATTAATAGGAGTAAATCTTTGGGACTATAGCTTGAGCAGCCATTTCTTAGATTTGACACCAAAAGCAGAAAAGATAAAAATTAGATAAATTGGACTTCATGAAACTTTAAGAATTGGTGTATGTCCAAGGGCACCATTAAGAAAGTGAAAAGACTACATACAGAATAGGTGAAAATATTGCAGATCATATGTTTATAAGGGACTTAAATCCACAATATATACAGAACTCTTACAATTCAACAATAGAAAGACAAATACCTCAGTTTATAAATGGCAAAGGGTTAAGAGATTAACCAAAGAACTTACTTATATGCACAGCCCATGGACACAGACAACAATGTGGTGAAAGCCTGGGTGAGGTAGGAGCTGGGTGGAGGGGGGCAAAGGAAAGGGAAATGGGATGTCTGTAATACTGTCAACAATAAAAATATACATATAAAAATAAAAATGGCAAAGGATTCGAGTGGATATTTCCCCAAGACAATGTACAAATGACCAGTAAACACATGTGAGATGTTCAACAGCATTAGTTACTAGGGAAATGCAAATCAAAACCACAATGAGACTCCATTGTATCTAGGACGACTAAAATAAAAACAGCAGACAATAACCAATGAGGGAGGATGTGGACATACTGAAACTCTCATACCTTGCTGGTAGAATTGTAAAATGGTATAGCCACTTTGAAAACCAGTTTGGGAGTTTCTCAAAATGTTAAACATAGAGTTATCATATGACACAGCAATTTCACTCCTAGGAATAGACTCAAAGAGAACTAAAAACATATGCTCACATAAAAAGTTCACACATGAATGTTCACAGCGGCCTTATTCATGATAGTCCCAAAGAGGAAACAACCCAAATATCTACCAGCTGACAAATGGATAAGCAAAATATGGTCTGTTCATACAGTGGAATGTTACTTAGCCAAAAAAGGAATGAAGTACTAGTTCATGTGACAACATAGAGAAATTTGAAAACATTATGCTAAGTGAAAGCAACCAGTCACAAAGAACCCAAACATTGTATGATTCAATGTATATGAAATGTCCAGAATAGGGAAATCTATATATAAAGTAGAAAGTAGGTTTGTGGTTGCCTAGAACTGGGGAAGAGGGGTGCAGAATAAGGGGTGACTGCTAATGGGTACAGGGTTCCTTTTGGGAGGTGATGAAAATGTTCTAAAATTAGTGGCAATAGTTGCACAATTTAAAAGATACTAAAACCATTAAATTGTACACTTTAAATGAGTGGATTTTTATGGTATGTGAATTAGATCTCAAAAAAAAGGTATTATTTTAAAAAATGACTGTCCATCCTTGAAGAAGTCGCTGGAGACTTCTCTTCAGTTAATGCCAATTCCATGCCACCTGAGAATAGGTAAATTGGGGGTCTGGTTGGAACTTGTCTTTTCTGTGGTCCTCCTTTTTCAAGTTTCCCATGTTGTCTCCTGATTCCAGATCCAGGCACCACCCCTTTCTTTATCGGGATCACCCATATCACCTAGTTACCTGGTACTATCCTTCACATGTCAGCTGTCCCTGGCTCCCAGGCACAGCATTTTCTTATCCCCATCCCACTGAATTGTGTTGGCTTATTTCCTTGGTACTGTGTCCTGTACTATGCCACTCGCTCCCTGAGGATAGTTGAGATACTGGTTTTGCTTACCATTACATGCCAACATGAAATGAATGAATGAATGAATGAATGAAATGAATATATGACTGAAAAGAACAAGTATATGTATTGAGTGGAAAGATACAGAGAATAAGAAAGAATAAGGAAATGGAAGAAGGGGAGATTTGGACTAAAGTCATATTAGCATGTACTCATACCCACTTTTTTTCTGTTTCTGAGAAATAAGGATTTCTCAGCCCTACAGCCACATTGATCATTTGAGTCCCTCAGATTCTAGAATGGCTACCTGGTTTCCTATGAATCAAACCAAACCCATTGGCCTTTCAAAGAACACCCTAAACCTTGTTTTTCTAACTTTGGCTGAGAAATCCTAAATTGGGAATCTAGCCAAAGAAAATAACAAGCACCTGAACACAGAGCCGGGGAGAGGGGTGAGCTCTTGAAACCCAGGCACAGAATTACTAAACTGGCATGACTTGTAATAGCCAAAACCACCACCAACTTAAATGTCCAGCAGCAGGGTAGTGCACATTATGTCACGTCCCAAAGATGAAGTAATATATACTCATTAGAAGAATTTAGTGACCTAGGAAAATGCGTGAATCATTCGTTGTGAAAAAACGACAACAGGTTATTAACGGACGAGTAGATGAGAAAGTGATTGCTAATATGCAAACTGTGCACACACAAAAATTTTTAACTGGGGAAAAAATACCCACACCAGAATGATTGAGGGGTTTCCTTTTTGTGGTGTCTTCCTCATTTCTTTTTTTTTAAAAAAAAATATATGTTTTTATTGACTTTAGAGAGAGAGGAAGGGAGGTAGAGATTAAGAGAGAGAAAAATATCAATGTGAGAAAGAAACATCAGATCAGCTGCCTCCTGCATGCCCCCTACTGGGGATGGAGCCCTACTGTCAGGAATGGAACGGGTGACCTTTTGGTACAACAGAGCGACACCAGCCAGGGCCTTCATTTCCTTTTCTTAATGTATCCAGGTGTTCTACAATGACCATATAGGACTTTAATAACCAGAGGGAGGGAAATCCCCCAGTTCTCTCACTCCACTGCTGTTTCTTAGGAAATTCACTCTCCACCTGCTTCTTTCAGTTAACCCACATCCACCTGCAAATCCTCATCTTGAGCTGCACCCTCAGCCTACAAGGACTTTGCTGGGTGCTCTGTCCAACCACTTCTAGGAAGCCTTTCCTGATCACCAGAAGGAGAAGAGGCTGGCTGGGGCCCCACAATGCCACCACATATCCCTCTGCTCATCTTTGTCTGAGGAAATCTCCAGCTTCTTGGCTGGTGCTTGACCTCAAGAGACCATTTCCCAGCAGCTGGCGTAGCCAGGCCTGTGTGCATCTGCACCTGGCTGATGAGTCTACACCCCTAACCACTATGGGAAAACAGTCTGGCGATTCCTCAAAATATTGAGAATAGAGCTAACATATGACCCAGCAATCCCTCTCCTGGGTATATACCCGAAAACCTTGAAGTCATATAGTCACAAAGATATATGCACCCCTATGTTTATTGCAGCATTTCTCATGGTGACCAAGACACGGAAACAACCAAAGTGTCCTGTGATAGAGGACTGGATGAGGAAGATGTGGTTCATATACACAGTGGAATTCTACTCAGCCATTAGAAAGGATGAAATAGCGCCATTTGCAACAACATGGATGGACCTTGAAAACACTACGCTAAGTGAAATAAGTCAGTCAGAAAAAGCTAAGAACCATAAGATTTCACTCATATGTGGTATATAAAATGGAAACTCGTGAACAGAAACAGCAATGTGGTGGTTGCCAGGGGGAAGGGGGTGGGAGGTGAAGGGAGTCCTAATATATAGTGACAGAAGATTTGACTTTGGGTGGTGGGCACAGGGTGCAATATACAGATCTTGGAACATAGAAACCCACACCTGAAACCTCTATGCTAATGTTAACCAATGTCACCCCAATAAATTTTAAAACATTTTTAAATGAACCCCCAGAAGGAAGTTGGTGTTGAGGCCATGGTCTCACACTTATTGCTGGATAATGAGGAAGGTGGCCGTGACTTTTCTGTCTGCATGTCCTGATTTGCCATGGGAAAGACTTCTCATTTAAAAACCACCCAAACAGTCTTCAAACAACTTAAGAAGTGATCAAAGGTGTTTGTCTTTAACCTGGACAAGCAACCTTCTTAATGGAGTCAGCCCAATGCTTGGTAACTTTGGTTGGGAAGAAATGAACACGAACCAATACCGCTGATGTAGCTCGAATGCACTTAGATTTTCCGTGAGTTGAGTTGTCTGGGGATATAGATCCAGCTTGTTCCTGAATTGGAATCGACTTAGAGAAACCCTTGAAGGAAAAGGGGAGTGTGCCAGCAAACGCTTGAGAGCTTACCGTGTGCCTGGAATCCATCTTAGAGCACTTGTGAAATGTTGTGGCTTTCCCAGAGCAATAAACAGCTGAGTGATTTTTCCTGTAGAGCTTCCTGGTCACATACTCCACCCACCTGGAGCATAACAAGGAAGGCTCGAGGATAGGATGGACTGTCTTGTGGTGCTTTGAAGAAAGGCACATGCGTCTTAGCTCCTGCGGCATTTTGAGCTCGTTACCCTGACCTGTGTATGAAATGCGATGGAATTAAGGTACAAGAAAAGTCAGATATCATGGGAACTGACCTTTGGTGCTTTTGAAACTGAGAAAAAAGGATTTGTTGTGCCAAGCTTCCTCATCAGTCTGGTATTTCACCTCTCATCTTGAACAAGGTAAACAAACCACCACGGACATATTTTTCTTCCCCGCAGAACTGCACCCTTTTTCATGATTAGGTCTGGGTGCTGTTTGGCAATGGGAATTGAGTAGAATGGAGGTGGGGAAGCATTTTTTTATTCCGCCCTCTTCTCAAATATTTAAAGTAGAATAACTAGTAGGTGAGTGACTATCATTGTCACAACCCTTTTCCACTCCTGCCACCTGAATACGGACATCAATCACCCTTTTCTTCGGCCACCACAGATGGCATTTCCTGATGTGCCCTGCAAGACTAGAGGTGCCGAGACCTCTGGGGGAGAGTCTGAGGAAGATGGGATGGTCTTCATTCTGTCATCTTTAGGGTCCAGGTTTTTTTTTTTTTATGAGATCTGTAAGCTTTGCATGAAATGGAAATTCTGGGAGGACAGAAGAGGTTCCGAGGGACCAATAGGGGAAGAGCTAGGCTAGAGATCACAGATGGCAGGAACCTGCATGGGAATTTTGCAGGTTGTCATTGGGGTCCATGTGAACTGTCTTCCTCATCTTCCCAGGAGATCCTCAGTAAAATAAATATCCATTTCTTGTTGGTACATTATCGAGTTGAATCTGTTTGTTGAGGGAATTCATTCATTCAACAGATATTTATTGAGAACCTGAACCTGCCTGCAGTGTTCTAGATGCTGAGGATAAAGTAGTGAGTAAAACATACCCAACAAGGGAACAAATTGGATGAATCTTCAAGGAATTCTGCTGTGTGAGAACAGCCAATCCCTAAAGGTCAATATTGTGTGATTCCATTTACATAACATTTTCAAATGATAAAATTTTAGAAATGGTGGTTGCCAGGGGTGAGGTATGGGAGAGAGGTAGGTGTGGTGATAGACTAGCAACCCGAGACATCCTTGTGTGAATGTACTGTTATTCAGTATCTTGACTGTAGTCCTGGATACAGGAATTTATACATGTGATAAAATTGTATAGAACTACACACACACACACACACACACACACACACACACACACACACACTACACTGCCCGCCGCCCCCCGACCCCCCGACACACACAGGTAAAACTGGGAAAATCCAAATAATATCTGTGGATTGGTCTATGTCAATAGTCTGGTTGTGATGTTGTACTAAAATGTTACCATTGGGGGAAACTTTAAAGTTCATGTAGAACAGCGGTTCTCAACCTGTGGTGGTCGAATGACCTTTTCACGGGGGTCGCCTAAGACCGTCCTGCATATCAGATATTTACATTACGATTCATAACAGTAGCAACATTACATTTGTGAAGTAGCAACAAAAATAATTTTATGGTTGGGTCACAACATGAGGAACTGTATTTAAAGGGCCAGAAGATTGAGAACCACTGCATTCTCCGGTTATCATTTCTTAAAACTGCACATGAATCTATAATTATTCCAATAAAAGTTTAAATTTAAAAAATGTCCCTGACCTGATGGTGCCTACATTTGAGTAGAAACTAAGTATGGCTTCAGGGTAGCTGCAGGGCAAAAGCCAAGACCATCTGTCCCCCTCCCCCTTGGAGTATTCTTGCCCTGTCATCCTTGTGACGTGTCATGAATCCCCTCCGGTGACTGAATGCAATCTAGACTCGGGAGTAGGCAGGTGCAACACTAAGGGTGGAATCCCAGGCCTCCCTGACCCCCTGCCATAGGTATCTGGGAACTACCCAGCCTGCCTTTGGTTCTCTAAACCAGGCACCAGGCACAGCACTGGGGCTTGCAGTATTCACATGGGACCATGCTTGGCTTGCTCCTAGTTTCCTACATCCCCACCACCATGCTCCTTCCACCTCTGCCCCAAATGCCTGGTCTGTCCTAACAGCACATTCACCTTGGAGAACCTTCTTTCTTGTACACACGGGTGTGGCTTGCTGCCCTGGTTCTCAGCATCAGGCAAGTGCTCCTCAAGCCAGCCCTGGCCTGGGACTCAATCCTGGATCCTGGGCCCTTAGCCATGGCCAGTTGGATCAGTGTCCAGATCTTTAACCCCCTCCTGTAAAAGGCGATTCCCACACCCATCTGTTGAAGCTTTGCTGCACAATGAGCCATCAAGCTTACTACCAACCATCTAGCTCTGCCAATGTATTTTATTGCCTTAGAAGAACTTCAGAGGAAGGAAGCCATGTAAAAATAAAATAAGGTCTGAAGAGACTTTAAAGTTTTTATTATTTTATAGTATGTCATGCCTTGCATAGAATGACCACAAAGCAACATGCCTTCCTGGCCACATAATTTACTAACAGGGCATGGTGAGAAGGCTGGAACTCCCAGACATACAATGTAGCCCACTGGAAAGAATGGAGGGAGGAAAGGGAGAGAAGGGGACAGAGGAAGAAGTAAAGATAAATGTTTATCTCTTCTCTGTCATTCTAAGAGCGATGAATACATGACAACATAATTTCTGATTCATGGTCATTGTCTTTATAGGAAAAGAGCTTTCTTTCTTTCTTTCTTTCTTTCTTTCTTTCTTTCTTTCTTTCTTTCTTTCTTTCTTTCTTTCTTTCTTTCTTTCTTTCTTTCTTAATCCTCACCCAAGGATATTTTCCATTGATTTTTAGAGAGAATGGAAGAAAGAGGGAAAGACAGAGAGAAATATCGATGTGAGAGAAACACTTCGATTGGTTGCCTCCTGCACATACCGACCAGGGCCCGGGCCAAGGAGGAGTCTGCAACTGAGGTACATGCCCTTGACTGGAATCAAACCTGGGACCCTTCGGTCCAAGGGCCGACGCTCTATCTACTGAGACAAACTGGCTAGGGCAGAAAGGGGCTTTCTTAGAAGTGCTAGAGCTATCAATAAATATTTGATCAAAGCTCAAACAAGGTTTTTATGGCCAAAATGAAATGAAAGAAAGATACTGATAAGCTCTATCTCCAAACCTTTGTCTCAAAGCAAACACTGAAAGAATAAGCACCAAATGAAAGGTAGTACCCAGAGAGCGATCACACCTGTGTCCCCAGGGGCCTACCCATGGGGCCGCTCACGCCTGTCCTGTCTGCGATGAAGCCCTGTCCTGGACTTCCTGGGAAGGGGCCTGCTTCCTTGGGTCCCAGTCTGTGTCCGGGATGAATAACCCGTGGAGATCCAGGTGCATGTCCACATCAACATATGCACGAGCTAGTTCTGCAAAAGTTTTGGCATCCAGAATAAGCAGAAAAGGCAGCTTTTGGGGATCGGAGGAGACAATGGCCGATAAGAGAATTCCTTTGGGGAAACAAAAAGAGACACTTTGTAAAAGTGCAGCCTTGAACCTCCTCCAGCTGGAGGGACGAGCTTCTCAGCTATGTTTCCCCGTCCTCTATGAATGTCAGTATCTATCAAAATAGAAGGAAAGTGAATTTTATATTCTGTGTGAGCCGAAGAGAAAGATCAGGGAACTGGGAGTCAGGAGACCTGCTTCCAGCCCTGGCTAGGACAGTCCCTTTACCTCTCTGAACCTCAGTCTCCTCATTTGTAGGGTGGGATAATGTCCCTCCCCTCACAGGCTTGCTGAGAGGATCTCTTGCATGATGAATCATAAACGCACTTTGTAAATTACTGCATGTGCTTCAAAATGGCTATTTCTCTACTGTTTAGAAACTGATTATAGAGAATTGGTTTCGATGCTGCATTTAGGCTAATATGCGTCACTTGGCTAAATTCAGACTAGTTACACTCAAATGGCATTTGAATGAGCCCAATTCACCTCGAGGCAGCCTCAGCTTCCCCCTCTGTACAGTGGGAACTTTCTAAGCACTCACTCTCAAGGAACAGGGGGTTAAACAAAATAATGCACATAAACGTCCAGCTAACAGTTGTGCTTTGTCCCAGGGCCTCCCTGGTTTCAGAGTGGCTGAGCATAACTGAAGTCAGATTGGCTTGGTCTCAAACCCTATCTCTATAGGCACTGGGCGTGTGACCGTGGGCAAGTTACTTCATTCTTTTAGCCTCTCCTGTGGTGAAGTGAAGACAGTGCTCCTCCCTGCCCATGGAGAAAATGCATGGCACACACACTCAAAGCCCAGGGGAAGGCCGGCCTCAGCAGGAGGTGGTACCCACAACCCCCCACCTCGGAGATGACAGTGACACGGAGTCCCTAGCCTGGAGCCATGCCATGCATGATCAGTAGGTAGAAAACCGATCCCTTTTCACCTGAGGGAAGCAGCTGGCAGGCTCCGTGGGGCAGCCCCACCCAGGGTTCTTGTTACCATCCTTAGCACCCTCATGGGTGTAGGCAGGGCATTTCTGGGTCAAAGTCAGAATCAAGGAGGGAAAGGACCATCTGTCATATGGAAACCCAGAAAAGCAAGGTGGGCCTCAAACACACATTTCTAGGTGCTCCTTCCCCCAAAAGTTACACGCTTAGATAATGAAGAACTCTGACCCTGCCACGAAAGTGAATTTTAAAACCAAGATTCTACACTCTGGGAGAGGGTGGTGCTGCTCACTGGGAAGTGGGCTTTTGTGTAGCGAATAATTCAATGCCAGGAGGTGATGGCTAACCTGGGGCCAGCCAGATAACCTACCCTCACAAAGGGACTTAATGGAAGCTTTAAGCCAGAGTCAGCCTGACCTCCAGAGGGGCTGAAGACTAAAGGTCAACCACAGTTACGTGGCCAAGCCCCCCCCGACCCCCGACTCCCCACAGGCTCTGACACCAAGGCTCCGGGGAGTGTCCCTGGTCGGTGATACTCCACGGGTATTGTGGGGAGAAGGTGGCATCCATGACTTTCCCAGAGAGAACAACTGAAGCTCCATGCATGGAACTCTGCTGTACATTGCCCCCCACACCCCTTCTCTTTCGATCTGCATCCTTTCGCTGAGATCAACCGTAACCATGAGAGGAACAGTTTTCAGTGTGTTCTGTTGATCCCTTCTATTGAAACCAAGGGTGGTCTTGGGGGCCACAAAACTCGTAGTTGGTGTCAGAGGTATGGGTGGTCTTGAGGACTCCCTAACCCTGCAGTTCTGGATTCATACAAACCTGAGTTTCAAAGCGTGACTCCCCCAGCTGTGTGATGTGGGCGGGGCCACTGTCCCCAAATGATGTCTCTGTCTGAGGATGTGATCACAGGCAGAGTACAGTGGGTGGGCTCCCCGTCCCCGGGTCTTACCATCATCCTCCTCTTTGGCATCTGGTGTAGGCACAAACACGGGTTCCGACGGCCAGCAGTGCTCCTCTCCCCATCTTAAGAACGACTTTGTGAGAATGTCATATTTTAGTATCTGCACATCCAAAGAGGAGAACATGGAGATGACTTGTTGGAAAGCACGCTTATCCCACAGAGAAAGAGAATTAAGCCCCTCCAATGTAGACTCCAACATGACATCTTGGAGTCATGAAAGCAATGAGCTTCCTCCTCTAACTTGAAGCAAAGGTCCTCCTGCCACCACGTAGCTGACACTACACACTGAATTCTTTTCAAAACAAAAATCCTGAATTTATCTGGTGTTTGGTATCACATTGCAATTTTTCTATAGTTAAATAAACTAACATATTCAATGCAAACATTTAACGTATAATAAAGCCCTGGCTGGTGTGGCTCAGTTGGTTTCGCATCGCCCTGGGCACTGAAAGGTTGCTAGTTCAATTCCCGGTCAGGGCACATGCTCGGGCTGTTGGCTTGATCTCGGGCTGTTGGGGACTTGCAGGCGGCAGCCAATCGATCTCTCTCTCTCTCTCTCTCTTGCCTTCAACTTTTCCTCTCTCTAAAAATCAATAAAAAATCTTTTTTAAAAATAGAGTATAATACAATTCTTTTGTTGTTTTAAAAGTACAGATCGCTGGACTTCTCTTAATCACCAGGAGGCCTGCTTCCCTTAGGGTATGGGGTTAGTGGGAAGTCCCTTAGGGTGTACGTGGGGGTGTACATATGTGTGGAAAACTTTATTTTCTTAGTGTGTACTTTTTTGCAGTGTATATTTTTTTCAGACTTCCCATTGTATTGTTTAAAAATGAAGATAAAAGTGGCATCTGTACAGCACTTAGCCTATCCCGTGGGATACAGCAAGTGTTCCACAAATACTAGTTTGAACAAAACCACAACTAAATCTTCCAAGTTTCAGCTTTACCCTCCCTGCTTGAGCGGTTGGGCCGGGGATCCCCTGTATACTTCCTTATCCTCATTGCCTACTACCTTGTGGCACATAGTTGGTGTTCAAAAAACACATACGGAATGAAGAAATCAATGGACAAACTCCAGCCATGGCCTCTTTCCTGAGCTTCAGCCCACTAGGTACGGCTCCCTCCCTGGGCTCATCATTGCTTCAAATGTATTTGGTTCCAAACTGGCCTTACTCCCTGACCTACCTCCTGTCCCCCAGGGGACCTCCCTCTTGCCCTCCATCTTCTAATCAAGGTCACCCAGTCTGAGAACCTAGCTTTGTGGACAGACAGGACTGTGGCAAGCAGTGATTACCCAGGAATCAGTACCTTGTTTGGGATGGGACTCCTTTGAACTTCAAAAGCAAAGACATACCGATATCGCTTCCCGTTGTGAGCGTAATTGATCTGAGGCAGTTCTAAGCCTAGAAAGAATGACACAGCTGACAAAGGCCCATCCTGAGGGCTAGGACATCGCCCTTTGTGCAGTGCTGGGCACCCTCTCCACAAAAACATCTCCCAGGCCAGGATCCCTGAACTCCATTCAGGCCCTGGATTGGATCAGGGTAGTCACCAGGCCGGGGGAAGGAACCTCTGATAATTATCCTGGCTCTAGTAGAAGGTTCAGGAGCAAGGTACTTAAGTGTATAAAAATCTTTAATTATCCAAGATAGAAATCAGAAATAATTGCACGATTAAAATCAGAAGCCACTGCAATTTTTTAAAGCTCTTGGAAAAAAAAGTACTCATGTGTGCACACACGTGTGTGTGGGTGTGAAAAGAAACTTCTGAATCTGTGTAAAGGAGTGTCAATGGGGAATAATTAAATAAATCTGTCAAATTCATATAAGAACCTTATGTTAAAGTAATATCTACAAATAATTTTAATAACATGGGAAAGTGTCCATAAGATTAAGTGTAAAAGGCTGTATATAGAATTATATCCACTATGCTAAAAAATAAAGAGAAAAGTTTAGAAGCACTGCTGGGGTGATAACTTCCTTATAGTTTATATTGTACACTAGATTTCTCATTTTGTGAAATTTTCATTGTACTTATTGCTTTTATAATTTTAAAAAACCCTTAAAATTTTGTCCATGTGAATGCATATATATTGATATATGCCTGTTATGTCAGATTCAATTTCTAAGGCTGAATACAAAAATGAAAGTCCCCCTCTGATGAAATATGCCGGGTAGTTGAAGCCAACTGCTGATGAAAATATAATGTCCAAGAAAAGAGGAAGTAGGCATGGGCACAGCTGCCAAGCAAGGCCTCCTGACCAAGGCACAAATGCTTCTCAGGCTCACTGAGGAGCAAAGGGGAACAGATTCCTGAGATGGGAAGACGTATAATCTTACAGGTGAGTAACCATGAAACTTCCAAGACACAGGTCATGATGAACGCGATGAGGAGGGACCTCCCACACACTTAAATCAGAAAAAGATGCCCATAGCCCAACCAGCATGGCTCAGTGGTTGAGCATCGACGTATGTACCAGGAGGTCATGGTTCAATTCCCTGTCAGGGCACATGCCTGGGTTGCGAGCTTGATCCCCAGTAGGGGGCATGCAGGAGGCAGCCCATTAATGATACTCTCTCATCATTGATGTTTCTATCTCTCCCTCTACCTTCCTCTCTGAAATCAATAAAAATATCTAAAAAAAAAAAAAATGCCCATAATCCTAAAGTAAGCCTGAAACTTCCCATGATGCTCCTGGGCCCCTCAATCATGATCTGGGAGTCCCTTCCCCCACACTGTAAATGGCCAACCATAGGCACCTGGTTAAGTGAAGTCTGACTCATCCCAGCAAATTCTGCATGGCTATTAAAGACGCATTCTTGAAGAAGAAGCCATTTCAGAACATTCTAGGTAGTATGGTATAGTACACATTCCTAAAAGTATAAATGCAGAGGTTAAGGGTTTTTGAGTCAGAGAAACCTGGTTGCATATCCTGGCTTTGCTGCCTGTTACCATATTGTCCTCAGCTTTGCTGTCCTCAGTTCTAAAAGAAGAAGAGGTCATGCCAACACCCGCCTGCTGGAGTTGCTCTAATAGTAACAGCTACATCTCTCGGACTCTCACTACTCTGAGCTCAGCCCCTCGTGTGTGAACTCGTTGCATGTGGATGACAACAGGATGAAGTGCCGGGATGGAAGGAGAGGACGGCTGAGCAGCTCCTAGAAGAGGGCCTGGCATCCGCCAAGCAGTCCACACACAAGAGAGGAGACTGGGTGGGTATTTCCAAGGGTTGTCACAGGTGGAGGTATTATGAGGGATTTATTTATTGCCATACTTTACAGTATTGCCCACGGTTGCTATAATAAACAGGAATTCTCAGAAACAAAAAGACTATAATGTTTTAAGTCTCCATCTCCCACACCACATGGTGGACAAGAGAAAATGGAAGTCGATGCCCTAAGAATTAGAAATGGGCCCTAGCTGGTTTGGGTCAGTGGATAGAGCGTCAGCCTGCAGACTGAAGGGTCCTGGGTTCGATTTTGGTCAAGGGCACATGCCTGAGTTGCAGGCTCAATCCCCAGTGGGGGGCATGCAGGAGGCAGCTGATCAATGATTCTCTCACATCATTGATGTTTTTATCTCTTTTTCCCTCTCCCTTCCTCTGAAATCAGTAAATATATATAGTCCCTCTCCCTTCCTCTGAAATCAGTAAAAATATATATTTTTTCAAAGAATTAGAAATGGCCCTGGCCATTTTTTCTCAATGGTTAGAGCACCAGCCTGTGGATGGAAGGGTCATGGGTTCAATTCCCAGTCAAGGCAGTTGGTTGCACGTTCAATACTGGCTCTGGTTGGGGCACAAGCAGGAGGCAACCAATCGATGTCTCTCTCACATCACTGTTTTTCTCTCTATATATACTCTCTTTCTCTCCCTCCCCCCTCCCCCTTCTTTTACATTCTCTCTAAAAATCAATGGGGAAAATATATCCTCACTTTTTGGAGGATATAAAAGAAATTTATAATTTTATAATTTAAAATTTTATAATTTTTTTAAGAATTAGAAAACGAGATCTGTATTTTCACTTTTAAAGACTCTAAGAGTCTGGGGTACCACACAGAACTGGTTGTTGGATCCATGGGGCACTGTTTACAGAACTGATTGTTAGTGGTCAAATCTGAGGTCATCCTAGGATGTCCCCAGACCAGCACCCTTCCAGATGCCTGGACCTGGCATGGGGCAGCCACCTGGGGAGCCACGCCTTGCCACGCCCCGAGTATCCTGGGCAAGCCCGTTCACTACGAACTCAAGTGTTGAGCTCAGACCCAGACTTTTGTCACATGGTGATAACACTGAGCACAAAAGCGTGGTCCCCGCCGCATGGACTTGTTATATTCCAGGGCGGAGGTTCTCAATCAGGGCCATGGTGCCCCCCATGGACACTGGCAATGTCCGGGCAGGTTTCTACTTATTCCAGTTCAGGGTGGGGGTGCTCCTGGCATCTGGTAGGTCAAGGCTTGGGATGCGGCTCAACATCCTACAATGCCCAGGATGGCCCCACCATAAAGAATGACCAGCCCCAGGTATCAGCAGTGCCAGGTGGAGGAGCCCTGCTCTAGTGGGCATGACTTCTATTCAAGGGTTTTACGTTGTGTGTATAGCTCAATCTTTCTGAGGCCTGGTTGGCTCCTCTGTGACATGCTGACAGCACCTGTTATGTGGGCTATTGTGAATGTTTAGAGGTAGGGATCCAAACGTGCTGTGCCTGTTAGTCCGCATTCAGTACAGCACAGCATTTGGGGGGGAGGGGCAGCCGTGAAAATCACCGGGTCCAATGACCACCCAGTGCCTTCCTGGGTGGGGTTTGAGGGCATATGAAAGACAACTGTCCCAAAATGCTTTGCACTGGGACAACCCCAAGAGCCTTCCTCTTTGTCCCTTGTCCGTGCGTAGCATCTCTGAATCAGACGGAGGTTACATAAAGAGGCCTGGGGGGCTTCATGAAATTCTGCTCTTCCCTAAACACAGGGATAGAGGATGTAGTTTACCTTCACAGAGCAACTCTGGTTGGCAGTAGACTTGGTCATCTCTTTCCTTCAGGGCTCTTGCTGTCGTAGATGCCAGTTTGATTAAATTTGAGCCCACTTCTGCATTCTGAAAGAATCAATTTTCCAACAAAAATGAAAACTTGTTACCCAGAGGAAACATTTGTTTTACTGTGTACATTTTTAAAAAAATGCTTCTGTGTATGCCATCTTGCTGTGTTCTCACATTACTCACAGGAAGCAGCTATTTATGTAACTGGTATTCTTAGTTAAAAATGCGGATTGGCGATTGTAAGTGACTCCTCCAAGATCGGATAGCTGGTAGATGGTAGGGCAGGGGCCCCTAAAACCGTGGTTCTTTTTTTCTACCATGGGCCACCTTATCCCTCACAGGTGAAATTAATGTACTTTTTAAATACTGGATGATTCACTTGTAAAAGGCTGCATCAGTCATTAAAAGACTGTTTATAAAGAGTTCATAATAACATGGGAAATGCTCATGATAGAATACTGAGTGAAAAGAGCAGCAGAGTAAATTGCATATGCAGTCTGACCTCAGCCAGCTAAAATAATTACATTGAAAAGAGCCTGGGGAGAAATATACCAAATATTAACAATATAGCAGGCAGTGGCAGTATGAAGACCTTAATTTCTTTTTCTATGTTTATCTATATCTTTGGTATATTCTCCTGTGAAAGTGTATCACTGCTGAAAATAAAATAAACATGCAATAAATTTTACTTAGGAGAAAAATATCTATCAAGGACATTCCTTGGTCTCAAGTTTCAATCAGACTTTGCTCTGTTCAGTGCCTTACTGCCATCATTGTAACTCAGGAGAGGGATTTAACACAATTGATTGAATATTTGTTGAGCATTTGCCACTCCCTATTTCTCCACATACTAGTTATGTGAGTTGAGTAAGTTACTTAGTATCTCTGAAATTCAGTGTTTTCACCTGTATAATGGAGTATAGTATACGCATGGTAGGAATAGTATATGTGTCTCTGAATTATTGTGCAGATTAAATAATCCATGCAAATAATTTAAAGAGAGCCTGGTTGGCAGAAAGTGCTAGATAATCAGCTGCTGTTGATGATATGGCTGTTGTATTATTGCCACTAGTACTCCTACTACTACATTACTGCCATTACCACGGGGAGAGAATGAGAAACAAGCCCCTGTCTTCACAGAGTTTACTGGGGAGAATTATTGTTATGGTTGACTTTTCATTTAAACTTTTCTCTACGTTCCAACTTTTCCAAAATGGGCTTTTATAATTAAAACAAACCTGTTTGAACAATCGCTGCTTTTGGCTGGGAAGGACAGGAAATTTACTGCATCCTAGCTATTAAATTGCAGGGGCCCTTCAAGGTATTTTTATTAGTTCAATCCCTCAATTGACAGAAGACTACACTGAGGCCCAGAGAAGGAAAGTGGCTTGTCCAAGGACACACAGAGAGAAGCAGAGTCTGAGCCCAGACCTTCACCCGGCGATTCTTCTACTCAGAAGCAAGAGCACTGCAGGCAGACGACAAAGCAGGTGCAAAGGCCCGGAGGCCGGCCCGTTCCCATCCTGCAGGTCTCAGCTCAACATCCCTTCCCCAACGACTCAATCTGCAGGGTCTCTGAGGTGTGTGTCCCAACCTGCAATCATCTCCTTAGGGAGCTGCTTCCTTCTTTTATGCTCTTCCCTGTGAAGACAGGGACCAGATTTTGTTCAGTGCATGGCACATAGCTCCCAGGGAGTAACTGCTAAACAAATAAGTGAATACATGACTCAGTAAGCTTTCCCTTTAACTGTCAAGGGGCAAAACGTGCCTTGCCGAGTGGTTGTAAGAATTAAATGTGATAAAGTGCATTAAAGAGTCACTTAGCACCCAGCACATCTATGGTTTCTTATAAACAAAAGCTCCGAATGCCTCTCCACCTGTGATGCACAACCAATAGGTGGGAGGCCCCTCCTGGTGACTTGCTAATCACATGACAGCAATAGGCCTCTCGTGCATGTCCTGGGCTTGACTCTTAGGGAGTCGATCGGCAGAGCCATCTTAGAACTCCAGCCTGAAACTGGTCAGACTGGTTGAGGGATAAACTGAATTTTTCCACACACAGCAGTAATGAACATGACTCGGCTGCTTTCAGTGGCCAACATGCTCCGCTTTGGGAAGAAATGGCTTTCCAGCCAGAATTCAACAAAAATTCTGCGAGCTTACTTTGAAATCCCTAAATTCAAGGGGAGAAGTCATCTCAGTAATTCCCCGAAACACGGACTTCAGGGTTCAGCAGCCCTGGGTGTGAAATCTGACTCCACAGCTTTCTCTGTGAACTTGCTCAGCCTCCCTGGGCCCCCTTCCTCCCTCGCTTCACTTCCTCGTTCGTAAAACCGGGGGGCCATTCGTAACTTTTGGATGGGTTCCTCTGACCTGCGTCTGAGGATAATGGCTAGGATTAAGTTAAATAATGGTTATGAAAACACCTGGCCCAGGGCCAGACCCATCATAATTAGTAACTGGGAGCCAGGCAGACATGCATTCAAACTCCAACTCAAATCCCACTGACAATTCCGTGATGTTGGGCAGGTGGCTCTCATCTGTAGTCACGGGATAATGAATCATTCAGAGGGCTGTCACAGAGATGAGGTGAGAAGCATGCAAAGCATGTAACCACCCCTAAAACTGCAGGACCCCAATGAGAATGAGGCCCACCAACCCCAGGTCTAAACATAGCCAATGGTTAAGTAAAAGGCCGTTCTCTCCTCTGCCTTGGCACACAGACCTTCACAATGTGGTCGACCGGTGCTGTCCAATATGGCAATCACTAGCCACATGCGCCTATTTAAATTTAATGTTTAATTGAAATTAAATAAAATTTAAAATTCAGTTTCTCAGCTGCACTGGCCACATTTCAATAGTACATGTGGCTGGTGGCTACTGCGTTGGGTGGACAGATACGTGTTCCTTCATTGTGGCAGGTTCCATTGCATGGTGCTGGTCCCAAGTGTGAATTAAAAATTCTAGGAACTCCTGGAGTCTGGAGCTGGAATAGGGTAGTGGAACGAGGGCCAGCTTTTCGGCCCAGGTTCTCTGCCCCTGCCCCTTTTCTTCCCACTGCATGGATGCCCCAGCCAGCACCACCAAGCCAGCAGCCAGCCCTGGCCACAGCGTGGGCCTGAGGAGGACAGGAGCAGGTGCTGCAAGCAGGCTGGGGCTATTTGGGCAGGAAATTCAGGGATCCAGGGTAGCCAGTTCAGGGTTGGGGTGGGGGAGGGTCCCTCTGGGTGGGCATCTCTCCATAGCCCTTTAACTCCTCACTCTGGGGAGAAGGGGAACTGCTGGAGAAAGGCCAGAGCAGGGGCCCCTCTTGCTGAGGTCTAAGAGCAGAAGAGTCATCTT
This sequence comes from Myotis daubentonii, assembly GCF_963259705.1. Classification (NCBI taxonomy): domain Eukaryota; kingdom Metazoa; phylum Chordata; class Mammalia; order Chiroptera; family Vespertilionidae; genus Myotis; species Myotis daubentonii. The sequence continues at coordinate 35,848,570 of NC_081854.1, forward strand.
AACACAGGGCCTGGAACTCAGTGAACTCCCATGGTGGCTGTCTTATAATATGGGTCATTTTTACATTTGCAGAAAAGACAAAAACCAAACCAACTGAGCTACCCTTTCTAGGTCCAAGATACCTGCCCTCCTCCCACCCCCTGCCCGTGAAGGCCCCTATGTGTGGATGGCTGTCAGGAGGGAAGTCAGTGTTTACGAACCCACCTGCAGGACAAGGGCAGGGCACCTGCAGGGACTGTCTGCACACGCCTACGCCCCTCCCAGCCCAGCCCTGCCTACCACAATCCCCACGCCACTCTACATAAACAGGCCTCTCCTTCCTTTGACCCCAGCTGGCCCAAACACAAGAGAATCTGGGGCAGCTAGGAGGCCCCAGACTTCTGAATATACTTCACTGTTCTCATTCTACAAGGCAAACACTTAACACTTGGGAAATGTTCCAAATGCTAAAGGAAGACCTTGTGCCCTTTTGGAGACCTTGATTCATGTTTTCATTCATTCAAAAATATTTAAGAGCTTAATGAGAACTCTTTGAATGCCAGACGCTATGATGGGTGCAGGGGATAAACTGACAAAACAGAGTCCTGGCCCTCTGGGAGCTTCAGCAGGAAGAGGAGACTGAACACGTTCATTACAAAGAGCTGCAGGTGCCATTAGAGTGTATAGACTCATCTGAGGGGAGTAAGGATCTTGAGACCTGCAGGATGACCAGGAATTTGCTTCCTGGATGTGAATTAGAATCCACTGCGGGCTCTGAGGCCATGCCCACCCCTGGACCCCACTCCTGGAGGATGTGGGCTGGGGCCCAGCAGGAGCTGATGTGGTCTCAGAGCCCCCAGGTAAGTCCGACCTGCAGCCAGGACTGGAGTGGAGATCTGATGGGAAGAGAATGGAGTTGCAGGCGGAGGGACAGAGATGTACAAAGGCCCCAGACTGAAGGGCATTAGAGAAAGAGTGGCATGGCCTGCAGTTCTTCCCTGATAAGCCTTTGGATGGGATGAAATGAGAGCTGCTGGATCTGGGCATAGAGGCCAGATTGATTTCCAGATTTTAATATGCAGGCGGGGAGACTTGAAAGTGAAGCAAGGAGACATTTTTTAAGGGACAATAAATAGCAATTAGAACGCGTGGCCAGAGCTACCCTTCCCAGACTCACTCTTCCCTTGCAAGTTTCAAAGCAGCAGATGGCTCACTCGGCGCCTTTTAAAAATATACATGCTAAACGTCTTAGCTTGGTTCCAAGGAAGCAAATCATTTTTGAGCGTGACAAAAGGTTATAAAATACGGTGGTGTGTGGGCAGTGGGAGGGAGTCTTTCCTCTCTGTCTTTCCCCGGACTGAGGTAGACATGAAGTGGGGGCGGGCTAGGCCTTGGGATTTGCCACCTGTGAGCTTTGTGACACCCTCATTGCTTCCTGGAACCAGGAGCTGCGGTTTGAGGCCCTGCCCAGAGCAAGGGGCACAGAGGGCGGTGGCTCATGTGAAGGTTATGTGGGACACAGCCAGTTCATTCAATAGCCCCAGGGAGAAAGCTAATTCCTTTTTCTCTTCCAAGCTTTCTGACAGGTCAAGGAACAAGTCTCAGTTAGGTGCCACTAAGTCTTTAACAGGTAATACATTTTGGAACTTTCTTATTAACAAAGACATTAAGTCTTGGCTAGAGTGTAAGAACTCTGCTTTATTTCCATTTTTTTATGCTCATGATTGTCTGCTGTTTGCAGCAAGCAAGGCTGGCTTTCCATTGGGTAGTGATAGGTTTTCTTTCAACAGTGAGTGATTTAAACAAAAATATGACTTGTAAATGTTAAATAGAGGTGATAGGAAATATGGTGTAAATCACAACAGAGATATGCAGATGGGGAAATGCCAGAGAGACAGGAACAACCAACAGACCTGGTATTTAAATGCAGGCCCTGCTCCCTGGTTGGGAGATGCCTAAACTCCAGCACTGAGGAGCCTGGCAGTAAGGAGCCTGGCAGTGAGGGTGGGAGAGGTTCCCTGGGCGCTGTGGGAGTGTCCCCTACCCCTCAGGCCTGCAGAGCCCCAAGAGGCATCAGTGCGACCCATCGGGGGTTCTTTCCAGGAGTTATACCCCTTACCATCCATAAGGATGGGTTTAGAGACAGGCTGGTGCAGATAATAACCTTGGCCCTGCCATTCTGAGCTGTGTGACCTTGGGCACATTCTTTAACATCTCTGAGCCTCAGTGTCTTCATCAATTAAATGAGTCTAATATAAGGACCTCTCCCACAAGTTGGTTGGATCATTAAGTGAGGTAAGGAAAATAAAACACTTAGAAAAGTACCTGGCATATAGAGTGCAGTTAGTAAATATGAGCCATCAAAATTGAATTGAAATGAATTTGGCTTCATTTAAATTAATTAAGTCATGAAGTCAGTGAGTTCTGGAGCCAGAAGCCTCTGTAGCCTCCAAAACCAAGTCCAGAACTCTGGCAGCATCACCCTACTTAAGGATAACATCTGACCTAGTGGTCATTTTAATGCAAGAACAGAACTATTCAACAGCAGGGCACCAGGTAGGCAAATGGTGTTGGATCCCTGCCATAAGCTGTCAGGAAAATAGCAAAACGATGTTGTAGAAGAACATTTAATGTCATGGAAAGATATAGATATACAAATAGGTGGGAAAAGCAGTACACAAAAGAGTACGTACACATTCAGCCATGTATGGACACATACTACAACATGTGTAGTAGTGAACCTTGAAAACATGATGCTGAGTGAAAGAAGCCAGTCATAGAAAACCACTCCCGTATGATCCATTTCTATGAAATGCCCGAGACATATATCCTCAGAGACAGGAAGTAGAGTAGTGGTTGCCTAGGGCAGGGGGTTCAATTCTGGTCAAGGGCACATGCCTGAATTGCAGGCTCAATCCCCATTGTGGGGCGTACAGAAGGCAGCTGATTGATGATTCTCTCTCATCATTGATGTTTTTCTCTCTCTCTCCCTCTCCCTTCCTCTCTGAAATCAATAAAAAATAGATTTAAAATAAACAAATAAAGCAGTTAAAAATATGTACAGTGTGATTGATTTCCTTTTATAAAATTAAATCACACTACATAAGTTTAATCACTTTATCAAGATATATATCAATATGTATGTAGTATATACAATATACATATACTGTATACACATGTCAATTATGTGCATATATACATATATATCAGTGTGTCTGTCTAGCTAGCTAGCTAGCTAGCTATGGAGAGAAAGAGAGAGAGACTGACTTGGGGAAGGGCAATACAAATATATCTACAAGGGGTTTATGGGGAATTTCTTTCCTTTTTACTTAATCTATATTTTCTAGTTTCTACTATGACTATCTACTAACTATGGGAAAATAATGAAAACCTTTTTCTGTCTTTCTTTAAGAACAGCTCATTTTGAATTTCAATGTCAACCAACTCAGCTTCCTACCTGGCACTCATGTCTCCCCAGGAATAAAATGGCCTTCCTTCAAGCCATTACCTTGTCCGTGCAGAGGGGCACGGCGAACCTCTTGAGGGTGGGGACAGGGACGATCCTGGAGTTCCCTTCGAAGCCTTGTTTCAGGTTGGCCAAGTAGAAGCAGTTGTACAGGCTGCTGTCCTCGTAGGCGATGACGTCAAACAGAAGGCAGCCGTCCTCTTCGTAGGCGTTGATGTGATGAAAGACCACCATAGGGTCCGTGTAAAACTTGGTGGACACAGGCTTCCCAGTCCTTTGGTTGACAATGTGAATGTAAGTCTGAAAGAAGAGGCGCATCCAGTGGTCAGCTCTCCCTCTGTTGGCCCAGCGCGGTGGCCTCAGGTACAGGACAAGACCCAGCCCTGCCATGTACTGGCTCATGCCCTGAGTGTCCCTTCCCCCTTCCGACTTGTGTCCCACTCCAGAGTGCCAGCCCCGCAGAGCACTGAGTATGTGGGGCTGTCACCTGCTGCATGTCTGGGATCATCTCTTTCCCACGGAGAGGAAGTTTGTGGGCCAGGGCTTCTGTGTCCCCAGGACAGTGTTTGGGGGAGGCCCGGGGGGGGGGGGTGCACTGTTTCCCTTGGTTGTGATTCCAGGTGGGCGGCAACATGCCAGCTCCCTGGAAATGGCCGAGTTGGAGAGAACTGGCGAGGTGCAAGAGCTCTAGGGCTTCCCAGGCTCCATCCACAGCCAGAGCCCCTAACACTCTGAAACCACACTTTCCCTTTTGGGTCCCCTCTCCAATCTGCACTGCAGAGGCTGCACCTGGGATGCGGTTGCCACAGCAACACCCCTGCCCTGGAGGGCTGAGTGACCTGGTTCTAGTTAAGGATCCCACATGGGTATCTGCTCATGAGGCCGCTGCACACACTCTGGGTGTCACAAGGTGGTGTCACCCTGGGTGGTAATTAGCCGTATCTGCAGCCCCAGTTGCCTAATCCAAAGGGAGGGGAGTGGTTCTATCTTTTGGCAGCTCTGGCCCTATCACCCTCCTCCTGAAAAGAAGGGAGGGACCACTCCTGGCTGATCTTTCACCACCTCCTCCCTGTTTGTTTGCTTCTCTCTCACCTTCCTCAGAATCAAGCTTTGAATGTTGGGCAGGGTGCAGAGGAGGAAAGCTTTGATAGCATGGTGGTGGGAGTCAGCAGGACAGTGAGTACAGGGGTAATTATTTTAGGCCTTTTCTTCCCTAGGATCCCAATCCCTGGGTCTTTCAGAAAGTTCTCTTCGAAATGTCTTCCAAAGCTCTCCCAGGGTTCTCAGCCTGCCCTCCAGAGCCGGGGAATCCCCAGGGGCCTCAGGGTGGAGGCACAGAGGGCCCTGCAGCTCCTGGCAGTGGGATGCGCCTCAGGTATTTGAGGATTTTTTATTTTTGGTATGAGCACTCTCTAAGGAAGCAGTCTTTCTTTGGATTTTAAGAGAGTGAACACATAAATGAAAAACACTGCAGACAGGTTGACAAAAAGCTCAGCCCCTTTTTAATTGACATCCTGGGAGAAGTCAGAGACGTGGGGAGGCAGAACAATGGAATGCACACAAGAGACTACCTATGGTTCACCCTATGAGTAAACAATGTGGCCTAACTTCACCATTCCCAAGAAGTGTTTGGGGGATTTAACTGGCTCCCCTGCCGCCCCCTTGTCCCACTCATTCATTCCACAAATATTTATAGAGGGTCTATGACATAGACAATTTCTCAGGAACTAGAGAGACAAAACAAAACCAAGCCTCTGCTTTCCTGCAATTTATATTTCAGTTGGGGTGAGGCCGACAGCCCATGATCAAATATATCATCTGTCAAGGGTGATGAGCGCTACTGAGAAAAGTGAAGCAGACCCGGGGATGGAGAAGCCTGGGGAAGGGTCTGTTACAGATAAGTTCACCAAGGAAGGCCTCGAGGTCAGGGGGCTGGAGCTGAGACCTAGAGTAGTTTAGGTAGAAGCCATGCAGGGAAGAACATTCCAGGGGATAGAAAACCCAAAGGTGCTGAGGCAGGAATGTGTGTGGCTGGTTTGAGATACAGGAGGAGGTGGAGTGAGCAGGGAGCCCCTGGTTGGGATGAGGTGTGTAGGGATTTACAGGCCAAAGAGTGAGGCCTTTGGATCTTATTCCAAGGAATATGGAAAATAAGTGGAAGGCCTTAGCAGAGGAGGGACCACACCTAAGCCCTTTGTTCCTTTGAAAACCTTACGCTCCTCCCTGAGAAGAAAATATAAATCTTAAAGAGCCGGGGGGGGGGGGCGGGAACGACGACACACATTTGTATATGTACATAAAGATGTGTGTGGTGCGTGGAAAGAGGAACAGAAGGATGTCAAACGGATATGGTAGTTCTCTCTGGAGAGGGCAATGGTTGTGGGGAGGAGTGGGGACGAGGTGGGAAGGGGCCTAATAGGTTGGTTTCTATACTTCCATATTATCTGAATGGCACGGAAGTATAGAAATTACTTGATATATTTCACAAGTAACAGCAGCAAAAAATATATACATACATACACATGTACATGCATATATATAGACATACACACATTTATACACATATACATATGTGAAGACATCTATAGACATCATACCTACATGGACACACTCACATGCATCCACACATACATACTTGGTGCACCCAGGTGTCCTTACATGGAAGATGTTACTGTCTGGTGGAACGCTCTCCTTATGATGTCTGAACAATCTATGGCCCCCCTGCCCTGACATTACACAGCGGCCGCAGGGGTGCTGAAAAGGCCTTGTCAATGGACAATGGAGGCTGAAGGAGCCCAGATATTGGTTAGGACTGAGGTGAGTGGGGACTGCCTTGGTTGATGAGGCTACCTTTTCAGGACAGTCCTTTTCACTGACTTATTGATGTGGGACCATAAAGGCCCAGCACCCTTGCCCTAACTCGGGACCTCTCTGAAGGACCACCCTAAGTTCAGAACTCTCCGGAAGGTTGGCTGATGCCTCCGGGGAGGCTGTGCGGTAGCTTACTTCCTCCTTTCCTACGAAAGCTCCTCCGTGCTGACCTCCGTCTCAGTGTCCAGGGACACCTCACTCTGGCCGTCCTCATGTTGGGTGTCCTCATGAGGCCCAGCCAGGGCTTACCTTGTCCTCCCTGTGGAAAGCCAGGCAAGAAGCCCAGCTCACTCCCCGGATGTACGCAGTTGCCATCTTGAGAATATCCAACTTGAAGGGCTGCTCGAGAAAAATGATGTAGTTCTCGGTGACCCCGAAGCTGTGGTAATAGCTTGGGGAGAGGAGGGAGCGGGAGGGGATGGAGCAGAGCACCTCCGTGTGCTGCAGGGGGCTCTTCCTCTTCACCCTGTCTGGAGAAAAGCAAGCCTCAGGCACCAAGCAGGGCCTGGATGCCCAGACCACAGCACCATCACCTGCAGCAGAGCCCCTCAAACTGACCTGGTCACTAAGAACCTTGGAAAAGGAGCTGACGAGGAAGGCAGGTGAAGGGGTGCAGCCTAGCTGATGCGGGGCACAGGCCCACCCCACTCTGAGACCGGGTTCTGCATCTGAAAACAGTGAACCACAGTCAGACCTCTGGGCCAGGGGTCCACAACACAGCCCCGGGTTCATCCCACCTCCACCTGCTTTTGGATGAAGGTTTATTCGAAACACAGCATGCTTCCTCCTTTATGCAGGGGCCACGGCTGCTTTTGCTTTCGAGCCACAGCAGCGCTGCTGAGTAGTTGCAACAGAGACTACCTGTCTGCAAAGCCTCAAATATTGACTCTTAGAAATATTTACTGGAAACGTTTGTCAGCCCCTGTTCTGGAGCAATGCTCTCAAACTTTGATGTGCATATGGATCAGCTGAGGAGCATAATGAAACGTGGAGTTGGGCTCAGCAGGCGGGCTGGGCCTGAGGCTCCATCAGGCTGGCCCAGGGGAGGGGCCAGCTCCCAGGCTAATGCTTGGATATTTAGCTGAGGACCCTCATTTGACATTGTGAGTTAATAGAAAAAGCATATTTTGGCGTCTGCCCCCAGGCCCTGGCACGGGGCTCCTAAAACCTGTGTAGTTTCCTAAGTAGTGAGAGCATGAGGAACATCCCTTGTTCTATCTAATGTTTGGTCTTTGACCCCACCCATGACCCCAGGCTCCTGAAAGCTCTGTAAACTCCCAAGTGGTAAGAGCATGAGGAGCATCTTTTGAGCTGACTCTGGGTGGGCTCCAGGATGGGGGCTGGTCACCAGAAAGACCAAGTCATAATTACAGCTTGGAATTTTTCAATTCCATCCCTCATCCTCCAGAGAGGAGAGAGGGGCTAGAAATGGAGTTAATCATCCATCATGCCTACCGAAGAAAGCCTCTATAAAATTCCAACAGTATGGGGTTCAAAGAGCTTACAGGTAAGCAAACACATGCACACTGGGAGCCTGATGTACCCCAACTCCATGGGACAGGCATTCCTGAGCCCGGAACATCCCAGACCCTACCCTCCGCATCTCTTCATCTGTATATTCATGTGTATACTCTATTGTGGCCTTTAATAAACTGGCAAACATGTTTCCCTGAGTTTTATGAGCCGCTCTAGCAAATTAATTGAAACCGGGGGGCGGGAGGGGGGGGTGCTGATTTGTAGCCAAGTCGGACAGAAGCTGTGGATAACCTGGGGACCTACTGCTTGTGATTGGCATCTGAAGTGGGGTAGGAGCAGTCTTGTGGGACTGAGTGCTTAACCTATGGGGTTGTCACTATCAAGTAGATAGCCTTAGGATTGAGTGAAATCACAGGACATCAGTGGGCATCACAGAGAACTGCTTGGTGTGGGGAACCTCTCACCCCCCAGCCAGGGTCAGAACTGTTGTGAGTGTGTTGGAGTGTCAAAGTGAAGGAGACACAAAGGTGGGGAAACTGGAGTTTTCCTAATACAGACATGTATTTCAGAGGGTTTCATGAATTTCTCTTGCCATTGCCCATTCTGAAACACTTGGGAGAGACTAAGTACCTATTGGTGATGAGGGGTTTTTCCATATATTGTGACCATCAAGGTAGGCTGTATAATTCGCATTTTATAGATGGGAACCTGAGACTTGGTGGAATGATCTATCATTATGGCCAAAGTTACAGGGTAAACCAAGAAGACAGCCCCTTTGCCTGGCTACCTCCTCTGCTATGTGTTAGGGGTCATAACATTCACAGCATGAAGGACGAGAAAAATGAGATAATGGAGGAGTCCAAGTACCTCGCCCAGTGCCCAAACGCGGAAGGTGCTCAGTACATGTTCAGTTTTCTTATTCCTCTGCAAGCATGAGTCACCCACGGGCCAAAAGGCCTCCCCTCCCAGGCCCGGGGCTGATTTCTAATGAGCTGTCTGCAAGCGTCTCTCCCTTCCTTGTGGCCACCTGTGCACATTGTGAACAGCTGGCTGGTGGGAGGGAGGCTGTGGGTTGCGGGTTAGTTCTTTTTTACACCAAACAAATGAAGCACAAAGCAAACCAAAATGAAAAGCACCCTGGCCGGGCAGGCAGGAGATGGGTGTGATCCTAGGGAAGCCACCAGCAGGGAGCAGGCGCTCGGGGTAGCTGCTTGCATGACGTTACTGTAAGCTGTGACCGTGGCATGTCACCTGATCCCCTGGGCCTCATAGTCCTCTGTAACATGAGGTGGTAAACTCAAATGCCTACACCACCCCCAGGTCTGACATTCTAGGATTCTAAGCTACACCCTAGATGCATTTATTGGTTTAATTAATAGGAGTTCCTTTTAACAAGAATGCTCATTGCACCTTCTGACTTCAGGGGCTTGCTCACATCTGCCAGCAGAGCCTGGTAGCTTGCTTAGGAGGTCCTACAGGACTGGGGAGAGGGAGCAGCTGGGAGCACAGATGGAAATCAGTTTTCCTAAACCAGGAGGCCAAGCCAAGCACCCGTATAGTTCTGCCCTATCTCCAGCCACCACGGGAGGCCTGGTCTCCTGGGTGAGGTGCCCACGAGGGTCCTGGACAAAATAAGGCCACAAGCCCCACCTTCCTCCCCCTCAGGAACACGCAATCACAATTGGCCTGGGCTTTCCTCCAGGATCGCTGTGCTAAGTGGAGAAGTCCAGAAGGCCTGCAGAGCAGGGTGGGGAACTGGAGTTGATCCCAGCAGGGCTGAGCTCCCTGAACAATCCTGGGAACCTGGCTTCGGGGGCTGGCATGAAAGTGGGTGGCACAGCCCTGACATACAAAAGTTGGTCAGAAGACTAAAAAAATGACAGGAAGGAAGGAAGGAAGGAAGGAAGGAAGGAAGGAAGGAAGGAAAGAAGGGAGGGAGGAAGGAAGGAAAGGGAAATGGGTAGATGAGAAATATATGGATGGATGTGTGGATGACAAATGAGTGGATGGATGGGTGGATGAAGGATGAATAAATAAAGTAAATAAATAAATAAATAAATAAACAAACAAACAAACTGTAAACTACAGAAAAGGTTAGAATAGTAAAGGATTCACTTCTTCCGAAAGAAAGCCCAGCAACATCTCTTTTCTCCTAGAGAAGGGAAAAGAGCTCATGGTCATCTGGACCATCTGGGAGGGAGTGTGTCAGACTGAGTCTGTGTCATGAACAAAAGTCAGAACTCTTCAGAGAGAGCCACCTGGTGTCTGTGCTTCTTGTACCCCCAGGACGACCTACCTGGTGCTGCGGCAGGGATCTTAAAGATCACATATTTTGTCTTCCCCTTGTCCACAATGGAGGTGCCTATGTTGAGAACATTTCCAGCCGAATCATAATGAGGATGTGCTGTTGCCAGATTTATACCCACATATTTACGATAATCAACCTGAAAAATATGACAGGCACCTGGTTTTAAAAAGAAGAGAAGTTGAAATCCTATGAATAGCTGACTGATTCTAGGTTCAAAGAGATGAAGGCTAGTTCTGCACATTGTCTCATCTGAAAATAAGGCAGACTTCACCTTTCAAGAGAAGGTTTATTCTTGTGAACTGATATAACCTCATGGGGGGCCTCTACAGCAAATAGGTTGCAGGGGGTTAGTGAGCCCTGTGTTTTCTGTGGCAGTTTTTCAGATCCTGCTTCCTGGCCCTGTCGGGGGTCCTCAGAGTGAATACAGGACACCTCACCACAGAGAGCTCTCAGCAATGACCTGTGCAGAGAGGCAGCCATAGTGCTAATTTTGGCCACCGCTCTGTGTCATTCTGCTGAAGTCATTTAAACCATCTCCTTTTGCATTCCACAGAGGCAGAAATCTCCAGGCCTCTCTCATAGGATTATTCTGGGAATGGAGAGGTTACAAAAACATTTGTTCAGCCCTGCCCAATGTGGCAAAGTGATAGAGTGTCGGCCTGTGCACCAAAGGGTGGCAGGAGGCAACCAATCCATGTGTCTCTCTCACATCAATGTTTCTCTCTCTCTCTCTCTCTCTCTCTCTCTCTCTCCTTCTCCTCTTCCTCCTCCTCCTCCTCCTCCTCCTCCTCCCCCTCCCTCCCTCCCTTCCTCCCTGCCCCTTTCCATTCTCTCTAAAATCAATGGAAAAAATATCCTTGAGTGAGGAGTAATAAAAAATATACACATAAGACAAAAAAAAAAAAGGTGGTCAAAGCAAATTCAACTAGCAAGCTCAATAATGGCCCACTCTGAACAAGCCGCAGCTGTAGAACAATGCGGTGGCCTGGGAACTTGCTGTGTGCCCTTCCTCCCCAGTACAGCACAGCCCCCCGCTAAAAGTCAGGCAATCCTCTGTTCAAGTAATACTCCTTTCTCTGCTAGGATTTCCTCTCTGCGACTTTGTGGCACTCATACATCAGTTAGACCTATGCCACCTCGCTTAAAAAGAACTGGATATAATTTCACAGCTAAGAAAAGCACTCCTTTTAACAGATCATTAAAATGTATGATGACGTCATTGAGGCTTTGAACGGCCAGCTGGAAAAAAATTGAAAGTGGGTCTATTGATTTTGACAAAAATGTTGACTTGATTCGGCCCAGGAAAGGTATCTGCTTGGGCATTTATTTTTGTACTCTTGCTCTCTGTCTAATGCCTCCCTCTTCAGGTCAATACAAGGTAGGGCCACTGCGATTCCTGGGAGGTCCAGCATAGCCGCCATTCACTTAGACACTCACTGAGCTACCACTCAGAGCCAAGAATTATGGACTCTATTAAAGGTTGAGTTGTGGTCTTCCAAAAAGATATGTTTAAGTCCTAACTCATGGTGCCTGTATTTAGAAATGGGGTCTTTGTAGATGTAATCAAGTTAAAATGAAGTCAGGGTGGCCTTCATCCAATGATCTATATCCTTAGAAGGGACTAGAGCAGGGGTGGGCAAACTTTTTGACTCGAGGGCCACAATGGGTTCTTAAATTGGACCGGAGGGCAGGAACAAAAGCATGGATG